>NC_053037.3:169045359-169670359 GCF_002575655.3 Aegilops tauschii subsp. strangulata
GATAGTTCAGTGTGCCATGCTTTACGGCTTAGAACCGGGACTTCAACGACGTTTTTGAACGTCATGGAGCATATGAGATGTTCTAGGAGTTGAATTTAATATTTCAAGCAAATGCCCGGACTGAGAGATATGAAGTCTCCAATAAATTCTATAGCTGCAAGATGGAGGAGAATAGTTCTGTCAGTGAGCATATACTCAAAATGTCTGGGTATAACAATCACTTGATTCAACTGGGAGTTAATCTTCTGGATGATAGTGTCATTGACAGAATTCTTCAATCACTGCCACCAAGTTATAAGAGCTTCGTGATGAACTATAATATGCAAGGGATGGATAAGACAATTCCCGAGCTCTTCGCGATGCTAAAGGCTGCGGAGGTAGAAATCAATAAGAAGCATCAAGTGTTGATGGTCAACAAGACCACCAGTTTGAAGAAAAAGGGTAAAGGGAAGAAGGGGAACTTCAAGAAGAACGACAAGCAAGTTGCTACTCAAGTGAAGAACCATAAGTCTGGACCTAAGCCTGAGACTGAGTGCTTCTACTGCAAAGGGACTGGTCACTGGAAGCGGAACTGCCCCAAGTATTTGGCGGATAAGAAGGATGGCAAGGTGAACAAAGGTATATGTGATATACATGTTATTGATGTGTACCTTACTAATGCTCGCAGTAGCACTTGGGTATTTGATACTGGTGCTGTTGCTATTATTTGCAACTCGAAATAGGGACTACGGATTAAGCGAAGATCGGCTAAGGACGAGGTGATGATGCGCGTGGGAAATGGTTCCAAAGTCGATGTGATCGCGGTCGGCACACTACCTCTACATCTACCTTCGGGATTAATTTTAGACCTGAATAATTGTTATTTGGTGCCAGTTATATCTGGATCTTGTTTGATGCGAGATGGTTATTCATTTAAATATGAGAATAATGGTTGTTCTATTTATATGAGTAATATCTTTTATGGTCATGCACCCTTGAAGAGTGGTCTATTTTTGATGAATCTCGATAGTAGTGATACACATATTCATAATATTGAAGCCAAAAGATGCAGAGTTGATAATGATAGTACAACTTATTTGTGGCACTGCCGTTTAGGTCATATTGGTGTAAAACGCATGAAGAAACTCCATTCTGATGGACTTTTGGAATCAATTGGTACTTGCGAACCATGCCTCATGGGCAATGTCGGCATTCTGGGAACGGGGGTCCCCAGACTTGCCTGCCTGCGGCCCACGGCGTGGCTTTGCTAGCAGGCCTGTACATCCCATCCTCATCAACAAAGCATTCAAGACCCTCCCGAGGGGCCAAGCCTCGCGAGGCGGATGACGCAAGACCTCCTTAGGAGCGGCCTCTCCAGGCAGGCTCACGAGGAGCGGAGATATCAAGGCAGGGCAAACCTCGCGAGGCTCTCGTGACGTGAGCCATGATGATCGACACTAGGCGGGCGCAGGGCGGGCGCCAACGCGCGCAGTGTCCTTGTTTCCTCTTTGGTGCTAAGAGGCCAGCGTAGGCGCGGAGGTACCGAGGCATCAGGCAAAGGTTTCCATATCAGTGCAACGAGACCAAGACCAGCAGGCTAGCAGGACGGAGGTTACCGTGGAGCCCAAGACGACGTCATCACCAGAGCACTTTCGGAGGCGAAGACCGCTTTTGTCAGGATAGCTAGTACTTGCTGTCCCCTTTCAAATTGGCCGCCATTGTTGGCTCCCTTCCCGCTCATTATTTGGGGAGAGGACCAGGGCCTATATAAGTAGAACTAGCCACCACCAAAGGGGCACCTTGATCTCATCTGATCGAGAGCCCACCCTTAGCCACACACCGAGCGCAAGAACACCTCAAGCTCAGGAGATCGTTCTTCCCCTTGTACTGTTCTTCATCAGCCCAAGAGACAATCCACCACCACACACTGGAGTAGGGTATTACACCACAACAGTGGCCCGAACCAGTATAAATCTTGTGTCCCTTGTGCTGTGAGTTCGTCGAGTTCGTCCGCGAGATCTTAGCGAGCTAGGGCGTGGATCGGTAGGAGGGAAAGAACTTCGCGCGCATCCCAGAGTTCGAACCTTAAGGGTTTTGCCGGAACCCGTGATCCGACATTTGGCGCGCCAGGTAGGGGTGCGCCGTAGCTCCTCTCCACCAGCCTACGCTCCGCGCCACTGCACTTCGCCCTCATGGCAAGTGCCCCGCCACCGGCTCCGACGGCCGGTGCTGATGACGGGGCCAGGGGGCTCCAAGCCCTAGCCCCCGCCCTGCGGCAGGTGCGATGGCCACCCCAGTTCAGGCCGGAGGTGCCGCCGCACTACGACGGCGCGGCAGACCCGTCAGCCTTCCTGTTGGCATACGAGGAGGCCGTCCTCGAGGCCGGGGGCGATGACAAGGTCATGGCCAACCGGCTCCCCATGGCCCTCGCCGGTGAGCCACGCGCCTGGCTGCTCAACCTCCCTGGATCCACGGTGGCATCCTGGGGGGAACTCCGCGACCTCTTCACTGCTCTCTAAGCGGTATCGGCGCATGACACAGTTGCGGCCCTGCTGGGCGGCTCTCAAGCACTGCCTTCAGATCGTCACGTCAAGCCGTTCCTCCGCCAGATTGGTGCCGCTTCCAAGCGCCCGGGGGCTCCGCCGGGTTGGGCTGCGCTGGATGCCGACCTCACCTTCGGCTCAGAGGACCACCCCGACTCCACCGCCGGCTCGAGCATGCTCCCAATGCTCTCCACGCCCACCATCTGCAACATGGCTGTTACCAAGACCCTCATCGACGGCGGTGCCGGCCTCAACTTGCTCTCTGTGGAGGCCTTTAGCCTTCTTCACATGCCACTCGAGCGGCTCAGCCTCAGCAAGCCCTTCTCAGGAGTTGGTGGTGCCACTGCCCGCTCTCTGGGACAGATCCGCCTTCCCGTCACCTTCGGCATGCGCGACAACTACCGCACCGAGCTGGTCGACTTCGACATCGCCCGCATCGGCCTCCCGTACAACGCCATTTTCGGGTACCCGGCTCTGGCCTAGTTCATGGCAGCGACTCATCCGACCTACAACCTCATGAAGATGCCTGGGAGCAAGGGCGTCCTCACTGTCAAAGGGGACGCCAAGGAGGCCCTGGCGGCGCTCAAGCTTGCCCTCAAAACTGCCGCGGTGGCGCAGCCTGCCGACGCGGGCACCTCCGAACCCAAGGGAGCCGTACCGACCAAGAAGAAGCAGTTGTTCACACAAGACAAGGCGGAAACCCAGCAGGTGCCAGTCAACAAGGACGGGCCCTCAGGAGCCAGCTTTACCATAGGTGCCAGCCTCGACCAAGGTCAAGAGGAAGCATTGGTGAAGTTCCTGCGCGCAAACAAGGATATATTCGCGTGGGAGCCCAATCAGCTGGTAGGAGTCCCGAGGGAAGTGATTCAACATCATTTAAGGGTATGCCCCAACGTACGCCCCGTGAAGCAGCGGGCGAGACGGCAATCCACTGAGAAGCAGGCCTTCATCGTCCAAGAGACCCGCAAGCTGGAGGCGGCGGGTGCCATTCGCGAGGTTCGGTATCCTGAATGGCTGGCAAACCTTGTCGTAGTGCCGAAGAAAGGCGGGAAGGAATGGATGTGCATCAACTTTACCAACCTTAACAAGGCCTGCCCCCAAGATCCGTTCCTACTCCCACGCATCGATCATATCGTTGACTCCACCGCCGAGTGCGACCTGCTGTGCTTCCTGGATGCGTTCTCAGGATATCACCAGATCAAGATGGCGGTAGAAGATGTGGAGAAGACAGCCTTCCTGACCCCATGTGGGGTGTACTGCTACACCTACATGCCCTTTGGATTGCGCAACGCGGGCGCAACCTTTCAGCGACTGATGCACATCGCCTTGGGGCGGCAGCTCGGGAGAAACACAAAGGCCTACGTCGACGACATTGTGGTGAAGTCTCGGGAGGCAAGGACCTTGATTCAAGACCTGGAGGAGACCTTCGCGAGCCTGCGCCAAGTGAACTTGCAGCTTAACCCGGAGAAGTGCGTGTTCGGTGTCCCTTCCGGCAAGCTGCTGGGCTTCCTCGTGTCCCACAGAGGGATCGAGGCGAATCCAGAGAAGATCAAGGCCATCGAGGACATGAGCCCGCCGCAGACCCTTAGGGAGATGCAGAAGTTGGCTGGCCGGGTAACTCCGTTGGGACGCTTCTTCTCCAAGCTAGGGGAACGCGCCCTACCCTTCTTCAGGCTGATGACGAAGAAGGGCCCATTCGAGTGGACACAGGAGGCCGACCGAGCTTTCCAAGACCTCAAGAGATACCTAACCAGCCCTCCGGTGATGGTAGCGCCACGACCCCTCGAGCCCCTAGTACTCTACCTCGCTGCTACCCCGTACTCCGCCAGCGCAACACTGGTGGCGGTTCGGGAGGAGCACCAAGCCAAGGGCGCGCTGCGCCGGGCTACAACCGAAGCAATGCAATATCAGGAAGGCGCCGCAAGAGCGGTGGCAGCGCCGACAGAAGACCAAGCTCAACATGACGCCGCCGCCAAAATTCCCGCAAACAATCAAGCGTCAGGAATCCCGTCACCTCATGAGGCGTCTCAACTTCCTCAAGACGTGAGCCCAGACACCGCGCCAGCCCTCGTCAAACACCCAGTGTATTTCGTCAGCATCGTGTTGCGAGATGCGAGGGCGCGATATCCCATGCCTCAGAAGCTTCTGCTCGCACTCTTGGTTGCCTCGCGCAAGCTGCGACACTACTTCCAGGGGCACCCCATCAAGGTTGTCTCAGCCTACCCATTGGAGAGGGTGCACAGGAGCCCCGACCTATGGCCCGACCTCAGGAGCTCGCTTGCTCTTGGCGCTCGAACGTCAGGAGGGATGCTGGACCATGGAATTCAAGGAATATCTGATGCAAGGGGCGCTGCCAAAGAAGAGGAGGATGCAGAGCATGTGGTTCGGCAAGCCAAGGCATACTGCATCCAGGATGGTGAGTTATACAGGAAGCGGCCAAACGACGTTTCCCTGCGCTGCATTTCCAGGGACCAGGGGAAGGAGCTGCTAACTGACATACACTATGGGGAATGCGGGCACCACTCGTCATCACGGACCCTCGTCGGCAAAGTATTCCGCAGTGGGTTCTACTGGCCCACTGCGCTCAATGATGCAGCCGAGCTGGTGAAGTCCTGCGAAGCCTGCCAGTTCCACGCCAAGCAAATTCATCAGCCGGCTCAGGGCCTCCAGACCATTCCACTCATGTGGCGGTTTGTGGTCTGGGAGCTGGACATCTTGGGCCCGTTCCCTCGAGCGCCTGGGGGCTACCGCTACCTCTACGTCGCCATCGACAAGTTCACCAAGTGGGCGGAAGTGGAAGCCGCCCGTACCATCCCAGCCGGCTCTGCTGTCAAGTTCATCAAGGGCCTCGTGAGCCGTTTCGGGGTCCCCAACTGCATCATCACAGATAACGGCTCGCAGTTCACTAGTAACCTCTTCAAAACCTACTATGCTAACCTTGGAACGTAGATCTGCTACGCTTCGGTGGCGCATCCCAGGAGCAATGGTCAGGCCGAACGCGCCAACGCAGAGGTCCTGAGGGGCCTCAAGACCAGGAACTTCAAGAAGAAGCTCGAGGCCTGTGGCAGGGGCTGGCACGACGAGCTCCAGTCTGTGTTGTGGTCTATCCGCACCACCGCCACCAAACCAACGGGCGAGACCACATTCTTCCTTGTCTACGGAGCTGAAGCAGTCCCTCCTCATGAGGTTAAGCATCGCTCCGCATGGGTCCTGGCGTTCGATGAAACGCAGCAGGACGCCACGCGGGGGATGGACCTCGTGCTGGGGGAGGAACGTCGTCCCAAAGCTTCACCAAGGGCGGCAAGGTACCAGCAGGCGCTGTGGCGATACCACTACCGTAACATCCACTCCAGGATGCTCGAGGTGGGCGACCTCGTCCTGAGGCGGGTCCTCTCCAGGGAAGGGCTGCACAAGCTTTCACCCATGTGGGAGGGCCCGTTCAGGGTTGTCCATGTCTCCAGGCCTGGCGCCGCGCGCCTGGAGACGCAGGACGGGATACCTATCCAGAACGCCTGGAACATCTAGCACCTCCGGAAGTTCTACCCATGAAGCAAGACCCAGAGCCTATGAAGAAAGGCCCAGAGCCTGTGAAGAAGGCCCGGTGCCTGTGAAGAATCGCCGCCCGTGACACTCTCACGTAATAATGAGTGGGGCTGTACACGCCCCGGAGTCTCAGGAGCGCCGGCCTCAGGCCCTGGGGCTCCCTCCCACGCGTAGTGGCAGCACTTAGCTCCGCGCTGGTGAGAAGACTTGAAGACTAGATTAGGTGCTGGACGCGGCTTTTCATTTGCTTTCCGTAGTTGGCTCGCTTTTCCTTAATCGAAGTTTGCTTTTGGTGTTCCTTGCTGATTCGATTCCCTCGCCTCTTACCGCATTTTCCGGCTCTGGTTCGCTCGTGTTCTCTCTCTCGCATACCTGACGAGGGGGGCTAGGCAGGTGCCCTCGCGAGCGTTTTTCTTCTCTCTGCCTTCTCGCGAGCCACCCTCGTTCGAGCCCGAAAGCTGGCACATCTCTCCTAATCCGTGCCCCACGGGTATCGTGATACAAAGCGCCAGGTCAAGGCTTGGGGGAGCGACAAATCTCCTGGCAAACTCCCTAACGAATTTTTTGCAGTTCCTGAGCAATCGCAGACCACGAGGTCAAGATGGACACGAGGAAATAAACGCCTCGTAAGGAGGAGGGCGCACCGAATGCACCAGGCTAAGTTATCTTTGCGCAAAATAGCCACACAGCACTGAAACAACACGCGTAGCATAATGGTTAATAAGTTATGGTTCGATACACGCCCCTCCGGGCCCATGCTGGCTTCATTTCGATGCAGGAAGGAAAAGGGAAACAGAACAAAAGCAGCACTCGCCCCTGCAGCAGCCGACGGGGGCAGGGCCTTGGCGACGTCCCGGGTCTAGTCGGACCCCTCCTCGCGCTTCACCGATGCGCGGCGACGAGACGACCCGCTACCACCTTCGAAGCGGGCGCGGCGGCATGGCGGTTGATCAAGGCCGCCGCTGCTGGAACTGTCGCCAAGGGAGGAGCCACCATTGTCGGATGAGGCGTGACCGGCGGGTTCGTCCTCCTCCTTGCCCCGACCATCGCCAAGGCTGAGCACCTCCTCGCCGTCTTTTACCTCGGGGCAGCATCCGGCGCGGCGACCGCCTTCCCTGAACACCCTCACGAAGAGGGTCGCGTCGCCGTCGAACTTGAAGTGGAGGGTGCACCGCCTGCCCAGGCCGCGCGCGTGCGCGAACGTCTGCCAACCGCGGGCCAGAGCAATGTTACCCGCGACGGAGACCTCGATCGCGACCCAAGAAGCCCGGTTGCAGCAACCGTCTGCCTGCAGCCAGAGCCCGCCTGGACCGGAGGCCGGCAGCTCATCAGCGAAGAAGTGGGGGAGCTGGAGCCAGCTGCCGGCCGGATCCTCCGACCAGACAACGAACTCCGGCAGCGCCTCGCATGGAACCACGGTCGGGGAGGTCGCGCAACCACGACGCGTCTTCTCTCATGGACAGGACTGCCGCGACCAGAGCGACTCCTGCCGCGCACTGCGGCGCCACCCCGAGAGCCGGGGGCCACGACGGGGGTCGCGGCATGCTTGCGGGGACGGCCACGTCCTCGCTTGGGCGCCGGGGAGCCGGGTCCCTCCCGAGGGGCCTTGCCCTTCTCCGCGGCGGAGAACCTCTTCGGCGGCGCCATTGCTGCTAGTGGTGGAGCAAGGAGGAAGAAGCAAGTGAACCAAGAAGAGATGGGCGATGGGGGCTCCGCCCCCCTCCCCATTTATAGCGGAAGAAGGCCAACCGGCGCCTCCCACGATCACAGGTAATGATGATTTTCCTTGCATGTCGCAGGGACTTGTCAAATCGAGCAGTTGGCGAGGCAGCATGGGGAATTGGAGACGCCCACGTCCAATCAACCACCACGCGTCAACCGAGGCCACAGGCTCTTGGGGCCCGCGGCGCTCCGCAGTTGATCTTTGGCTTCGCCTCGAAGCCAAGCTCGAGCGCGCCTTGGGCCCGGGGGCTACTATCGGCATTCTGGGAACGGGGGTCCCCAGACTTGCCTGCCTGCGGCCCACGGCGTGGCTTTGCTAGCAGGGCTGTACAACCCATCTTCATCAACAAAGCATTCAAGATCCTCGCGAGGGGCCAAGCCTCGCGAGGCGGACGATGCAAGACCTCCTCAGGAGCGGCCTCTCCAGGCAGGCTCACGAGGAGCGGAGATATCAAGGCAGGGCAAACCTCGCGAGACTCTCGTGACCTGAGCCATGACGATCGACACCAGGCGGGCGCAGGGCGGGCGCCAGCGCGCACAGCGTCCTTGTTTCCTCTTTGGTGCTAAGGAGGCCAGTGCAGGCGCGGAGTACCGAGGCATCAGGCAAAGGTTTCCATATCAGTGCAACGAGACCAAGACCAGCAGGCCAGCAGGACGGAGGTCACCGTGGAGCCCAAGACGGCGTCATCACCAAAGCCCTTTCGCAGGCGAAGACCGCTTTTGTCAGGATAGCTAGTACTAGTTGTCCCCTTTCAAATTGGCCGCCGTTGTTGGCTCCCTTCCCGCTCAATATTTGGGGAGAGGACCAGGGCCTATATAAGTAGAACTAGCCACCACCAAAGGGGCAGCTTGATCTCATCTGATCGAGAGCCAACCCTTAGCCACACACCGAACGCAAGAACGCCTCAACCTCAGGAGGTCGTTCTTCCCCTTGTACTGTTCTTCATCAGCCCAAGAGGCAATCCACCACCACACACTGGAGTAGGGTATTGCACCACAACGGTGGCCCGAACCAGTATAAATCTTGTGTCCCTTGTGCTGTGAGTTCGTCGAGTTCGTCCGCGAGATCTTAGCGAGCTAGGGCGTGGATCGGTAGGAGGGAAAGAACTTCGCGCGCACCCTAGAGTTCGAACCTTAAGGGTTTTGCCGGAACCCGTGATCCGATAGGCAAGATGACTAAAACGCCGTTCTCCAGAACTATGGAGCGAGCAACAGATTTGTTGGAAATCATACATACTGATGTATGTGGTCCGATGAATGTTGAGGCTCGCGGCGGGTATCGTTATTTTCTCACCTTCACAGATGATTTGAGCAGATATGGGTATATCTACTTGATGAAACATAAGTCTGAAACATTTGGAAAGTTCAAAGAATTTCAGAGTGAAGTGGAAAATCATCGTAACAAGAAAATAAAGTTTATGCGATCTGATCGTGGAGGAGAATATTTGAGTTACGAGTTAGGTCTTCATTTGAAACAATGCGGAATAGTTTCGCAACTCACGCCACCCGAAACACCACAGCGTAATGGTGTGTCCGAACGTCGTAATCATACTTTACTAGATATGGTGCAATCTATGATGTCTCTTACTGATTTACCGCTATCGTTTTGGTGTTATGCTTTAGAGACGGCTGCATTCACGTTAAATAGGACCCATCTAAATCCGTTGAGACGATGCCTTATGACCTGTGGTTTGGCAAGAAACCAAAGTTGTCGTTTCTTAAAGTTTGGGCTGCGATGCTTATGTGAAAAAGCTTCAACCTGATAAGCTCAAACCCAAATCGGAGAAATGTGTCTTCATAGGATACCCAAAGGAGACTGTTGGGTACACCTTCTATCACAGATCCGAAGGCAAGACATTCGTTGCTAAGAATGGATCCTTTCTAGAGAAGGAGTTTCTCTCGAAAGAAGTGAGTGGGAGGAAAGTAGAACTTGATGAGGTAACTGTACTTGCTCCCTTATTGGAAAGTAGTTCATCACAGAAATCTGTTCCTGTGACTTCTACACCAATTAGTGGGGAAGCTAATGATGATGATCATGTAACTTCAGATCAAGTTACTACTGAACCTCATAGGTCAACCAGAGTATGATCTGCACCAGAGTGGTACGGTAATCCTATTCTGGAGGTCATGCTACTACACCATGACGAACCTACGAACTATGAGGAAGCGATGATGAGCCCAGATTCCGCAAAATGGCTTGAGGCCATGAAATCTGAGATGGGATCCATGTATGAGAACAAAGTGTGGACTTTGGTTGACTTGCCCGATGATCGGCAAGCCATCGAGAATAAATGGATCTTCAAGAAGAAGACTGACACTGACGGTAATGTTACTATCTACAAAGCTCGACTTGTTGCGAAAGGTTTTCGACAAGTTCAAGGAGTTGACTACGATGAGACTTTCTCACCCGTAGCGATGCTTAAGTCCGTCCGAATCATGTTAGCAATTGCCGCATTTTATGATTATAAAATTTGGCAAATGGATGTAAAGACTGCATTCCTGAATGGATTTCTGGAAGAAGAGTTGTATATGATGCAACCTGAAGGTTTCATCGATCCAAAGGATGCTAACAAAGTGTGCAAGCTCCAGCGATCCATCTATGGACTGGTGCAAGCATCTCGGAGTTGGAATAAACGTTTTGATAGTGTGATCAAAGCATATGGTTTTATATAGACTTTTGGAGAAGCCTGTATTTACAAGAAAGTGAGCGGGAGCTCTGTAGCATTTCTAATATTATATGTGGATGACATATTGTTGATTGGAAATGATATAGAATTTCTGGATAGCATAAAACGATACTTGAATAAGAGTTTTTCAATGGAAGACCTCGGTGAAGCTGCTTATATATTGGGCATCAAGATCTATAAACATAGATCAAGACACCTAATTGGACTTTCACAAAGCACATTCCTTGATAAAGTTTTGAAGAAGTTCAAAATGGATCAAGCAAAGAAAGGGTTCTTGCCTGTGTTACAAGGTGTGAAGTTGAGTCAGACTCAATGCCCGACCACTGCAGAAGATAGAGAGAAAATGAAAGATGTTCCCTATGCTTCAGCCATAGGCTCTATCATGTATGCAATGCTGTGTACCGGACCTGCTGTGTGCCTTGCTATTAGCTTAGCAGGGAGGTACCAAAGTAATCCAGGAGTGGATCACTGGACAACGGTCAAGAACATCCTGAAATACCTGAAAAGGACTAAGGATATGTTTCCCGTTTATGGAGGTGACAAAGAGCTCGTCATAAATGGTTACATCGATGCAAGCTTTGACACTGATCCGGATGACTCTAAGTCACAAATCGGATACGTATTTATATTGAACGGTGGACCTGTCAGTTGGTGCAGTCCTAAGAAAAGCGTCATGGCGGGATCTACGTGTGAAGCGGAGTACATAGCTGCTTCAGAAGCAGCAAATGAAGGAGTCTGGATGAAGGAGTTCATATCCGATCTAGGTGTCATAACTAGTGCATCGGGTCCAATGAAAATCTTTTGTGACAATACTGGTGCAATTGCCTTGGCAAAGGAATCCAGATTTCACAAGAGAACCAAGCACATCAAGAGACGCTTCAATTCCATCCGCGACCAAGTCAAGGAGGGAGACATAGAGATTTGCAAGATACATACGGATCTGAATGTTGCAGACCCGTTGACTAAGCCTGTCTCACAAGCAAAACATGATCAGCACCCAGACTCCATGGGTGTTAGAATCATTACTTTGTAATCTAGATTATTGACTCTGGTGCAAGTGGGAGACTGAAGGAAATATGCCCTAGAGGCAATAATAAAGTTGTTATTTATATTTCCTTATATCATGATAAATGTTTATTATTCATGCTAGAATTGTATTAACCGGAAACTTAGTACATGTGTGAATATATAGACAAAATAAGTGTCACTAGTATGCCTCTACTTGACTAGCTCGTTGAATCAAAGATGGTTAAGTTTCCTAGCCATAGACATGAGTTGTCATTTGATTAACGGGATCACATCATTAGAGAACGATGTGATTGACTTGACCCATTCTGTTAGCGATCGTTTAGTATATTGCTATTGCTTTCTTCATGACTTATACATGTTCCTATGACTATGAGATTATGCAACTCCCGAATACTGAAGGAACACTTTGTGTGCTACCAAACGTCACAACGTAACTGGGTGATTATAAAGGTGCTCTACAGGTGTCTCCAATGGTACTTGTTGAGTTGGCATAGATCGAGATTAGGATTTGTCACTCCAATTGTCGGAGAGGTGTCTCTGGGCCCTCTCGGTAATGCACATCACTATAAGCCTTGCAAGCAATGCAACTAATGAGTTAGTTGCGGGATCATGTATTACGGAACGAGTTAAAGAGACTTGGCGGTAACCAGATTGAACTAGGTATTGAGATATCGACGACCGGATCTCGGGCAAGTAACATACCGATGACAAAGGGAACAACATATGTTGTTATGCGGTTTGACCGATAAAGATCTTCGTAGAATATGTAGGAGCCAATATGAGCATCCAGGTTCCGCTATTGGTTATTGACCATAAACGATTCTCGGTCATGTCTACATAGTTCTCGAACCCGTAGGGTCCGCACGCTTAATGTTCGGTGACGATCGGTAATATGAGTTTATGTGTTTTGATGAACCGAAGGTAGTTCGGAGTCCCGGATATGATCACATACATGACGAGGAGTCTCGAAATGGTCGATCCATAAAGATCGATATATTGGATGACTATGTTTGGAGTTCGGAAGGGTTCTTGGCAAGTTCGAGCAAATACCGGAGTACCGGGGGGTTACCGGATCCTCCCGGGGAGTGTAATGGGCCTATTGGGCCTTAGTGGAGAAGAGGAGGGGCGGCCAGGGCAGGCCGCGCGCCCCCTCCCCCTCTAGTCCGAATTGGACAAGGAGGGGGGCGCCCCCTTTCCTTCCCCCTCTCTCCTCCTTCCCTCTCTCCTACTCCTACTCTTGGAAGGGTTGGAGTCCTACTCCCGGTGGGAGTAGGACTCCCCTTGGGGCGCGCCTAGGAGGGCCGCCCCTCCCCCTCCTCCACTCCTTTATATACGGGGGAGGGCAGCACTGTCGGTGTCGAAACCGGCGGATCTCAGGTTGGGGGTCCCAAACTGTGCGTCTAGGATCGATGGTAACAGGAGACGGGGGACACGATGTTTACCCAGGTTCGGGCCCTCTCTATGGAGGTAATACCCTACTTCCTGCTTGATTGATCTTGATGAATATGAGTATTACAAGAGTTGATCTACCATGAGATCGTAATGGCTAAACCCTAGAAGTCTAGCCTATGTGAATATATGGTAATGAATGTGTCCTATCCGGACTATGCTCTCCGGTTTATATCGACACCGGAGAGATCTAGGGTTACATGGAATCAGTTACATAAGAAGCAATCTTCACAGCTGGTCGCCTAGCTTGCCTTCCACGCCAAGGAAAGTCCAATCCGGACACGGGTATATTCTTCGGCCTTCGTATCTTCATAGCTTCTCAGTCCGGCCCAATGAATAACAGGCCGGACGCCCGAGAACCCCTTAGTCCAGGACTCCCTCAGTAGCCCCTGAACCTGGCTTCAATGACGAGGAGTCCGGCACACAGATTGTCTTCAGCATTGCAAGGCGGGTTCCCCTTTCTCCGAACTCAAGATAGTCTTCGGATGTAGTGGATATATCTGGACCTGTATATATAGTTGCAGAAAATATAATATTCCACGAGCCTAATTTATTGGTAACTGTTTATGACATCACGCCTGCCCGGTCACTATTTCCAACCGTTGGCTGGCGCGTCGCCCCACGTCTTGGGACGCGGTTTTACTGGCTTGTCTTGCCAAGGTAGAGATCGTGTTCCCTTATTTACGGGATTTTCATTAATGCAGGCGTGGGTAACCCAACCGTCCCCCAGGTACAACTCTCTGGATATTGGTAAGTTTCGAGACCCAGGTGGATACGCTTAGTACTTGGGGTCTTTATATAGGGTCCCAGACTTGTCTTCTTCCTTTGCGCTCGCTTCTTCCTCAACCCTAGTCACCCCAAGTTCCAACCCTCGGGTTCCCATTGCCACCAGCCCCAATCATGTCCGGATCCAGCCGTCCAGGCCGGTGGGTGGCTTCTTCTGTCACAGAGGAGGATATTGCGAAGCTCCACGCAGCGAGGTATCTGACCCCGGAAATCCTCCATCGGCTTCCTGCATAGGGGCAGGTCGTTCCTACCCCCAAATCCGGCGAGAGGGTAGTGTTTATGTCCCACTTCCTCCATGGGTTAGGGTTCGCGCTTAACCCCTTCGTCCGGGGGCTCATGTTTTACTATGGGCTAGACTTTCACGATCTGGCCCCGGACTCTATTCTCCTCATCTCGACATTTATCGTCACATGTGAGGCCTTCCTCCGGACTCCTCCGCACTTTGGTTTGTGGCTCAAGACCTTTGATGTGAGGCTGCAGGTGACAGAGGAGGAGCAGGCAGAGTACAACAGCATCACAATAGGCAAGCTTGCCAGCGCGGTTTGGTTTGAAGGATCTTTCGCCAAGTCTTCCGACCTATGGCAGCAGGGGTGGTTTTATATCAATGAGTCGCGGGGCTCCAAGTGGGCGGCTACGCCTACGTTCCGACCCGTCCCTTCAATTTAGCTTGCTTCATGGATCAATAAGGGACCGGACTGGGGATCCGTCAATGAAGTGCAGACTCTGCAAGGTCGCATCCGAAGCCTTACCGAGAAGGGCATCGGTCTTGTGAACATCGTTCAAGTAATGCTAGTCCGCCGGACCCTGCCATGTCAGCGGCGGCCTCTCCGTATGTGGGAGTTTAATCCCGAAGGACGGCGGACTCTTCAGCACTTCCTCGGCACTACGCACGAGGGAATGTGGAAATTATATTCCGGGGAACGAGAGCAATGGCCGGACACCACTGAAGATGTTGGCCTCGATTGTAATCATCCGGACACCGCGGTAAGTATTCGATCTCTGCACACCCTTTATTCGAGTATCTCACTACTGGAATCAGGGATTTTGCCGTCTGCCAGTTCTTTGCCATCAGCTACCAAACAACAGACGGCAAAGAATTGGCAGACGACAAAGAAGGTCTTTGTCATCTGTTATTTCTTTGCCGTCTGCTGGCAGATGTCTGCCAGCGGACGGCAAAGAAGTGCCAGCGGACGGCAAAGAAGTGCCCGCGGATGGCAAAGAGGGGGGCTATCTTCGGATCTGACCAGTGGATCTCATTTTCCCCCCGATGGGCCGAAAGAAGCGCATCCCCCCACCAGACCCTACTCCGCCCCCACATCCGCCCGCCGGCGCCCTCCTCCGCCTCGCCGATGCGCTGGGGTCACCGCTCCTCCTCCGCGCCCACGGCACCGTCCACTCCCGCGCCGCCGCCGTCCTCACCGACCCCGCCACCCGCGCACGCCACCACCAGGCCGCCCTCCTCGCCGCGCGCCGCGCCGTCGACCTCGTGCCCGACTCCCTCGAGTTCGCCCACTTCCGCGCCCTCCTCCTCTACGGGGCCGCCAGCGACAACCGCGCCTACGAGGAGGTCATCGCCGAGTGCGAGCGCGGGCTCAGGATCGACGACCCCTCCGACCCGGAGCCCCACTCGCTCAGGATGCCCGCCCCCGACCCCGACCAGCTCCGGGCCGAGCTTCGCAACCGCGCCTCTGCTCTCCTCCAGCCGGCGCGCCACGACGCCTCGTCTCCTCCAGCCGGAAGGGTACCCAACGCCGCCCCCCCGCCCTCCACCCATCCACACACCCGGCTCTCCCGGCTCGGCACGCTGTCCACCATGGAAGGGCACGAACGAGGCCGGAGCGCCTCCAGTGGGTAGGCGTGACCCCGCCTCTCACCCTCTCTGCCGTGCTCGGCCCTAGGTCCAACCCCACACCCCTACCCGTACCTCCGGCGCTCCTCTGTTTTGCCTAGAAAAGCTGTTCATAGCATCATTAGCAATTCCTATGATTTTGCAAGAATTTCACTTCGTGTTTTTGAATGTTGATTACATCCATATGCAGACCTATTTGTGTTATATATAAGTCAGGCCTTTGTTCTCTTCAAATCATTACTCTGCATTGAGTTTATCTATTAGTACAACTCAAAGTGGCAGGACATGTATCTGTTACATTTTTCTGACTTCGACTATGTGAGTGCACTGTAATCCAAGAGATTGTTCTTCATTCTTCTTGTAGGAAAGACGTGATAATTAGGAAAATTTTGCTGATGCATTGTCAGATAGTTTTGGTCGACTAATGGCAATCCGTCTCCTATCGCGTCAAAATCTGAGGAAGCCGGTCGGTGTAGTCTTGTAGCATGGTCAGATTCAGACTCAACTATTTTTTTCTTTTTTGTTCCTACAAGATGTTCAGCTTAGCTTTAAATACTGGAAATTTGGATACTGGAAATGTTATATGACTCTGTTCTCCATGTATCCAGCATTATCCATGTTGCTCTTGACATTGATGCTTTATGAACAAGTAGAACACACCTGACAAGACAGCTGTCAATGAATGCTATGAGGTTTAGGAGAGACTTTGTGGATGTTTTTGCCTGTTACCACGTGTTGGCCACTAGAACAAGTAGACATTTTAGATGGCCCTTTTTTGTCTGTACGTTGTGTATGTCATCTGTTAGAACTGGGATTGTTTTTGGTTTTGGCCTTGATAATACTAACTCTACCCTTTAGTTCAATCAGTTTCAAGGCCGTCCTTTTGCTCTCCACAATTCAGCCCTCTATTTTCTTGTTTGAAAAAGATGTGCTTATGTCATTGTGTTTGTTGAACTGTACAGCATAACAACAGTGGAGTGACTTGCAAGTGCCTCATGTGGATTTTATTGGTTAAGACAAGAGGAGAAAGAAAGGGCTCTGCATATGAAAAGATACCAACATTATTGTTTCCATGAAATTGGTAATATATGTGGCATGTGTTTGTTTATCTTTTCTGCAAGAGCAACTTGTGTCCTAAGACCTTCTAGTGGTACTGAGACCCATAAAAAGAAATTGTCTTCTTGCATCATCACTTACTGAAAATAGGGACAATCAGCTTTACTTCTGAGTACTTAGAAGTAGTTAAGTTATCTAAGTTATTATGGGTACTGTTACAATGTGCTTGTATTGAACCATCTATCCAAGTTTATTACTAACTCTATATGTGCTTCTCTGCACCTATGCTTGCCTGTATATCTATTTGCTTTATGGACATGACTCTTGTGTTTGTTTGCTTGTTGCACTGTGATAATTGCAATGCTTATTTAGCGACAAAATTTGCTCTTAATGTACTGTTGCAGGATCTGGATATCTCTCAAAATTTAGTACTTTCTGGTGTTGATCTCAAGTGCTGGCTCCTACAGCATTGCATTTCACCAAGTGAAATGCTACATTTCTACTCCTAACCCATTCTCTTTTCTTAGTATTTTTGTTATGCAGGTTGGAAGAAAAGAAAAAGATCCAGAGAAGATCTTTTAGTAATAAGATAGTTTTTAGGAAAATAGATATTTAGTATTAGGTCATTTCTTCTAATTTCAGATATGGAGTGCTTGTCTTTAGTTTTTGTTTTGACTTTGTGAAACTTGCTAACTATGGATGAAACTGTGTAATATTGATGAAACTATGTATATGTATGGATGAAACTTGCTACTATTGGTAATATGTGTTGGATATGCTATATTGGTACTATGTATGGATGAAACTTGCTACTATGTATATATATGTGTTTGATTTTCTGTGAAAATGAATGGGTATAAGAAGAAACAGAATTAATGCCTATTTGGTCTCTTTGCCATATGCCAGCAGATGGCAAAGAGCCTGCAGTCTTTGCCGTCTGCTGGCAGACGGCAAAGACTGCAGGCTCTTTGCCGTCCGCTGCAGACGGCAAAGGCCCTTTGCCGCCAGCCGCCCGGAAGCAGACGGCAAAGTAGCTCTTTGCCGGACCTTACTTTGCCGGAGCCTTTTGCCGTCCGCGGCTGACGGCAAAGGCCTTTGCCGTCCGCCGTTCATGCCTTTGCCGTCCGTCGTGGCAGACGGCAAAATAGCTGATTCCTGTAGTGTCTCTTGGTAAGATACTGAACAATCCGTCCCTTCACAGGACTGGATAAAGAAAGCAGTGTTGATCTGGTGTCCGGCACCCCTTCCCGAAGACTCTGCGAGCGCCCTACTAACGAGGATGCTGACTCTGACACCGTACCAGGTGTCTGCGGAGGAGGGCGAGAACAGGGAGGCCAGAGGTGGTCTCTGCCCCAAGGATAAATCAGACGTTGTGTTCGGGGAAACCGAAACCCTCTTCGCCGAGGGCAAAGGTGCAGAGGAGGCCTTCCATGGCAAGAAGAGAGCCGCTTCTGAAGGTCAGGAGGGGAAACCTTCCAAGAAAGGGAAAACGCCATCGACGGGCGGCTTGGGCCGGGCAAGCAATGTTGACGTGGAGCTTTATGATGAGGATAAACCTCTGGCCAAACCGTAAGTGCAGCAGGGTACTTTAATCATACCTCCTTCCTCTCTTATTACTGAAGTAATCCTCCGACATACGTATGTCTTCGCAGGTTAACGCCTGGGGTTTCCCAATCATCCTCCGCCTCGGGAGACCTTCTTCCAGAGATGATGGAGAGTGACACGCCTTCTCCGGCCCCCTCGCCCAACAGGGCAGATGATTCTGAGGTATCGTCCCGAGGGGCTCCTCCTGGTCGACAAGCAGTGCAGGAAACGAAGAGGGCATTACCCGAAGGTGGTGCCTTTGTCACTCAGGGTTCGAGAATCAAGCATGGCAGCCCCGCCCTATCCGGTTTAGAGCCAGAGACAATCCTGGGGGCGAGTGGGCGGATTCCTTCAAAGGAATACCGTACTCCGGCGGCGGCTTCCGAAGACCCAGAAGCGCCGGAAATGCTGACGGACATACTGCGACAAGCGTCCGTTTCGGAGGAACACCGTGCCTTGATGGTTACGGTGGTCGAAAAGGTTCTATCAGCGAAGAGCGGGTTGAACGAGGCCTTCACGAGCCTCCTGAGGGGTTTTGAGGTTTGTGATGTAGTTTTGCCAATTGAATAATATTGACAGAATGCCCCTGTTGTATATGCAGTAGCCCCTGAGACTTGGATTGCCTTTCGACGGAAGCGATCGGAGGATCAAAAAGATATGCTCAGTTGCTAACCTTGATTTAACTTGGAATACAGGCTGCCTCCCCTCCTACGGCTACCCGAAATACGGAAGTGGCCGAACTGCAGCGAAAGCTGGATATTGCGGAAGATGACATTGCATTGATCAATAGGCGTCTTGACGACTCGCAAGGTATATATGTCGAGCATTCCTTACACCAATGTGCTTGTAATGTAGGCCTGACGCCAAAAATGGTTTATATGAAATGTGCATGACTGCAGATGGTGCTGCCGCCGTTGAAGCTCTTTGGGCGGAGCTAGCCCGAGCCAAGGAGCAAGCCCGGCGTAGTGATGCGGCTGCCGAGAAGGCATCGGCTGATCTAAGAGCCGAACAAGCAGCTCGGCGCCAAAGTGAGGAGAAAATATCTGCACTGGTGCTTGAATTGAAGAATACTGCCAGCCGCTGTGAATTCCTTGAGAAGGAGAATAAAGCCAAAATGGCTGAGCTTGATAAGGCCGTACGAGAGGCGAGTGAAGCTCGGTCTGAATCTAGGGCAGCTCATGAAGAGATTCGACAGGCTAAGGAGATAGCGGCCGGTAAGCCCTTTTTGCTTCAGACCAAGTTTGGCGATGCGGACTATGCTCAGCTAAACCAGGTCTGGAGTTCTCCGGCTGAATTTTTGGACTTGCCGAAGAGTTCTTCCGATGCGGCGCAATTTTACCACGCACAAGAGGGGTATGCAACGGAGAAGCTTTTCTATTCACAATTCGGCACGTAGAAGCGCCCTCTGTTGCTCAATGAACAGATGTCCCAGTGGGCCGAGCTTCATAGGATATCTGGCGACACCATGAAGAACGTCATAATCCGGTTGTGGCCAAGTGAGCCTATTCCGAGTAGTTATTTTGGCCTAGTGCGGCGGCTTGTTGACGCGGTGCCACATATCGACGCTATGAAGCGGTCAGCATGCATTGAGGGTGCACGGATGGCCTTTGCCCAAGTCAAAACATTTTGGGGAAAGATGAAGGCCATTGATGTTGCGGCGAGGAGTCCACCCAAGGGCCAGGACCGTAATGAGCCGGAGCACTATTTTGAAGATATCTTAGATGCCGCCCGCTTGATAGAGGGTCAATGCTCGAAAGATATAATGTTCGAGTGATTTATATGATGGCGTAACAGACAACTTTATAGTTAATCTATTTATATTTTGCTCAAAAGCTTGAATTCCTCCTCTGTGGCCGTTTTAGTATAATCTAAAAGTTTTCCATTCGTCTGCTTCAGCCCCCTCGTAGGAAGTACGGGGGTGTCCGGAAAAGCATTTAATCACTCTTTATCCAACGTCTTGGTCCATAAAGGAGGTGATAATGCGGCGAACCAGGCAATCGGACTATAGGGCGTTAACACTTTCACTTAGCCATAGGAGTTTTATGGTGGGGCTACGACATAGCCCCTGGTATGTATACGGCGCATAGTGCCTTACATATGTTGATCTAAAAAAGATCCCTCGTGTGACACGGAGAATCACTAAAGATTCGAATAAGTCGTCATGTGGTTGACCAGCTCTCGCCGCATCATGACAGCCAGTTTTCGGCTTTCTCTACTGAAGTGCTCATCCGATCTAGGCCAGGGCACAATCGCAGTAGTTCTCCCTTTACTACCCTAGCCGATAGAGCGGAACGTAGGGTAGCAAGCACCGGAGCCGGGCAACCCAACTATTGACCAAAGACAATGATTCAGAGCTGATGCATATAAGGCCAAACTTGCAACGCCAAAGTACGCTATAGAGCTGTTCGGACTTTTACTGGCGACTCGTTTGTTCCCATACCGCCCCCCTGGTAAGTTATGCCGAGGCGCGTCTTTTAAGGCAGCCGTTATGGCCGGACTCATTGTAGAAAGAGCATGAAATATTAGTGTGGATAAAGTTTACTGGGAGCGGAGCAATATGCCAATGATAAATATGTAAAGAGTAAAAACCACAACCCAGCTATTTGACATGCTCGGGGTTGGGAACAGAGGAAAAGGGCATGGTACATGCTCAAAAGGAAGAGTGCGGTCTACAAAAGCTTATTTTGGAACTCCTGTCGCACGTCTGCGCCGCCCGTCCCCGGGGAGGGGAATCCTTAACGGGAGTGGCCCCTTAGGTGAGTGTGCGGATCCGAACTTCGAGAGAGTCCGATGTAGATGCTGTCCTGATGGTCACCTGTTTTTAAGAAATTATATAGAAAAATAAGAAAGACGGATAAAAACGTTACGAGGATTCTTGCAGGGTTGTCCATATTGTGCTTCCGCCGATGCCCATGGTATCTTGAGTGCGCAGTTATGTACGCGTGGTGTAAACTTTGCCAGTACAGTAGGTGGGCGGCGGAAGCTGAACTGCTATTTCTGTTCTGGGAGTGGTCGAACTTCAGAGGGAAAGTGTTTCTGGCCCCTGGTGTTCGGCTGGCGGGCCGATCCGTCGTCTCTATCGCCTGGTGGCCTCCTCCCCTTGTGATCGGCGTTGAGCTTGCCTGCCTATTTAAGGACCCAACAGTTTTTGTTGGTATGATTAGCTGGCCTATCAGGGTGACCGTGAATCTGACAAGGTTGGTCCAATATCCTGTCAAGGGTGGATGGTCCATCCTGGTTTGCCTTTAGTGGCTTCTTCCGTTGACCGGGCTTCGGATTGTGAAATCCGGCGTTCACCACTGTGTCGCATGTATTACTGCGACTGTTGTGTTTGGTTCATCGTGGCTTACCATTGCCGTCTCAAATTTTGGAAGTGCCCAGGTTGCTGGCGTTGTTGCTTTTACGAGCGAGCCAGTTGTCTTCTCCCACACAAAAGCGAGTCATTAGAGCGGTGAGGGCTGTCATCGACTTGGGTCCTTCCTGGCCGAGGTGACGCGCTAGCCTTTCATCCCGGACGCCATGTTTGAAGGCTGCGAGGGCTTCTGCGTCCGGAGAGTCGACAATTTGGTTCTTTTTGACTAAGAACCTAGTCCAGAGCTCCTGACTGACTCGTAGGGCTTCTGGACAATATGACTTAAGTCATCGGCATCTAGAGGCCGGACATATGTTCCTTGGAAGTTGTCTCAAAAGGCGTCTTCCAAGTCTTCCCAGCTACCAATGGAATTTTTTGGTAAACTGTTTAGCCAGTAGCGAGCTGGCCCTTTAAGCTTGAGAGGTATGTATTTAATGGCATGAAGGTCGTCTCCGCGAGCCATGTGAATATGGAGGAGGTAATCCTCAATGCATACCGTGGGATCTGTTGTTCCATCGTATGATTCGATGTTAATGGGTTTGAACCCGTCTAGAAATTCATGCATCATTACCTTGTCAGTGAAGCAGAGAGGGTGTGCGGCTCCTCTATGTTGAGCCACACTATGAAGCACTTCTGGCGGACTCCGTTTACGGAGTTTGGACCGGGCGTGGTCGGCTCTGCAGTGTCCGAATGGGTGACCATCATAGTCGGTCGGGGTGTATCTCTGTGATCTGTACATTGATCTTGTGCGCCCTGCTTTATCCTCTGGGTCTTGGTTGATGTCGCGAGTGTTCCCTCGAGCTGTTTTGCTCTTGATTTGATGGCCGGATGGGTTGGTATGTTGCTCTTTTTGGGCTGCTGCTTTGTCTGGACCGAACCGTGGCCGGCCCGCCACATTTTTCGATGGTGGTGTGGGCTCCAGCGCCCTGCCATCGTATTGAGGGAGCCACCTACCCTTTGGGTGGCTTTTGTCTGGGCTACTAAGGCCGTATTCTTCGGCGGCCAAGACCTCGGTCCATCTATCATTGAGCAAATCTTGGCTTGCTTGAAGTTGCAACTGCTTCTTCCTTAAGCTCCTTGCAGTGGCTATAAGCCGACGTTTGAAACGCTCCTACTCGAGAGGTTCCTTAGGCATGATAAAATCCTCGCTGCCGAGGATCTCCTCTTCCTCAGAGGGTGGGAGATAATTGCTGTCCTCCGAGTCTCCATATGTGGCCTGTTCATCAGGGCTGTCTTGCCCGCTTTCCTGTTCCTCCTGTTCGGATTCTACCTCAACAGGGTCTTCATTGTCCGAAGTGTTGTCTTTTCTGGTGCTAGCAGTGTTTTCTCCTGGGTGATGTGGCTTGGAGCGGCGCCGTGGGCGCCGGTGTTCGGACTCTGTACCAGGAGGTTTATTCTCGACTAGATCCTCCTCCTCATCGGGTGTGACTATCATACACACATCATACCAGGAAGTGGCCATCCCATGTCTAGAGAGTAGCGAGCTCTGGCCCTGCCCCACATCGTCGTCCATACCGGCGATGTCTTCGGAGCGGGGGTCAGGCGTGTTGGTTGGGTCTTCGACAGTGGCTATAAAGTGGGTGGCGGGTGGGAAGCAAAATTCTCCATCATCCGCCGTAAGTTTGAACCGAACATAGTTCGGCGACGAGCCATCTGCCAGGGATAGGTTTTTAGTGAGTTTAGTAGGTTGCCCATGGGCGAGTGTTGGAAGACATCTGCGGCGCTGAACTTGAAGATCAATAACCGATCGAGTTCGGTATCCGCGGGCTCGCAGGGTTCGGAACTCGACACCGGAGAAGAGTCCGGGGTTCCGTTGATGCAGATGTCGTACGCAGTGGAATCTGCGAGCGGCTCCCACGCCGCAGAATCGGTAGCCCCCGTGATGGGGTTAAGCTTCCCATCTTCGGGGGACTTGATCTGCTCCAGATCTAAGGCCAGAGTTGCTGCAGGAGCTCTCTCCTGGATGCGGCCCGATGACAGGTTTAAGCCATGTCCATCGGGGCAGCGGGGAGCGATTGCCGCGGTCTCGAATCCATCGAAGATCAAGTCTCCACAGATGTCCGCAACGTAGTTCAAGTTTCCGAATCTGACCTGATGGCCAGGGGCGTAGCTGTCGATCTGCTCCAGATGGCCAAGCGAGTTGGCCCGCTGTACGAAGCCGCCGAACACGAAGATCTGTCCGGTGAGAAAGGTTTCTCCCTGGACAGCGTCATCATGATTGAAGGGTCCATCAAACCTTTTGACGATGGCACAGTGGAACTCTCAATGAAAGCACCAATGTCGGTGTCAAAACCAACGGATCTTGGGTAGGGGGTCCCGAACTGTGCGTCTAGGATCGATGGTAGCAGGAGACGGGGGACACAATGTTTACCCACGTTCGGGCCCTCTCTATGGAGTTAATACCCTACTTCCTGCTTGATTGATCTTGATGAATATGAGTATTACAAGAGTTGATCTACCACGAGATCGTAATGGCTAAACCCTAGAAGTCTAGCCTATGTGAATATATGGTAATGAATGTGTCCTATCCGGACTATGCTCTCCGGTTTATATAGACACCGAATAGATCTAGGGTTACATGGAGTCGGTTACATAAGAAGGAATCTTCACAGCTGGTCGCCTAGCTTGCCTTCCACGCTAAGGAAAGTCCAATCCAGACACGGGTATAGTCTTCGGCCTTCGTATCTTCATAGCTTCTCAGTCCGGCCCAATGAATAACAGGCCGGACGCCCGAGGACCCCTTAGTCCAGGACTCCCTCAGGCACCCCATAGACACAAGTTGATCAGTTGATCTTTTAGCCATGTGCGGTGCCCCCGTCTACCACAATCCACCTTGGTTATTTCGTAGCGGTGATTAGGCGAAGCCCTGTGTCGGTAGCAGCATCATCACCGTCATCACGCCATCGTGCTGACGGAACTCTCCCTCGAAGCTCTGTTGGATCGGAGTTCATGGGACGTCACCGAGCTGAACGTGTGCTGAACTCGGAGGTGCCATGCGTTCGCACTTGGATCGGTCGGATCGTGAAGACGTACGACTACATCAACCGCGTTCTCATAACGCTTCCGCTTATGGTCTACGAGGGTACGTGGACGACACTCTCCCCTCTCGTTGCTATGCATCACCATGATCTTGCGTGTGCGTAGGATTTTTTTTGAAATTACTACGTTCCCAACAATTATGCCCACTGCGGCGGAAACGGGTGATGGAGGCGCTAGAGGTGGTCACCTTCCACGACCCTCTTGCAAAGACAACAACAATGGCGCAGGTGGCACGGGCACGCAGCTCCCGCCTCCTCGACCCACTCGGCGAGCGCAGCCATCAGAGCAACAATGTCCAGTCGGGCGCAAGCCGGGATCCTGCAACAATGTCAGCAGTTGTGGCGGACACGACGAACTGATATGCCCTGAAGTGTCGATGGACTTTTTAGATCTGCGGTGGTGGCAAGATGAACGACAGCTACTGCCAAACAAGCAAACGGAAAGGTATCCGCCCCACTTTTGAATAATGCTGGGGGGAGACTATCTCGGCTACATGATGTACGCGATGATCCAATCGTTGATGAGCCTGCGCCCAGCGTTGGTGGGCGACCGCCTTTGCCCTGCCATGCTCGCGAGCTGCGGCAAGTTCGTTGATCGTTCGTTGAGGCCAATAAGCTGAATCATCGAGAAAATGCCACGACAAAGTTTCCCCCGGCAGAGTTCTCAGTGTTCCACGACTTTCTATACACATCAGTTATTATGTGTATATATGTGTCGTGTTGCGAGTACACTTTCATTTGTATGAAACTGCTAACGACCCATCAAGGTTTTCGGAACCACGCCCTTTCTCTTTCCCGTTTGCATCAGAGACAGAACGGTCCCTCGCGTGCAACTTTCCTGGGGGATTGGTGGAAAGAGCCACTCAAATGGCGTGGCATTCTTTTTGGAGTTGCTCAAATGGTGTCGGCATACGATCATACGACGAGAAGCGTAGCAAAGAAAGCTAAGTTAGAAAAAAATTAACTAAGAATTGCTTTGTTATATTTGCAGTTTCCCTTGCACGGTCCTGTGTTTGTATGAGAAACCTGCACGCAGAGGGACCTTGCCGTCATCATTTGTGCTCTTATTGTGTTTCGAGCCCGCTCAACAATTTAAGTAGCCGCATTGAGAACGCTAAGGGAAGCCTTGCCGGTGGCAGCACTACCAGCAGGCTGCTAAGGACCTGCTCCTCAAGCGCACACGGCAAGTGTTTGCCCTAGCAGGATCTCGGCATGCGTAGGGAACATGATCATACAAAAACAGAAAGAAGCAAGGGGAATATCGTGCATCCATGCACCTACTTAAAAATGTATTATATCTTGAAGCGGTTCAGATCTAACATAGGGTCGAATATGGCTTTTGCATAACAGTGAAAACAACGATCGATACAACTAGATTTAATCACGGCGATCACCTTGGATCCTGGGGACCTGGTGCACCTTGTTGGAAAGAGGGGCGACAATCTTGTCAGTGGTTGAGACATTGGCGTCCTCCGGTAGCTTCTTGAAGACCCCGGAGAGGTTGAGTTCGGGATTGCAGTGAGCAAGTTTGAGCAACACCATGCAGATAACACTGCATGCAAATTTCCTAGACTCATTGGAAAATGAGGCAGCCCTGTCATCTTGATATGTCTTTAGCTCTTCAATGAGGCCTTCAAAGAAAAAGGTCAGCCTGGCACTGGCAGCCTCGTGCTCATTGATGGTGAAGCCCCAACTTTTCTTGTCCATGGTGGCAAGATGAGAAGAAAGGCGCTCCGCTATACCAACGAGCTTGTCTGTCCAAAGAGAATATAGCTTGCATTGCTCTGTGAGGTTACTCTCAGCATCCTTCCGGGAAGTCTCTTCTATGGCAAGCTTCACTGACAAGGCCCTCTCCCGTTCTTTGGCGGATTTAAGATTTGTCTCCATGCGGGCAAGCTTAGCCTTTAGATCCTCAACCACACCATTGACAATATTGAGATCTTGATCCTTGTTGGTCACAAGCTGCGTCTGCAGCTCCTCTAGAGCGTGGGCTGTTTTCTGCGCTTCGCCCTTGAGGATTTCGATGTCCTTGACACTATTGGCGAGCTCCTGCTTCAGCTTGCTCACTTGAGCTTCGAGGTCTCCTCTTGCGGTGGCAACAGTGGCAGCTTCGTCAGTGGCCTCCTTCAACTTGCTGACACTGTCCAGGGCCTGGGCCTCAAGGGCTTTCCTGTGCTCGTCCGTCAATTCCTTGGTCCGCTGCTGAATGAGCACCTCAATTTCATCATCCTTGCTGCGGAGAGTGGCAGCATGGGCTTCTTCCCATGCGACAAGGTCCTTCTCCTTGGCATTGAGCAGCGCTTCACGCTCTCTCAACTTGCCGTCGCGGGTTGCCACTTTCTCCTTGGCAACAACTAGTTTTTCTTCTTGCCACCTAAGATGGCGAGCTTTGTCACTATACCACGTGCACAGCTCGTTGGCCTTATCCCTCAGCTCCTGGTCCACGAGGTTGGTGGTTTTGCGCTCCTCTTGGGCCTTGCTCCA
The DNA here is from genome assembly GCF_002575655.3 of Aegilops tauschii subsp. strangulata. Taxonomy (NCBI): domain Eukaryota; kingdom Viridiplantae; phylum Streptophyta; class Magnoliopsida; order Poales; family Poaceae; genus Aegilops; species Aegilops tauschii. The sequence continues at coordinate 169,072,461 of NC_053037.3, forward strand.
CCTTCGGCTATACCTCTCTTGGACGTCCTTGAACCCGGCGGCCATGGACTTCAGAAAGGAAAGATCCTCGGCTCTGTCAGTGGTGTCGTTGGCTCTAGTGGATCTCTGAGTAAGGGGAGCAATATCTGAGCTATCTCCTCGTTAAAGTTTGTTCCCGTGGTACCAGATGAACTGGGGGCTCTAAGTTCATGCTGAGAGGTGACCAGCTGCATGTTGCTTGGAGGGATCTGCAAAGTTGCTGCTGCTGGTGGTTGTTTGGCGGGGTCTCGTGTGAGATTGAGAATAGGTGCCTCGTCCACGTCCATCCCGCCAGGGTCAGGCTTGTTGTTGTGGGATCCCTCCGGTTCCTCAGGAACTTCCCTCATGTCCCTGGCAACTTGCACAAGACCCTCTGCGGGAGCAATCTTGGTTGCTTCCTCAGCGGCGTCCTTTGTTATGATGGCCACCTCCATAAGTTATTCACCAACCTCGGGGGCCGAAGCTGTGGATTGAGCCAGAGGCGAAGACAGAGTAAGATACAAGATTACAAGACAAGTTCAAGAAAATAAATGCTTAAAGGAAGCATGCGAAGACCAGAGATTTATCCGTTGGCATCTGTTGAGGCGGGACATTTCCTTCCCTGGCAACATGGGTTGTCGGTGCACGGTCGACATCTCCTTCGTTGGTCAAGACAAGCTCCATGCGAACGGGCTTGTCGGTGGTGGCCTTTGCCGGGGACGCACTCTTTGGGATGGTGGTTGACGGGGAGCCATAGCGGGATCAACTTCATAGCGCTTTTCCCCTTGGCGGTCCTCTGCCATCTCCTCGTCAAGATCAGGAGGAGGGACTTCAGTACTGGCTCCGGTGGACGGAGTTTGCACTACATTCTCCCATAGAGGGCTGGACTGGGGGGTTGGTTGTAATGGGTTCGCCTATTATAGCCCCCTGCCCAACACTTTTCACGGGACTTGGTTCTGCCGCAGACTTGGCCTGTTTCATCCGATGCTCAAGCGGCTCTGCTCTGGAACACAGAAGGAAACAGATGAGAATGACAGATAAGACAAAAAATTGAGATATGTTAAAAGGGAAATAAGGTTTGCTTACTCTTTATCAGACTCGAGAAGTACATCTAAGTCGTACTTGGGAGGCGGGGGCGATTCCCTAGCCCTCTTGATGGCTGGAGAAGGCGAGCTTGCCGGCTGGGGAGGCTCACTTCCCCCGGTAAGTTCTTGTTGAGAAGATGAGGCCTTGTATTTGGGGCCTCGAGTGGGTTGCCGGCGTACCACCTCCTGGAGACCGGTCTTGGTGGTCGATTTCTTCGCCATGGGGGCAATTCGCAGCGGGGAAGTGGCCACCGGCTCTTGGCTAGCTCTCCTTCGGAGACGGCGCCTTGGCTATGGAGCACGGGGGCTGCTGGGGATATTACCACTGGGCGTAAACCGGCCAGGAGAGGCCGGGTTAACTTCATAAGTGGTTCATCTATATCTAAAGCCCATGAACACAGACGGTGACTCTTCATGAAGGCCCAGGGCCCAAAGACGGTTTAAGGCATGTAGACACAAACCGGCATTGAGATGTAAACTTGTATTGTAAGATATGCGTAGCAGAGACCGAGCCGGACACGATTATGAGCCAGCCTCGGAGTCTGTAAACCGACGGGCGTCAACCCATGTATATAAGGGGACGGCCCGGCGGCGGTTCAGGGATAACAGACAACAACTTGAGACTCAGGCAAAGCGTATTCGCTCCTTGGTCATCGAAACCCCATCAATTCCATCACAACTAGACGTAGGCTTTTACCTTCATCGTAAGGGGCCGAACTAGTATAAAACTCTCTTGCGTCCCTTGTCCGCTTTAACCCCTTTAAGCTAACCCGTAGCGATGGCTCCACGACTAAGTCCTTTCTCTAGGACATCCGTCGTGACAAAACCACGACAGTTGGCGCCCACCGTGGGGCTATCGCACGATGTTTTCAAGTTCCTGGAGGGCAGCTTCGAAGGACTCAAGGGTTACCCTGTGGGGCGGATGACCAAGAGTCGTCGCGGCAAGCTCTACATCGACGATGCAGGCTGGGGCCCCGAGGCCGGCTCAATCGAGTACGGGTACCGGGTCCCCTTTGGTGGCATACATGTTTTCATTGGCAAGATCGGTGAACCGGGCCCTGAGCCGGACATCTGCGTCGACCTCGTCGAAACGGCTCAGCGTGCGAGATCTGCCCGGGTCAAGCCTGTCATGAAGCGTGCCTTCGTGGGAGTTATCCATGGAGGTGAATCTGAGGATAGATCGGAATCTGGTGGTGAGACCGTCATTTATTCCGGCGACGAGTCATCGACTGGAGAGACCGAGTCGTTATATCAGTTACAAGATGGCCGGATTGGGGGCTGTTCCGAGGGCGACAGTATTCCGGACCCCTTCGATCTGCCAAACCGGGTGGCGATCTTCATGGCCAGCACGCAACCAGTGCTCCACTCTTCAAACGCAGCGGCGATGATTTCCGGGTCAGCAGCGGCGGCAGCAGCTGGGGCAGGAGGCCCTGTGCGACCGCGAGCTTAGGTTCTATCTGATTTGTTTGATGTGTTGACAACGCTGATGGCGGAGGTTAACCCGGCGGATCAGGATGCACACAACGCGGAAGTTGCGAAAGTGAAAGATCAGATCAACCAGGCAAAAGCCAACTTAGCAGCTGAGGATACCAGGATAGCCGCGGAGCAGGCCGCTTTGGATGCACAAACTTACCGGATTATGCTGGATTAGAGTGCGTCGAACAAAGTCCTGAAGAGGAGGCACCGATGTCGCCTGCCGCCGGTTTACGACGCTAGAAATCTCTTTAACACCCAGGGGCAGGAACCAGTAATCCGCCGGTGGTAAACCGGGCAGAGGCACCCGGAGCAGGGGCGCCAGTTCAGCCACGTTTGGTGGATCCGCCTCGTCAGAACAACGTTGTGGTACCTCATGTCCCCACACCACCGGGTCATTATTCTAACCCAATGGACAACATTGTCGCTGCCGCTTCACGGCTGGCGGCCATCCCGATCGAAGGCGATTCTCCAGCAGCGGTCGATACGCGTCGGGTTAAGGAGCTTCTTCAGACAGCCCTGATTCAACAGGAGGCTTATTCGTATAGTCGCGATCGGATTCATTCCACTCCCCGTCCAAGCCGGAGTTACAGCAGGCGTATGGATGAACCGGCAGTGTCAAGCAATGCGCGGAACCGTGATCCGCCCCGTGGCCATAACCCGGTGGGTGGTGCCGGTGATGCTCAGGATGTGGTGAACCGGGCTCGGGCACACAGAGAGGCCGAGTTAGCAGTGCAGCACGAGGCCCATCAGCTCACTCCAGTTCGTCCAACCACATCGGTGGAACCAGGAGTTACCTCTAGTTCCCTAGGAGTGCCATGTCTTGTCCCGACATTGCGCAATGTGCGCCTGCCCAAAGATTTCAAGGGCCCGCGCAATGTGCCGAATTACACCGCTGATTTATCCCCTGAAACGTGGGTTGAAAGCTATGAGATGGCCATGGAGATGCTGGACGTGGATGATGCGGCATGTGCGAAGTACTTCACCATGATGTTAGAAGGAACGGCCCGCACTTGGCTAAAGAGTTTACCGGCTAATTCTATCAGGTCATGGGCTGAGTTGAGAGCCCGGTTTGTTCAGAATTTCAAGGATACATGCAAGCAGCCCATGTCAATTGTGGACTTAGCTGCCTGTGTCCAGGAGGAAGGAGAGTCAACAACCCATTGGGTGCGCCGGGTTTCGGAGATTTTGCATTCATCAGACCGCATCAACGCTGACACCGCAGTTTTAACATTGGAAGGCAATTGCCGATTTCAGCCCTTGAAGTTGAAGTTGGGACGGCTCAAACGTCATTGTAATGACATGGGAACCCTTATGGCTGCACTGGTGAAGTATGCCGACTCTGATAGTACCAAGGATCCCGAGTCTAACGATGACAAGATAGGGAAGGGAAAGAAGAGCAGCAACACCAAGGGGCAGCACCACAACCCGGCGGGTCATGGAAACGGCGGCAAGCGTAAAGCGGACCACAGTTTAGATTTTGTGGCTAACACTAATACACACGACAAGGGCCAGCGGCGTAAGGGTAAACCGCCCCGCCGGAATGGAATGCCGAATCCTAATCCGGACCGATTGTCGTATCTGTTGAACCAACCCTGTCCAAAGCATGGGACGAAGGAGGAACCATCTACACACCTCTGGAAAGATTTTTATATCATGCAAGAGTTCAAAAATTCTGACTCTTTCTGGTATGATCATGGATCAGGAGGCGGTTTAGGCGGAGGAAATTCTGGTTCAGGATTCCATGGCAATCAGGGTGGACATAACAATCAAAGTAATTAGGGTAATCAAAGTGGCTATAATCATCAGGGTAGTCAGCAGCAGCAGTCGGGTTATCAGAGCAACCCGAAGCAGTTGAATAGCGGACAGTATCATGTCTTCACCACTAGCTTGGACAAGCGCGATCAGAAGCTTCATAAAAGGATGGTGAATGCCATTGAACCGACGGTGCCCCGTTATTTGCGCTGGTCCGAGCAGCCCATTATGTGGAGTAGAGACGATCATCCACCCCGGGTTGACAATCTGGGTCATCTGGCTCTGGTGGTGGCACCTCAGGTGGGAGGTTATAAGTTCACTAAGGTACTCATGGATGGAGGGAGTAGTATCAACATCCTTTATTATGAAACTTTCCGTCGCATGGGGCTAACAGATAAAAATCTTAAACCATCCAATACGGTGTTCCATGGTGTGGTGCCTGGTAAGTCGGCATATCCTGTTGGTACGATAGCCCTGGAGGTGGCTTTTGGAGATGAGCATGACTCGAGATCAGGAACCTTGACCTTTGAAGTGGTGAAAATCAGAAGCCCGTATCATGCCCTATTTGGACGGCCAGCTTATGCCAAGTTTATGGCACGGCCTTGTTATGTCTATCTACAGCTCAAGATGCCGGGTCACAACAGAACTATAACCGTGCATGGAAGCCGCAAGATTGCTCTGGAGTGTGAGGAAGGTGATGCGGCTTATGCTGAGTCGGTTTGTGCAACAGAGGAGTTGAAGTTTTACAAAGACAATGTTGATCCGGCAGATATGACTTCGTTGAAGAAACCAACTACGGAGCATGATCCGGCTCTGAAGTTTAAATCGGCTGATGAGATTAAACTTGTTGAATTTGTGTCGGGCGATTCGTCCAAGCAATTTAGCATCAACGCTAACTTGGATCTGAAATAGGAAAGCGCGCTCATCGAGTTCATCCGTGAGAATTGGGACATCTTTGCATGGAAGCCTTCTGACATGCCTGGTGTATCGAGAGAACTCGCTGAGCACACCCTCAATGTTGATCCTAAGTATAAACCGATCAAGCAGTTTCTCCGCCCGTTCAATGAAGAAAGACGCAAAGCTATTGGAGAAGAAGTAGCCAGGCTCTTGGCGGCTGGATTTATCATTGAAGTATTCCATCCTGAGTGGTTGGCTAATCTGGTGCTGGTCCTCAAGAAGAATGGCACTTGGCGTATGTGTGTGGATTACACAGATCTCAACAAAGCTTGTCCGACAGATCCTTTTGCCCTCCCCCGTATTGATCAGATTATTGATGCTACGGCGGGTTGTGAGCGGTTAAGTTTTTTGGATGCATATTCTGGTTATTATCAGATCAAGATGGCAGTTAAGGACCAGGAGAAGACGGCCTTCATAACTCCCTTTGGAGCCTTCTGCTATGTGTCCATGCCCTTTGGGCTCAAGAGTGCACAGGCAACTTATCAACGGTGTGTGCAGAATTGTCTTCATAAACAGATCGGCCACAATGTTCACGCCTATGTGGATGATATTGTGGTGAAATCAAGGAAAAAGGAGACATTGATTGATGACTTGAAGGAAACCTTTGATAACCTGCGGGTTTATAAAATGATGCTTAATCCCGCCAAGTGCGTCTTTGGTGTACCTGCAGGTAAGCTCTTGGGTTTTTTGGTGTCTAACAGGGGCATTGAAGCTAATCCAGAACAGATCAAGGCCATCACCACCCTGGCTAAACCAAAGTGTATCAATGATGTTCAACGCCTGGCAGGCCGGATTGCCGCGTTGAGCCGGTTTGTCAGTCGTCTTGGTGAGAAGGCCATTCCTTTGTATCAGATGCTGAAGAAAATGGATAACTTCGTCTGGAGTGACGCCGCTAATGAAGCATTTGAGGACTTAAAGCGGTAGCTAGCTAATCCGCCGATTCTCGCTGCTCAGGTTGATAAAGAACCGTTGCTGCTCTATATGGTAGCTAACGCTCGGGCTGTTAGTGTGGCTATTGTGGTGGAGCGCAAGGAGGCAGGAAAGGAATATCCGATTCAGCGGCCGGTTTACTATATTAGTGAGGTACTCATTGAATCCAAGTAGAGGTACCCGCATTGGCAAAAATTGGTGTATGGGGTTTTCATGGCAAGCCGGAAGCTTAAGCAATATTTCCAAGGTCATCCCATCACGGTGGTCAGCTCTGCTCCTTTGGGGGATATAATCCAGAATAAGGAGGCAACTGGTCGAATTGCTAAATGGGCTATCGAGCTCGGGCCTCACGGGTTGAAATACATACCCCGAACGGTGATCAAATCTCAGGCACTTGTGGATTTCATCAATGATTGGACAGAATTACAAGCGCCAGAAGAGAAGCCGGATCACACTTATTGGACTATTCATTTTGATGGGTCCAGGCAATTGGAGGGCTCGGGGGCTGGAGTCGTGTTAACTTCCCCACGAGGTGATAAGTTTTGTTCTGTTCTCCGTTTGATGTTCCCTTGCACTAATAATGCAGCTGAATATGAGGCCTTACTCCATGGTCTACGGATGGCTAAGGAGATGAATCTCAGCCGAGTTAAATGCTTCGGTGACTCGGATCTGGTGGCTCAACAAGTGTCTGGCACGTGGGATTCCAAGGACCCACTGACGACAGCATATCATCGTGAGGTGGATATTGTTGCAGGTCACTTCAAAGGTTATCAGGTGGATCATGTGGACCGGCGGAAGAATGAAGCGGCAGACGCTTTAAGCCGCCTGGGTGCCCAACGTAAACCGGTTCCACCTAATGTTTTCCTGGACGTTTTGCATAATCCATCCGTCAAGCTCCATGGTGAGGAGGATTTGACTGTTCCTGATCCGGAGGCTCAGTTGGTGGCATCTCTACGTATTATCCCGAATTGGACGGTTCCGTATCTGGCGTATATAAACCAGGGCGAGTTACCAGAGGATGAAAGTTTGGCCAGATAGATAACCCGGCGGTCCAAGTCCATGACTATCATCAATGGAGAGTTACATCATTGCAGTGTGACAGGGGTGTTTCAACGCTGTGTATCTCCTGAGGAAGGCCGTGAAATTTTGTGTGAGATCCACGAAGGAGATTGTGGGCACCACGCCGGTTCAAAATCTTTGGTGGCCAAGGCGTTTCGTCACGGTTTTTATTGGTTGACGGCTCATGCTGATGCCGAGGACTTGGTTAAAAGATGTGATGGCTGTCAAAAATTCTCACGGCGTGTTCATGTACCAGCTCAAGAATTGAGGATGATTCCAATCACCTGGCCGTTTGCAACTTGGGGGCTGGATATGGTTGGGCCTTTCAAGAGGTCCAAGGACAAGAAGACCCACCTTTTGGTGGCAGTTGATAAGTTCACAAAATGGGTGGAGGCAGAGCCAGTTAGTAAGTGTGATGCAGCCACGGCAGTTCAATTCATCAAAAAGGTGATATTCCGGTTTGGCTTTCCACACAGCATTATAACAGTCAATGGTACCAATCTGTCAAAGGGTGCCATGAAGGAGTTCTGTCAACGAGAGCACATCCGGCTTGACGTGTCATCAGTGGCTCACCGCCAGTCCAATGGTCAAGCGGAGAGGGCCAATCAAGAGATCTTGAGAGGCATCAAACCCCGGCTTATGGTTCCTTTGCAACGGACGCCGGGTTGTTGGGTTGAGGAGTTACCTTCAGTATTATGGAGCATCAATACCACACCCAACAGATCAACAGGCTACACACCATTCTTCATTGTTTATGGAGCGGAAGCAGTTCTTCCTAGTGACATCCATCATGACTCGCCTCGTGTAGCGGCATATGTTGAAGCGGATAACGAGAAGGCACAACAGGAAGCTCTTGACCTGTTAGATGAGGAGCGTGACATACGGCGGCCCGTTCGGCGATTTATCAGCAAGATCTGCGTCGTTATCATAGCTGCCGGGTTAGAACCAGAACCTTTCAAGAAGGAGATTTGGTGCTTCGACTCATCCAGGATCAGACGGATATGCACAAGCTATCCCGCCCTTGGGAAGGGCCTTTTGTGGTCAGCAAGGATTTGCACAATGGGTCGTACTACCTAATCGATGTTCGAGAGCGCAAAGACTCACATAAATCGGAGGAGGAGACCAATCGGTCGTGGAATATTGCTCATCTTTGGCCCTACTATACTTGAGCTACTGGCTCTGCTTATGTACATATTATGACATTGTATATATTATGATCAATATAATAAACCGGAACCTCGGCTAAAGCGGGGTATCTGTTGTTTTCTTACATCACGTGTGGTTACATGGAGCTTACAAAGTGGCGTCCGGTTTACCCCTTGATTTAGCTTCTTAAAGCTTGATATCAGATCATTTGGGGGCTTCGTCGTATCCGAACCATAGCTACACCTCTTGATCGGCGTAATGCCACAGCATCACTTGGGAGCATGGTCGAACCCGAACCATGACTACGCCTCTTGATCGGCGTAAAGCCACAGAATCACTTGGGGGCTTGGTCGTATCCGAACCATAGCCATGCCTCTTGATCAGCGTAATGCCACGGCATCACTTGGGAGCATGGTCGAACCCGAACCATGACTACGCCTCTTGATCGGCGTAAAGCCACAGAATCACTTGGGGGCTTGGTGGAACCCGAACCACAGCAATGCCTTTTGATCGGCGTAATGCCACAGCATCATTTGGGGGCTTGGTCGAACCCGAACCATAGCAACACCTCTTGATCAAATTTGGGGCCTGGCAGCCCGTGAAAAGCCTCGACTACAACGGTTTTATTTGCCTTTTGCTAAGTTTCTTTTTCTTTTGCTAAGATTTGTGATGTTTCCAAACCAGTGTTTATCAACCCGGTTGGGCTGTCAACTACAAGTTGTCAGTGCATGACCACGTTATAATCCGGAGACTATCAACCCGGTCTGGTTTTGACTCATAGTCACCATTATGGAATGAGTCGGTGTTTTTCACAACGCGGAACGGTTTTTTTTGTAAACCGGCATTATATAGCAGGAGATGTTTTTACTCTGGATTAAGGTTATTACCTTCATTACAAGGTTGGTCAGCCAACACTATGCCTAAAGGTCGCAGGTATCATATATTTACATACTTGATTATCTTTTGCAACCTTGGTTATAAAACTTGGTAATTTATATAGTTGGGTATCATGAACTGCCTGGTGGTAAACCGCCAGGGCATTTTAAGATTTTTATCTGCAGGAACAATGGGAATAAAAAGCTATGGATTATGAACATCATATCTCAAAGCATGGCGGATTAATACGCATCAGTTGCAGATAAATATGCACGAAGGCATAACAGACCAACTGTTTTAACTAGCCTATTACAAGGTGTTTCAATACTCAGGGGAATAATTGTTTCTCAATAAACATTGCAGTATGGAAGGATAAACCGGCCACCGGGTTATGATCACTGAGCAGCTTGACCTGACGGCAGCGGGTCATTTTGCACCGGTTCTTCTTCTTCGTCCCTACCCAGCGGCTGGAAGTCAACAGTTGTCCAGTCGATCCTAGTTAAAGCTTGGAACACAGCTTCGTCGCTTATAAGGGTGGACAGTTCAATATCAGGGGCATAAGTGTGCTTACGGATTAGAGGGATCAGGCTTTGAGTTTCAAGAGCTGGTGCAGCAACCCGCTTGTTGTTGATATCATAACTCGCCTGATAACGTGAAAGATTAGCTTCTTCAGCAAGTTGACAAGCTAGTGGACGTACTTCCCGGTTTATGGCGCGGAGATCTTCAGTGCAAAATTCTGGTCCGTCCTCTTTCAAGCTTGGGTAGCCCTTAGCCATGTCCGCCGGATCAAGATCAGGCACCCATGCTTTTTCCCGGGTTAGCGCGGTCAGAGCGCCAGCCCTTGCAGCAGACCTCTTCAGCTCTTCTATCCGGGCAGGCATCATAGATAGCATGTCTAAGGTATCCTTCATTAACTTCGGGGGCGGCTTATTGTGCGAAGCGGTGCAAATAATCCGTTGTGCACCGGTATAAAGTTGCGCTATCAGTGTGTAGGCAGCCTTCAACTTCTTCTGCACATCTGAGCCCAGATAGCTAATGCGGGTTCCTGTATCATTACAAACATCAGTAAACCGGCAACGCATGAGAGGATATGTTGAAAGCATAAAGGAAGGATGCTTACCAAACACAGCAGAGGTCATAGCATGCACTTGCCGCTTTACACCAGTCAGTTCGTCAACCACCGGTTTAAGAGCGGCTTCTGCGTTTTCAACCCTTTTTTATCAAAGCGGCTTTTTCAGTCTCCCAATCCGCCCGCTCTTTGTTGAAGTCCTCTTTCAATTTCTCCATAGCGCCTAGAGTGCGGGTCAACTCTTCCTTCGCTTTGGAGGCTTCAGATTGCTGGGTTTTGATGTTCTCCTGCAGATCAGTGGTTTGGCGTTCCTTCTTGCTCAGCTCCGCCTGTAAAGAGACAGATACATAATGAGTTGACAGTACATATTTGAAGCACCAAGCACATAACAAGTTATGCCCTTAGTACTTGGGGGCTAATGCATATTTGCGTTTACTCAGAAATTTTTACAAGTCCCAAACACAATACAAGTATTAAGCTTGGTACTTGGGGGCTAATGTGTGTTTGCTCAAAAAGCTGTTGATATGGGAATTCTTCTACAGTCCAGGTTCATCTTTATAAAGTTAAATCGGCCCTTGGGGAGTATACCGGTGAAAGAGAAGTATGGCAAATTATAAGGAACCGGTTCATCTTAGTAAGGTAATCCGGTCCCTGGAGGCTAAATAGGCAAGGTTAAGTTATGACAAAAGTCCCGGTTTAGATTGGTATCATGAACCATCACTTGGGAGCTACTACGAGCCGATGAACTGAAATTGGACAAAGGAGAAAAACAGTAGTTACCTCATATCGCTCCTTCATCAAGTTTACCAAGCTAGCTTCATAGTCGCGACTGGTATACAGATGGTTCAAGAAGCCAGAGTGAATATCTTGAACATTGAGGTTGGCGAAGCTTGATAAATCGGCATTCCATTTGCCTTTGCCGATAGCAGAGAGATCATCCTTGGCAGTATGCTTTGACAAAGCTACAGGGTTGCCTAGAGTGGAGTGGCCAGTGTGAGTAATCATAACATCATCATCTTGTTCATCCGCAGCCCTTGCCGGAGTTGGCGGTTTATCAGTGTCCTTCGTTGGACTGACCGGTTTGTCGCCAGTTTGGACAGGGTTGGTTGGCCGGTCTACATGAATTGTAATATCAACTTGCACTTGTTCAGCAAGGAAATCATGGTCTTGAAGCGGCGGATCATGAAGCATGGCATCAGCATCGGTTCCTTCCAGATCTGGAGTTGTTTCCGGTTCAGCAGCTACATTTTCATCAGCCGGTTTGTTCAACCGAGCTTTCTTGCTGGGCCTTGGCTTGGCGCTGCGGAAAGATAAGACATAAGAATCAGTACAGTATGAAAAGATAACATATCATGAATAAAGACATGTGCATAACTCACCCAGGAACTGTTTTGAGAGGTGGAAGTTGTGTGGCCGAAGACTCGCTAGAGGATGAGTGAGAAGTACCCTGATAATTTGAATCAGACGGGTTAAGAGGCTCGCGAAAATAACCTGCTTTTGGGCATGAAGTATCAAAGGGATAAGAGACCTCTGATCGGCGTTTCCGAACTGGACTGTTCGGTAAACCGGCGGAGGTAACTACCTGGCCGCTGTGCCGGGTTGTACGGCGAGCTTCGTGCTGCTGCGTCTTCAAAAGAAAGTTTGGATCCAAATAAGCAAGAGGGTGAGAAAATTTTATTTTCCGGTTTGCTTGACGGATTTTTGATGTTGGCAGAGGATCTGAATCAGAGGAAAGAATAGTTACCTCTGCGTCCTCAGCATGACTGACTTCAGCATCGTCCTGATAATAATCATTGTCAATGAGATGTATGAAAAATAAGCCGAGAGAGTCAAGTTCTACCTCTGATTCTGGATTACGCACATTGTCATCAGCTGGTAGATCGGAGGATGCAGTGGTCCTTCTCTTGGCAGGTTTCTTGACAACCTTGGTCTTTGGACGAACTGGCTTGACCGGTTTGTCTTGCGTTTTTGCCGGTTTATCTTGTGATGGTTTCTTGTTCCAGAACGGATCATCACCCTGTCAGAAAAATAATCACACTTTCAGAGAATATTTGGACAGAAGTAAATTCAGATACAAAGGATTATATGATTCTTACAGCTGGTGGTTTATTGAAGGTGCAGAAAGGGAGTAGCCCGGTTTGGGCACAGACGGCCTCTGGTTCGTTCAGTATTTTCTTTACAGCCTCAGTGACTTCGTCATCTGTAAGCTGAATGTCAATGTGCCGCTGAGCATCCCTGTGTACTCACACATCAAACCGGGGCACCGGCTTAAGGGCACAATGCTGCAGCTTATCCAGCAACGAGCAAGATCGACTCCTGTCAAACCGTTCGCCATGAAGGCTCTAAGCTTTGAAAGTTGGGGAGCATAGTTGGCCCGTTCTCTTGCCGCCAGCCTCTGAGGAAACGAGTGTGTGTTGCTCAGGCGTTCGGGGCGGTAACTCGGCAGGTGGTTTTCGTCAGATGGAGAGGTATCCATGCAGTAAAACCAAGTTTGGTTCCACTCTTTTGGGTGACTGTGGAGTTTGGGATGGGGGAAGGTGACTTCTTTTCTCTTCTGAACCGCCATTCCGCCCAGTTCCGTATTGGGTCCATCTGAGAACTCGGTGCGACGGTTTAAATGAAAGAAATCCCTAAACAGTTCGACTGTAGGTTCCTCTTGCAGATAAGCTTCACAGAATACTTGGAAGTGGCAGATATTGGTAACAGAGTTGGGACCGATGTCTTGAGGGCGCAGCTGAAAATTGGCTAGCACATCTCGGAATTTTTTTGAACCGGGAGGGCTAAAACCTCGTCCGAGATGATCAGCAAACACGACTACTTCTCCATCCTTGGGTGTAGGAGGATTTTCCGGGCCAGGGACCCTCTAGTGGATGACATCTTTCTTGGCTAGGGCACCCGTCTTAACAAGGTTGTTTAATTGCTCCTCGGTTACTCGAGAGGGAGCCCAATTGCACTCATAAACTTGTTTAGCCATGACAAGGAAAATCTGAAACATGAGTATTACCGGTTTAAGATTTATAGTGGACAACTATACAGCGGTATGAGGATACTAGCATATTGGTAAACCGGAGTCTGGCAATGGAACAGTGTAATGCATTGGCGGTTCAACAGGGGACTAATGGTATCTACCGGGTCATCATTTTTTCTGTGAGGTTAAACCGGCCAATCTGGTATTCAAAGGGTGTAAGAGAAGGAGGAAACAAGTTTCACATCTGGCTATGGTAATTTCAGATCTACCGCGCATGGGAAAAACAAATATTCTGACCTAAATTCCAGTATACTGAAGGTTCACTAAGATGAGATGAGTTGGATATCGAACAGGTGCTGAAACTGTTAAAGCAAGAGATCTATGTGGTTTAAACTGCTACCGCACGAGACCTATGTGGTTTTTGGATCTAACCCACGGATATAAACAAGGGAAAAGAAGGGCGGCGACGAACACCGATGAACGACGGAAACCCTAAGCGCAGATCTATGGTAAGAGAAAGGGGAGACTTACGGGTGCTGTTGAGCAGCGGCGGCACGCGGAGGAGCTCTGGTACGTTCAGGTTGATGCAGCGGCCAAGGGTGGTGCAGCAGTCGAAGGTTGACGCCGGTGGCCGAGGTCGAAGGTTCGGGCGTCGCGAGGATGAAGACTAAGCGAAGAGGCACGAGGGGGAAAATGGAAAGACCCCCTGGCCCTATTTATAAGAAGATAAACGACAGATGCGAAAATCGAGGAGCCGGATTTTTTGATATAAGGTGATGCTGTCGCCTCGATTGTCGGAGGCTCGTTAATGACAGGTGACGTCACGACGGTTTACCAATGTAGCGACCCGACCCGAATGGATCAAGTCTCTGTGCTTAAGTGTCATCCCTGGATCGGTATGCTGACACACACAGTACTCGAGGATTTATAACAGAGGTAAATCACATGTATAAAGTATCGTAAATACTATTACCTCAATCCAAATAGCGGAAGTAACAAGGTTGTGGATTCCCATCAACACCAACGGCAAAGTTGAGTGTAGAAATCGTAACCCTAACGTATCACTTACTCGTCATAAGAATCCTGCAACATGAAACGTTGCAGCCCGAAAACGGGTCAGCACATGGAATATGCTGGCAAATTCACACCATAGAGAAATGATGAACAAAGGCTATCACTACATGCATATATGGCTGGTGGAAAAGCTCTATGGTTATAATGTTTTTGCGAAAAGCCAATTTTTCCCTACTTCAAAGGAATAAGTTTTATTTAACTACCATTGTGGTTGTGAAACATTGAGATGGTTGACAGCATCTCAATCCCAATTAAGAACGTGATTTAACCCAAATCAAATTTAAATTAAGTAACATGATGAGATCAACGGGATAATCCAAGAACTAGATACTCAAGATGTCCATAACCGGGGACACGGCTAATCATGATTAGTTTGTACACTCTGCAGAGGTTTGCACACTTTTCCCCACAAGACTCGATCGCCTCTGCTTGATTCTCGCACTGCATGATGTTTGAGAAACGGATGACCGAGACACAGTCTTTCAGGAACAATCACTCTATACTCCGGGTGGACCGGTACACCTACTTTCCCCTACATCTGCTAGCCCACCTCTTCAAGAGATCTTGTAACCTACTCAAATATGCTAGAGCCCATAATAGCTTGTGGCTGCACACGGAAGTTTCTAGCATGAATAATCTTATGATCCCTTTGGGCCTGGGTGGCGGTCCTTATACAAACTGACAACACTGGGTTCTCCAGGTGCCTCAATCCACCCAGATGTGAGTTTTAGTTGCCACCTTAGGTAAACCATTATTAACAATCTCACATCTGTCATGAATATCTCTCAAAAACCAATCCACGTCTACGAGCATAGCATGGCAATATAATAGCAACGTAGAAGTAACTCCCAAGGGTTTGATAAGAGAACAGGTAATAGGTACTACCTCAACTACTTCCCAATTCCCACAATTTAATTAGATCCTAATCATGCAATTGTTTGAGGAATAGATCTAATGCAATAAAACTGGGTATGGAAAGTATGATCAAAGTGTTACTTGCCTGCAATGTTGATGAAGATGATTCGCACTCAATACTCTGGATATATCTACTCGTCACACTCTGGTCAATCTATCGTAAGCAAGCAATGGTAACCACACATAAGCAATCACTCAAAAGATAAGAAAGAACGAGGAAAACAATTCGGAAAACTTCAAAACCAAGCAATTAACTCTTGCAACATAAAACAATTTCTAACAGTACCAAAATTATGTGAATTTGGCCTTATCAGAAAGTTTAGGTCAAGAGCTTCGATTTGCAAAAAGAATCAACTCAAACGGAGTTACGGAACTTAAGTTATGAACAAAAGAAGTTCGAATATGAATTTGAACAAATTTCGAAATTTGAAAATTATAAAAAGTTGACGTGACAGGTTAACTGGATAGGTGAAAACAAGACGAAACTATAGGCGCTGGTTTCATCTAATTTGGATGAACGAGTAAAAAGTTATGGCTATTTGAAAAATCAGGGCCAAGCTGTTTTGCAGAAGAAAAAAAATAGCTACGGATAAAAAAATTCTAGATTTAACGTATAAATACAGAGAACGAATAAATATACCTTTATAAGGTATAGAAAAGACGACTTCGGAGTGTGGAGACAACTTCCAAAAGTCTCGCCGGAGAGGAGAAATATATTTTTTAGCTAGTCAAACCAAAATATTGATTTAACCCGCAATGGATAATTTTTGGAGGCTCTATGGGTCTATAGATGGAAAAGAGGTTTAGGGGTTAAAGGCTAGGCAATGTGGGACTAAACGTAGACGAAAAGACAAAAAGGGGAGCGCCTCGCATGGGCCTAAAGGCCTTAGCGGTTCGGCCGGCCGCGCGGCAGTTTTTTTTTAGCAATTGAAAAGAAAGAAAAGAAAGAAAAGAAAAAAAAACTATAGAAAAGAAATATGGCGAGGAATATGGCCGGCTGGGCCTGGCCTATTTAACAGAAAAAAAACAATGGGGCGCCAAAAGCTACTATACTGCGCATGAGGGCGACATATAGTCACAGGGTACGCGCATGTAGTTTTTTTTAAATAGAGACAGGAAAGGAAAAACTGAATAAAGAAAATAAAAATAAAACTTTATATAGGCATATTATATATCAAAATTTGCAGAAAAAGATTTCCTACAGCATGAACATTTTCGTAAAGTCAAATAAAATCCACACAAAGTTTAATAAATCAAACAGTGCTTCTGCCTTAATAAAATCCAATAAAAATCATTTTAAAAATACCAAAATGATTTCAAATTTATTTTTCTCCAATTTTCTGATGTAGGGAATCATGTTACCCTATTTTCTGTATATTTTTATTTTGGAGAAAAATAATTTGAATAAGACTCAAATAACTCCAAACTAAAATGATTTCCAAAAGGACTTTGAATTTGACCTTTGAAACTCCCAACTCATATTTCATATTTTTTTGAAGAAGTCATTTTATCTTCTCTCGTGAAAATCATTGAGTTGCATAAAGTTTCTGAAATGGGAAATATTTTCAAATGAAATTCAAATATTTTCAACACCCCTTGTCATTTAAATAAATGGAAGAAGTCATGTCATCTTCTCTCCAGGGTTTTGTGGTGAAAAGAATTTGAATTCATGGAGATCATAAAAGCAAAATGAAAGTTTGGGAAAGTCCTTTTATTTCCTCTCATTTAACTTTCAAAAGATTTCGAATTCCACTCACTTTCAGTCAATCAATCAAACAATCAATCCAATCTATCTGTTTATTATAACATTCCAAAATTTAGAATTTTGGGATGTTACAAACCTACCACCCTTAAAATGAATCTCGTCCTCGAGATTCAGAGAGGCTAGAAAGAAATAGGTTAGGTTTGGGGTCTCCTCAAAATCCATCGATCATCTCAGGGTCTGGGGTGCTACCACCCTTAGAATCATTGTTACGGTTCCATCAAAACTCGTATACTCCATCCTTGTTGTTGACAGTGTCAGTCTTCTCAGATTCTCGGAAAAATTCCTTCTCTGGCTCTTTGGGTAGCGGCATAACCTTTTCCTCAATTCCTCTGTCTTTCATCTCGGTAAGGTTATTCCGAGACTAGGTCTTCATAGCTGACGGATCTGGCGCCAATACTAAACAACTATCGACATCTCATGGTGGTCAACAATTTACGGTTTCTCCTGCAGGAAATGGGTCTGGGTTGAACCTCACCGTATAACCTACGGTTGGCAACAACTGCCGTGCACAAGGGACAATACCTATACCATTCTAAGGTCTGGGTTGAACCTCACCGTATAACCTATAGGTAAGTCACTCAGATTTACCATCCCATATAGCAAAGCGAACAATAAGAGTAAGTCGGTATGGTGATCAATCCATCCCGCACCCAAATCATTACCTTGTATATGGTTTAGCGAATCTCGCATTCTAACACTCGGTCATCCTCGCAAGTATTGCAGAATTTCTCTTGTCGACGAACCAAGTTTGGATAAATCTATGGATTCTGCAAGCCAAACAAATATCTATCGTTCCTTCACAACTCTCAGGTTTTTGCGTTACTCCTATAAAATCGTCTGTCGATAAAATCGTAACTTCTTCCAGGGTTTTCATTCAACAAGAGTGTACTTGCTTCTTGGCAGGTCCTGGGGCCTGTGGGTTATGGGCCCACCTCATCACTTGCAGTTCTTGAACTTATCATCGAGCAACTGATCATTAATCCAACATCCAACTTCCTGGTATTCTTAAATCCATCCAATTGTACTGTCTTCCTTCCTTCTATTGGCACCAAACTAGGACATGTTTACTCAGACTCATCATGGAATTTCCATTGATACATATTTCCAACATCATACCTCTTTTATATCCAATAGTAATTTATCTCTTCATCCTCGGGGGATATCCCACATACCGAGATAAAACTTATACTTATGAAGTCCATACTCCACTTCGTGGAACATCATTATCCTTTCCAGGGTCAAGCGTCCTTACAGGGGAATATTGGCCATCTCTGCATGGCACTTCTTCAACTGGGAAAGGTGAAACACATCATGAACTCATGACAGTCCTTCGGGTGACTCCAGCTTGTTGGCCACTTCTCCCATACGCTCCACAACTCGGTATGGTCCTACAAATCTCGGGGCTAACTTTCCCTTAACTCCAATAGTTTAACTCCTCGCAGAGGGAACACACGAAGACATGCTCCGTCTCCAATTTCATAGACTACCTCCTTTACATCCAATAATACTCCATACCCTCATATTCTTGGGGTATCCAACATATCAAGATAAAACTCATACTTATTTTGTTCGAAATCCACTTCGTGGAATATCATTACCTTTTTCCAAGGGTCAAGTTTCCTCACAGGGTACTACCACCTTTAAAATGCACAATCTTCGACCATATTTCTCATATCCTCGAAAATGGTCAGAATCTTTCTTCATAGAGTAACAACTCATAGAATCCAAATCAATACCAATGATGCTAACTTTATTGATTCTCAAATTATTACAATCTCCTGCATTCCATTACATGCCCTCAATCCGACACCTCACTAATAAAAGAAATGTCCACACTACTACTACTATATTTCTCGTTGCACTCAACTATTTGTCACAAGTCTCCGTCTCCTTGGGGTATTCTCTGGCAAAGTGCCCTGCTTCATCACAACGGAAACATATTACTTTTGACATATCTCGGGGTTTCCTTGTGATTATATAGCCTCCTGGGGTCCTCATCTTCCCTTTTGTGCAATCATTGTGGTAGTGTCCTGAATTTTTGCACCTGTAACATGTGATATGACTCAGGTCTCTCTTTGTAGAAATTGGGTTGTTCCTGGGATCCAATCTACTTTTCTTCCTGGACTTTTTCGTTCCAATCAGGGCTTCTATTTCCTGTGGGTCATACTCTACTTCCTCTGTCGGAAATTCTACTAAATCCCCATTCAGACAATTTTGGGAGATGTGTCCTTCTTCTCCACATGAATAGCATGACTTGGTGCAGGGTTTATTTGGTTCTTCTTTGGGTGTGTCCTCCACCTCTTCCTTCATCACAGATTCCTCTAAACTTTCCATGAGGGCTCTTTTCGTTGCTTCTTTCTTCTGCCGGATAGTCCTTTGTACCATGGGGTAAATGTGACACTGAGCAGGGTAGTGGGTAGTCCCTTCACACAAGAAACAAGTGATCTGCCTAGTTGGGCATTCTTCAGCTAGGTGACTTCCCTCACAATTAGGGCATTCCTCCTTGTGTTCCTTATGGTTGTGGCCTATTTCTCCACAAGGCTTGTATGCACAAGGTTTCTTCATATCCTTTCCATAAGGCTTAAATTTCTGGGACACAAGACGAGATCTTTGTAGAGTCCACTTAAATTCTTTCCAAGTGGTTACTCCTTGCCATCCATTGATGGTTTGGTACATCCTCCACCAAGTAGCAGCACCTCTTTCAAAACATTGAAGAGCATGCCGGGTCATATCCCTTCCGACTATAGGGTTATTCTTCATGTGATCCTCCATGTTCTGAATCCATCGGTCCGTCTCCAATTGACTCATCGGTCCAGAAAATACAAGCTCATCTCCATTCATCCTCTATTGGGTCCAAGGGTTTGGGGTGAGATAAGAGAGGTCGAGAGGGATGCACACAATACAAACAAAATTTTGAAAAGACAGATTTTTATTGTGGCTGTCGGAAAAACTACAAACAAATGACAGCTCACAAACGTCGCATCTAACGTAGGTATAACAGGGGTTTGGTCTTCTAAAGGTCAATAAATCTTCAAAGTCGCCAAACTCTTGAAATCTTGTTCATGTCTCCGATGGCTTCTTCCAATCATGCTTGTCCTTCTCAAGTTCTTTTGCCAAATCATCTCTGTTGACGCGAAGTCTCTCGTGACGTCCTTTATATTTCTGGAGTTGCGTTCCAAACTTCTTGGTTTCAACATCCTTGACATGAACCATGATCCTACTGTCCTTCAGCTCCTGGCGAGTCTCCGTTATCTCGTGGTTTCGCTTTCCCAGCTTGGCTACTTTCAGTTTCTGGGTTCTGAGTTCTTCACGAAACACTTCTTTGTCAAAAACTTCTTGATGTAATACTCCAGATCCTGGTGATACACCGGTCTAAAGTTAAAACTTTATCTTGCTGATAGGTGCTCCATCAGCCTTCTACCATCCAATCCTTCCATGCATATGCATACTTAACTCAACACGGTGACAATATGATAAACGGGTAATAACACCATGGTCAGCCGTGTCTATGCCCATGTTACTGCGATGAGCTTTCATTCCATAACTGATATCTCCTGTCTTTGGGTTTTCTTAACAAAAACTTTGAGTTCTAATGCTCCATGTTTCGGTCTTTCTCCGATACACCTTGCTCTCGAGTATTGACAGCTTCCATAGTCTGCCAAGTTCCATAAGGGTAACCTTCCTAGGTCATACATATCTGGCAATTCTTCAGAGCCTTCAAATTCTCCCAGTCTTCGGAATCTTCAACCGTTGTAGTTTCCATTATCATAATGCACGGTAAAATCCTCTTCATTCCGAATGGTCTTAGTTGTCCGATATCCTGTACTTCTTGGAGTGGTCTCATCAGTCGAATCATTGAGTGGTCAAAAGGGGAAAGGGGTATGGTCTCACTAAAAGGGAATATTTGAATAAGACTCAGAAAAGGAGAGAGGTAAAAGATCTTTTTGAAAAGGAAAGTTTTAGGGAAAATCCTTCCTATGGGCTTGCCAGTTTCTAGGGTCACGTCCTACAGTCAACATGTGCTCTGATACTATCTTGTAGCGACCCGACCCGAATGGATCAAGTCTCTGTGCTTAAGTGTCATCCCTGGATCGGTATGCTGACACACACAGTACTCGAGGATTTATAACAGAGGTAAATCACATGTATAAAGTATCGTAAATACTATTACCTCAATCCAAATAGCGGAAGTAACAAGGTTGTGGATTCCCATCAACACCAACGGCAAAGTTGAGTGTAGAAATCGTGACCCTAACGTATCACTTACTCGTCGTAAGAATCCTGCAACATGAAATGTTGCAGCCCGAAAACGGGTCAGCACATGGAATATGCTGGCAAATTCACACCATAGAGAAATGATGAACAAAGGCTATCACTACATGCATATATGGCTGGTGGAAAAGCTCTATGGTTATAATGTTTTTGCGAAAAGCCAATTTTTCCCTACTTCAAAGGAATAAGTTTTATTTAACTACCATTGTGGTTGTGAAACATTGAGATGGTTGACAGCATCTCAATCCCAATTAAGAACGTGATTTAACCCAAATCAAATTTAAATTAAGTAACATGATGAGATCAACGGGATAATCCAAGAACTAGATACTCAAGATGTCCATAACCGGGGACACGGCTAATCATGATTAGTTTGTACACTCTGCAGAGGTTTGCGCACTTTTCCCCACAAGACTCGATCGCCTCTGCTTGATTCTCGCACTGCATGATGTTTGAGAAACGGATGACCGAGACACAGTCTTTCAGGAACAATCACTCTATACTCCGGGTGGACCGGTACACCTACTTTCCCCTACATCTGCTAGCCCACCTCTTCAAGAGATCTTGTAACCTACTCAACTATGCTAGAGCCCATAATAGCTTGTGGCTGCACACGGAAGTTTTAGCATGAATAATCTTATGATCCCTTTGGGCCTGGGTGGCGGTCCTTATACAAACTGACAACACTGGGTTCTCCAGGTGCCTCAATCCACCCAGATGTGAGTTTTAGTTGCCACCTTAGGTAAACCATTATTAACAATCTCACATCTGTCATGAATATCTCTCAAAAACCAATCCACGTCTACGAGCATAGCATGGCAATATAATAGCAACGTAGAAGTAACTCCCAAGGGTTTGATAAGAGAACAGGTAATAGGTACTACCTCAACTACTTCCCAATTCCCACAATTTAAGAGAAAAAGGGGAGCGCCTCGCATGGGCCTAAAGGCCTTAGCGGTTCGGCCGGCCGCGCGGCAGTTTTTTTTAGCAATTGAAAAGAAAGAAAAGAAAAAAAAACTATAGAAAAGAAATATGGGGAGGAATATGGCCGGCTGGGCCTGGCCTATTTAACAGAAAAAAAACAATGGGGCGCCAAAAGCTACTATACTGCGCATGAGGGCGACATATAGTCACAGAGTACGCGCATGTAGTTTTTTTTAAATAGAGACAGGAAAGGAAAAACTGAATAAAGAAAATAAAAATAAAACTTTATATAGGCATATTATATATCAAAATTTGCAGAAAAAGATTTCCTACAGCATGAACATTTTCGTAAAGTCAAATAAAATCCACACAAAGTTTAATAAATCAAACAGTGCTTCTGCCTTAATAAAATCCAATAAAATTCATTTTAAAAATACCAAAATGATTTCAAATTTATTTTTCTCCAATTTTCTGATGTAGGGAATCATGTTACCCTATTTTTTGTATATTTTTATTTTGGAGAAAAATAATTTGAATAAGACTCAAATAACTCCAAACTAAAATGATTTCCAAAAGGACTTTGAATTTGACCTTTGAAACTCCCAACTCATATTTCATATTTTTTTGAAGAAGTCATTTTATCTTCTCTCGTGAAAATCATTGAGTTGCATAAAGTTTCTGAAATGGGAAATATTTTCAAATGAAATTCAAATATTTTCAACACCCCTTGTCATTTAAATAAATGGAAGAAGTCATGTCATCTTCTCTCCAGGGTTTTGTGGTGAAAAGAATTTGAATTCATGGAGATCATAAAAGCAAAATGAAAGTTTGGGAAAGTCCTTTTATTCCCTCTCATTTAACTTTCAAAAGATTTCGAATTCCACTCACTTTCAGTCAATCAATCAAACAATCAATCCAATCTATCTGTTTATTATAACATTCCAAAATTTAGAATTTTGGGATGTTACAACCAAGATCCTAGAAGATGATGTCATTGCGGTTTACAAGATTGTGTGAAGATTTTGAAGAAGAAATTTTCTCAAGTATTGAGGATTGACATGAACCAGTTCAAATCAATTTGGGGCCTAATGTTGGGGATATTACCACTGGGCGTAAACCGGCCAGGAGAGGCCGGATTAACTTCACAAGTGGTTCATCTGTATCTGAAGCCCATGAAGGCAGACGGTGATGCTTCATGAAGGCCCAGGGCCCAAAGCCGGTTTAAGGCATGCAGACACAAACCGGCATTGAGATGTAAACTTGTATTGTAAGATATGCGTAGTAGAGACCGAGCCGGACACAATTATGAGCCGGCCTCGGAGTCTGTAAACCGACGGGCGTCAACCCATGTATATAAGGGGACGGCCTGGCGGCGGTTCAGGGACAACAGACAACAACTCGAGACTCAGGCAAAGCGTATTCGCTCCTTGGTCAACGAAACCCCATCAATTCCATCACAACTAGACGTAGGCTTTTACCTTCATCGTAAGGGGCCGAACTAGTATAAAACTCTCTTGCGCCCCTTGTCCGCTTTAACCCCTTTAAGCTAACCCGTAGCGATGGCTCCACGACTAAGTCCTTTCTCTAGGACATCTGCCGTGACAAAACCACGACACTTCTTCCTCTTATTCCTCTTCTTCGAGCTCCCCTGCAGTCTCGATCCCGGCAACCTCAGCTTCGGCGGTCTCTGTAAGTGCATCTAGTGCCCCTTTGTGATTTTGGTGTATTGAAGACTTATATGTTAAGGGACTAATGTGTTTGTGAGTGTACACAGGTCTATAATTCTATGAGGAGTTTGATATATATGATGAAAGTCGACCCCTAAAAATGAATGTCTTCAGCTGAAGACTTCGGTTTTCTTGAAGACTTTGAAAGTGAAGAAATTGGTGTGACCATGAAGACTTGATATTCATGCGAGGAATATGAAGCGTGAAGACTTCTGTTTTCGTAGATTCATTTTCTCTTTCGAGTCATAGGAAACACCGTACTGTTAAAGGGGGTCGAGGTAAAACTAAGGAAAAGTTTCCTATTGATGCTCATCTCAAAATCCTACACCTACCCAATCCTTTCGAGTGAAGCCATTGAAAATCTCATATAGTTCAGTCAATTTCTTCAGTGACAGAGACGAAGATTTTCTGGTCTCTGAGGAATTTGTTCTGACTTAGGAGTTAGGAATTCGCCAGTGCGGATTGCCTACAAGTAAGGAACATGATAGTCCTGAGGAATTTGATACTCAAATATCCGACCGTTGCTGTGCTTTGCGCCAGCAGTCCCAAAATATCTACCCACCTAACAGTCATATCATTGAAGGGCATTTATGTCTTATCATGTCGGGCTGCTCCCTAGGCTATAAATAGCCGCCCCCTACAACCACTAGTTGGTTGGCTGCTCCGAAAGAAACTGACACTTGTCATTGAGAGCATCCCATCCTCCGAGGACTTTGAGCGAAAATCATCAAGTGAGGAAAAACCCAAACCCAAAGTGATTGAGCATCACTGAAGAGATTGTTCCTATGTGGAACCGACGCTTGTTACCTTTGAGGATTGTGCATCCTCTAGGCGGTTAGGCGTCATGGTCTAGAGCATCCAAGAGGAAATTGTGGATCGCCGAGTGACCGAGTCTGTGAAGGTTTGGAAGTCACCTGAAGACTTACCACAAGTGATTGGCCGAGGTCTGTGTGATCTTAGCTCAAGGAGAATACGGTGAGGACTGTGTGTCTGGGACTATGTGTCCTCAGGTTTAAATACCTAGCCGCTCCAACCAGACGTACAACTGTCACAGAAGTTGGAACTGGTCTACCAAATCATCGTCTTCACCAAGCTACTGGTTCTATTTCCTCAACCCTTTCATTTCCTCATTCATGTGTTGATGAACTTGATCCTTACTGTTTGAAGACTTTGACTGAAGACTTTCTCAATTTCCTCAATCCTATTACTTCAGTCAGTTTGTCTTCAACCTGCCTATCCTGTTTACACGCTACTTGTACTCTGTGCTTGCTTTCATTTCATCATGATGACTGTGCTACTGTTCTGTTTTGCATGCATCTGAGTACCTATTCCGCTGCTAAGTAGTTCGTTGCTTAGGAATTTCCTCACCTTGAAATTCCACAATGACAAATTTGTAAAAATTGCCTATTCACCCCCCTCTAGTCGATATAACACACTTTCAATTGGTATCAGAGCAAGGTACTCCCTTGTTCTGTGTTGGTTTAACCACCTGGAGTTTTAGTTATGTCAACTGCAGGCATGACCAAGGTCTCGGCTGGGTGTCCTACCTTGGATGGGACGGACTACCCCTACTGGAAGAATAAGATATGAATGCATCTTGAGGCAATTGACAACGATCTCTGGTACGTTGTTGAAAATGGCGTTCCCTCCATCACTCCTACAATTAACACTGCTGATGTGAAGAGATTCACGCAACTCGACTCTCAAGCGAAGAATGTCATATGTGGCCATCTGAGCAAAGGGCAATATGGTAGAGTGAGTGCTTTGGAGACAGCTAAGCTTATCTGGGATAGGCTATCAAAGGTCAATGAAAGAGTCTCAACTCAACGTGACTCTGAGTTGACGTTCTTCGCAATCTCTTCAACCGCTTCAAAAGACTCGACAATGAAAATGTTCAGCAAACCTTCGAGCGCCTCACTGACATCTCAAGTGAGCTTCAAGCACTTGGTGCCACTGACATCATCGACCATGAGGTGGTGAAGAAATTGCTGAGATCATTTGATTCCAAATTTGACACTCTTGCACTGATGATACAAGAATGTGGAGACTACAAGTCACTTGATCCTGCCGATATCCTCGAGAGGCTAAACACTCATGAGTTCCAACTTGCTGAGAAGAGAGATCTCTATGGTCCGAGCTATGGCAGATCACGCGCACTGAAGGCCAAGGCAGTCTCTGAATCTGAAGGTGAGGATTCTGGTAGCAGCCTTGGTGATCCTGTAGAACTGAGTCAAGAGCTAGCAATGCTCATGAGGAAATTCCAGAAGTTCTCAAGGCGTGGTCGCTTTGGTAAATCCTCAAGAGGTGATGACATGAGATCAGATTCCTCATCCCGTGACTACAAGAAGAGAACTTGCCACAAATGCAAGAAACTTGGACATTACATTACTGATTGTCCTTAGTGGGAGAAGGAATCAAAGAAGAAGAAATACAAGGATTACAGTTCTGATGACTCAAAGAAGAAGAGTAAATCTTCATCATCAAAATCTTTGAAGTCTTCATCTCACAAGAAGAGCAGCTCCAAAAGGCTCGGGCATTCATTGGCAAGGAAATGGACTCTGAAGCTGAATCTGAGGCAAATGAGGAAGAGGAGGCATCTGAGGAGTCAGACTCTGGTGTGGCGAGCCTAGCCCTCGCTACTACCTTCGTCAGCAAGTCCATCTTCAATTCTGAGGAAAATTACTTCCCCAACACTGCCGACGACGACGATGATAACTACGCTCCCACCTATTGCTTCATGCCAAAAGGTGCCAAGGATGATCAACCCAAAGCCACTGGGTGGGTCCTCGACAGTGGATGTACAAATCACATGACCGGTGACAAGAACTTATTGATGGACACTTCTTTATCTCCATCACATCTGAAGCATATCACCTACGCTGGCAAAGGCAAAAGCAAGGTATTGGGTCTAGGTAGGGTTACAATCTCAAAGGATCGACACATGGACAAAGTCATGCTTGTTAAGTCCTTAGGATAGAACCTCATGTCTATCTCAATGCTTTGTGATCTTGATATGGTTGTTGTCTTTGGCAAGTATCGTTGTGTTGTGATTCTGGAAGCTGATAATTCCAAAGTCTTCGAAGGCTTTAGGAGAGGAGACTTGTATATTGTTGATTTCCCTACAGGACCACAGCCTGCCACATATCTACTGGCAAAAGCTTCAGAACGCTGGCTATGGCATCGACGACTAGGTCATGTTGGCATGAGGAACTTGCACACACTTGCGAAGAAGAAGCACGTCATTGGCATCGAGGGTGTCAAATTCCTCAAGGATCACATGTGTGGAGCTTATGAAGCTAGAAAGATGACCAAGTCCAAGCATCCCTCAAAGAATATCATGACTACCACTCGTCCATTTGAATTGCATCACATGGATCTCTTCGGCCCTACTCACTGATACGTCTCCAACGTATCTATAATTTTTTATTGTTCCATGCTATTTTATTATCAATCTTGGATGTTTTATAATCATTTTATAGTCATTTTATATCATTGTTTGGTACTAACCTATTGACATAGTGCCAAGTGCCAGTTGCTGTTTTTCCATGTTTTTTACATCGCAGAAAATCCTTATCAAACGGAGCCCAAATGCCACGAAACTTTACAGAGATTTTTTATGGACCATAAGGAAGACATTGGGCCCTGGTTGCACCTGGGGGGAGTCCCGAGGAGGGGACAACCCACCGGGGCGCGCCAGGAGGCCCAGGCGCGCCCTGGTGGGTTGTGCCCGGGTGCCCCCGGACCGCCTCTTTGCTCTATAAATACCCCAATATTCCAGAAACCCTAGGGGAGTCGACGAAATGTTCATCCAGCCGCCGTAGAGTCCAGATCCACCAGATCCAATCTAGACACCATCTCAGATGGGGTTCACCACCTCCATTGGTGCCTCTCCAATGATGCGTGAGTAGTTCTTTGTAGACCTTCGGGTCCGTAGTTAGTAGCTAGGTGGCTTTCTCTCTCTCGCTGAATTCTCAATACAATGGTCTCTTGGAGATCCATATGATGTAACTCTTTTTGCGGTGTGTTTGTTGGGATCTGATGAACTTTGAGTTTATGATCAGTGATATCTTTTTATATCTATGAAAGTTATTTGAGTTTCTTTGATCTCTTATATGCATGATCTCTTATAGCCTCGTCTTTCTTCTCCGTATTTGGGTTTTGTTTGACCAACTTTATCTATTTATATTGCAATGGGAAGAGGTGCCCGGTAGTGGGTTCGATCTTACGATGCTTGATCCCACTGACAGAAAGGGAACTGACACGTATGTATCGTTGCTACTAAGGATAAAAAGATGAGATCTATATCTGCCGCAATAGATAAACGGATATTGTCTACATCATGTCATCGTTCTTATTGCATTACTCCGTTTTTCCATGAACTTAATACACTAGATGCATGCTGGATAGCGGTCGATGTGTGGAGTAATAGTAGTAGATGCAGGCAGGAGTCGGTCTACTAATCTTGGACGTGATGCCTATGTAATGATCATTGCCCGGATATTGTCATAATTATTTGAGGTTATATCAATTGCCCAACAGTAATTTGTTTACCCACCGTTTGCTATCTTTCTCGAGGGAAGCCACTAGTGAAACCTATGGCCCCCGGGTCTTCTTTCTCATATATTTGCCTTTGCAATCTACTTTTTCCTTGCATTTATTTTCAGATCTATTAAACCAATAATATAAAAATACCTTGCTGCACTTTTATTCATTTGCGATCTATTTATTCAATCTATTACAATTTTCTCCCGCCCACGCACCGTTTCTGGCACCGTTACCCGAAAGGGATTGACAACCCCTTTAACACGTCGAGTTGCGAGTGGTTGTTACGTGTGTGCAGGGGCTGTTTATGTTGTGTTGCTTGGGTCTCCTACTAGTTTGATAACCTTGGTTTCATATCTGAGGGAAATACCTACCGCCACTGTGCTGCATCATCCCTTCCTCTTTGGGAAAATACCGACGTAGCTTCAAGCGACATCAAAGGAATTTCTGGCGCCGCTGCCGGGGAGGATCTTCAACATATACCAGGTTCCTAATCACAAATCTCATCTCCTCGGAATTTACATTATTTTCCATTTCCCTCTCGTTTTCCTCTCCCCCACTTCACAAAATTTGCCTTTTTATTCGCCTCTCTTTTTCGTTCGCCATTTTCTTGTCAGATATATCCTTTCTTGCAATCATGAGTGATTTCGGTATGGCACCAACATATGATGGCCTAACTCCTAAGGGAGGACGTATGGGCAATCTGGATGCTAAAACTTTTATCTTGGGGCAAGGGAACGTTATGGGAAAATAACGTATCCAAGAATTTTTCAATTGTGTTGGAAATTTGAGTCTTGATGATGCTCCTATCCTTAAAACTACTAGATCCTATGCGGATGCTATTTCAGCACTAGTTCTGAAACTTGAAAGTAAATTTATTCGTACCCATCGTAATTTTCAAAGATTGTTTTTTGAGCTCCCCGATATAAAGAATCCTAGGGCTAAAAAGTTGGCCACTCTCGTTCTTATGAATGAGTTTGACTACATAATTCGGGAAGCTAGAGAGATCTTTGACTTTTATGGTATGAATCGTGAAAAACCTGTGATAGATGAAATCTTTACAATAGTGACTATGCTTCAGTTATAACATAGGGTGACACAGAACTAGCTCCAATTCATCAATAAAATGTAGGGATCAAACCCTAACAAAACTAACTCGATTACATGATAAATCTCATCCAACCCATCACCGTCCAGCAAGCCTACGATGGGATTACTCACGCACGGCGGTGACCATCATGAAATTGCGATGGAGGATGGTTGATTATGATGATGGCGACGATTTCGCCTCTCTGGAGCCCAAAAAACTCCAGATCTGTCCTCCCGAGGAAGAACAGGAGGTGGCGGCGGCTCCGTATCATAAAACGCGATGAATCCTTCTCTCTGATTTTTTTCTCCCCGAACATGAATATATGGAGTTGGAGTTGAGGTCGATGGAGCTACGTGGGACCCGCAAGACAGGGGGGCACACCCAGGGGTAGGGCGCCCCCACCCTTGTGGACAGGGTGTGGGTCCCCTCTGGTTGATTCTTTCGCCAATATTTTTTATATATTCCAAAAATATATCCGTGAAGTTTCAAGTCATTCCGAGAACTTTTGTTTCTGCACAAAAATAACACCATGGCAATTCTACTAAAAACAACGTCAGTCTGGGTTAGTTCCATTCAAATCATGCAAATTAGAGTCCAAAACAAGGGCAAAAGAGTTTGGAAAAGTACATATGATGGAGACGTATCAACTCCCCCAAGCTTAACCCATTGCTTGTCCTCAAGCAATTCAATTGACAAACTGAAAGTGATAACGAAAAACTTTTACAAACTCTGCTTGATCTTGTTGTTGCAAATATGTAAAGCCAGCATTCAGGTTTTTAGCAAATATTATGAACTAACCATACTCACAATAACATTTAGGTCTCACATTTACTCATATCAATAGCATAATCAACTAGCGAGCAATAATAATGAATCTTGGATGACAACACTTTTTCAAGACAATCATGATATTATATAACAATATGGTATCTCAAGAAATTTTTGATGAGAATCTTAGGAAAGAAGTCCCCGTTTTAGATATAATCCAACATGTTTTCAATAATGTTAATCAACATTATTCATGGATTCTTGCGGGGAATCAAAAAGGTTATGATGAACACCAATTTAGGAACGCTAAGGTTTCCATGGATAATATGTTTTATGTTGTGTTCACAAAACCCCATGATGGAAATACCTCTAAGAAGTTAAGAAGAAAGATGGCAAAACGTAGATCCTTGCTTTATGCCTTGCTAAGGGCGTAAAACTATAGCACTTGTTGGGAGGCAACCCAATGAATAAATTTTATTTTTGCTTTTTACTTTCTGTTCTTGTGTGTTTACACAATTATGCTACTGTTATGATTGTGTTTTTTGTGTTTTAATTAGTGTTTTTGCCAAGTAGAACCGATACGATCTTCTTGTGTGATAGTTGTTTGATCTTGCTAAAAAAGACAGAACTTTGCGCTCACGAAATTAATTCTCATTTTTTATCAGGAAGAGCTTTTGCCCTATTCTATTTTTAGAAGATTATTATACAAATTGCTCAGGTCATCCTATTTTTTTAGAATTGTCGGAGTTCCAGAAGTTTTCGTTTAAGTCAGATTGCTACAGACTGTTCTGTTTTGACAAATTCCGTTTTCTTTGTGTTGTGTGCTTATTTTGGTGGCTCTATGGTTTTCTTTGATGAGTTTTTGCCATAGAAAAGTTGGAATACAGTAGATATAATACAAAAACAAAATATGAATTTGTTTGACACAGCACTTATAGTAGCGGTTTATTTTCTTACACTAACGGATCTCACGGAGGTTTTGTTGAGTTTCGTGTGATTGAAGTTTTCAAGTTTTGGGTTATCTTACGATGGATGAAAGAAGGATAGAAGAGCCTAAGTTTGGGGATGACCCGGCATCCCAAGCTATTATCCAA
Source organism: Aegilops tauschii subsp. strangulata (assembly GCF_002575655.3). Lineage (NCBI taxonomy): Eukaryota > Viridiplantae > Streptophyta > Magnoliopsida > Poales > Poaceae > Aegilops > Aegilops tauschii. The sequence goes on from NC_053037.3 coordinate 169,103,947, forward strand.
GAATGAGCAACCAACCAAGCTTGGGGATGCCCCCGAGTGGCATCCCCTCTTTCTTCTAACGACCATCGGTATTTTACTCGAGACTATATTTTTATTCGTCACATGATATGTGTTTTGCTTGGAGCGTCTTGTATGATATGAGTCTTTGCTTGTTTTATTTTTTGTTTTAGGTCATCAATACTTGCTGGACACACCTATTTGAGAGAGCCAAAATTATGTCATGACTTGTTAGAATTGCTCTCTATGCTTCACTTAAATTTTTATGAGCAATGGACTTGCTCTAGTGCTTCACTTATATCTTTTTTAGCACGGTGTGCTTAGTATTTTTGAAGAAATGCTCTCTTTCTTCACTTAGATTTATTTGAGAGTTAGTAAAATTTTGAAGAAATTCTCTCTTGCTTCACTTAAATTATTTTGAGAGAAAGAAATTTTGTTATGCTCATGATCTTCACTTATATTTGTTTGAGCTTATGAAAAGCAACACATGAAAATTAGTCCCAAAGTGATAGATATCCAAGAAGGATAAAGAAAAAATATGTCATGAAGATCATTGGACAAAATAAACTTGATTCTTAGTAATAGTTTTGAGATATGATGATTTGATATGTGAGTTATGTTGATGAGTAATTGTGCACTAGTAAGAATATTGGTCTTAAGGTTTGTGATTCCCTATGCATGCATGAAAATCAGTAATCATGCAATGAAAATTATATCCTACGTGTGGTGCATTATTCGGTGTTAATTATGCTTAATGCTTGCTTATGAGATTATTCGTTTCTTTGTTGGTCGCTTCCCAATCTTTTGCTAGCCTTCATTTTGCACTAAGTATGACCTCTACTTGTGCATCCTAAATCCTTTAAACCAGTTTTGCCTCATGAGTCCACTATATCTACCTATATGCGGTATTCTTTAGCCGTTCTAAGCAAATTTGCATGTGCCATCTCTAATTTTCAAAATAAACTTCTCTTTTGTGTGTTTGTTTCGCTCGCGGAACGGTAACGGGTGCCTAATATTTTCCATGCTAGCTGTGTTATTCGCAAGATGAGTGTTTATTCACTTGTCACTACACGAGAGTAAGGCAAAGGTATTAAGGATGCCCAGTCCCGAAATGCAAAAAAAATTGAATTTACTTTATGTTGTCAAATAATAAATTCCTTAGAAAGTGTTGGTATGGAGGGCACCCATGGATACAGTTAGCCATGGAAAGTGAAAGTATGGTGGAAAAAGGAGTAAACTTTATTTTCCGTTTGGGAACTGCCTATGGCGTATCTAGCATGGAAAGTGTTGGGAACTCTAAGTCGTTTTCGTTGGTGGGATGGATACACCTCCCAAAATGTTTTTATCTCTAAGTTTTTCGCTTTGAGCTCTGGCACCTCTACAAATCCCTACTTCCCTCTGTGAAGGGCCTTTCTTTTACTTTATGCAATTTTTATTTTGAAATTTGAGTCTCCATCTTCTCTTATAAAAGCACCATCTAGGAGGCAATATGATCGTACTTAAGTATTGGGTGTAGCTAATATTCGAGTGTGTTTCATGAATGGATCAATGTTCGAGTATGATGGGCTAGGGATAACTTATTTTAGCATTGATATTTTGAAAGACATGGTTTGTTGTTGATATGCTTGAGTATCTAAATTATTATGTCAAAACTATACTATTGCTTTAAATCACATAAAAGTCCAAATGTCCATGCTATAACGAAAAGAATATGATATGACATGATAGACAGCACTCCACATCAAAAATTCTGTTTTTATCACTTACCTACTCGAGGACGAGTAGGAGTTAAGCTTGGGGATGCTGATACGTCTCCAACGTATCTATAGTTTTTGATTGTTCCATGCTATTTTATTATCAATCTTGGATGTTTTATAATCATTTTATAGTCATTTTATATCATTTTTTGGTACTAACCTATTGACATAGTGCCAAGTGCCAGTTGCTTTTTTTCCATGTTTTTTACATCGCCAAAAATCCTTATCAAACGGAGTCCAAATGCCACTAAACTTTACGGAGATTTTTTATGGACCAGAAGGGAGATATTGGGCCCTGGTTGCACCTGGGGGGAGTCCCGAGCAGAGGACAACACACCAGGGCACGCCAGGAGGCCCAGGCGCGCCCTGGTGGGTTGTGCCCAACTCGGGTGCCCCCCGGACCGCCTCTTTGCTCTATAAATACCTCAATATTCCTGAAATACTAGGGGAGTCAACGGAATATTCATCCAGCCGCCGGAGAGTTCAGAACCACCAGATCCAATCTAGACACCATCTCGGAAGGGTTCATGATAACCCACAAGTATAGGGGATCGCAACAGTTTTCGTGGGTAGAGTATTCAACACAAATTTATTGATTCGACATAAGGGGAGCCAAAGAATATTCTCAAGTATTAGCAGTTGAGTTAGCAATTCAACCACACCTGGATAACTTAGTATCTGCAGCAAAGTATTTAGTAGCAAAGTAATATGGAAGTAACTGTAACGATAGCAAAAGTAATATTTTTGGGTTTTGTAGCGATTGTAACAGTAACAACGGAAAAGTAAATAAGCGAAGAACAATATGTGAAAAGCTCGTAGGCATTGGATCGATGATGGAGAATTATGCCGGATGCGATTATTCATGTAACAGTTATAACACAGGGTGACACAGAACTAGCTCCAATTCATCAATGTAATGTAGGCATGTATTCCGAATATAGTCATACGTGCTTATGGAAAAGAACTTGCATGACATCTTTTGTCCTACCCTCCCGTGGCAGCGGGGTCCTAGCGGAAACTAAGGGATATTAAGGCCTCCTTTTAATAGAGTACCGGACCAAAGCATTATCACATAGTGAATACATGAACTCCTCAAACTATGGTCATCACCGGGAGTGGTCCCAATTATTGTCACTTCGGGGTTGCCGGATCATAACACATAGTAGGTGACTATAGACTTGCAAGATAGGATCAAGAAATCACATATATTTATGAAAACATAATAGGTTTAGATCTGAAATCATGGCACTCGAGCCCTAGTGATAAGCATTAAGCATAGCAAAGTCATAGCAACATCAATCTCAGAACATAGTGGATACTAGGGATCAAACCCTAACAAAACTAACTCGATTACATGATAAATCTCATCCAACCCATCATCGTCCAGCAAGCCTATGATGGAATTACTCACGCACGACGGTGAGCATCATGAAATTGGTGAAGGAGGATGGTTGATGATGACGATGGCGACGGATTCCCCTCTCCGGAGCCCCGAACGGACTCCAGATCAGCCCTCCCGAGAGAGTTTAGGGCTTGGCGGCGGCTCCGTATCGTAATACGCGATGAATCTTTCTCCCCAATTTTTTTCTCCCCGAACACGAATATATGGAGTTGGAGTTGAGGTCGGTGGAGCTCCAGGGGGCCCACGAGGCAGGGGGGCGTGCCCCCACCCCTCGTGGAGAGCGTGTGGGCCCCTGGCCTTGATTCTATCGCCAGTATTTTTTATATTTTCCAAAATAAATCTCCGTTGATTTTCAGGTCATTCCGAAAACTTTTGTTTCTGCACAAAAATAACACCATGGCAATTCTGCTGAAAACAGCTTCAGTCCGGGTTAGTTCCATTCAAATCATGCAAGTTAGAGTCCAAAACAAGGGCAAAAGTATTTGGAAAAGTAGATACGACGGAGACGTATCAACTCGCCCAAGCTTAAACCTTTTGTCGGGGATATACCACGCGGTATGACCCGGCCGGAAGTATGACCCGGCCGGACTTGGCGGTTCACAGAGACCCGGCGAGTATTTGGTGACTTCCTGATAACCCCAATGGCGGGTCAGATGGATGACAAGGCCCAAGGCCCAGAAGGCCGGTTCATGTGATGGTGGGCCGGCTTAAGAAGAAAGGGATGACAAATATTTCCTTTACAAGGAAGCAAGACCCGGACTTGTATTCAACTTGTAAGAAAAGATAGACTAGTCCTAGTCCTACTAGGACTCCACATGTAACCCGCCCCTCTAACTTATATAAGGAGGGGCAGGGCTCCCCAAGAGGGACAAGCAACAAGAAACAATCTCTAGGGCTAGACACCGAGAGCCGGTTCCCGGCGACTCTCCCATGATCATAATGAGACCTAGCCTCAAACAACATGTAGGGTTGTTACCGGATGATGTTTCCCGGGGCCCGAAGCTGTCTAAATCCTTGTCTTGTGTTGCGTCTCTCGATTCCGCCCAACCCCTCTCAAGCTATCACATAGATGCGTTGGCCTCGCGACTAAGTCCTGACACTAAGGACATCTGCCGTGACAATTCCACGACAGTTGGCGCCCACCGTGGGGCCTGCGCACGGTGGTGTTGAGTTCTTGGAGGGATTCTTCAGGGATCAAGAAGCTCGCGATGTGTTGGATGAAAAAGAGCCGATGCAGAAAACATCATCACCGGTGAATAGCCGGAACGATGTATGAGATTTAAGATGAATTTTAGGGTTGCGTTTGTTACTGCCGCCGAAAAGATCATGGCGATTCGTCGAGGCCGAGAAAAGGTATTGTTTGGATCTGTCGTGGCCTCGGATGGATTATGACAGTTAGTCCACGATGCAAATACCAGGAAAGATCAAAAGTTTATTGCGGCAAGTCACCGAGACCGAGCGGATGAGTCGCCGGAATCCTCGTTTTCCTCTGATTGACCAGTCAAGATGCACACGCACATAGCGATCGTACTATTCCAACAAGTACTCGATCGGTTCGGCCGGCGCAGATTCACATAAAAAAGGGAAGAAACCCACGACGTGGAGGAGGTGGATATGGCTCCAATCCAAACCAACCACGACTGGTGGCTGGCCTCGCTCCTCCTCCGGCTCGGATCCGCCGGCCGCTCCGACTCGTCCCCTTCTACTGGTTTTTGCCGTGGCCAAATCACCGGCAGCCGCTCCGCCTCGCCGGGTCAACTCCATGGATGACGTGCCTTCGTCCTCGAATCCGCCTTGGTACTGCGAATCGCCGCACCCGTTCTAAATCGCCCAAAGACTCTGCTTCTGACTCGTGCTCTAAACCGCTGTCATCCGCCCACATAATCGCCAGAGTCGCTGTTTTCCTCAATCTGGCGGTCGTTCGAGCCACGATAGCTCCGGCGGGCCTCTGGCACGGCCACGCCGTTCCGTCCGACGCCCCCAAGTCGCCTCGCGCCAGCTCGGACTTGAGCCGCCATGGTCCGTTTCGAGCCGGACTTGTTGCCGTCGCGGTTTAAGCGCTGCTCTGACCCGCCAGACTCTGCTCGGGCCGAGTTGCCATCGCCTCTGCTCCGTGGCCAAGTCTCTAAAGCCGTCCCAGCCGGGGCCGCGCCGGTTCTACTCAGGACCAGTCCGCTTCTCCGCCATGGAGGCCACAACCCGCCGGTCCCAGTTGTTGCGGGCACCTCTGCTCGCCTCCATCGGCCCGAGCCGGATTCCAGCTCCACTACCGCGCGGACTCACAGGCCGCGTGCCGTTTGACCCGTCTCCGTCTAAAGTTCTTTGACCGCGAGCCGTCACCTCGCCTCATCTTTCTAGAGCACCTCTACAGGTGCGCCTCCGTTGCCTTGTTGAGACGGCTTTGCCATCGCACGCCGCCTCCCCTGCAGTGCGTCGAGCCGCCATGCATCACCTCACTGCTCCGCCACCGAGTAACCCCTCTCTGTCGACCCGCCTCGCCAGTTTGACAGCCTCACCTGCAAGTCGCTGGTGGCCACGCAGTTGCTATAAGCCGCCGTACTGACCCGCCTCAGACGCTTCCTCTGCCTACTGCGCGTCAGCCGCGTCCGTTGACCCGCCAAAGCTCGCACTCTGTCTACAATAGGAGACATGGGAGACGTGCAGCCTAAAGTGTTTGGTTACAAAGCGCCACCCGATGGATGCATGCGCCGCTCGCCGCCCTGTTACTACATCCACCCTAAAAATTCATTAGCAAAAGTTGTGCGGGGTTTTGAAAACATCAAAGGAAGGGTCCACGTGAAGATGTGATAGCTCGTTCCCAAGACAGTGCTAGCACTACTGATCCATGTAACTACGGAGTGCTAGTGGAGCATCAGATCAGATATATGGAATAAAAAAAGGGGCCATGTGGGTGCTACTGCGTCTAACGCTGTCCAGCATTATTCAATGCCAGCGTTTGTGTTCATCTGATAAAACAGACCAGGTGCTATTGTTTCTATCTACTTTTAATACATATTTTAATCAAGAAGAGCAATTACTTTGGTTTGTATATTTCTATGTGCAGCAAAGGTGGTGCCATGTTGTGCCTATGAAGTGTGTGTCAGCATCGTCACGCACCGGCGTCCGTGCCTGCTTACTGATGAAACAGGTGTGCGCAAGTCGCCGCCCGTACAGTTTAATCTACATCAACCTGCCGGAGCCGCGTTGAGCCACCCCTACCGCTTTGAGCCGCCGGGATTATATTAAGGTCGCCGGTCTGCCTGAGCCGCCGAAACTATATTGAGTCGCTGATCTGCCTGAGCCACCTCTGTCGCGATAAACGGATCATTCGTCGTCCTAACAAATCAGGTGATATCCATCCAAGGCAATTATTTATGAAAAAAGTGATATTATACCGCGGAGATGGGGCACGCCAACATCTTTTGGCACAGGTGGTCGTCATTACTCAACAGGCTCCCGCACCGGCTTACAACGCCGTGATCGTCTCTCGCGACCACGCCGGCTTACAACAAGAAGGACAACTTGCCTGTCCGCACCGGCTTACAACGCCACGGCCGGTTCATCTGTCTGTGCCGCCTCAGATGTTGCGGTCGTCTTTTCCGTCTGCCTCTCGCGGCCTGGTCTACATCAACACACCAAGCCGCACTTGTCTGGATGAGTTGTTTATTGATTATGAGCAAGTCACTACTTGGGAAGCCCGGTTTTCTTCCAACAAACTGGAGGCAAATTATCATATATTATCAGCCGTCGTCTGCACTGGATGGTTCAATGGGTAGGCGCACGAGTCGCCGCCACTACAGTTTGGTTAACTTCGAACAACCAGTTGGAAGGAGCCATTGGCCGAGTGGTTGACACGGCTCATATGGGATCATTTATAACCCGCCACAGTCACTTCAACCTTCTGTGGGTTCACATCGCGCTATCAATGCGCTGATAATATACACCTTCTGCTCTGGTACAATATGGAGAATCTCAAGCCAACTCCTCGAATCGTCTTGAGACTCGGGGGCTACAATGACATGACTCGGCGAAATTGGCCGGTGTTAGTGAATTCAAAGAACTCCGGGTCATTGAAGGGAAGGTAACCCGGTTCCGGAGGCTACCGCTATATTGGTGAAAAATTTAAAAGGCCATCAGAAAATTTCCGGTTTAAAAAGAAGGATTCCAGTTTAAAAACCGGTTCAAGGGAAATTTGTTTACCACAAGGCTTTGAAGCTCTCAAATCAGGTTCAAATCCGGCTCAAGGTAAATTTATCTCTCACAAAGTTTTGAAGCTTTCACATCCGGTTTAAACTTCCGGTTCAAAAAGAATTAATCTCTCGCAAGATCGAGTTGTCAGAAAAATTAAAGGTTGCCAAAGAACTTGCTGCCATGATCCGCGGTTCAAACTTGGGTATCCTGCTTTACGGCTTATCTTATTATGATCACTTGGGGGCTTCCTGCTCATCGAGCATAGCTATCAGTACCCTTTTGATCGGCGCAATGCTAAAACTTATAAGGTCATTTGGGGGCTTCCTATTCAAACATAGGTCGTATTCGAACCAAAGAGAACATAGTTGTCGATACCCTTTCGATTGGCAAACTACTGAACCTACTTGGGGGCTTCTTGATCGTATCCGAATCATAGCTCAACCCCTTTGGGAATCGACGTGGATTGTATTCAAATCAGCGTCGCTAAACAACTCTTAAGGTCATTTGGGGGCTTCCTGTTCAAACATAGGTCGTATTCGAACCAAAGAGAACATAGCTGTCGATACCCACTTTGATCGGCAACGCCAAAGCCACTGGGGGCTATATGATCGTATTCGAATCTTAGCTCAACCCCTTTGGAACGGTTTTCTGATCGTATACGAATCAGAAGCCTTAAGTTTTTTAAGTCTTTTTTGCGAACAATTTTGGGTTTGACTTGAGACCTTTTTTGGATTATATCTCAAATGTATATAAGTGTTTTATGCTTAACCCGGCTTAACTTTTGACTATAAGTCGCCAGCTTATGACAATCATCATCTATGTGGAAGCATTGGCTTCTAAGGATTGGGTTATCACCCTTACTGCACAGGTCATGTAAACCGACAGTACAAATTCAATATCACAATGGTTATATGTGAGATATTATGACCCGCCCTGCGGTAAACCGTCAAGGGATTTTGTGATCTACTTGTGTGCAGGATAAGACTACATTTGGGTGGTTACCCGTCCTGGCTTTTGACGTTAAGTCGCCAGGGCATATGTTGTTTAATATCTGTGCAGGATTTACAGAGCTATGACTTACATAAATGATTAAGTTCAAGCCCATCATCAAAGATTGAAATTGGTGTCTCAAAAGGGTTATCAATTCTTGATTTTCTCAAAGACTATAAGCCGCCGGGTTATAGAAGTTCCGGCTTACAATGGAGGCGTATTAAATTGCCATCGGCCAAGAGCCGCCGGGTATTTAAACTCCAGGTTTACTTATCAACAGATGAGGTATTCAAAGCCGCTTTGGCGTAATGGCTATTATTTTATCAATGGATATGATTTATTCTACAATGGAAGGAATAGTCCCGAGTCGCTGCAGGCTTACGACTCGGCACTTGGGGGCTACATTATTCAAAGTTGAGATTACATCAAATATGCAAGTCCCATGTCACTGCCAGCATGCACCATGGCACTTGGGGGCTAATGCAAAGTCATTTTTACTGGCCTTATTGAAGACCCGACTCATCACATTGTAATGAGCCGACCCTTGGGGGCTACCAATTGCTCCTGGCAACAATTCAAGACAATTCTAGGATGACCCGGCTACACTACTATGACTATAGCCGACTCATGGGGGCTACACAACTAGATTTTATTTAAATCCATGGTGATAAGTCCCGGCTTATTCATGCTGATTAAACCGGCCCTTGGGGGCTACAGGTAATATGGATATAAGGGAGAAATATCTTCAAATTCTCAGTTTTGAGTAAATCAGATTGACCTGGTGTCTGCAAAAATCATAAACCAGCGTCGGCGACAATTATGACTTGGCATCATCTATTTATAACCCGGCAATTTTGGTACTCATAAACCGGCAAGTTTTATATCTTTAAGCCGGATGAATATAAGTTGAATATTTGAAGACCAATATTTTTGTCAAGTCAGAGCATTGAAAGCCGACTCAAGTGGATTATCTCTTACAATATTTTTCAACAAGAGACCAATGTCAGCAAGTTGACTCTGAAGCTGGCCTGTTGACCCGGATTTTTCAAAGGAAGTATCTGGATTTTTTGCATTGGCAAAATTTGAACATATCTGCTAAAGAGATTTGCTATGAGATTATGGATACATATCAACAAGGAAGATGACAAGGACTTAAGGATGATCAAGTGCCGGCTTACAAAGAATATTTAACCTGGAACACAACCTGTCAAATTTGTTCTTGTGATTATATTGCAGATTAGTTTAACATGGATAAATCCAAATTAAACTTGGGGCTAATGTCGGGGATATACCACGCGGTATGACCCGGCCGGAAGTATGACCCGGCCGTACTTGGCGGTTCACAGAGACCCGGCGAGTCTTTGGTGACTTCCTGATAACCCCAATGGCGGGTCAGATGGATGACAAGGCCCAAGGCCCAGAAGGCCGGTTCATGTGATGGTGGGCCGGCTTAAGAAGAAAGGGATGACGAATATTTCCTTTACGAGGAAGCAAGACCCGGGCTTGTATTCAACTTGTAAGAAAAGATAGACTAGTCCTAGTCCTACAAGGACTCCACATGTAACCCGCCCCTCTAACTTATATAAGGAGGGGCAGGGCTCCCCAAGAGGGACAAGCAACATGAAACAATCTCTAGGGCTAGACACCGAGAGCCGGTTCCCGGCGACTCTCCCATGATCATAATGAGACCTAGCCTCAAACAGCATGTAGGGTTGTTACCGGATGATGTTTCCCGGGGCCCGAAGCTGTCTAAATCCTTGTCTTATGTTGCGTCTCTCGATTCTGCCCAACCCCTCTCAATCTACCACATAGATGCGTTGGCCTCGCGACTAAGTCCTGACACTAAGGACATCTGCCATGACAATTCCACGACAGTTTGGCGCTAGAAGGAGGGCACGACAGTTTGTCCTCAATCAATTCAGTTGATAAACTGAAAGTGATAAAGAAAAACTTTTACAAACTCTGTTTGCTCTTGTTGTTGTAAATATGTAAAGCCAGCATTCAAGTTTTCAGCAAAGATTATGAACTAACCATATTCACAATAACACTTAGGTCTCATGTTTACTCATATCAATGGCATAATGAACTAGTGAGCAATAATAATAAATCTCGGATGACAACACTTTCTCAAAACAATCATGATATGATATAACAAGATGGTATCTCGCTAGCCCTTTCTGAGACCGCAAAACATAAATGCAGAGCACCTTTAAAGATCAAGGACTGACTAGACATTGTAATTCATGGTAAAAGAGATCCAGTCATAGTCATACCCAATATAAATTAATAGTAATGGATGCAAATGACAGCGGTGCTCTCCAGGTTGTGCTTTTTAATAAGAGGGTGATGACTCAACATAAAAGTAAATAGATAGGCCCTTTGCAGAGGGAAGCAGGGATTTGTAGAGGTGCCAGAGCTCGGTTTTGAAATAGAGATAAATAATATTTTGAGCGGCATACTTTCATTGTCAACATAACAACCGAGAGATGGCGATATCTTCCATGCTACACACATTATAGGCGGTTCCCAAACTGAATGGTAAAGTTTATACTCCCCCTCCACCAACAAGCATCAATCCATGGCTTGCTCAAAACAACGAGTGCCTCCAACTAACAACAGTCCCGGGGGAGTTTTGTTTGCAATTATTTTGATTTGATTTGCATAAAGCATGGGACTGGGCATCCCGGTTACCAACCATTTTCTCGTGAGTGAGGAGCGGAGTCCACTCCTCTTGAGAATTACCCGCCTAGCATGGAAGATACAGACAACCCTAGTTGATACATGAGCTATTCGAGCATGCAAAACAGAATTTCATTTGAAGGTTTAGAGTTTGGCACATACAAATTTACTTGGAACGGCAGGTAGATACTGCATATAGGAAGGTATGGTGGACTCATATGGAATAACTTTGGGGTTTTAAGGGATTGGATGCACAAGCAGTATTCCCTCTTAGTACAAGTGAAGGCTAGAAAAAGACTGGGAAGCGACCAACTAGAGAGCGACAACAGTCATGAACATGCATTAAAATTAATAAACATTGAGTGCAAGCATGAGTAGGATATAATCCACCATGAACATAAATATCATGAAGGCTATGTTGATTTGTTTCAACTACATGCGTGAACATGTGCCAAGTCAAGTCACTTGAATCATTCAAAGGAGGATACCACCCTATTATACCACATCACAACCATTTTAATAGCATTTTGGCACGCAAGGTAAACCATTATAAACTCCTAGCTAATTAAGCATGGGATAAGCAACTATAATCTCTAATTGTCATTGAAAACATGTTTATTCATAATAGGCTGAATCAGGAACGATGAACTAATCATATTTAAAAAAACAAGAGAGGTCGAGTTCATACCAGCTTCTCCCATCTCAATCAGTCCATTATATATCGTCATAATTGCCTTTCACTTGCACGGCCGAATGATTTGAATAATAGTAGTGCACGTGCATTGGACTAAGCTGGAATCTGCGAGCATTCAATAAACAGGAGAAGACAAGGCAATATGGGCTCTTGGTTAAATCAACAATAATGCATAAAAGATCCACTTTAACAATTTCATTATGGTCTTCTCCTATCAACCCCCAAAGAATAAGAAAGGAAATAAAACTATTTACACGGGAAAGCTCCCAACAAGCAAAAGAAGAACAGGAAATCTTTTTGGGTTTTCTTTTAATTATTACTACTACAACAAGAAAAATAAACTAGCTAAAAGCTACTACTAATTTTTTTGTTTTTCTTAAGGTTTATTAAACACACCAGAAGAAGGCATAAAAAGGAAAATAAACCAGCATGGATATTACAGTGAAAGAGTATGAGCACTGATAACTAGCAATGAGTGTGTGAACATAAATGTAATGTCTGTGAGAAATACGTACTCCCCCAAGCTTAGGATTTTGGCCTACGTTGGTTTATTGCCACGGATGGCCTGGCGGATATCCAAAGTTATAGTTGGGGTCATACTGAGAAGCAGCAGTCATTGCATCGTGCGCTGCAGCTTGGAGGCGAGCTATCTCAGCCCTCCTCTTATACTCTTCCGCCTCCTCTCTGGTTATAAAATATCTCCCTTTTGCCTGAAAGTCAAAGAAAGTAGAAGCAGGGAGAGCGACGTGATAGGTGCGTCGTCTGTCAAAGATTAGTCGGTACTGGAGGAACTGATCGTTCCTCTCAACAAAATGATGACGAACCATAGCCTCATAATCCAAATAAGCAGGAGGCAACTCAATATCACCCTCACGTATGGTTACAAAAAGAAAATTAGCTATACGGGTTGCATAAATTCCGCCAAAGAAATCTCCATTAAATCTTATGGTGCAACCTACGTGCAACAATGGCTCCCAAGTTATAATGTTTATCTCCTAACACAGCACTCCTAAGAACACTGAGGTCAGGGACACACATGTGACATGCTTCATCCTTACCATTTTATGCACCTACCTATGAAGAGAGCAAAATAATGTATAGCAGGAAAATGAATGCTCCCTATGGTAGCTTGTGCTATGTCTCTAGATTCCCCCCACAGTTATACTAGCAAGAAAATCTCTAAATTCAGATTTGCGAGGTTCACTAGTACTACCCCATTGTGGAAGTTTGCAAGCAGTGGTAAAATCCTCTAAGTCCATAGTATAAGAATTTTCATAAAGATCAAACATGGCAGTTTGAGAATTGCGTGAAGATGAAAATTCAAACCTCCTCACAAAGGGACTAGTGAGATAGTGGTACTGGCGGCACTTATCTGCCTCGAAGCTCACAAGATCAGCGTTACGCAAATATGCGTTAAATTCTTCCTTAATTCTTGCTTGATCGATGAAGTCCTTTGAGGGCCATTCACAAGGCCGCACGGGAGCGTCCCATGGTGGTTCATCATCAGCATCAAGCATTGCAAGCCTGGGTCCTTGCTTCCTTGAAGGACCACCTTGGTACATTTCCTAAACATATATCTTCCTCTGCAAAATTTCTGAAATTTTTAGTAACTTCAAATAAAAGTGAACCAAACTCAAAAAAATTGATAGCAACTACTCCTACAAGTGCCTAGAGCCTATATCATGCATTAGAACTACTTGGGACCATATAAATATGACATGCAAGCTCAAGCACATGGTCACCTAGGCAACACAAATTTGCAATGAATAAAGCACTGGAACAAAAACTAATTGGACCAATGGAGGAGTCACATACCAAGGAACAATCCCCCAAAGCAGTTTTGTGAGAGGTGCTTTGAGCAAGGAGATCAAAAATCGCAGCAAAATGAGCTAGAACTCGTGCTTGAGCTGGTTGGTGCTTTTTTTTGGGAGGAAGAAGAAGTGTGTGGGTGCAGGAATAAGTGGAGGGGAGCCACCGTGGGCCCACGAGGCAGGGGGCGCGCCCAGGGGGGCTGGGTGCACCCTGGACCCTCGTGCCCAGGTGCTTGCTCCCCCAGCTGTGTTCTCAGTGCCAGATATTCTCAAATATTCCATAAAAAATCATATTTCAATTTCGGGGCATTTGGAGGACTTTTATTTTCGGGGTATTTTTATATTGCACGGATAATTCAGAAAACTGACAAAAAATACTATTTTTGCTTTATTTCAACTAAATAACAGAAAGTAAAAAGAGGGTACAGAAGGTTGTGCCTTCTAACTTCATCCATCTCATGCTCATCAAAAGGAATCCACTAACAAGGTTGATCAAGTCTTGTTAACAAACTCATTCCGAATAACATGGAACCGGAGAAATTTCGAATAACACTATGTTACCTCAACGGGGATATGCACGTCCCCAATAATAAGAATATCATATTTCTTCTTGACAGTAGGAAGAGGAAATTCAAAACATCCAAACATAATCGATGGAATTTTTCCAATAGAATTGATACTGTGAACTTGAGGTTGTTTCCTCGGAAAGTGTATCGTATGCTCATTGCCATTAACATGAAAAGTGACATTGCCTTTTTTGCAATCAATAACAGCCCCTTTGGTATTCAAAAAAGGTCTTCCAAGAATAATAGACATACTATCGTCCTCGGGAATATCAAGAATAACAAAGTCCGTTAAAATAGTAACATTTGCAACCACAACAGGCACATCCTCACAAATACCGACAGGTATAGCAGTTGATTTATCAGCCATTTGCAAATATATTTCAGTAGGTGTCAACTTATTCAAGTCAAGTTTATGATATAAAGAGAGAGGCATAACACTAACACCGGCTCCAAGATCACATAAAGCAGTTTTAACATAATTTCTTTTAATGGAGCATGGTATAGTGGGTACTCCTGGATCTCCTAACTTCTTTGGTATTCCACCCTTAAAAGTATGATTAGCAAGCATGTTGGAAATTTTAGTTTCCGGTATCTTTCTTTTATTTGTAACAATTTCTTTCATATACTTAGCATAAGGGTTCATTTTGAGCATATCAGTTAATCGCATACGCAAGAAGATAGGTCTAATTATTTCAGCAAAGCGCTCAAAATCCTCATCATCCTTTTTCTTGCATGGTTTGGGAGGAAAAGGCATGGATTTTTGAACCCATGGCTCCCTTTCTTTACCGTGTTTCCTAGCAACAAAGTCTCTCTTATCATAACGTTGATTCTTTGATTGTTGGTTATCAAGATCAACAGCAGGTTCAATTTCTACATCATTATCATTGCTAGGTTGAGCATCAACATGAACATTGTCACTAACATTATCACTAGGTTCATGTTCATTACCAGATTGTGTTTCAGCATCATAAATAGAAATACCATTTGGATTCTCAGGTGTGTCTACAACAGGTTCACTAGAAGCATGCAAAGTCCTATCATTTTTGTTTTTCTTCTTTTTAGAAAGACTAGGTGCATCTATATTATTTCTCTGAGAGTCTTGCTCAATTCTCTTAGGATGGCCTTCAGGATACAAAGGTTACTGAGTCATTTTACCAGTTCTAGTAGCCACTCTAATAGCAAAATCATTATTCTTACTATTCAATTCATTGAGCAAATCATCCTGAGCTTTAAGTACTTGCTCTACTTGAGTGGTAACCATAGAAGCATGTTTACACTACAAAAAAATACACTTCCATGATGATACGTGTTTGTCACAGTAGGTCGCGTTTTTTGTCATGCATGTACATCCATGACGATTTTATGAAAGAATCAAGATAGTCATACCTATGCTGTCGTAGAAGTGTTCCATGACATTACCAAAATTATCATCACGGAAATGTCCACTTCCATGACGATAAATCACGCGTCACAGAAGTGCTTTCGTCAAGGGTGACCGACACATGGCATCCACCGTAACGGAATGCCGTTAAGCTATCGGGTCGGGTTTTGGATCCGATAACCCGTTAACAACCCCGACCAATGGGGATTTTCGACGTGTAAAATCATCATTGGCTAGAGGAAACACGTGTCGGCTCATCGTTGGGACAGATGTCATCCACTCGTTGGACGAAAGGCGCCTATGATACGTCGACACGTGGCACGGCCCAACAGAGGCCCATTCCTGTGAAAAGGCCGGCCCATTTGTCTTGGACAAAAGGTGGCGGGCCGGCCCATGGAAAGCCTGTTAACGGCCTGTTCGCATATAGCCCATTTACAGCCCGCTAACCGAAGGCCCGTTACGCCCTATCCGAATTAGGCCCAGTAGGGTCATCTAGGCCATCCAATATGATTCCAACCCGTTTTCACTTCTGGCGCATGTATGTCCCATGACGTCTTTCGGCCCATTTGAGGCCCTATGTAAATCTTGGCCTATTAACGGCCTGTGGTGAAACTGGCCCGTAATGAACAGTGTATCACTTTACACCCATTAACGGCCCGTGGTGAAACTGGCCCGTAATGAATAGTGTATCACTTTATACCCATTAACGGCCCGTTATTCCATTGGGCCATTTCCAGCCCATGTTATCTTTCGGCCATCTCAGAGCCCATTTATTCTTGGGCTCATTTCCAGCATTCGTTTACTTACGGCCCGTTACTGTCATTTTCTGCTTGTGGGCCAAATTCAGCCCATGGTTACAGTCGACCCGTTTGTGGTCCGTTAATACGTTGGGCCGTTTTCATAGCGTCATCAAATACGACCTATTAACGATGGCCCGTTATGGTCGGCCCATGAATGGACGATTCCAACTCTAGCCCGTTTACGGCCATAATGCGGTTTGTTTGGCCCATGTTTGGCCAATCGATCATACGGCCCGTATAAGGCCCATTGATGATACGGCCCGCAGAAGGCCCATTATTTCTACGGCCCGTAGAAGGCCCATTGTTCCTACGGCCTGTAGAAGGCCCACTGTTTCTACGGCCAGTAGGAGGCCCAGTGTCACTACAGTAAATATTAGCCCATGGTTATTGTGGCCTAGTTTAAAAAAAATAGGTTATTGCAGCCACTAGCTAACCGCGGAAAAAGACCTGCAATGACTACAAGCAAACAAATAAACAAGACAACAAGGAAATAAATAAGCAAGGAACTAACGCTAGGCTATCACGGCTATTAGACATATTACATCCACTGGGCATCAAAGTTCACCACCAGTGCAAATATAGGGAACAAAGCAGCATATCATATAAACTGGTTGTCAAAGTTGGCGACCAACGCAAATAAACGCCGCAGCAAAACAAATCCAGAACTGAAACCACTTCAAAAGATCTCAAGAAAAAATATCCTGGGTACCCATAATGCTGGCAAGATGCTTAGCAAGCTTATTAACTTTCTCTTGTTTGGCGCTTAAATCCTCCAGCGCTTGCTGTTGCACCAGAAAATATGCATCTGAATTCTGCAGGGACTTCCTCAGTCCTTCAGCTTCCTGTCGCAGCACATCTGATCGATGTCTTTCAACTTGAAGTTGAGACTCAAGAAGACGAACTGATTCAGGCAGCGAGTTCGAAGAGCTTGTGCCAGCAGTAGTGGCCAGTAACTCGAACACTACATCAAGACAGGACTTTTGGGTTCCCTCACTGTCGTCAAGATAGTTTTTATCAGCTTTCTTGGAGACCAACAGGGATGTCTCACTATCTTGAACCTTATCTGCATTACTTCCTTTACCATTGGATAACGCGGTACTGTTCTCCAATATTTTGTCCGCATTCTAAAAGAGAAACAAGCAGACACATCACATGTTTACCATGTTGTATATGAAAATCATTTTGGTAAATGAGTTCAGTAGTAAAGTGGACAGGATAACAGCATGAAACAAACATATATCTATGTACCATGGTCACTTTATGGTCTATATCATTCTAGTTTTTGTTGCCAAATCAAGATAGAGACACAGTTCAAATAATATTTGTTCAAGACAAAGCAGAATAGACAGAATATAAATGTGGGTAACTATAGAGCAATAACAACACTTGTAATGTGCATGACATGGGAACATAACTGTTTATTCAATTGAAACTGAAATCAACATAGAGTAGGTTCCAACAGCAAACCAGTTAAAGAAACAGATTAAAACATACCTGTTGCAGCATTGGAGTTTCAATTCCATCCTTCAAATTTGAAAATAGTTGGTATGAGTAAATACAGTAATGCAAGAGCAAAGGAGTATGAACCATAGCTACAGAACCTGACCTGGGAACAAATCTTCTTCTCCTTTAAGCGTTGAGTTGGGATTCGGAGTGATGGTCCTCGTGCTTTGGGCACTGCAGTTCCCTTACTAACTGCTCGTGTTTGGGTGCTCTGTGGTGGAGACGGTGCTGTGTCAACTGGAACTAGGTTACTATCTACCGGGGTTGGGCTTAGAAGGGGTGTAGCTGGTTCTCTGTCCAACTTGGTAGGGGTACAATCTGCGAGAGTCTGGGTTATGTGTGGTGGATCTGGTCCTTGGGCAAGTACAACCGTGGTTCTATCTGCATCAACTGGTAGCACTATCTTTTCTGAAGACCGTGTTGTTACTCCCTTAGATACTGCCATCACGCTCTCCAATTCAAATGGCTGATAAACAAGAAAAGTAATTGAAAGTATAGACATTGTATGATAGACAGGTGCAATGGATAGTGGGGAATAAAAGAGGGCATGAAATAATTCATATTTATGTTGTCTAACCAAACAGGATAGCATGACACAATTTCACATATATGATGGCTAACTAAACAGGCTAGCATGACACAATTTCACATTATGATGGCTAACTAAAAAAGATGGAAAGACATAGTTCAAAATATGATACTATGTAAACAGGATGACATGACATAACTATATAATGTGTTTATTAAATAGGTTGGCATGCCATAATTCACATACATTCACGGATAGAATGCCATAATTCAAAATATGATGACTATAAACACTAAACATGATGAGATAATATAACTATATGATGTCTTTATTAAATGGGTTGCCATGCCATAATTCAGATAGATGATGTGTATGTACTATGTAAACATGATGGCATGATATAATTCAAATATATGATTTATATAGTAAGCAAATAAGCAGATGGCAATCCATATATGATGTCAAAACTAAGCAATGCAAGACAACATGCATGACATGGGTAATATAACCCTGCCAAGTTTGAGCATAGACCTCAGGGGGGAAATAGGACTGGTCATCAGTCTCTGAATCCTCCTCTAAGGAGTTCTCTGTAACCAGCAAGATGTCTGCTTCAGCAGGTAGCATTGTCTGCTCTGAATACCTTGTTATCACTCCAGATACTTCCATCACCGCTTCAAATGGCTGATGCACAGGAAGAGTAGTTGAATATACAAACGTTGTTGACAAATGGAACACGTAATACAAAAAAATGATAGCATGATATAACTCACATACATGATGATTGGCTAAACAGCATGGCATTGCATAATTCACATATATAATGTCTTGCAACAAGATGGCAATGCATAATTCACATATATGGTAATTAGGCACTGAACAGGTGGCATTCACACAAAGCATGTCTAAACTAATCAAATGACATAGCAATGCGAGACACCATACGCACGATATGAGCAACATAACCCTGCCAAGTTAGAGCATACACCTCGGGCGGGGGGGAATAGGACTGGTCATCTGTCTCTGAATCCTCCTATGAGGAGCTATCCATAACCAGCGAGATATGCGCTTCGTCAGATAACATAGTCTGCTCTGAAGACCTTGTTTTCACTCCAGAATTTGCCATCAGCGTGTCAAATGGCTGATGCACACGAAAAGCAGTTGAATGTACTAACATTGTTGACAAATGTAATATGTAACGAAAAAAGGATGGCCTGATATAATTTACATATAAGATGACTGGCTAAGCAGGATGGCATTGCAAAATTCACATATATGATGCCTGCTAAACAAGATGGCGTTGCATAATTCACATAAACAATGAATAAACTAAACAGATGGCATTCGCACAAATGATGTCTAAACTAAGCAGATGACATATTTGATGTATAAAGTAAGCAATGCAAGACACCATATGCATGATATAACCAACATCAGCATGCCAAGTTAGAGTGAAGACCTCAGGGGGTAAATAGGAGTTGTCTTCTCCTTCTGAATCCCCCTCAGAACAGATATCTTCCTCTCGATTACAATCCGAAATGCATGGAGGGGGGCTGCCTTTGCGCCTACCATGGAGCGACGTCTGCATGAAATTTTATTGCCACGCAAGGCTCGTCTCTTTTGCTCTACATGTTCAGTTCCATTGTTTACAATAACTGTCATGCATAGGAATAAAACATAGTGAGATTATGTAAGGAGTGCATGCAGAAATCCAGAGTGATGGTAGCCTGTGGATAGACCCAAAACCAATAATAGCAGGCAGATAATGGCTTCAGTTAAAAAATACAGATAATGGCTTCTTTACTGTTTGTTTCCCACCCAACATGAAACTCATAGTAGACACCGGAGATTAACCAGATAGTAGATAGATACTATTGATAGCGGCCCCGATATGTACCCCACAACCATTTAAAAACTCAAGTTTGACCATTAGTTTGGAGCTGACTCAGAGTCTAATCAGTGAACAGGACGATAAAGTAGCATGTAATATTAAGCGATGCATAACGTAAGCAGACACAAAGAGTGCGACCTCTCTTGCGGACCCGTGTAGTCCTCGAGGTCATCTGCTCGGTTGATGATGGTAATGCAGTTTTCATGGCTGCCAGCGGCGGGGAAGAAGATCTGAGGCGGCGAAAGACAGTCTGGAGGCCAGATCCCTGCTGTGCTGGACCCTTCTGTCGTTGGAGCAGCTGAGCTAGGGTGGACGACGGCGCAGCAGGAGCGGGACAAACCACGCAAGGTTTTCTTTGACAACTATCTGTAAGAGAAGTAATTCTTTAAGGGCTTGTTTGAATTGGAGGATTCCAACAATGCAGGGATAGGAAATAGACAGGAATAGGATAGGAATGCACGTGCAAAACAGAGAATTTAAAAACACATGATTTCTGCCAATCTGGGTGTTTGATTCACAACAGTTGGAAGATCATAGGATGCAAAGAAGCATGGTGAGATTAAGTCAAACCACAAGAAAATGTACGGTTATAATGCTATTATGCTACTATCTCTTAGTCTTGTGCTTCATGAATGGGAATTTGAAAAGGAGGACAAGTGAAAATGAAAATTCCTACGTTTTTTCTTTCAAGGAGACACTAAAGGAACAAATCCGTGTGCTCAGTGGACAATATATATAACATGTAGAGTAAAAAAGAGATGCAACAAGTGTACAACCTCTTTGGCGAAGCCATGTCGATCTCAGCGTGATTGGGTTGGCCGGTGAGGATGCTCCGACCGACTTTGCTGTCGGAGGAGGGGAAGAAGATCTTAGGCGTCTGGAGATGGAGCCCGAGGTACTGCTCCACTGTGACGGAGGGTTTCGTCGTTGGAGCAGCTCCAGTGAGTTGTACGACGCCGAGGCTGAAGCGGGACAAGAGAGACAATGAACAACGTTAACCTGAGTGGAATTCTAATAGCATCTCCAATACATGACGTAAAATACATAACCACAAAGTGCTAGATGTAAAATACATCAGCCGATCATCTCTGAACTTAACTGTCGAAACTTAACTTAACTGTCGAAACTGACTTTTGCTGTCCAAACTGAATTTTGCTGTAGAAACTGAACGCACTAGCAAGGTGAGGCTACACGTCGGTCGACTGACTTTTTCATCTCTACTCAGTCGATTTTGCAGCCGTTGGATACGAAATCAAGGGCCTGCGGTTCATCTTCAACCTCCACCCCCCTGAGCCGCCAGCCACCACCGGCCAAACGGCAGCCCGCCGCCGCCCGCCGCCGGCGGTGCGCCGCCCCGCCCGCCCCGAAAACACTCCCCACCGCCGGTCCGCCGCCGCCCCGGCCATCCCTCTAGGCCCCCCGTGCCGAGCTTTTTCTCCGGGGATCCCCACGCCACCGCCCCGCCAACACCCCGCCACCGCTGGCGACCACCGCCCCCATCCTAAACCCTAAGATAGATAGTGGGGTACCTCTCCGGCGAGCCCCCCTCCCCGCTGCGGCTGGTTCTTCCTTCACCCCGGCGAGCCCCCCCCCTGAAAATCGACTGACCCAAAAGTCGATTCAGTCGACTGAAGTGTAGCTAAATTGGAGCAGCATCGCAAGCAAGAGCAAGAGCGAGAGCAGCAGCGCGAGCAAGAGCAATAGCAAGAGCAGACTAGGCAGGGGACCGAGAGCAAGAGCAGAGCAGCAGCGCGAGCGAGAGCTAAAGCAGCAACAACTCCTACTGATGTGGACGTCGCCGCCGAGGGAGCGACGGCGTGGAGGAAGTGGCCGGCGACGCCGCCGTGGATGGAGCCGCGCCGCGTCGGCTCCGGACCGAGCGCCGGCAGCACCGTGAGATCGAATCAAGAAGAAAATGCGGCGATTAGTGTACAACCTCTTTGGTGGCGCCGATTAGGCCGCAGCTTCATCCGAGGAAACGGTGATGAGGATGCTCTTCCGGTGGTGTAGGTGAAGACAACGGTGTGGGAATGGAGGTGGCGAAAGACGAGGGGAACGTCGGGGCAGCTCCTTGGAGGTGGAGGACGGGGTGGCTGAACCGGCGGGACGATGAGATCGATGACGGATCCTCATCTGGTACGGTGGATGAGGGACATCGAGGTGTTGCTGTGGACGACGTCGTCGGGGAAGAGGCTCCGGCTGGGTGGCGGACGGAGCAGGGTGTGGGGTTTCGTCGCGGGTTTTCGCGGCCTCGGTGTACGAATGGGTGGGCGGATGGGATGGCAGTGGGGAACCATGGCTTAGAGACGCGCTTGTCCGAAATGTGGGGTAAGTTACAAAAGTACCCCCACCGATTTGAGGCGGTTCTTTCGGTTCAGGGGTACCACGGGCATTTCGCGTGTCGGGATTTCACAGGAGGTGGGAGTTTTCACGCACGTTGTAATTTCGGAATAGCAAGGCGCGGGTTGAGATGGATGGAGTTGTCGGAGCACAACGAGACAAAGATATATCTTAAATATTTCGGGCTAACAAGGCATGGGTTGAATTTCCGGACAAGCCTAACGTGTACTGTACCAAATCAATGCGCACTACAAATGTCATTCAAAACTTTGAATTCATGTTATGTTCAATTAAAATATTTCGCTACGTGTATAATGTATGCAACCTACTACTCAAATGAACGTTTTAGTGCATTCCAAACGTATATACTACCGCTTCAATATGAACTAAATTTGAATTCGTTTCTCTATTTGAATAAGGTCTACAGTAATGATTGTTGTGAAGTCAAAGCATTTGAATTCGTTTCTCTGTTTTAATAAGATCTACAATCATCATTATTGTCAAGTTAAACCATTGTTTGTGTATTATCTTCACAGCACACCACATGATTAGTCTCGAGTTACATATGAACTATGTGTACTATATGAACTCGAACTAGATTTTTTGAATCCCCTTTATTTTGATTTCAAATCACATTACATTTCTAGCTCTAGCTAGATCTTCATAATCTAAACCATGTCTCATATGTATAATGTGTTTATCACATTATGTATGGTGCCCCGCCCCCTATGCCTACAAGTATTTAGATGTGAGTTGCAAACACCACACATTACCACAAATTCAAATAAAATGTGAGAATGTTCGATACATAGTATTGTCTAGATTGTTCGATATTTAGTTGTAAGCTGCAAACGCCACACATTATCACAAATTCAAATAAATAGTGAGATTGTTTGATGTATAGTATGGTTTAGATTGTTCAGCATTTAGATGTGAGTTGCAAACGCCATGCATTATCACATTATGGTATAACATGTGCACAGCACGTGTATCACCGCTATATTCATGCATGCAATATTTAAAACACTATGATCTCCTATTCAAATATATGAATCCGCTTTCATATCAAATTATGATCTTTGTTAGTCTCTTACACCCACACAATCCTCTAACCTTTGTAGCTACCACTAACTTTCTCTCGTGCATGCACACGCCCTCCTCGCCCTCCCCCTCCCTCGGCATTCTATCCACCGGGCACATTCATTTTTTCTTTAGGTCGTTCTCCCAGAGTCTCCACAACTCCATTCCAACACACACTGATCGATAAACCTCTCCAGCGATGCCTGCCTACAACATACACACACACCTTCAATCTCCTCCTTTATGTGTCCTTGCCTCGTGTCTCTCATACGGTCAGACACACGTGTAAACTCTCGCCCCTCTTTTCATCAATCTCACAACCGCACACTCCCCCCTATCTAGCTAGTAGTTGGGCCTCTCGCACCATCTTCGAGAAGCAACTCCATTCTCTCTGTCTATCCATCTCGCTGGGCCTTATTTGCCTCTAACAAATGGACGTACACCGGCCGATCTCTCGCTATACATATAGCTAGCTAGGTCCTTATAACTCGTTTTTACCCACACGTCAATCGATCTACCTCATTAGTTGTGTCTCTCCCTTCCTCCGACAAACAACAATTGATCTACTGATCTAGTTAGGTTTGCTTACCAAACACATGGTTCCCCTTCATCATCCATGGATGCGTCCCGACAGATCTATCACGCACAGGCACACACAGAAACACATCCCCACTCTTATTGATAACATTGCAGTTCCACCCTCAGTTTGTCTAGTAGGCCTCTCCCACCATCTTCGAGAAGCAACTCCATCACCCATCCAGCACTCTACCCCTCTCCCTCCCATTCTCTCTCCTCTCTCTCTCTCTGTCCCATCATATTTCCCGTCCTTCAGTTATGTATGGACGTCGACCGATCTCCCTCAAGACATAGCTGGGTTCTCCTTCTCAACACATATACGAGTCGTTCTACCTCTATAGTTAGGCCTCTGCCTACCCCTCCCCCACCCCCTCCCCCCCACACACACCGATACATCGAGCGCTCTAGTCATGTCTCCCTGCCACACACAAACTTGACATGTGCCCTCTAACGTTCCGGTAGGCCAGTCACCCTATATCTTTGACTTGCACACACACACAATTTCGATGGCTCTCTTCATCGATCTCGCGCCCACCCACTTGATCCTCTCTTCGACTCTATCGATAGCTATGACCCCTCCCTCTCTTCTCGTGGATTGCCCGACCCTCTATGTATGATATGGATAGGCCTCCATTTCACACACATTGCATGCAAAATTTCGGTTTGAGATGTCATCGACACATATTCCCACAAATAATTCATGAAATCAACCCCCCCACCCCACCCCCACCCCAAAACAAAAAACACTCACGAACGCGGTTTGTATCTCTCTCACACACCCACGTAGGTGGGGGACGTGCACGAAGAGATGAGGTGCATGCACGGCGCACGTACTCCCGTCTCTTTCCCAACCACACCTGCGCGGGTACACGGTGGAGCTCATTTCTGTACGAAAAAGGCAGCCCACGTGGTAATTTGGCACGTGTACTGGTTGTCCACTTGGTGGAGGGAGGATCGTCTACCATGGGTGAACAAACAAATTGCGAATTGATGTGTTATGTTAAAAAAAGAGGCAAACCATGTGGGGCCTACCTTAGAGGCAAGGCTCTATACACTGGAGTACTTTTGATGTGTCCCGTCAACTCGCAGAACGAGGAGAAGCTTGCTTAGTACGCCGTCTCCCCCGCCCACGGGCGCGGTGGCTCGCAGGATGAGGTGAAGCTTGCTCCGCCTTACGCCCGCTCCCTCGCCCATGCGCGCGGTGGCTCGCAGGACGAGGAGAAAAATTTACTACTCCCTCCGTTTACTCCTCGTCCCTACTACCTTGGTTATAGAGATTATATCATATTGTTTGGAATATATATGTCCTTTAGTAGATTTCAATATGAACTACTAGTACATACTCCAAACACTGATGTATATAGACGTATTTTAGAGTGTAAATTCACTCATTTTGCTCCGTATGTAGCACTCTCCCTCGCCCCTCGACCCTCGCCCACGTGGTGGACGTGCAGAAATTCATTCGGTCTCATATAGCCAGAACGATATATACTGCACTACCATTATTGCTCGACTTCCCGAAGAGGCGAAGAGCCAATCGCAAGGTTAATATTTTGGAGATGCCAAGCGCAAGGTTATAGGAGAACGAGTAGTAGGTGCCGCGTCATTTATAAATAAAGTTTTTTTTCTTCAGTGGCACGTACGCAATATGATAGGTTCATATGGAGAGAAAAGGAAACCGCTCCACTATATACATAGTCAGGACGGGCCAGCCTACACGGTTGCTTGCTGGGGTTGCTCTCTTCACACTCTCTCGCACAAAACGACTGTGGCCACGTCTCTAACATCCCGGCGGATCACGTCCGCTTGGGGAAGGGGTGGATGCTTAGTGTAGATCCGGTGACCGTCGCCGACGGCGAAAACCCAATGTCGGCACGTCCCGATCAGGGGTCCCCACCATTCTCCCTCACAAAGCCGGTGAGGTTGCCTTCGTCCCTTGCTCACTGCCGCGACGTGGGCAGTTGCCGCCTCCTGCCGCCCTCCTCAAGGTTGAGCTACGTCCCTCAGGTACAACTCCAATTACAGCAGGCTTGCACCACTGCTCCAGCTGCCCACATCATTCCCTGTGGATATTTCTCTACTTCTTTGCCCCGCACATACCTCTACTGGCTTCTACGTACTGTATTTGTGATGAGTTTATGTCTCATCAACTAGTCCCAGTAATCTTATTCTAATCACGCTTCTTCAATTTCTTTGCCACAGGGATGCGCATCTCGATTTTGGTGAAACTGCACAAAATGATCCGATGGTCAAAAGGTTGCAAACTTCATTTATTAGGAAGCTGGAACGTTGCCAGCAAATTGAAGCCTGGTCAGGGTTCACGGTTCAAGGGCTAGGGACTGCATGGATCGTTTTTTTCTTTAGCTGCCTCTGTTCCAAAATAAGTGTCAACTTTAGTAGTAGTACAACTTTGTACTAGAGTTTGCACAAAGTTGAGACACTTATTTTGGAACGGAGGGAGTACATATTTGCTATGATCTGTCAATCATTGAGATGCAATAGCATGCATGTTAGTCTCCTTTGTATTTGATGAAATGTTGCAACGGGCAACCTTGGACGCAAGATACATGTAACAGAAGCTGGAAGCTTCATAGCATTGTACAAATTTATCTCGCTGATAAATTACAGTACGTACTATACTAGTACTTCCTCCGTTCCTAAATATAAGTCTTTGTAGAGATTTCAACATGAACCACATGCGGATGTATATATATGCATTTTAAGTGTAGATTCATTCATTTTGTTCCATATGTAGTGGAATCTCTACAAAGACTTATCTACTAGTAATAGCTAGCCCCCACTACTAGGAATTCTCTATCCTCTCCTTGAGCCACATCATCAAAATTGATGTAGCCGTTAGATGAAGTAAATCAGTCCATAATAGCCGTCTGATCTAGACGTTGAGAGGCTCTGCACTAAGCCACATGCAAGCATGCAGAAATACCGTGGCACATGCATGTGAGTGGGTTTTAAATCACATCAACATGTCTGCATGCAAGCATGCACCGGTGGCATGCATGTAAGTGAGCTTTTAAGTCCCATTAACATGTCAAAAAGAAAAATATAATCCCATTATGCAGTAGGAGTTGGCTGATCTTTTTTCCTTACGTGGGATGATATAGATGATGATGGGAGTTTATTTAGTTTGGCTACCACATTTGTCATGCGGTTATAGAGTTTTTTTAGTTATATGAAATCGATAATTTTGCGCAGAGAGATATACCGCTGTTCCGCGGCAACGCGCGGGGACTCATCTAGTAATATTTAGGAACGGAGGGAGTACTATGTAAAGAGTTAGGTGTCGCACGGTGATAGTGTGAGGTGGGCCATGTAATCACTGAGCCTGCGTGTTTTCACTGATCTTGCACGCCTCCGCTGTAAGAATGGAGAAAATTGTAATCTAGTAGTAGTACCTCCTTTCGCCGAAAGCGTGGGACATCCAACAGTCCTACCACCTCAGTAATAAAGACCAATGAGCCGTCAAATCACATAGACTCAGCAGTAAGTTGGACAGACGAAGCAACCATCACTCTTGCGCCAGTGAGAGGTTGCGTCCGCTCTGCCCGGGCATGAATGCGGCACCGATTCTTTGGAGCGGCGCTGACCGTTTCGGGCGGGAAGCGCGCGCGGGCGATGGAGGGGCTTTGGGTGGGCCAGGCTGGCCAGGAGCGGGCGTGGCAGCTGTCCGCATGTCCCTATCGGACATGCCCGGAAACGAGAGGATGCACCATCTCTCGCGGCTAAAATCGTACACTACACAACATCTCTTTGTAGGAGTAGGTCGATCTGTCGCTCTCTCTAACACACACACATGCTGTTAAACACACACACACACACACACGCACACGCACGCACTTTGGTCCTGTTGCACCTTCTAACGTGACTTATTACACCTAGACGAAGGGAGTAGTAAGTATACGAGATACGGTGGCACACTGACTTAAGTCGAATACAAGTGCCCAAAATTTGTGTGCATGTTATAATAAGGATTCACTTAAAATAGTACGTGAGCGAACAGAGGGATCAATTGGACAGTGTTCCCGAGCAGTAGCGAGATGTGTGAGGTAAGATACACCGCTGGCGCTTTTAATTTTTCTTATTAATTTGTTAGTTTCACCCTCTGACTGGTGGGACCCAACGTACTACGTGGAGAGAGGTAAGGTGACTAAGGCTGCACTATTTCTGCACCACTCTGGATAGTCTTACCACCAAAGCCACATGACACGATTATGATTGAAATCCCAATGACTCCCACACCCACAAAAAAACACGCATGCTTGTCACACGAATGCAGGAATGTATAAAAGGTTATTTCCCTCTCTTTGAACATAACGGGAGGGTTGTGTAGCTGGTTAGCCTGTTCGCTCATCAAACTTGAGGTCTCGGGTTCGATAACAACACTTGAGCATAATTTGTGCCAGGAGGATTCTTTGACTGGTCAAAATGTTTTCTAGGGTTTGCACACTTCACACTCTCTCTCCAGTATATATATACACGCTGGAGCCTCTGCGCTTGTAGTTGCTCTCTTCACACTCTCTCACCCTCTCCCGCTGGACCCTCAGCGCTTGTAGTTGCTCTCTTCACACTCTCTCGCCCTCTCCAGATCTAAACAAGACTTCGTTGGCCTCTCTCTCCCCTCACTGCTGCTCAAAGAGCCGGCAGGATCCGTCCGCCGGGAAGGGAAGGAGGTTTAACGCTGTCGCCATCGGCGAGGGACTACCGGGACAATTGTTCACTTTCCACCCAACGGCAGCGCGGGAGGGCCTCTGACCCCTTCTTCTTCGCCGCCGTCCCGTCGCCCACCGAACCACGCCCCAAGAACCTTAAGGTATAATTTACTTACTCCACATGCATTGCTCTAGCTGCATGTATACCATGAATCTAGGACGTGGTTCAAAGAGGAAAGGAGTGGGGTAAAGTAGTGGGAAAAGTTGTATATAACATGAATCTAGGACGTGGTTCAAAGAGGAAATGAAGGGGGAAAGTTGTATAGCATGAATCTAGGACGTGGTTCAAAGAGGAAAGGAATGGGGGAAAGTAGTGGGGAAAGTTGTATCGCATAAATCTAGGACGTGGTTCAAAGAGGAAAGGAAGGGGTGAAAGTACTAGTTCAAAAAGGAAAGGAAGGGACAAGGCTGTAGAGTTTGAGCAGGACTAGATTTGCTGCGCTCACATAGGGAAAGGTGTCTAAAGATAACAAAACTGGGACCAACACAAATATGCTCCTTGGTTGTTTGTTCTTTGTTGCAAGAGACTGTGCATGACCACAGTACATCGGTAGATGCACATGGTGCTGGTGCGTCCACTATCCCGTGCAACTCATTAGCTGTTGTTAATCTAAGGCCCTGTTTGGTTAAAAACTCCCTAGTCCCTACCTGCTTGGTTCCAGGGACTAAACATGGACTAGAGGTTATTAAATGACATGCTAAAAGACCATGTTACCCCTAGTAATGAACTAATAGAGACAAAGTGCGATGTGTGGCAGGGGCAACTGTTGGAAAAAGTCCCAAAAAGACTCCCTCGGGGTCTTCTTTCTTTAGTCCCAAATGCCCACTTTTAGTCCCTAGAAGCCCCTCCTGTTTGGTTTAGATGGGACTGACACGGAGTTTTTTTAGTCCCTACACCAAAATGTCCCTGTAAACAAACACCCTCTAATAATGCCGCTGGAAAATTGATGCAATGCCACATTTAAAAGCAAATTACATGTTTAACGAATTTTATTGTTAATATAATCTCTATGTTAATATTAATCAATGCCACCGTTTGAGAAATGCTACTGTCTTGCTTTCTTTCCCATTTAGATAAGGTAGATGCTTCTTTTTGTTGGCTTCTGTGTCATCCACTGTTATTGACCACTAATTGTTTCCTTTGCACCTCTGTGTAAACAGGGTTATCTACTTCACCTCGTTGCCATTGTGACCTTTAGTTGCACTGCACAAAACACTTTTGTTTTAACAGTGTTTTGTGCAGTTCAACCAAACTGTCACACCGACAACGTTGCTTGATTGCTTGATCTTAGTGGAACTGCACAAGAGGAGATCTTACTTTCTATCCGTTAAGGCGAATTTGGTTCAGATCTTCTTCTTGTGAGTTGTTTGAATTCCGCATCATGAGAGGTCAGTACTAGCCTTCTTTCACATGATTCTGCAGTGTGCTTTCATATGTTGTGCTACTTGTACAATAATGTTGCTTGATTTTAGTGAACTGCACAAATGGAGACAAGACTTCCAATCTGTATGTGCACCGTAATATCCCATTGAGGTTAGATAAGGATATTTCACAACTGCTGGCCTGTATTTTGCCACTTTCATCAGAAAATTAAGTTTAGTACTATACTTGTGCTCCCTAATTGACATGCCAAATCTTACATTGAAGGCGAAGCTTGTCTGTTATTGAACCAAGTGATGAAGGGGAAGAACAAGCGGAAGAAAAACAAAAATCAACTCCCGGTGCTGTAATGAAGCACTGGAACTGTGATGACACAAGTAATGATATAGTTTTGCATCTTAATTTATTGCTATGGCTGGAACGAGCAATTGTTTTGCCACTGATTTGATGCCACTCTTAATGTAATATGTCATTATCTCTACTTGTGCAAATAGGGATCTTCTTTGAAGATACCATATATTTTAGTGGAACTGCACAAGAAGATGTTGGAAACATTAAACTAATCGAGGAGTATATAGTAAGCATGGCCACCACCGTAGATAGCAACAAATGGTTCCGGAGAAGTGCTTCATCTGTATGCTCTACACAATAAGCCTCCTGACAAAGGTTGGTACTCGCCCACTGATTTGATCCATATGATTGAGCTTTGTCATCTCTATTGGTGTTGTGCTACTGTTTAGATACTGTCATGAAAAAGTGGTATTGTCCTTGAGAAGTGCTTCATCTGTGCTGTTTTAAATATTTCCTTTCCTTTTTTTGAGCAAACAGGGATGCTAGCATTTAGTAGTCCTCTTGTCTTTGCACAACAGGATCATCTTCCTCTGAAGAAGAATATGGAGTACGTGAAGTGACTAGTTCCGATTATGCCAGGATGAAGAAGCCATGTCTATCTTCTTCTCAGAAGGAGCAGTTGAAGGATGGTTACATTACTCCCCACAAGACCAAACTAACTTCAGCTCAGAAGGACTGACAAATCTCCATTTTTTGCTGTGATGCGCGAGTACAATGTTGTTCTAGGATTCTTTCTGGTGAGTTCCATTTTTTTAAAGTGTGCTCTACATGGACCATGTATGTGCCTGTTGAAACTATCAATTCATAGCCAGTTTGCTTTATACTAATCACTTTTTTGTACTTGTGCAAACAGGGGTGCTCAGCTTGATTTCAATGGGAACTACACAAAATGTTCATGAATACATCGAATCATTCATTTCCACCACAAGAAAGGAGGTGCCGATAAGTTCAAGGCATTGCAACATATAAGGGCGAAATCATACAAGCTACGCGCGAATTTGGTTGATTTTGGTGGAACTGCACAAAAAGAACAGCTGGTTTATTTAGCACGAGGTGCCATGTCAATGTCCGAACTGATGGCAAACCCTGCCCATTCCACAATCGTAGGCATTTCATATTTTGGAATGGGACAACCTTGTCAAATTTTGCTCATTGATTTTAGCAAGACATGCGTTTGATATTTTCGAATGGGACGCCCTTTGCTGTCAGCAGCGTCGATCAATTTTTTCTTTATTCTTTAGTTGTGAAGTAAATATTGCCTCTGACATGTGAGTCGCTGAGATGCATAATCATCGATTGTTTTGAATGTTCTCTATGAATTGCCAGGCCTGTGTGTTTGATTGCAATGTACAGAAACGCTAAAAAGCTGCTCAAACTCTTACTCTTCTGTTCCTTTTTACTTCGCACATTGTGAAAGTGCATACTTTTTTGTATAAGATTGGTCAAAGTAGAGATACTTTGACTGCAGACAAAACTTGTATGCAGACTAGAAAGGACCGGAGGGAGTACATGTGAAACTGCTGCAAACGAGGTTATCACCCTGGGAATAATGCTAGTACGTATTGTTTTGCATGTTCATCCAATGCCAGTGATACAGGAATTCGAACTAATCGAAATAAATTCATTCATACACGGTCGGATTTCATATAAACATCCGGATTTCATTACATTTCATACATTCTTCAACTAAAAAGGGGTGCGCTGGAGGTATAATTAATTAACCGAAGCTACCCACCTGTGTCCCGCTGAGCCGAACAGAAGGTTCAGTGACTTAACTGCAGGTGCAATTGCGTAACTGATATGTGGCCTGTTGGGCCCACGTGTCAGTCAGCCAACTGCACCAGCAGTTAAGTAGAAGCAGCGTTCTTCTCCAACGCAGCTCTCCAACTCCACGTCGCCGCCAAGAAGCTAACCGGCCGTCAATGGTCAACCCGCCTAGCTTGGCTTCAACCGGAGGGTAGCAGCGGTGGCCTTACTTGGACCCGAGCGGCGGCGACCTACCGTGTTCTACTCTTCCTCGTTTTATGTGTGGCGCGGCCTCGTTGGCAGCGGGCCGGGGCACCGGCGGAGCCGGTGATGTCCTCTGTCTCGTTGCCGGTGGGCGGCGCCTCAGCGGAGCGGTTGAAATCCTCCCCCACGTTGCCGGCAGGGTGGGGCCTCGGCTGAGCCAGCGATGTCCTCTGCCTCGTTGTTGGCGGGGCGGGGCCTCGGCGGAGCCGGCGGTGTCCTCTGCCTCGTTGTTGGCACCGCGGGGCCTCGGCGGAGCAGGGCCTCGTCGACGCCAGCGGAGCGGGGACCCGTCAGAGCCGGCATTGTCCTCTGCCTCGTCCTCAGTCTCGCCAAACAGTGCCTCGCCCACTTCATCGCCCTCTTTGCTAGCCTCTTTGTAGGCGGCCGCAGCCTCCGCCACCCGCATGCGGTACCGCCAGCGCTCGAGGCGGCCCTTGCGGACGGAGCGGTACGAGTCGAGCAGCACCTCCTGCTCCGCCCGCTCCGTGGCGATCTGCTCCTCCGCCTGCAGGTGCTCCTGGAGGAGATGGTGGTTGTAGGCGGCGTCGGCCTGCGCCTCCCGGAACTGCTCCTCACGCATCTGCCTCACCCTGTCCATATATTGGGCACGGGCCTCGCTGATGGTCATGGTGCAATGCACTGGCAAGGATGGCGCGGAGGAGGGGGTTAGCGCCGGATCGTCGACTACCATGTTCTCCATTGGGACGTCGTCGTCCTCCGGCTGCCAGCCGGTCGGCAGCAATGGCTGCCATCTCCTTGTGGCCCGTCGTCCGCCCGTCCCGAAGAGCGCTGGAGCGCGAGGAAGCCATGGTGGGCAGTAGTGGTGTGGACAGGAGAAAGGGAACGGATGCGGATGACTGCGGGTAGGGTCGGCGCAGCAGTTTATATAGCAATGGTGGGCGGGCGGAGGGACAGACGTGTGGCGCCGGAGTAGCCGCCTCGACAACCGCGTATCATTAATGTGGGCGGCAGATGGACGGACGGACGGCACTTGTGTCGTTTGAAGGCGGAGCAATCGCCTGCACCGGGAAGAGGGGCGGGCGGCGCTGACTGTTTCAGGCGAAAAGGGCGCGCGGGCGAGGAGATGACTTTACTTGGAGAGGATGACAATGGGGACCCACCAGGTCCATAGCCTCACGTACGCAAGTGCCTCCTTATTATATATATATATAACTATAATTTATTTTTTGACATCACGGTCCCACACCATTGTCAACCTATGTAGTAGTCAATAAACGAGAGAATTGCACAAGAAGCAGCCGACAGCTGGGACCAAGCAGCTCGAGCAGTATTTGTGTTTTTGAGGTGTGAGCACTGCAGAGTTTTTTGATGTTTAGCCCAGATATTAATTTTTCTCCTTTGAACAACAACGAAAACATCGCTGCAGGTATTAACTGGGCGGGCTGTGGCCCGTCTAGCCCAGGCCAGATATCCAGCCCAGATATTAATTTTTTTCAAGCTGAAAATGGCTAGCCCAGCTATACTTTTTTTAGGAATACCCAGGCAAGGTCAAGTTGTTATTCTCCGCCCCGCTGGGCTGCAAATCTTTCCTAGGAGGGATGCATTAGGCTTAACAGAAAATGGGCTTTAAGAAATAATAAATGGGATGTAATTATAAAAACTGGGCAGTAACTATAAAAAAATGCACCAAACACGTGATTACTTTATAAAATATTATTTTTGGATATTGGAAAATTTTAATTTCATTAATTGTTGCGAGCGCAATGTTTCGTTGGATTTTTACGTAATATAAATTTATATTGAAATTGTATTTAATCTGACTAGAAATTTCGGGATAAAAATATTTCGAATCCCATCAAAATGTGGGAAATTTTATTGAATTCTGTTTTGAACGGTTGGTTGAAATGGGTTGTACTTTTAACAAACTGTAAATGGGCTGTAGTAAATTCCATTAGAATTCAAAAATGGGCTACACATTCTTACAAATCTCAAATGGGCTATAAGTTCTCTGCCACACACTTCTGGCCTTACTAAGTTGACGCGTACCCTAAAAAAACAGAGTTGACGAGTATGCAAGGCTTTGTCAACTTATAGTCAACACACGGTTCTAGCAGTAGTGGCCGTTGGATGTCCATCCAACGGATGCCGTGCTTCTTCTTCAATCTCGGATATTCTAGCTTCACCCGCCCAAAAAATGATTCCTCCCCTGACATCTGGGGCGCACCGTTTTGGATGCTGGCCTGTGGGCCTACTAAGTTGACGTACCAAGGGCTTTGTGAACTTAGTCAATATAAACGATTCTAGCTGCAGTGACCGTACGATGTCCATCCAACGGCCGTCGTGCTTCTTCAACCTCTGGTCTTCTTGCTCCAGCCGCCCAAAGCAGCGCCGCCTGCTCCTGCCTCCCGTGGCCGGCTGTGCTGCTGCGGAGGCCTCACCGCCCCCTACTACTCCCACTGCCGGCCAGGCCATCCCTCCACTCACCCACACCCCCTGTTATTCTGCGGCGACGGCAGCGCAGCCGAACTAGTGAACCCTCGTACTCCTCTCCGCGTGTGCATCCACTGCCGCGTCTTCCCCGGCTCTGCGTCGTCCCCTTCCTAGGCCTCGCCGTCGTCCACCGCCCTGGTGCTCTCGGCGCGGCGTGGTCAACGTGGTCAAGGAACGACTTCCATCGGACATGGACTGTACGTGGAGAGGCTGACAGCTGGGTCCACGGCAGCTGCAAGGAAGTGCCTCCTTATTACGCGGAAAATAATTATTCCTCCACCTGACAGCGGGGACCCACCGGACGGGTCACCAGTATTTTCCGAAAAAAATTGTTTCCCCCTGACTGCTGGGACCCACCGGATGGGCCACCGTATTTCGCGAAAAAACGTTCCCCCCGCTGTCAGCTTGGACCCACCGGAAGTGCCTCCTTATTACGCACAAAAAAATGAATACTCCCCCGGCTAGCTGGGACCCACCTTGGTGGGAGGCTGACTTGTGGGCCTACTAAGTTGACGGGGACGAAGGGCTTTGTCAACTTAGTCAATATGAACGATTCTAGCTCCAGTGACCGTACGATGTCCATCCAACGGCCGTAGTGCTTCTTCAACCTCTGGTCTTCTTGCTACAGCCGCCCAAAGCAGCGCCAGTCGTGCCACATGCTCCTGCGTCCCGTGGTCGGCTGTGCTGCCGCAGAGGCCTCACCGCCCCTACTATTCCCACCGCTGGCCAGGCCCTGCGGCGACGGCAGCCTCACACCGCAGCCGAACCAGTGAACCCTCGTACACCTCTCCGCGCGGGCTTCCTCTGCCGCTTCTTCCCCGGCTCCGCGTTGTCCCCTTCCTAGGCCTCGCCGTCGTCCACCGCTGTGGTGCTCTCCGCGCGGCGTGGTCAACGTGGTCAAGGAACGACTTCCATCGGAAGAGTACTGTACGTGGAGAGGCTGACAGCTGGGTCCACGGCCACAACCCAGTTTTTTTGTGATTTGCCAAGTAAGTCGCTTTGTCTGGCCTGTTGGGCTGCAAATCTTTCAAGACGAGGAGAGCTTTCATTCGGCTGGCCGAGAAAATGGCCCATCAGTAATGAGAAATGGGCTGTACATTTTTAAAACACATCAAACCGACAATTAGTTTCAAATATATTTTTTTCATTTCAAGATTTTAAATTACATTAATTTTTATGCGTGGAGAATTTGTTGGATTTTATATTGATATACATTTATTTTTAAAATCAGTTTGAATGTGAGTCGAAATTTCAGGATTAAAAACAGTTCGGACCGCACCAAAATATGCAAAATTTCGTATAATTTTTTAACCGTGGCCAAAATATGGGCTGTAATGCTAACAAAAAGAATATGGGCTCCAAAAAAACCTTAAGAATTAGCAAATGGGATGTAAATTATTAGAAATAATGGCAGATGGGCTGTATGCTGTTTTCCACAGATTTGAGGCTTTCCTAAAAAAAGGTTGACGCACAAGCACTGACTGTTGGACGTCCATCCAACGGCCGTCGTGCTTCTTCAATCTCTGCTCTTCCTGCTCCAGCCGCTCAAACAAGCGCCGGCGGGACTGCCTGCTCCCTCCTCCCCACGGCCGGCTGTGCTGCCGCGCATACCTCACCACCCCACCATACTCCCATCGCTGGCCTAACCATCCCTCTACTCACCCACACCTGTTGTTATTCTCCGGCGATGGCAGACGAACCAGTAAACCCTCGTACAGTCGTACTCCCCTCCGCGTGGGAAACAACTGCCGAGTCTTCCCTGCCTCCGTGTCGTCCCCTTCCTAGGCCTCGCCGTCGTCCACCGCCGTGGTGCTCTCGGCGCGGCGTGGTCAATGTGGTCAACGACCGACTTCCGTCGGAAGAGTACTGTGCGTGGAGACGCTGACAGCTGGGTCCATGGCCGCAGCAAGGAAGTGCCTCCTTATTACGCGCAAAATAATTATTCCTCCACCTGACAGCGGGGACCCACCGGACGGGCCACCGTATTTCGCGAAAAAAAACATTTCCCCCCTGACTGCTGGGACCCACCAGCTACACCTTCGCACGCAAGGAAGTGTGTTCGGGAAAGAAAACAAAACGATTCGCCCCCCCGACTGCTGGGACCCACCAGCTACATCTTCGCAGGCAAATAAGTTCCTGACAGTCGGGACCCACCTGGTCGAAGCGTATGTAGCATTGTCATTCTGGTCGCGAACGTGTACGTACATATATACTGGTGGATGTAGAGGCGCGCACGTAGCATGTACACGTACGTACATCGGCCAGGGTGCAAGAAAGAAAATACGGCCACATATGTGTACATACGGGCGGGGTCTCGAACGCCTACTCGCGCATACGTACGTCGAGGGCTCGTTGGCATGGCTGGGTCGGAACGGAGAAACAGCGTCGTCGTCGTGTTCATGGGGAGGCAACGGAATGCGTCGTGTTCATGGGGAGGCAACGGAATGCATCATGTTCATCGGGAGGCAACGGAACGCGTGGGAGCCAACCGGCTGGGTCGGAACGGAATGCGTGGTTGTGTTCATCGGGAGGGCTTGGACGGAACAGGCGATGGAAACGAGGCCTGGCGTACCGCAGAACGGAGGAAACGGCCTTGTGTTCGACTGGCCACGTTCGAAACAGGATCCTGTTCATTGGGAGGAGTCTGGCGTACCGCAAAACGGACGAAACGGACCTCCTACGGTCGAAACGGGGGTCCTGTTGATCGGGAGGGGTGTGGCGTACCGCAAAACGGACGAAACGGACCTCCTACGGTCGAAACGAGGGTCCTGTTGATCGGGAGGGGTGTGGCGTACCGCAAAACGGACGAAACGGACCTCCTACGGTCGAAACGGGGGTCCTGTTCATCGGGAGGGGTGTGGCGTACCGCAAAACGGGACTCCACAGGATACTGTTCATCTCCACCATCGACCTCCTCCAGCGTCCACGGGCTACCATCGACCTCCTCCAGCCTCCACGGGCTCCTATTCATCCAGCCTCCACCGCGCGCTACTCCACCGGCTACTGTTCAACCACCCCTCCACAGGCACCCCTCCACCGTCTACTGTTCATCCAGCCCTCCACACCACGGGGGTCCTGTTCAACCACCCCTCCACGGGCACCCCTCCACCGTCTACTGTTCATCCAGCCCTCCACACCACGGGGTCCTGTTCATCCAGAGGCAACGCCACCGCTCACTGTTCATCCAACCCCCGCCCCCCGCAATGCTCACTGTTCATCCAATCGATTGGCTTCAGTTAGCAGCAGTAGCGAAGGAATCGCTCAATCGGGTTCAGTTAACAGCCATCGATCGATCGCTCGGGTTCAGTAACGCGTAGCCTACAGTGCAATCGCTCGGGTTCAGTTAGAGCCCAACGCCTCGCTCGGGTTCAGTTAGAGCCAATGCCTCGCACACACGCGCGTACGTGTACGAGAGAAACGCGCATCGCTCGGCCCCCGACCTCCCACCGTAACCGGGAACTCCCCGAAATTTTCCTCGCCCTTGCTTCTACCACGGTTTTTTCCGTCATGGACGGCCCAAAGAATGTCATGCAGCTGCGTCTCCGGCCCGCCCAGGACGAAAATCCCATTTTCTGTCATGATTTTTTGTCATACAAGTAGGAGCCCACCACATCTATGATGATACCGGGTTTTGTCACAATTATCGTCATAGAAGTGTCATATGTATGACAGAATTTTTTTTCGTTCGGCCCAAAATGTCACGGATGTGTCTTTTTTTTGTAGTGTTACTAATGAGTTTAAGTTCACCTTTAACTCTAGACATATAATCACCCAAGTGTTCAAGCATATAAGAATTTTCTTTCAATTGTCTACCAAAATAAGCATTGAAGTTCTCTTGTTTAACAATAAAATTGTCAAACTCATCTAAGCATTGTCTAGCAGACTTATAGTGAGGAATATCACCTTCATCAAATCTGTAGAGAGAATTTACCTTTACTACCTGTGTCGGGTTATCAAGACCATGTGTTTCTTCAATAGGTGATGAATTAAGATCATATATTTCTTCAACAGGCGGTAAATTAAGACCATGCATTTCTTCAATAGGAGGTAAATTCTTAACATCTTCAACTTTAATACCCTTTTCTTTCATAGATTTCTTTGCCTCTTGCATATCTTCAGGACTGAGAAATAGAACACCCCTTTTCTTCGGAGTTGGTTTAGGAATAGGCTCAGGAGTTGCCTCAGGAAGTGTCCAATTATTTTCATTGGCCAACATATTATTCAATAGAATTTCAGCTTCATCTGGTCTTCTTTCCCTGAAAACAGAACCAGCACAACTATCCAGGTGGTCTCTGGAAGCATCGGTTAGTCCATTATGAAAGATATCAAGTATTTCATTTTTCTTGAGAGGATGATCAGGCAAAGCATTAAGTAGTTGGAGAAGCCTTCCCCAAGCTTGTGGGAGACTCTCTTCTTCAATTTGCACAAAATTATATATTTCCCTTAAAGCAACTTGTTTCTTATGAGCGGGGAAATATTTAGCAGAGAAGTAATAAATCATATCCTGGGGACTACGCACACAACTAGGATCAAGAGAGTTAAACCATATCTTAGCATCACCCTTTAATGAGAACGGAAATATTTTAAGGATATAAAAGTAGCGAGTTCTCTCATCATTAGTGAACAGGGTGGCTATATCATTTAATTTAGTAATATGTGCCACAACAGTTTCAGATTCATAGCCATAGACAGGATCAGATTCAACCAAAGTAATTATATCAGGATCAATAGAGAATTCATAATCCTTATCAGTAACAAAGATAGGTGAAGTAGCATAAGCAGGATAATATTTCATTCTAGCATTCAGAGTTTTTTGTTTCAGCTTAGGCAATAATTTCTTAAGATCACTTCTATCATTGCAAGCAAGAAAGTCTCTAGCAGTTTCTTCATCCATAACATAGCCCTCAGGAACAACAGGCAATTCATATTTATTGGGAGAGTCTTCATCATCACTTTCATCAATATTATCAGTTTCAATAATTTCATTCTCTCTAGGCCTAGCAAGTTGTTCATCAAGAAATTCACCAAGGGGCACAGTAGTATCAAGCATAGAAGTAGTTTCATCATAAGTATCATGCATAGCAGAAGTGGCATCATCAATAACACGCGACATATCAGAATTAATAGCAGAAGCAGGGTTAGGTGTCGCAAGCTTACTCAAAACAGAAGGTGAATCAAGTGCAGAGCTAGATGGCAGTTCCTTACCTCCCCTCGTAGTTGAGGGATAAATTTTTGTTTTCTCCTCTTGCAAGTTCTTCATAGTGACCAGCAGATATAAATCCCAAGTGACTCAAAGAATAGAGCTATGCTCCCCGGCAACGGCGCCAGAAAATAGTCTTGATAACCCACAAGTATAGGGGATCGCAACAGTTTTTGAGGGTAGAGTATTCAACCCAAATTTATTGATTCGACACAAGGGGAGCCAAAGAATATTCTCAAGTATTAGCAGTTGAGTTGTCAATTCAAGCACACCTAGATAACTTAGTATCTGCAGCAAAGTATTTAGTAGCAAAGTAATATGGAAGTAACGGTAACGATAGCAAAAGTAATATTTTTGGGTTTTGTAGTGATTGTAACAGTAACAACAGAAAAGTAAATAAGCGAAGAACAATATGTGAAAAGCTCGTAGGCATTGGATCGATGATGGAGAATTATGCCGGATGCGATTATTCATGTAACAATTATAACATAGGGTGACACAGAACTAGCTCCAATTCATCAATGTAATGTAGGCATGTATTCCGAATATAGTCATACATGCTTATGGAAAAGAACTTGCATGACATCTTTTGTCCTACGCTCCCGAGGCAGCAGGGTCCTAGCGGAAACTAAGGGATATTAAGGCCTCCTTTTAATAGAGTACCGGACCAAAGCATTAACACATAGTGAATACATGAACTCCTCAAACTATGGTCATCACCGGGAGTGGTCCCGATTATTGTCACTTCGGGGTTGCCGGATCATAACACATAGTAGGTGACTATAGACTTGCAAGATAGGATCAAGAACTCACATATATTCATGAAAACATAATAGGTTCAGATCTGAAATCATGGCACTCGGGCTCTAGTGACAAGCATTAAGCATAGCAAAGTCATAGCAACATCAATTTCAGAACATAGTGGATACTAGTGATCAAACCCTAACAAAACTAACTCGATTACATGATAAATCTCATCCAACCCATCACCGTCCAGCAAGCCTACGATGGAATTACTCACGCACGGCAGTGAGCATCATGAAATTGGTGATGGAGGATGGTTGATGATGACGATGGCAACGGATTCCCCTCTCCGGAGCCCCGAACGGACTCTAGATCAGCCCTCCCGAGAGAGTTTAGGGCTTGGCGGCGGCTCCGTATCGCAAAACGCGATGAATCTTTCTCCCTGATTTTTTTCTCCCCGAACACGAATATATGGAGTTAGAGTTGAGGTCGGTGGAGCTCCAGGGGGACCACGAGGCAGGGGGCGCGCCCCCACCCTCGTAGAGGGTGTGGGCCCCCTGGCCTTGATTCTTTCGCTAATATTTTTTATATTTTCCAAAATAAATCTCCGTTGATTCTCAGGTCATTCTGAGAACTTTTGTTTCTGCACAAAAATAACACCATGGCAATTCTGCTGAAAACAGCATCAGTCCGGGTTAGTTCCATTCAAATGATGCAAGTTAGAGTCCAAAAAAAGGGCAAAAGTGTTTGAAAAAGTAGATACAACGGAGACGTATCAGTTCACCACCTCAATTGGTGCCTCTCCAATGATGCGTGAGTAGTTCTTTGTAGACCTTCGGGTCCGTAGTTAGTAGCTAGATGGCTTTCTCTCTCTCGCTGAATTCTCAATACAATGGTCTCTTGGAGATCCATATGATGTAACTCTTTTTGCGGTGTGTTTGTTGGGATCTGATCAACTTTGAGTTTATGATCAGTCATATATTTTTATATCCATGAAAGTTATTTGAGTTTCTTTGATCTCTTATATGCATGATCTCTTATATCCTTGTATTTCTTCTCCGATATTTGGGTTATGTTTGGCCAACTTGATCTATTTATCTTGCAATGGGAAGAGGTGCATGTCGGTGTCAAAACCGGCGGATCTCGGGTAGGGGGTCCCGAACTGTGCATCTAAGGTCGATGGTAACAGGAGACGGGGGAAACAATGTTTACCCAGGTTCGGGCCCTCTCTATGGAGGTAATACCCTACTTCCTGGTTGATTGCTCTTGATGAATATGAGTATTACAAGAGTTGATCCATACATGCTATGCTTTTGTTCTTGCCATGGATAGCTTCATAAACATGTCATCTTGCCGTAGGTATGCTAGTTTTGTCATGCATTGCTCTGTAGTGAGTGCATCAAGCTCACCAACATGCCTACATATTATTGTTTCTGCCATGCTCTGTTTTCTGCTAAGTCTGAAACCTGATAACGAAACTTGCTATTTTCACATGCTTGCCATCATATCTTCTGGTCCTTTTTGGCTTATGGTCAGTAAGGGACTTTTGTCATATGCATTTAGTAGACCACTGCCATGCCTTGTTTTGCTATGTTAAGTTCCTGTAGCATGTTGATTTCGTGCTCTGAACATTGCTACCTGATGCTGTTTTCTGCCATGTCCAGTTTTTCACCAAGCCTGTGATCCTGTTATCTTTTGCATTTTTGCCATGCTTGTTTGAGCTTGATATGTTGTGATCTAGCCGTAGCTCAGTGTTCATCTTTTGTCAAGCATCTCCTTTAGATTACTGTCATATGCTTTGTTGCTATGTTGGAGTGCTGTAGCATTGTTACTTGTTACATTTTAAGTGCTATCATGCTGTTAATCGCAGATTCGTGTCATTCTTGTTTTGCTTGCCATTTGCAAACCGTGCATCCGATTCCGGTGATCTTTATATAGATTTCGACCGAAATCATCTCATCTTTCTAGTGGCATGCTTGGTTTGCCAAGTTACTGTCATATTCATCATTTTCCTTCCGGAGCACGCATATGCATCGCATATCATATCTCGCATATCATACATGTTTTGCATCATGTTGCTTGTGCATTTCTCGTGATTGATTGTGGTTCCGTTTGTTTGTGCTCTTGTCTTGGGTAGAGCCAGGAGACGAGTTCGTGAACGAGGAACCTGTTGAGTACGCTTACGAGGATCAAGCTTTCGACAACTCTGAGAACCTTGCAGACAAGATGACCACCCCTCGAAATTACTTCTATCTTTGCTTTGCTAGTTGTTCGCTCTATTGCCATGCTCCGCTACCTATCACTTGCTATATCATGTCTCCCATTTTGCCATGTCAGCCTCTAGCCATCCTTTCCTAGCAAACCGTTGTTTGGCTAAGTTACCGCTTTTGCTCAGCCCCTCTTATAGCGTTGCTAGTTGCAGGTGAAGTTGAAGTTTGTTCCATGTCGGAACATGGATATGTTGGGATATCACAATATCTCTTATTTTAATTAATGCATCTATATATATTTATTAAAGGGTGGAAGGCTCGGCCTTATGCCTGGTGTTTTGTTCCACTCTTGCCACCCTAGTTACTGATATACCGGGATTATGTTCCTTGAGTTTGCGTTCCTTACACGGTCGGGTGATTTATGGGACCCCCTTGACAGTTCGCCTTGAATAAAACTCCTCCAGCAAGGCCCAACTTTGGTTTTACCATTTGCCGCCTAAGCCTTTTTCCCCCGGGTTTTCGCGAGCCCGAGGGTCATCTTTATTTAAACCCCCGGGCCAGTGTTCCTCTGAGTGCTGGTCCAAACTAGAGCCACTTGCAACGCCACCTTGGGGAAACTCGAGGATTGGTTTTAGCTGTACGTAGTGTTCATCCGGTGTGCCCTGAGAACGAGATATGTGCAGCTCCTATCGGGATTTGTCGGCACATTCGGGCGGCTTTGCTGGTCTTGTTTTACCATTGTCGAAATGTCTTGTAAACCGGGATTCCGAGACTGATCGGGTCTTTCCGGGAGAAGGTTTATCCTTCGTTGACCGTGAGAGCTTATGATGGCTAAGTTGGGACACCCCTGCAGGGTATTATCTTTCGAAAGCCGTGCCCGCGGTTATGAGGCAGATGGGAATTTGTTAATGTCCGGTTGTAGATAACTTGTTACTTGACCCAATTAAAATACATCAACTGCGTGTGTAGCTGTGATGGTCTCTTCTCGGCGGAGTCCGGGAAGTGAACACGGTCTGAGTTATGTATGACGTAAGTAAGTGTTCAGGATCACTTCTTTGTCATTGCTAGATGACGCCCGTTCCTTTGCTTCTCTTCTCGCTCTCATTTGCGCAAGTTAGCCACCATATATGCTTATTGCCGCTGCAGCTCCACCTCAGTACACCTTCCTTTCCTATAATCTTAAACAGTCTTGATCTCGCGGGTGTGAGATTGCTGAGTCCTCGTGACTCACAGATTCTACCAAAACAGTTGCAGGTGCCGACGATGCCAGTGCAGATGATGGGGTCGATCTCAAGTGGGAGTTCGACGAGGAACGTGGTCGTTAGTATGTGTCTTTTCCTGATGATCAGTAGTGGAGCCCAGTTGGGACGATCGGGGATCTAGCATTTGGGGTTGTCTTATTTTCATCTGGATTTTGACCGTAGTCGGTCTATATGTTTGTATTTTGGATGATGTATGATATTTATTCATGTATTGTGTGAAGTGGCGATTGTA
This sequence comes from Aegilops tauschii subsp. strangulata, assembly GCF_002575655.3. NCBI lineage: Eukaryota > Viridiplantae > Streptophyta > Magnoliopsida > Poales > Poaceae > Aegilops > Aegilops tauschii. The sequence continues at coordinate 169,148,699 of NC_053037.3, forward strand.
AGCCAACTCTTTATCCCATTCTTGTTCATTACATGGGATTGTGTGAAGATGACCCTTCTTGCGACAAAACCACTATGCGGTTATGCCTCTAAGTCGTGCCTCGACACGTGGGAGATATAGCCGCATCGTGGGCGTTACACTCTTATACCCTGAAAACATCCAAGGGAGCCACGAAACCACTTTTCCACCGCCGCAACCTTCTGTACCCGTGAGATCCCATCTTGGGGCCTTTTCCGGCGATTTGCCGGAGGGGGATTCGATCATGGAGGGCTTCTACATCAGCACCATAGCCTCTCCGATAATGTGTGAGTAGTTTACCACAGACCTTCGGGTCCATAGTTATTAGCTAGATGGCTTCTTCTCTTTGGTTCTCAATACAAAGTTCTCCTCGATGTTCTTGGAGATCTATTCGATGTAATACTTTTTGCGGTGTGTTTGCCGAGATCCGATGAATTGTGGGTTTATGATCAAGATTATCTATGAACAATATTTGATTCTTCTCTGAATTCTTATATGCATGATTTGATATCTTTGCAAGTCTCTTCGAATTATGAGTTTGGTTTGGCCTGCTAGATTGATCTTTCTTGCAATGGGAGAAGTGCTTAGCTTTGGGTTCAATCTTGCGGTGCTTGATCCCAGTGACAGAAAGGGAACCGACATGTAATGTATTGTTGCCTTCGAGGATAAAAAGATGGGGTTTATATCATATTGCTTGAGTTTATCCCTCTACATCATGTCATCTTGCTTAATGCGTTACTCTGTTCTTATGAACTTAATACTCTAGATGCATGCTGGAAAGAGGTCGATGTGTGGAGTAATAGTAGTAGATGCAGAATCATTTTGGTCTACTTGACACGGATGTGGTGCGTATGTTCATGATCATGCCTAGATATTCTCATAACTACGCGCTTTTCTATCAATTGCTCGGCAGTAATTTGTTCACCCACCGTAATATATGCTATCTTGAGAGAAGCCACTAGTGAAATCTATGGCCCCCGGGTCTACTTTACATCATATAAGTTTCCGATCTATACTTCTAGTTTACTATCTATTTATTTTGCATTCTTTACTTTTCAATCTATACAACAAAAATACCAAAAATATTTATCTTATTATCTTTATCAGATCTCACTTTTGCAAGTGACCATGAAGGGATTGACAACCCCTTTATCGCGTTGGTTGCAAGGTTCTTGATTGTTTGTGCAGGTACTAGGCAATTTGCTTGTAGTCTCCTACTGGATCGATACCTTGGTTCTCAAAAACTGAGGGACATACTTACGTTACTTTGCTGCATCACCCTTTCCTCTTCAAGGGAAAACCAACGCATGCTCAAGAGGTAGCATGAAGGATTTCTGGCGCTGTCTCCGGGGAGATCTACGCTCAAGTCAAGACATACCAAGTACCCATCACAAACTCTTCTCCCTCGCATTACACTATTTGCCATTTGCCTCTAGTTTTCCTCTCCCCCACTTCATCTTTGCCGTTTTATTCGCCCTTTTTCGTTCGTCTGTTTTTTGCTTGCTTCTTGTGTGCTTGTGTGTTGGATTGATTGTTTGTCACAATGGCTCAAGACAATACTAAATTGTGTGACTTTTCCAATACCAACAACAATGATTTTATTGGCACTTCGATTGCTCCGATGCTGAATGTTGTGAAATTAATGTTGCTTTGTTGAATCTTGTCAGGAAAGATCAATGGCCTTGCCTTCCTAGTGAAGATGCCGCTACCCATCTAAACAACTTTGTTGTGCGATGATCATGAAAGCAGTGGGCGTAGTTGGAAGAGACCTTCGCAAATCTACGCAACATCAACTTGAAGCTAAACCATGCGCTCCACCACCTCCTCCACCACCACCGGCGAATCCATCCATCTCCGGCCGCCATGATCTCTATTCAACATGGAGGTACTAATCCATTGGGATTTCAACCCCGGCCTCAAGGTCGAGGAACAGGTTTGTCGTCGGTTCAAATCTACGGTTCATTTCTCTCCCTCCCCTACCTCCAAGGAATTCTTCTTGGTGGTCACCTTTTCTTCGGCCTCCTTCCCCCTGTCATGTGCTTCGGTTGCGTTGGCACTCCAATGTTGCATTGGTGGACTTGCATCTGGTTTCAATGTCGCCCATATTGGCTCTCAAAATTTTCGGTTCTCCGTGGCTTCCAACAAAGTTTGTCATTTTATCTATGCCCTAAGGGATAGAGTTTGGCCAGATTTCGTGTGTCATTTTGGCCTGTTTAAACAACCTTGGATCGCTCCTGTTAATGATACATTTTGATGGAGCATGACCCATGCAATCAATGAATTTGGTGCACGAGTGCCCAAGGTGGCTGTCCGCTCTCAACTTGGTTTTCTTGAACAAAGTGCGGCCAAGGATGATTCCTCTCGAAAGGAATTGGCAAAGTTTGGTTTTTCTAAGCATACACCCACTAACTTGCTCAGTTCTTTTGATGAGGCTTCAACCAAATATGATGAACATGTTCAAGATCATGCTCGTGTGGATCATCGTTCGGGCGAAATTCCTACAAACGAGATCTTGCAATTTGGCAGTTTGGAATTTCCGTATTCCTTGGATAATCATGAATGCCTTGCCAAAAGGACCTTTGGCAAGAATCATAATTCTCGTGATTGGAGCAACATTCCTTTGCAGATTTTGGAACATATCTTAGACTTTCGGCAGGCTCATTATGATGAGATTGATATCCGACAATGTTATGGTTTAAAAGAGTTACCTTTCTCGGAAGCCATTTACGAGATTTTGGGCCGTTGCTCGCGTTGTTTTGCGCTGGATCACACGGTCTATACTTGCACTGCCCAGCTCTGTGGCTCGTGTCAAAATTATGAGAGGGCGTGCTGTTGTGCCCTACATCCCATGGGCCGGATGCCTCAGAGATGCACTAGATGTAATAGTCCGGCCCACCTCCGGACGGACTGCCCTGGCCTGCTCTCCTGCCCGTTTATTTTGGCGTCAAAAGAAGCTGGAACGGCAAGAGATTAAAACCACAGATTCCCATCCGCAGCCCAATGCCCCATCACGTCGACGCAAATCTCACCTACCTATCAGTAAAAAGATTTGGCATCCCAAGCGGACGGTGACTGACGGTGGACCCATTCCTTACATTGCTATTGACCTGACGATTCCGCTCCATACCCAGCACCAGTTCCCTATTCTGCCACCCCAGACGACCAACGAGCGCACATACATTACTCTGCTTTGCCCACCTCCGTCCTTGACTGCGCAGAGCGCCGAGCACTCCGCCACCATGGCCAACTTCCCAGTCCAGCCATTCCAGTTTGTGCCGATGGGTGCACAGATCGAGCGCGGACCGGACCATTGCTTGGCGCGCAATATGATTGTGGTGGATGATCCACCGCTCAGCCATGAAAGGTATGCTCTGGTTACCGTCACGCCTCCGATTCCTGATCATCAGAAGCAGCTAGTTCTGAATGAGATAGTCCGCATCATGACTGAGGATTTCCACCTTGAAGTATTAAATTCATTTGTTTATCTGATTGGGGTGGGAATGGTTGCTTTTGCGGACGTAGCTCTCAGAGATCAGTTCATCCTAGAAAGTTCGCATCAGTTAGATCCTATTGGCGATGACATGACTTTCACCTTTCTGCCTCACAATGAAGGAGAAAATATGCGGCAGTGTCCTTTTTAGTATGTTGCTTGGGTTCTGTTCCTAGCCTTTCCAATGGACTATCACACTGATCACTACATCAACAAAGCTGTCTCCTGCTTCGGCAAGCTAGATATTTGGCATAGGCCGGGACAGAATAAGGAACGTGTTTTGGTTCGAGTAATCATCAGCAACATCACCCAGGTGCCGCACAGCCTTGTGGTTAAGCGTATTGGCTCTCTGCCTGGCATGGGACGATCCTGGTCGGTACCTGTGTATGTCCTCAATGGCAGAGACACAATTCCCGGCCTTGTTGGCAATGAGGATGATGCCCCCCAATGAATGCTTCCCCACATCCGTTTCAACTGCCTTATCTGACTGCTGCCCAACAATGGGCCTTTGATCATCAACAGCAGCTGCAGCAACAGATTGATGCCACCTGGGAACAGCAGAATCCACGACAGCAGGAGTTACAGCAGGATGGCTGGGGTGTTTGGCCGGTTGCATCACCGCCATACAGAGGTTTCAGCTGCCGTACTTTGTTCCAATACACAGGTCCATCCCTCATGGATGGTGTTGAGCAGGAGAGCAACATCATTGATGACCCGCAAGATGAGTGGTCTGTGTATTCGGACATCGAAGAGGCTGCTGACGCTCTGATCCATGGTAGACCAACCTCTGGTATTCAGTTTGTGCGAGCTACGGGCGGTTCACACACGGTTGAGGTTCAGACAGTTGAAGGCATGGATTTTCTGGAGTTTCTCTGGCTGATCTCTTTTGGTAGATTCACTCGATGCCTTACTACATCGGACGCACCTGCCCAAAGTCAGGTTAGTGGCACTCTACCACTGAACCCTCTGGCATTCTTCCAAGCAATCTGCGCTGCTGTCACTCAGGAGAGGTTTGCAGCCAGTGCACAATTGGTCTATCAGCATGATCCTCTCGTCGGCCTCACTATTCCTATTACCATATCAGAGGATATATGGGTGGGCGTTGCAATTCAACTTCCTCTGGTTGGTTCTGAATTTGGATACAGCAGCTCCCATCATACAAATGTGTTCTCCATCTCTGAAGTTGAGGAGGAGGATACTGAACTTCCCACTGTCGGGACTGGGGCTGCTTGTTTTCAGAACCAGATTTTGAGTGAGTCAGCTCCGATTGACACGGTTGGACTGAGGCGCAGTACTCAATCAACGAGGTATGATGGTTTCAAAGTGACCAAATCACTTATGCGAGAAAGGTGCAATCAAAGGTTAAGCCTAGGGGGGCACCCTCGATCGCCTGCTCTTCTAAGGCGACTGCTCCTTGCAGCAAGCTCATACTGAACCCTGTGGCTGACATCTCTGAAGAACTGCCGCCTCCTACTCCTATCCACCAGCTGCAGTATGTGGGCAACGTTATGTGTGGCGTACCATCTGATGACCTCACCGCTCAGAAGCTCTGGGCTGCTGACCAAGGGGAGGAACCTGAGAAGCACTAAGCCGTATACCGCCCAATAAACAGTGGAATATCCTATGCTAGAACGTGCGCGGGATCAACTCCGAGAAGAAACATCTGGCAATTCGTAATGCTATTGATACTAGTGGTTGCTCTGTCGTTTGTTTGCAAGAAACTAAACGTACTTCTTTTGATGCTTCGTTCGTTAAACTATTCTGCCCTAAAAAATTCGATATGTTTGCTTTTGTACCCTCTGTGGGGGGCTCGGGGGGCTTAATCACGTTGTGGATGAGCTCGGTCTTCACCGGTGTTCCTGTATTTTCTAAATCTTTTGCTCTTGGCGTGAGACTTACTTCTACGCAATCCGCTGATTCCTGGACGCTCGTCAATGTGTATGGTCCTTTTACTGAATTGAATAGGACGATGTTTACTTCCTAGTTATTTGATATTGACATTCCTCGTGGTGATGATTGGCTCCTCATCCGGGACTTTAATTTCATGAGAGCACCAGACAATCGTAACAGGGGAGGAGGGGACGGTAATGATATGCTGCTATTTAATGAACTCATCAGACGCAATCATTAGTAGAGCTTCCAATCAAAGGGCGTTTGTACACCTTGAGTAATATGCAAAACAATCCATTGCTTGAGCAATTGGATTGGCATTTCACATCCGTTGACTGGGCTGTCAATAACCCCAACACAGTAGTTCTGCCCCTGGGTAAACCCACGTCTGACCATGCCCCTTGCTATGTTAGCATTCAGTCCCAAATTCCAAAAACTAAGATCTTTCATTTTGAGGAATTTTGGATCGGACAGCCAGGATTCTTTGAGACTGTTGAACGATCTTGGAACAAAAGATGCTATGCCCCCAATGCTGCCGCAATTTTGTGTAAGAAATTTAAAACCCTGCGTTATGATCTGAAGCAATGGAGTAGGAAAATATCCAAGCTGTCGAGCCTGATTAATAACTGTAACAAAGCACTGCTTGAGATCGATGGGTTAGAGGAAAGAAGAAGGCTATCTGTTCCTGAAGCCAACTTTAGGAGGATCCTGAAACGGCATCTGCTCCACCTCCTAGACTGCAAAAAGCTTTACTGGAAAAAACAATGTACCATCCGGTACTTCAAGTTCGGTGATGGCAACACAAAGTTCTTCCACAGAGTGGCCACTGAGAGATTCAGACGGAACAACATTGCCTCGCTGCGCTTGCCTGAGGACTCCGTCATCCATGATCATGTGGGGAAGGAGGTTGTACTCTTCCAAATGTACAAAGAAAGACTGGGCCACTCCAGCCAGACTGACATACGTTTTGATCTGAAAAGAATCATAAAAAAAGTGAAGGGACTCCAGGCTTTATCAGTTCCTTTCACTCACGCGGAAATCGACCAGGTTATCAAGGAGCTGCCTTCTGACCGTGCCCCAGGACCCGATGGTTTTAGTGGTGGTTTCATAAAATCCTGCTAGCACATAATCAAGGAGGATTTCTATCGGCTCTGTTCCGATTTCCATGCAGGTAATCTTAACCTTGAGAGTTTGAACACTGGCTTTATCACTCTCATCCCGAAAACGCAATCTCCTGAGACAGCCAACAACTATCGTCCGATAACACTCTTGAACTGTTGTCTCAAGATATTGACCAAGCTGCTAGCGAATCGTCTGCAACGTGTGATCCTCAAAATCATACACCGTAATCAATATGGCTTTCTACGGGGCCGATCTATACAGGATTGTGTAGCGTGGGCATTCGAGTTCATACATCAATGCCAATCCTCTGGGCGAGAGATAGCCGTCCTGAAGCTTGACTTCGCTAAAGCGTTCGACACCATTGAGCACGCGCCCATGTTAGAAATTATGAAGTGTATGGGTTTTGACGATCGTTGGCTCGGTTGGATTAAATGCCTATTTTCCACGGCCAAATCATCGATCCTTCTCAATGGGACCCCGGGGAGGCAGTTTTTCTGTCTGCGAGGGGTGCGACAAGGTGATCCTTTGTCCCCGCTCATCTTTGTCTTAGCGGCGGATCTCCTGCAAGCTGCCATTAATGATGCTTATCGGGCCGGAACCCTTCAACTCCCCATCCCAGTACCTGATAACGACTATCCGGTGATCCAATACACTGATGATACGATACTCGTGATGCCGGCGGACATCTCCCAAGCAGAAATGATCAAGGGTATCCTCCAGGACTATGCGGCATCAGTGGGGTTGCGCATTAATATTCAAAAGTCCACACTGATCACTACAAATGCTACGGTAGAAACGACCTCGAGGATTGCTCAAGTGTTTGGCTGCACGATAGGTTCCATGCCATTCACATACCTTGGGCTGCCTATGGGCACTACACGGCCAATCGTCACTGATCTCATGCCCCTCGTTACATTGGTGGAACGTAAGCTCTCCTCGGCTGCCAACCTGCTGGACCTCGGCTCAAAGCTCACATTGGTGAATTCACTGATAACTTCTCTTACGATATATGTCATGTGCTCTATCAAAATCCCACCTAAAGTTCTTGATCATCTTGACAAACTTCGGAGATACTGTCTATGGGCTAAAAGATCGGACGATGGTACAAAAGCCGTTTCACCGGCTGCATGGGAGCTAGTTTGCCGCCCGAAGAACAAGGGAAGTCTGGGAGTGATTGACCTCAAGATCCAAAATCAAGGCTTGGTCCTGAAAATGTTACACAAATTCTATAATCAGTTGGACGTGCCTTGGGTCAAGTTGATCTGGTCTGCCTATTACGCGGGATCGATATCGCATGCAAATGACCTTGTAGCTCCTTCTGGTGGCGCGACATCATGCAGTTAACGTCGACCTATCGTGGGATCACTACGGTGGAGGTGGGTGATGGTGCTACAGTCCTTTTTTGGAAAGTTATGTGGCGCAGTAATATCCTTTCGGACAGCCACCCCAGGATTTGCTCATTTTCCAAAAATGAGGACGTGTCTGTTTATGATCTGCTAACTGCGTCTACCCTTGGCCAAAACTTCAATCTCCCTCTTTCTATCCAAGCCAGCGAACTTCAGGATCTTCAAGCCAGCTTGGCCGATGTGGAGTTGGCAGATGCCAGGGATATCTGGAGATGTATTTGGGGCTCCAAGGGCTTCCAGTCCAGTAAATACTACGCCCACTGCTTTCGTGATGAAGTCGCGGACAAAGCCTTCGAGTGGATATGGAAATCAAAGTGCACCAATAAATGGAAGGTTTTCTCGTGGATGTTATTGGCAGACAGGCTGAACACACTTAATCTCCTGAAAAGGAAGGGTATGAAGCTCCGGGATGATGACTACACGTGTTTGCTATGCTCCACCCAGCTAGAGGAAACGGTTGAGCACCTCTTCTTCGAGTGTGAGTTCAGTAAAATTTGCTGGGGGGAGTTGGAGATCACGTGGCCAGCGAATGGCAACAGGTTGCAAAAAATGCATGCGGTCAGGAGTGTCTGGTCCCGGCCTATGTTCATGGAAACTTTCATCGTGGGGGCCTGGAGCATCTGGAAAGAGCGTAAAAATAAAAACTTCAGAGGGATTGTCCCTACAAGGAGGGGGTGGAAGATGAGATTCCAAGATGATTTTGGAATGATGAAGTACCGTGTGAAAGAGGCCCTTTGGCCGTTTATTGAGCATGTAGTCAGTTCGATCTGACAACGGCTGTGTAGTCTTTAGTTTTGCTGGCAACACTTGTACCTTTCTTATACCCTTGATGTATAGGAATTCCTCTCTCTCTCTCTCCAGACATGTAACCTCTCCCCCTTGTAACTTCTGGTGTGATGAATTAATACAAAGTCAGTGAGGGGGTGCCCTCACTGTCCAAATTTTCAAAAAAAAAACTTTGTTGTGCGATATGCAAAAAAGAAAGATGTGGATAATGATATTGTTAAATTGAAGCTATTTCCGTTTTCGCTTAGCACTACAAAAAATACACTTCCGTGATGATACGTGTTTGTCACAGTAGGTCACATTTTCTGTCATACATGTACATCCATGAAGATTTTATGATAGAATCAAGATAGTCATACCTGTGCTGTCGTAGAAGTGTTCCATGACATTACCAAATTTATCATCACGGAAGTGTCCACTTCCATGACGATAAATCGCGCGTCACAGAAGTGCTTTCGTCAAGGGTGACCGACATGTGGCATCCACCGTAACAGAACGCCGTTAAGCTATCAGGTCCGCTTTTGGATCCGATAACCCGTTAACAGCCCCGACCAATGTGGATTTTCCACGTGTAAAATCATCATTGGCTGGAGGAAACACGTGTCGGCTCACCGTTGGGACAGGTGTCACTCATCCAATGGGCGAGATGCGCTTATGAAATGTTCACACGTGGACCGGCCCAAAAGTGGCCCATAAAGTTTAAATGGGCCGGCCCAACTAAAGGCCCACAAGATTTTGCAGTCCATAATAGGCCGGCCCAGCAAAAGGCCCACGAGATTTTGCGTACCATAATGGGCCGGCCCAGCTAAAGGCCCATGAGATTTTGCGGGCCATAATGGGCCGGCCCAGCTAAAGGCCCGCGAGATTTTGCGGGCCATAATGGGCCTGCCTAGCTATAGGCCCACAAGATTTTGCGGACCATAATGGGCTGGCCCAGCTAAAGGCCCACGAGATTTCACCGACCATAATGGGCCAGGCGAGCTGAAGGCCCAAAAGATTTTGATGACACTAGTAGGCCGGCCCATTAACAGACTGCCCTGTTTTGGGCCAAATGCCGTCCCATATTTGACCCGGTCCATTAACAGTCTGCCACGTTCCGGGCCTAATAAAGGACCATATGTGAACCGGCCCATTAAAAGCCTACCATGTTGTGGGCCAAATTACGGCCCAGATCAGGTCCGGCCCTTTGAGAGGCTTTGGGCTAAATTATGGCCCATATCAAATTCGGCCCGTCAACTGGACGCTATGCTTTTGGGCCCACTTAATAAAGGCCCATTTAGTAATTCGGCCAGATATTAGTTTCGGCCTGTTAAAGGCCCGTTTAACATTTCGGCCCTATATATATTTCGGCCTGTTAAAAGCCCGTTATATAGTTGGGCCTAACTACGGCCCCGTTTGCATCCGGCCTGCTCACAGACGATAATCTGATTGGGCCAAACAAGGACCGAGACAATTTTGTCCTATTATAAGCCCATGATTTGATCGGCACAATCATGGGCCGGGGTCTATTTCGGCCTACTGCCGGCCCGTGAGCTGTTCGGCACGTTTCAGGCCCAACCTACTTTTCAGCCTCCTAAAAGCCCATTGAGTTTTCTTGGGAAAATAGGGCCGGCGGTTTACTCGGCCTATTAAAGGCCCGAATCTACTAGTGTGCCAGTTTACATTTAGGCCTGTTAACGGACCAAGATGACGGGGCCCATGATGCGGATCATACATGGTGATTTGCATGATGGCCCGATTATGTACCGTAATTTTACGGTTTGGCCGGTTTACTGCGAAGACAGGATATATATACAGTAAAATAACTGCAGCATCGTGAATAAGAAAAAAACCTAGAGTATACAATAAAGAAATTACGGCATATTACATCCACTGGGCATCAAAGTTCGCCACTATGATAATAAAGCACAAGCAGACAGCAGATTACATACACTGGGCATCAAAGATCGCCACCAGTGCAATTAAACACACTGAGAAAATAATATACAAAACCCACATCACTTCAATAGAGTTCCAAGAAAGGTTAGCCCTGCTCGGGAGCTGCAGCGCAAGCAGCTGAGCAAGCTGGTGAGATTGCACTTGTTTGACACTTATATCCTCCTCACTCTGAAAGATAAACAAGCAGACAGATGACAGGTTTTGCACATTTAAGTATCAGTGCTGACAATTCATCACATTTCTTACTGACGAATAAAATGACACAGTTTAAAATAGCATTAACACAATATGGTATTGTTTAGGTCAAGACATGGCAGGAAATGACATTGTGAAGGAGTTGGCAGCTTCACGACACCACTGGATTACAGATCAAGAACTCATAAGTATCATGGTTAGTGTGCTGTCAATTTATCCCATTTCAGATTGGCAAAATAAGATCACTTGCTCTGTATAGTTTAATTTACATGGTATGAAGAAGGAACTTGGTTGTACAACTGAAAACTTAAATTGAGAAGGACAAACTTTTGTTTATGAACTACTCCCTCTGTCCCATAATATAAGAACGTTTTTTACACTACACTAATGTCAAAAACGTTCTTATATTATGGGACGGAGGGAGTACATAATAAACTTTAAACATGCAATTTGATGCAAACACCAAAAATAAACAGCTGTTGCAGTCATGCCTAACCAAATATACACAACAAAGTTTGAAGGCTTGAGAAGGACAAACTTACATTATTGGTGAAGACAGGCTCTATAAAGCCCTTATCCATGCTGATGGGGGGGGCAATTCAAGAAGTTTACCACATAATCTTCTTCATAAGCATTGCCTTTATTCTACATTTTGTTAAGAGTAAATATAGATGTGACAATATAAGAAAAAAATGGAGAATATTTAAGATAAGATGAAGAGTGATGCTACATAACCAAGTAGCTATAAATGTAAGTACAGCGATACAGGCAGAAGGTACATCCAAGAGCAATGCAGAGCTAAACTTCTTCAGTACCATCAGTGTTATCCAACCTTATGGTAAGAGTAAATATAGATCTTATGTGTAGAAACTGGAGGGCAAAGGAAAATAAGTTGCAGAGTGATGGTACATGAACAACTACCTATCAATATAAGTACACTGATAAAGGACAACAGGTACTTACAAGAACAATGCTGAGCTAAAAAGTTTCATTGGCATTGGATATATTCTACACTAATGTAACCATTCATACATATCAGATAATTTGGAGCGAACAATTGATAAGCAAGCTATCATGCATACTGCTGTCACATAATGAACCAGGTATGTATGCAAGTACATTGATACAGGACAACAGGTACTAACAAGAGCAAAGCAGCGGGCAGCATATTTGTGATATCCTGTCGTTCTTTTCAAACCGGAATTCTTTTTCGAGCAGATTTCCTGCAAAAAAGATCCGTAAGGCACATGCGGAAAAGTAGAAGTTAAAATTGTCATGCGATATCATAGACAGTACCTCATCCTGGGAACGAGACCAGTGCATAACAAGGTTTTTCCATTCAATGTCTTCTAAATTTAGCACAGGAGACTTCACCAGAAATTCGTTTATAGACTTTCCATCAAAGTGTGATTTCCTCAGGTAACACCAATACTGCTGCAATGCTTCCTTGAAAAGCGCAAGCAAGCTTTGCTCGTCAGGACTATCCAGATTGACCCTCGCCTACTTACAACAATGTAATGTAAATCATTGATGTGTTCAATCAGCAGAAAACAGGAAAATAATCACCATGAATAATAGCACTTACACGTAAGTGGGACAGGAAGATGTGAAAATGGTGTTTGTCTTCACTATAATCTTCCCATGATGGGAATATATGCACGTAGTCCCTAACAACATTGAACGCATTGTCTTTTAAACTGTGAATAACTGGAATGGGGTTCCAATCTGTAGGAATTGGTCGTCTTTGCAGTTGGGATAGGTCTTCGGCCGGTGGACTTGCTGTACTTTTTGCTGGAGTGGGATTTTTATGTGGTACGACTGGTGCTATGGCAACTGAAATCGACATACCTTTTGCTGGAGTGCAGGTCCTGTTTGGTGGGGCTAGTGGTGTGGCCAGTGAAGTATGGGTACAGTCTGCTGGAGTCGGTCCTACGTTTTGTGTCACTGGATGTACAGCCAATATAAGTGCGGTGTTGTCTGATTTCTCCGGCACAACCATGTTTTTCAAGGACTTTGTTGGTGCTCCTTCAGGTTCGGCAATCACCCTCTTCCTTTTTGATGTCTGATGCACAAGAACAACATTTGAGTGGAAAAATATGGTATGATGACAGATGGAATATGTATTGATAATGGATGGGCATGGCATCTCGACATATATGATGAGTAAACTAAGCAGATGGCGGTGCAACAAAGTAGAAGAAATGCAAGACAACATATGCAAGATACGCGCAATCAATAAAACCTTGCCAAATTAGAACAGGCACCTTGATGGGTGAACAGGACAGGCCATCTGCCTTTGACTCCTCGGGGTTAGAATAGTCATTAGGATCATATTCTAAACAAGAATCAACAGGTGGAGAGCGTATGAGTTTCATTGCATCCAGAATGGCACTCAATGCCTTGGTGCCAATTTTGTAAGTCATTGTGGTGTTTAGCTTCAAGAGTGGACTGCTGCTAGTGCGACACAAAGCAGCTACACAGATCATAGTGTAGATATAACGGGAAAACCGTAAGCATCAGAGTAAAATCAGCAAAGTGGAACTTGCTGGAATATATGTGCTAGTATTGCCGGTACGGCTAGAAAGGCTTCGGATACCAGCTCTCTTCAACTGAAGGTGCGGTACTGTTAATATCAGTGTAACTCTCAAAGGCGACACAGCTCCCCGCATTTCCTTGCTATTCTTATAGGATTCAAGTGGGCAGGCCACTACAAATCCTATTCCCATGTTTACAAAATCCTACGAATCAAAGAGGCTCGAAGAGTTCAAAGTGTCCATCACAACCGACCGTATAGACCTCTACACTGCAAATGTCCCTACTCATCTTCAGTACAAGGAACATACTGTACTACTATCATACTCCCTCTGTTCCAAAATATAAGTCTTGGTAGAGATTTCCACTATGGATCACATACAGATGTATCCAGATACATTTTAGAGTGTAGATTCACTCATTTTGCTCCATATGTAGTGCATGGTGGAATCTATACAAAGACTTGTATTTAGGAACGGAGAGAGTACTTATTAAAGAAGAACGGAAGAGGAACATGCTAAAGAAGAGCAAGCAGATTTTGGATAATAAAATGTTCGTTGCGCAGTGCCCACACATGATGAACCAGAGTGCATCAAGAGAGCAACTCCCTGCTGTCTCTCTATATGTGGTGCACGTGCTTTTCGAAAGTAAAGTAGGAAGATTAGCTGAACAATTAAATGTTATCTATTTTAGTAATATCATCATCATATCAGATTCATACTTGAGCAACAAGTTTGGAATTATGAGTGGCACGTTGTTTAGCTTGATGGATTCAGGAGCAGTGTTAAGCAGGTACGATGATGGTACTGAATATAAATGCATGTCTGCATGCAAGTCTCGTGACTTTTGTCATTTGGGTCAGTCGACCATTTCAGGCGGTTGGATGAAGATCCTACGTCTCCTAACCCTTCTTCCTCGTCTCTGATTCTTCCCATACAGAACACCGCACGGGCCACCGGCCGGACCACCGGCCCCCACCGCCTGTGTTCATCCGCCACCCCCACCCCCACCCGCGTCGAGTTTTCTTCGTTCGGCGAGGCCCCACCACCCCCCACAACCACAGTCCCCACCCGAGCCCCTTCGTTCGCACCGGCGAACTGCGGCGAGCTCTAAAAAATCGACTGGCCCAATTTTGAAGTCTATTGTGATTTAACAAGTGTGGAATATAAAAGGGGAAAACCATAAGCACCGGGAGTATAGTGTTGAGCGTGCCATGGCAGATCTGAAGGTGCAAACCAGACAAAGGCAACTTCGCAACCAATGTTTGCTTTCAACAAGCAAGTAAGTGATGGACAAGAAATCAGAGTAAAGCAGTGGCGATCTATTTTCTTGCTGCGATAAATAAGTTGAGCAGATACGAAAGAGTACCGCCTCTAGTGCGGCGCCGTGTATGCATCTACCGAGAATTTGATGGTGTTGCGGTAGCAATGGCTGTCGGTGGCGTGGAAGCAGATCTAGGAGGGCAGACGGTGGCGGCGGGGCGCGGTGGACGAGACGGTCGTAGGAGCGACGCCGGCAAGGTGGACGACGGCGGGGATGAAGCGAGAAGACGGGATGCAAGGATCCTGGTCCGAAGCCGTGGATGAGAGAGGTCGATCTCTTGTAATGGACGGCGGCGTCGGGGTATCAGCTCCGGCATGGTGGAGGAGGATGGAGGTGGATGGGGTGGCAGACGGAGGAGGCTGGGGTGGAGAGGGTGTTTTGGCGCCCACGGAGTATGAATGGGGAAATGGAGGTAGAGAGGAAGAGGGAACCATGTCTTCAGGGTGCGCTTGTCTCAAATGCAAGGAAATTTACAAACTTAGCCCCTGTTTCAAATTTCCTACATCACAGCAAATTAGTCGGTTGGGGATAGGACGGTAATCTCGCATACAGCGAATATTTGCCGACGAGAGTTTGTTTTTGGCGCCCACCGTGTATGAATCGGGGAGGGAGTCGATTTCGGCCGAGGATACACTGTGTTTTGGCGCCCACCGTGTACGAATCCGGGTGAGAGGCGGTTATGTCACGTTTGAGTGAAATTACAAACCTACCCCTATCGAAACCTATAGAAATTGAGCAGATAGGCTTTGCGTGGCAGGGATAGGCAGTAGTAATTTCCATCTCACAAATTTTGGTTTCGAGCGGTTACTGCGACTTTCCCCGCTTCGTTCAAATTTTGCAGAGTGCACGTTTACCGTGCCAACTCAATTCGAATCCCATTTGTATTCTATTTTTTGGGCGGGATCCATTTTTGATTGGAATAAAATTCTATATACATCATTTTTTATCTATACTTTCAAAAGCACAACACCCTTTATACATAAATATGGTTTACAAATGGCATGATCTCAGATTCATAAGGTTGTATCCATCAATTTGGATTTTCAAATATTTGAAACCACTTTATGTTGAAATCCAATGTATGCATTCCTCGCTAACTGTCTCCAATTAATGTGTGTTTCATGCGGTTTTTTTACTTCTCAAACATGTATAATGTGTTTCACACACGCAACATATAGTGTAATCCCGTTTAGACATTAATTGCATATAAACCATGCATTGTTTCTAATTAAAGAATCTATGGATCACCAATATTGATAAACTATATAAAATTACACGTGTACCCAAATTCAAATGAATATGCATGTTTGATACACCAATTTGCGTTATGATATTATCGATGTCGTGATCTCCAGTTTAAATATTTGAATCCCATTTAATCCAGATATTCGTCTCATATAACTATCACTCGTGCTTATATAGGACTATCTCTCTAGACCTATGCGCGTTCATCGTCTCTCGGGTATCTCTCGTGCTACCTGTATGTCGACAATGATCTTTTATCTTCTTAACACACTGACGGTACTCTCTCCCTCGACCTTCATCACTCTATCTCTCTCTAAGTATATCTCGCTCCCTGCTATGTGTCTCTAACTATGATTCTCCATTTGGAATCTCTTTCTCTCACACAAACACAAAACTTTGTCTCCTGGGGTCTCATTTCTCTCTACTATTCCCCTGTGTGCCACTCGCACATCCCTCATACAGAGATGTGTTTCGCTCCTTAGGTATGAGAACCTACGACTCTTCCTCTTAAATGTCTCTTTCTCACACACAAACACAAACTCTGTCTCCCAGGGTCTCATATTTCTCCACTGTTCTCTTGTATGTCGCTCACACACACTCTCTCTCCCTAGAGATATCTTGCGTTCCCTCATATGTCTCTCTAGCTATCACTCTTGTTTTGAAATATCTTTCTCTCTCGCAGGCACAAAACTCCATCTCTCGGGATCTCATTCCTCTCCGATATTTGTTTGTATGCGATTCACATGCACCCTTTCTTCATCTCTCTCACACCCACACCCATAACTCAGCCTTCTGATCCACTCGACTCCTATCTCTAACGCACACCAGCTAGCATCTTTATCTTTCTATTTATCTGTTTCTCCATCAACCTTCTTTCATTTATAGGTTGATCTCTTTTGCACAAACGTTGTGCCTCACTCCCTCTGCTCGCCATAGATGCATGCTCCAGCCCATGCCACTATCTCTTGAAGACAAAAACACATGCTCAATTGTCGGGCCTTCTTCCCTGCATTCTCACATGCATGCATATTGTCATACAGATCCGTCTCTCCCATGTCGTTGATCTTATGACTTATGTCTTCTTTCTTTTATCTCGATCATGCGCGCGCGCACACACACACATCCCACGTATACATGTATACCTCTCACACATGCACGTTCAAGGTCTCTATGTCTCCATACGTAGTTAATTACCCTCAACCCTAAAGCCACATCGAATCGTTCTCTTCTTGTGTGCACATAACTTCCGCCTGGATGGGTAAAACACACACTCACACTTAACAATCTCCTTCTTGCTACCCCCCTCTCACTCTTCCCCTATATCCCCGAAACCAATAAGACCATCCCTTCGTTTAATTCCCGCCTACATGCACCATCGATATATAGTAGTCTTCCTCGGTGTCTCTCGAACAAACACGTTCTCTCGATGTCGACTACTCTCACGCGCACACACCTTCTCTTCCCTCTCTACGGTCATTTTCTCTCTCGCACCCCATCATTGGTGGCCTCTGCCATACACATCACCTCTCTATGATGAAGCCATGCACACTTAAATTACATCCGCCACCGAGCACCCCGCGACACCCACACACACCCACCCACACACACACCCACCCACACACACACACACACAAACAAACACACACACACACACGCACACACGCACGCACCCACCCACCCACACACACACACACTAAGACTCCATCACACACACACACGCACACACACACTAAGACTCCATCTCTCTCTCTCTCTCTCACACACACACCCCACACACACAAACACACACACACTGAGACTCCATCTCACACACACATGCTCTAGGCGGAGCATTTGTTCCTACCACCTTTCATCCACCCTTACTGGTATGATAAACAATCACCTTAATTTACTTGTATAACATGGACAAATTCCACTTTACTTTAGTAGTTAGCAAACCTATCATCTGTACCCTTATAAAAAACCGAGTTGGCGATGATGGTGTTCCTGCCATCTTGTAATATAGACCGTTTGGTATATATCTGACGGATAGAAAGCAAACTATGATAATTTTACAAAAGATAGCGGCACCTCTCTCCACATCCTTATCTCCCACAACCTCATTCCTGAGCAATTAAAAAAGAAAGTCTCTGGAACAATCTAGCATGGTGGCCGCTGCCGCCAGCCGGCGCCGTCCATCCCCATGCCTCCGCCCATTCCGACCACCAGTCACCACCACGCTCCACTCCTCCTCACCTTATCTCTCATCTTTTATTTTTTTCGATGACATTCTCGAGATACCAGTTTTCTGATAAAATTCTCGAAATATCATTAGTTTTTACACATGGGATTACTCCTGCATGGGTAAATCACACCAGGTGTTTTGTAAAAAAATGCATATTCATGTTCTGTGCAATGCACGAGCATCTTGCTTGTAATTATATAATGCAAATCATGAGCAGGAAGTGACACTTTTTTTACACAACCACGTTAACATGGCCACGTAAATCACTAGCTAAAGTAAATACCATTATACTTATATCCCGATGCAAAAGGTTGAGTACATGTCCGAAGAGTAGAGTCGCACACACGCACTCTATCTCTCAGAATCTCTCACACACACACACACACCAGTTACATGACGCCCACTTAAGCAGACACGTATGTTACAATTTGTGCACCCGCGGGTACACGTGATGTTGCGCATTTATTTAAGCCGATCGGCGAACCCAAACAGTAGCTGCATTCATTCCCCTCCCGCCGCCTCTTCTCTGGTCGCCGTCGCCCGGTAGCCATGGCCCGGCCGAAGGTAACAACATACGCCATACTCCCGCCAGAGCGGCGCTTTAATCTGGAATTTTTAGTGGTCATGCATGCATCTTTTTGTGCTAGCACTCCTATATAAGGGTTGACCGGTCGCTTCCCGCGGACGTGCACGGGCGATGGAAGAGGAAGGTGAAGGGAAGCAGGCTGTGGAGTAACGTTTTTTACCACAATTTCTTAGGAAACTGAGTGCAATAATTGAGTAGTTTTGCAAACTACCAGTACTACACCTGAAACGGTTCAAAACCTATACTCCCTTGCCAGCACGCGCTTCCCGCGTGAAACGGTCAGCATCACCCTGGAGCGTCAGTGCCGCATTAATGCCCGGCCAGAGCGGAGGTGACCTCTCACTAGCGCCGGCTTTGAAGCGGCACGACGGCCGAGAGAGTGCCGCTTCCCGGTGCACGCGACTGCTCTGCGTCGAGGCTGGCCATAGGCCCTGTTTGGATCCATGGGTTAGAGTTAGTTTGAGCTAGTTGGGGCCCAAATAGCCCTAAAGTATCCAAGCATGAGGGTTTCAATTGGAGCAAGTTGCACCGAACCCACCAAAAAAAACTATCCCACCCAAGAGGTGCTAACCGGAGATAGTTCTCATTGGGACCACTGAAAAAATAACTTTTCTCTCTCCATCAAGTGCATTTATTGTCAATCTAACCCTTTCACCCAAACAGCTCTTTGGCTACAGTTAGTTCAGGGTTAGTCATGAGTTAGTCTAACCTCTAGCTAAGTTAGAGTATCCAAACAGGAGCAGTATAGGACATGCAAGTTGCTCAAAGTATACAGTCAAATTCGTACGTGAAAGGATTTTTTCTTTTTGAAAACGGAACGTGAAAGGAATTTTGTTAGAATGCTCTTGGCATGTCGCTAACATGTGATGAGTTAACCGACCTCAATAGAGGGCAAAAATGCCAGCCCTCCGCACTTTGAGAGAGACGAGGAGGGAGAAGCGATACGGGCTGCTGGATTACTAGAGATAGGTGTCCCACGGAAGCCAAGAAATATGGTGATAGCGTGGGTTAGCCATGTACTAGTATGATGTAACTACACTGGGCTGCCGTGTTTCGTACTCTTCCAGTCCACTGTGGAGATGATTGGTTGATTTTATATCGCTGAATAATATAAAATATTATGAGTGCAGACGCTCCACCCCGAGGTTCCTTGCTTCTTCTCGGTCCTCGGGAATCTATATTCTTCCACTCTATTTTTTACGTGAGCTTTGTTCATCCTTTTACCAACACGCGACACATCTAGCATCAAGGTGCACGTGTCATGCAAGGATCGTTCCATCTATATGAAGAACACGTGGGACTGGAACTACGAGACGGACATGTACCCAGGAGTGGACGTGCGAACCTGTGTAATGTAGCGCAGTAAGTGAAGTAGAAAGGCACAAATAGTATGAACATGTGTGGCATATAGGCATTTGTCTCTTACTACCACTAAATGTTGTACGTGCAATGCCCGGTGATGTTATGGAGTACGTGACTAAGTACTCTACTACTACTATATTAATTGGAGGCACATATTAGGTTTTATATTTGTTTACGTATATGCCTCGAGACCTTCCGACTAGACGTGTCTTTCTCTCCGGGTCGCACTTTGTATCGTTCATACCACTAGTACAGTAGTACTACTACGTGTGGTCTCCGACCCAGAAGTGGAGACGCTCTACCACACTATTCATGTCCCACTCCTTTCGCTGACGTGTGGGACATCCATCACGTGCCGTGTGTTTGGCACTCCTTCGTCGTAAGAGTTGAAACGCCAGCATTCATTAGAAATAAAAAATAATATAAATCACCGGTGATACTATACCATGCGGTTTCCTTGCTCCTCGATATCGGAAAGAATACTTCCGCTCGGCGTCATGTGGGACGTCGACCATCCTGGTCCACTTGCCATGCCCGCAGAACTCCAAGGGAGAGTCACCCCTGTCGTCGCGCCATAGTAATTACTAATGAGCCATCAAATCACAGGCCCAACCTTACCCACTGTGAAGTTGCTCGGACGAAGGAACCATCATGATTTCGTTGAATTCCGCTTCTTGAAGAAAACTACTGTACCAGCAGTATTGCTAGCTACAGTAGTTACTCCAACAGAGGCCTCCTTTGGTTCATAGGATAGGAATTTTATAGGAATATGAAAATCATAGAGTGAGATGACATGCATCTCAATTCCTATAGAGAAAGAGATGCCATTTGATGCATAGGATAGGAATTTTTTCATTGAGTCTAGGCTAATGTACTGGTAATTTGCTCTAAAAACTACAGTAGTAACTAGTAGTACTCGTACATGCTCGTAATTAATTAAACAAACATACGGGCAACACAGACAGATACACTAACTACTAGTACTACTACTTCTCACAT
Organism: Aegilops tauschii subsp. strangulata; assembly: GCF_002575655.3. Lineage (NCBI taxonomy): Eukaryota > Viridiplantae > Streptophyta > Magnoliopsida > Poales > Poaceae > Aegilops > Aegilops tauschii. Next base: position 169,169,815 of record NC_053037.3, read on the forward strand.
GTTGGCCAGACACCGTCGTTCTCCTTCCCGGCTTTGTCGGCAACACCCCACCGTGCTTGGATCTCCGCCGACCTCTCCGCAGCAGCGTGTGCGTCCTCTTATTTCTTGCGGCGGCGGGCCTCTCTTTTCTTGAGAGCTTTCTGACTTTTCCGCTCCCTCTGTGCGGCTTTGGCCGCCTCTTGCTCTATCGCCCATTCGGCCTTGGCAGCTTCAAATTCCGCCCACATAGGTGTGAGGTCGCGAGCGGTGATGAACTCGGCACGGCGTGATGCCACCGCTTCCCTACCATTCTGTGTGCGGTCATGGGCGGCGAGGAAATCGGTGCGGCAGGATGCCATCGCTTCCTTACTGGTTAGTGTGCAGCGCGGTGGCATGAACGACGCTTGGTGACAGCTCTGGGGTGGAGTGGCCGGACAACCGTAAAGTGCATTGGTTTGTCAAGAGCTCAAGGACAAAAGACGAAGGAAATTTGGATTCCCCTTCAATCCTGGTCATTTATTACTGAGCAAAATGCATTGGCGGTCATTGAACTTGTGTTGATAGCTCACTTTGATCATGGTATATGAGATATGGTGATTATACGGTCACTGGCTCAGCATATAGCTCCGTATTTGTCTGGTTGACCAGTCAAACAGTCCGCATGCACCTCATCAGCTCATGTTTTTAACTATCTATCTGTGCGGGCCTACCTGTCAGTGGAGAAAGAAATAAAAACCAAAATTATGCGTATGTGACATTACTGTTTAGACGTTTGCTGGAGGCCTCCGCGAACACCGAGCATGTATTCACCTGGCTCAACACCAACGGTCATACTCGTGACTCGGCGCCTTGCTCATGTATATCATCCATCACAATGACAATCTATAAAACAGCCTAGCTAGAGAGGGTACTATGGTGCGGAGTATGTACTATCGTGAGCAACCGATCATAGTGCCACTGCACACGAGTGTGTGTCTGATCGATTCGTCCATTATTCGTAAGTTATGCATGGTTGTGTGGTGTCTAATGGTGGTCGTCGAATGCTAGCTGGCGACAAGAGCGGTTGCATGGACGCCTGGTTGTCAATACGTGCTGCATACACTTCAAAGGCTCATCATCCATGAGTTCACATTTTACCACCACGCCAGCGTCTGACCGCCCTGGCCTACCGAAACCCCTTCCATCGCTAGCGCGTGCTTCCCGCCTGGAATGATCACCGTCTCTCCAGAACGTCAATGCCGCATTCACCGGCCTTAACTGCAGGTGCTGTTGGTGTCACTGACATGCGGGCCAGATGCCCTTTGGGCCCACATGTCAGTGAGACAACGCACCTGCGGTTAAGTCACTGAAGCAGCGTCCGCATTCACGCCCGACGCGACCTCTCACTGGCGCCGGCATTGCAGCAGTGCGACGGCTGAGAGAGCGCCACCCGCGCGGCATCCCGGTGCAAGCGACTGCTCCGCATTAATGACACCATGACCGTCCATCCGTCTGCCGCGGCTCATTGCCATTCGCCCGCTATATTAAGTTGAGCCCCAGCTCCCAGCCATGGCCAAAGACCCACACTCATTCTCGTCTGGTCCCTTTCTTCTATTGGCACCTCTCCAACCATGTCCTCCGGGCACTCCAAAGCTCTCTTGGACGTACTGTCGCAGGAGCAGATGAAGGACATCGGTGGCTCCGCTCCAGGCGCGCTCCAAAGCTCTCTTGGACGTACTCTCGCAGGAGCAGACGAAGGAGATCCCGGCTCCCCCCCCCCCCCGGCCGCCCTCCGCCGCCACGACCACGAAGTCGGCGCGCGTGCGCGGGCACAACCGGCAGCGAGGAAGAGTAGTACACGGTAGGTCGCCACCGCTCTGGTCCCAGGAAGGCCACCGCTCCTCCACTTAGTAGACGCCAAGCTTGGTTTGATAAAAATCGGCGGCCGATTATCCGCTTGACGGCGACGTGGAGGCAGAAATCTTCATAACCTTGTGCTCCAGAGGAGGAGGTTATCGAGGCGGATAAGAAGGAGGCAAAGGCAATGTCCGGCTTTGTCGGGTTCATGGCCGGACATGGTGGTCGGGGCCCGGCGATTGTTTAGATTAGGTTTACAGTAGGTTTTAGTACGGTTTGTGCGAAATATGTAATGAATTTTGTCCAGTTTATAGGAAAAGTTCTCGAAATGTAATGAATTTCATCCGGTCAATTTGAAATTTGCTTTGTTTGCACTAATTTCGTCCGGTTAGTTCATATAGTTGTCGAAAGGTATGCAGGCAGCATTGGATGGCATCTATCAGTGTCCTCGGACAGATGCCAGTGTAAATTTGAGGGCCAGCGCTGGAGATGCCCTAACTATCATGCTATAATCGCTAACAGTGCTCCATTATTTGCAGGGAACAGTTATCCGTCGATCAAAATCAGATCCGCCGTGTTTCGCACTCCTCCCACGTAAGAGTGTAGACTCTTGCCTACATAAAAATGGAGCAAGTGGACGGCACTATAGCACATCATATCACTCAAACTAGCCCGCCTAACGCGTGGGAAAGCACCGCCCTCGTCATTTTGTTCTGGATTTATATCAATCGATCGCACGAAAATGTTACGCTTTGCAAGTTCAAAAGGAAAAGGCGGCACACTTACAACTCGCATGCGTCGCGTTCACGTGGCACCCCCGACAGTCCGGATCGCACGCCGCTCACCAGAGGGGACATGCGTTGTCTTGCATTTTCACTCACATGTGGGACTGCAATTGAATAAACCGTCGATAGCCGAAATCTAATCGCTCGGCGGGCGTGGGCTGAGAGGAGAGAGATGGGGGAGGGACAAGAGATCGCCCGCCCGTCTTCACGGACTCCAAGAAATATGTGGTGATAATGTGAGGTGGGCCATGCGGGAGTCCGCATCGCTTCCAAGCCCACTTCTTACCGCCCTGGCCCACCAGAACCCCTCTCCCACCCGACCACCTCCCCGCGCGCGCTCCCCCTCAGAGGCCAGCTGCCCGCATTCATAGCAAGTAGTACCAGTAAAATTCTAGGCTATAAAGGGCATGTACAATGGTTGATAAGATAGTCTTATCATAAGTCTTGCATGTAATTTAGAGATGACAAAAAAACATGTGTACAATGGATCATCTCTTAGCCTTATCTTCAATAACTAGTTATTCCTAAAAACATGGTGAAACATATTGTGCTAAGAGATCATCTCTTGTCTTCTCTTAAATAAGAGAAGACAAGCCCGCTTATGTGGAGGAGAGAGAGGCATTGGCAAAGTCAAGGAGTGGGATCTGCAGGAGCCCGTATCTACACGTGCTCCTAGGTATAAAAAATGAATTCTAAAAAAAGAGGCATAAAAAACAATTGTGTCTAAAAAAGAAAGGTAAAAAACATTTGAGAGGAAATAGATAGAGAGAAAGTGACAAAAAGTTGTAACCTTATAGCCAACCTTATAGTCAACACTATGGTAGTATTAAATGAGGAAGGAGGGAGTGGTGCACATGCCAAGTTCACTGGGCTGCCGTGTTTCACACTCCTCCATCGTAACAGTGGAGATAATAGGTTTCATCAAAAATAAACAATGAATACTCGTTGCTCGTCCACTATATCGGAAAGAATACTTTCATTTGCTGACATGTGGGACGTCGACCATCTTGGTCCACCTGCCATGCACAAAATTATCCTAGTCCACCCCGGTCGTAGCGCGGGCTCAACCTTTCCCACTGTAAGTTAGTCGGACGAAGGAACCATCATGACTTCATTGAATTCCGCTTCTTCATGAAAACTTACTCTACCGGCAGTACTGCTACCACACGCGAAGACTGGACGGCACTATACCACGTCATATCACTAAAACCCACTAGGACAAACTAGCCCGCCTAGGATTTGTACTCCCTTCGTTTCAAAATTAGTAGTACAAAGTTGACTCATCTATTTTGGAACGGAGGGACGTCTCTGTACTGCTATGATTTTGTGTTGTACATCTCTGTACTTTTGCTACGATTTTCCTACCCTATGAACCAAATGAGGCCTGAATGTATCCATGTCGACTATTGTCTGATCGATCGCTAAGCCTACAATTTTAGGAGCTTGGGCTATTGGCCGATCGACGACAGATCAGTATAAGCGTACCACGAGCTCATCAGCCCCAACATTTCTCTTCGGTCTCGCACAGTAGCTAGCCTACTAACACCAAGAATCATCAAATAAGCCCTACTGATATGATAAACAGTTCAAACTTACATCTAAGCATGCCATATATTACATCAAAAGCTGGTGAGGATACATTTGTTTCCATAACTCGGAGAGGTCGCATGATTCACTATCAAACAAAAGTAGCAAGTATCGCCCACACAAGACAGTGCACTAGCCCTAAGATGGTTTGATAACACGCATCATTCTGGTAATTAAACACAGGGCAATGCAAACTACCCTGAAGGATTAGCGCGACCAACTATTTCTTGTCATCGATCTCTCGGGCAATAACCACAGCACGGACAGCGGCATGGGAATCAATCTCTGGGGCAATGTCCACAGGACTTACCGTGACATCGGAATCAATCTCTGGGGTGATGTCCACAGGATGGACAACGGCATCGAAATCGATCTCCGGGGCGATGCAAACAGGACGGACCGCGACATCGAAATCGATCTCTGGGGCATTGTCCATAGGATGGGCCGCGACATCGGAATCATCAAGGACATCCACCGGCACCTGCACAACCCTAACATATTAGCAAACACATTACAAATAATCAAAAACCACAACTATGGTAATAAGCCATTATTTTTTACCTTGTGCAGCTCACCGGGGGATCCCATCCGTCCGGGGGCCATCTCCTCGTCCTCGATGGGGGCCATCACCTTGCCAGGGGAATACTGCTTCTCAAAGGCGACTATCTCCTCAAACTCGGCCTTGAGCCTCTCATAGGTGGTCATCAGAGTTTCTGGGGTAGGCACAGTGGGGCCCTTGCTGTTCTTCCAACTTGCTTTGAGTTCGTCCGCCAACGTCGTCAACTCTTTGGCCAGTGCTTGTTTCTTGGAGTTCTTCTTCTCCATGGGTTGGCCCGCCAACATGGTCAACTCGTTGGTCGGTGCTCGCTTCCTGGAGATCGTTGTCTCCAGTGGGTTGTCCGCCGGCAACTCTTTGCCTAGTGCTCCAGGATCCATCAATGAACTGACAAACAAAAAGCAATCAAAAGGAAACCATAATCGCAATGAAAACGGGAAAAGAATAGGCTATGAGAATCGGTCAGTGCTTCGCAAAAAGAAGATTCTTGGAATGAAAATATAGCAGCATCACTGATTCGCCCACCTTTCCTTCGTCGGTACAGAAGAAAAATGACAGAAGTGAGTAGCCTGGAGTGTGGTTTTCTTCAAGAAAGGGGAGAAAGGGCTACAACGAGCGTTCCAGTGAAATGATGGTTGCTTCGTCCAGTCCAACTTCGAGGCCACTTTACCACTGCTGGTAATGGTGTGGGTTTTGTGATATGACGGGCCATGACGGCCACACCGGGGTGAACGGTGAGTTTCGACTGTAGCACCTCGCTGTGATTTGGTGGATCGCATGCGGGCCCGGAAGCTTTGATGTCCCGGATGTAGACAGAGCGGCTAGTCATATAGGAGTGCTCAATATTGTGCACCGCGACCAAGGCGGAGAGGAAAACAAGAGAACTACGTAATTAATGCATGAGTTTAATTAGGGTAGTTTTGTAAAGTACAAAAGATACATTCCTCCAATCGCAAAATGCCTTAGTTGATGAGATTTGAGATTTGAGCCCTATAAACCGGAAGGGAGATTTGAGATACTGCACGCGGTGTAGTCTAGTCACTTGTTGGAATCTCTACAAAGACTTATACCACATGATTCTTTGCTCCTTCTTACTACTACGTACTACTTCGCCGACATGTGGGACAGCCAGCAGCATCCGGGTCGACGTAATACGTGTCATGCACCAGATTAGAGTGCGGAACGGAAGGGGGGCATCACCCCGGACGTACCGCCTGGCCCTGTTTGGATACTCTAACTCAGTTAAAGGTTAGAGTTAGATTCTAATCCCGAACCAACCCTGAAGTAACTCTAGCGAAAGAGGTGTTTGGATGACAGGGTTAGATGGAGCGCGGATATGGCGAGGTGCCTTCATGGGCGGTGCGAGAGGGAGGGAGGGAGGGAGAGGACGAGAAGCTACGAGGAAGTGGGGGGGATCTGCTGTGGGCAGAGCGAGAGAAAAATGTGTTTTTGAGTGTCCTGAGAAGAACTAACCCAAATAAGCACCTCTTGGGTGGGTTAGATTTTTTGAATGGGTTAGATGCATCTAACCCAAACTAACCCTCCTGTTTGGATATTTTTGGGTAATTGAGTTCAAACTAACCCAAACTAACTCTAACACATGGATCCAAACAGTAACGCGCCGTCAAATCGCACAGCCCGACCTTTCCAGCAGTAAGTAAGTTGAATCCTCTACTCCCTCACCCTCCTCGCCTCTCTGTCAAACCGCCTACGCGAAAACTACCACGCGTACTGCCCGGGAAAAGCCCCGCCCTCAACTTTTAACTACCCGAAAATAGTTCGAGCTTGTTCGTTCTATATAAATACTAGTACTGTATGTTTATTCACCCGTGGGGTTGTTCAATGAATGGAGGGCCGGGGAGCACAAGTGAACAATACTACTACTACTAGTAAGTAGGAGTCGTACAGTTAGTCACCTTAAATAGAGAGTTTCTTTTCTTTAATGCCACATACACAAATTGAAATGCTTGTTGTGGAGAGAAAAAGATAATCACTCCACTATATATGTACGCAGGGGCCTGAGCGCTTGCTTTACTAGGGTTGCTCTCTTCATTCTCTCATCCTCTCCAGATATAAACAAGACAGTGGTAGCGACATTTTCTCTCTGCTCACCGCTGGTCACAGATCCGGCCGGATCCCTTCAGCTGGTGTGTGTAGAGGAATAGGTGCATCGTTCACGCGGTCATCGCCGGCGAGGGAGGAAACCCATAGCTGCCGGAGGGGCCCGATCCTATGCCCGTGCCGTTCTCTCCGACACAGCACCGGCTCGGGAGGTCCTCCGACCCTTCTTCATCCCTGTCGTATTGTCCACAGATCCGACCTGCCGCCGCCGACATCCCGACGACCCTCAGGTATAAGTTCTTCGAAAGTGGCCTTGCTCTACTGCCCCAGCTCCCCACGTGTCTGCATGTGCATCTTTTTCTACTCCCATCAGCTCTTCCAAAGCCACCTAAATTTTTAGTATTGTTAGAGGTAAAGCTACTTCATAGTTCTATTATTGGTTGAAAATGGAAATACTGGGAAAACGCAGTACAAACTGGATAAGGAACAGATCTATTATTGGTTGAGAAAAGGATAGAAAGTGGCGGCTAGTAGAGAAGTCAACAGAGTATGTCCAGGATTAGATTTGTTGCCCTCACGTAGTAAAAGGTCTCCGGGATTAGAATTGTTGCCCTCACATAGTAAAAGGTCTCAGGATTAGATTTGCTGCCCTCACATAGTAAAAGGTCTCCAGGATTAGATTTGCTGCCCTCACATAGTAAAAGGTCGCCAGGATTAGATTTGCTGCCCTCACATAGTAAAAGGTCTCCAGGATTAGGTTTGCTGCCCTCACATAGTAAAAGGTCTCCAGGATTAGGTTTGCTTCCCTCACATAGCATGAACAAACTCGGCATCACCACTTTATGCCTCCTTGTAGGTACATTGTGCTGATGCGTCCACTGTCGCATGTCCTTATACCAACCTTTTGCTGTTGTTTATGTAAGGGCGCATCTAAAATGAAGCGATCACACTGTTGCCTTAGGGACATGTCTAACCAGTGTTATTGTTAATCTAATGCCTCCAGTGATAAGATGCAATTAAACTGTGTTACAAATGGTACTCCTGCTGTTTTCCCCAGTATGATAAGTAAGTTGCTCCTTTACGCCGCTGAGTGTCCTGGTGTCCCCACGGTCCCATGCCCTTAAACCAACTCTTTAGCTGCTGTTGATTTACTGTATCTGGTAAACAAGCAATGCCACCATTAAAGTAATCCCATATTTAAGGAATCTCATTGTTGATCGTAATGCTTCTGGTAACATGAAGCTTTGCTGACGTTTTAAAATTTCTACTATCCTTGCGTGATTGCCATGAACATAATTAAGATGCTTCTTTTCATTTCGTATATGTTTCGTATATTCTTATTGACCAGCAACTGTTTACTTTCTATATTTTTGTGCAGATAGGGATATCCATTTCACCTTGTTGCTATTGTGACCTTTTGGTGAACTACACAAAACACTTTTTTGGAATGAGTGTCTTGTGCAGTTCAACTAAAATGTCACTAGGGCAACATCTCTCAATTTTGGTGGAACTGCACAAAATGGTGATTGGAGTTTCCAAAATCTCCGTCAATTTCTGCTGGTAATCTCGTGTAACATTTTATTAGCCTTTGCAAGATGAGCCGTCACTGTCACCACAATGGCACTTTATTTTAGTAGAACTGCACAAAAGGATAAGCAAATTATAGTTGCACCTTACATGAGCTGGACAGCCAACCTTAATGTTCCTCAATTTTAGTGCAACTACTAAAGAAGATTCTGCTAGCTCACGAGAGCAAGTACTTCTTGCTAGCTGAATGATGCAATCTTTGCTTTATTTCAGGTGAACTGCAAAAAAGGCGCCTGAATTGAATCATGGAAGTCCAGGCAGGCCTCATCCAAGTGGGGCTGCAGGTTGAGTTCAAAGAGTGCCACTATTATAGTAAGCATGCTCTTCTTGTTTGTCCTGTGCAAACAGGAATACTCAACTACAGATGTTGTGACGGTCAAGAGCATTCGCCAAGTTCTTCGATTGTATGACATGGCTAGCCAAGATGGATTTAATCACGATATTCACTTTATCAAAAGGCTCTAATGGGTTGGTTCTGAATCTTGCAAGCTGAGAATCAATGATATGTGTAGGCATCTTTGTTGTACTTATTATTTGAATCTTATTTGTTGGTTCTGAATCTTGCAAGTTGGGAATCAATGAGATGTGTAAGCATCTTTGTTGTACTTATTATTTGGATCTTATTTGTTGGTTCTGAATCTTGCAAGCTGGGAATCAATGAGATGTGTAAGCATCTTTGTTGTACTTATTATTTGGATCTTATTTGTTGGTTCTGAATCTTGCAAGCTGGGAAACACGACATGATGATGCAGAGGACAACAACCATAACAAACAGTTCAAACTTGGTAGTATTATCTTTGTGGAAGTGCGACAAATGTGGTGATCGTGTGCGTCCTGAGAATAATAATTCTAATTGTTGTGCATGTTGATCATGTGGCCCTGATAGAACGGGCCAATGCATTGCTTGTTTTAAGTTCAAATTTCTATTAAAGCTAATCAAATTTAAGTAAAGTGACCACTAACTCCTGTTATTACAGTACAAATACAGACCCGCTCGTGAACCGACGTGTGGCCGGAGTAGGTTTCTTAATGGAGGCGTTTGAATGCGCCGAGGGTGCATCTTCTGCCGGGAGTGCAGCAGACGAGGGAGGGGTAGTAACTATTGTTGCCTGTACACACTTAGTTTACTGTTGAATCCAGTTCCCCAAGAGCTGAAAATCAAACTGCTGCCGCCTCCTACACACTCGTTCACTTGAAGAGACTCCAATGGCGATCCGAGGGGTGAGCCTGCTGGATATGGACTTCAGCAAGGAGTTCCCCTTTGATTTCGCCGTTCGGTCCTATGGCTGCACCAAGTTGAATGTGATGTACACCAACGATCCGGACTCGGTGTAGCTCTGCCTCGCCGAGTTCAAGCAGTACCTACAGGATGCGAAAGCACAAGGTTGCAGGACTAGACCTTGTGCCCATCCATTCGTCTCCTGACAGGGACCAGCGGATCGCCATCGCCCAGGTATGTGTGCGGGACGAGGTTCTCATCTACCACTTATGTAGGGCCATCAGAGGTTCTGCAGCATTCGCCCGTTTCATCGGCAGCGCCGACTGCACCTTCGCTACGGTAGAGAGAAGGAAGAACGCGACGATTCGGCCATCTGGTGCAACAAGCTTGTCGACATCCAGAAGCAATACAAGATCATCAGCAACGGGAAGGAGAAGGACTCCGTGGTTGACCTCGCCGAGACCATCATCGACCCCTGATACGCCAACATGAAAGAAGACAACGATACCAAGGACCTGAACACATGGGAGGTACCTCTGAATCTAGCCTACATAACCTACGCGGCCAAGGACGCATAAGCATGCTACGACATGTACAGGGAGATCTTGGACATGAGGGTGTGTCTGCTTCCCGTAACCGACGAGTACACGGACAGCCGCAGCGTCATGATCAAGCGTGCAAGGAAGGTCTAGATGTTGTACTTTATCTGTTTATAAGCACCTTTATCATTTGAGTGTTTCATGCATTAGCCTATGTGTCGTAATTATCTGTTTTGTCCGAAATATTTCCTTTAAGAACCCATTAACCTGTTTGCTTTTTTCAGTGGCTATTTGCTTATGTATGTAACTAGTTCACTTGTCCGTTAAAAAAAACTAGTTCACTCGGCTGCCGTGCTTTGAATCTCCTTCCTCCCAACATATTCCCCTCCTCAGGTGGACCCAGCAGGTCTCGTACACAGACGTATGGGACCAACCACCTATCCATTTGTATTTCTTTATTTTGTTCAATCTTTCATCCTCTTCCTATACAGCGGCTGGCCATCATGGCCTATGGCGTTGGCCATGCCATCCCTCTACTACCACACATTGTCCGGCGGTGGCAGCTCCACCGGCCCACCCTGCACCCGAACAAGTCAACCCTCGTACTCCCCTCCGCCTGCGTCTTCCCCCACTCCGGTTCGTTCGGTCCGAGGTCTCGATGTCGTCCTCCGCCTTGGTGCTCTAGCTGCGGCGCCGCCGTCTGTCGTTCCCAACATGGTCAGCAAAACAAGAGGAATCGGGAGACAACTGTTCATCGAGAGGCTGACAGTCCCAGGCTCACCAGGTCCATGGCCTAGGTTTTGTTGTTTAACATGGGCAGCCCACGACATGTTTCAACATTTTTTGGATCCAGCAGGTATCAAGCGGCCTCTGGGCCTCCCAACCTAGCTTGTCTATAACATCAGCAGCCCAAGTTATGTTTATTTTTTCAAGACGACGCACAGCTCAGTTCTATTTTTCTATAAGAATGCAAAACTGAACCTGTTTTCTATAAGAATGTAAAATTGTACCTATATTTATATCTTATTATATATATATATTAGAAACAACATTAGTTTTCCTTAAACCTGTCGTTCGTCCAACCATTTTATAGACCTTCTCACTTCCTTTATTTTTTTATTTTCATTAATCCTATATCTGAATTTTCTCCCACTTTCTTTTTCAATGTAAACTGAGTTTTCTCCCAGTACTTTTCCCTAGAACCAACTCAATTGTCCCACGTCTAGCCTAAAAAATAATAATACCCCACGTACTATTAACTCATCAAATTAAAACGATATTTTATTTCGTAAGTTGAAAGTTCTTACAAAATAATAATAATAATTGTTTATATATAACTTGGCAAGTTAACTCCTAGTGATTGCGTACATAAGCTTGCAAAGATTTTACTGACCAATGCAGTAATAGACGTGCAATCATGTGTTTATGTTTTTATAACATTTCTCCGTCTAGCCCGACATGATATTTTCACCCAGCCCAGCAAGTCCGCGGATTTCGAGAAAAATGCAAATGGGGTTTAAATTCTACCATATATATAAATGGGTTGCATAGATGCTACATCATTGTTTCACCCAACCCACCAAATGGACTAAAAAACAAATGGACTGTCTGACATGTGGGCCAGTAGGTCGAAGCCTAAGAAGGCGTTGGATTTACATCCAACGGCCACATACGTACATACGGGCTGGGTCTCGAACGCCTACTCACGCATACGTACGGCCAGGGCTCGTTTACATATCTGGGTTGGAACGGAGAAACTGCGTCGTCGTCGTGTTCATGCGGAGCCAACTAGCTGGGCCGGAACGGAATGCGTCGTCGTGTTCATCGAGAGGGCTTGGACGGAACAACCGATGGAAACGAGGCCTGGCGTACCGCAGAATGGAGGAAACGGCCTTGTGTTCGACCAGCCACGTTCGAAACAGGATCCTGTTCATCGGGAGGGGTCTGGCGTACCGCAAAACGGAGGAAACGGACCTCCTACGGTCGAAACGGGGTCCTATTGATCGGGAGGGGTGTGGCGTACCGCAAAACGGAGGAAACGGACTTGTGTTGGAGCGCTACGGTCGAAACGGGGGTCCTGTTCATCGGGAGGGGTGTGGCGTACCGCAAAACGGGACTCCATGGGGTACTGTTCATCTCCACCGTCGACCCCCTCCAGCCTCCATGGGCTACTGTTCATCCACCGTTGACCTCCTCCAGCCTCCACCTGCGATTGTTCATCCACGGGCTCCTGTCCATCCAGCCTCCACCGCGCGCTACTCCACCAGCTACTATTCAACCAGCCCTCTCCACGGGCTCCTGTTCAACCACCCCTCCACGGGCTACTGTTCATCCAACCCTCCACCGTCTACTGTTCATCCAGCCCTCCACGGGGTGCTGTCCATCCAGCCCCAACCGACTCGATCGATCGGGGTCCTGTTCATCCGAAGGCAACACCACGGGGTCCTGTTCATCCACCCCCACAGGGAAGTGTTCATCCAAACCCCCCCAGCAACGCTCACTGTTCATCCAGAGGCAGCATCGGTCAGCTTCAGTTAGCAGCAGTAGCAAAGGAATCGCTCGATCGGGTTCAGTTAACAGCCATCGATCGATCGCTCGGGTTCAGTAACGCGTAGTCTGCAGTGCAATCGCTCGGGTTCAGTTAGAGCCCAACGCCTCGCACCCACGCGCGTGCGTGTATGAGAGAAACACGCATCGCTCGGCCCCGACCACCCACCATAACCGGGAACACCCTGATATTTTCCTCGCCCTTGCTTCTACCACGGGTTTTTTTGTCATGGATGGCCCAAAGAATGTCATGCAGCTGCGTCTCCGGCCCGCCCAGGACGAAAAGCCCATTTTCTGTCATGATTTTTTGTCATAGAAGTAGGAGCCCACCACATATATGATGATACCGGGTTTTGTCACAATTATCGTCATAGAAGTGTCATAAGTATGACAGAAAAAAAGTTCGTTCGGCCCAAACTGTCACGGATGTGTCTTTTTTTTGTAGTGTAGAGATCGTGCCAAAACTTGGTTCTCTTCTTTGCCTAAAAATAGTATTGATTCATGGAATAAGTGCAAAGATGCTTTTATCTCTAAGTATTTTCCTCCCGCTAAGATCATCTCTCTTAGAAACGATATTACGAATTTTAAGCAACTTGATCATGAGCATGTTGCACAAGCTTGGGAGAGGATGAAATTGATGATACGTAGTTGCCCCACACATGGTTTGAATTCATGGATGATTATACAAAACTTTTATGCCGGATTGAATTTTGCTTCTAGAAATCTGTTAGACTTGGCCACGGGAGGCACTTTTATGGAAATCACTTTAGGAGAAGCTACTAAAATCCTATATAATATTGTGGTTAATTATACTCAGTGGCATACCGAAAGATCCACTAGTAAAAAGGTTCTGCGATAGAAGAGATTAATGTTTTGAGTGGAAAGATGGATGAACTTATGAAATTGTTTGCTAATAAGAGTGTTTCTTCTGATCCTAATGATATGCCTTTGTCCACTTTGATTGAGAATAATAATGAATCCTTGGATGTAAATTTTGTTGGTAGGAACAACTTTGGTAATAACGCGTATAGATGAAACTTTAATTCTAGGTCGTTCCCTAGTAATTCCTCTAATAATTATGGTAATTCCTACAACAACTCTTATGGAAATTTTAATAAGATGCCCTCTGGTTTTGAGACTAGTGTTAAAGAATTTATGAATTTGCAAAAGAATTTCAATGCTTTGCTTGAAGAAAAATTGCCTAAGATTGATGAGTTGGCTAGGAACGTGGATAGAATTTCTCTTGATGTTGATTCTTTGAAACTTACATCTATTCCACCTAAGCATGATATCAATGAGTCTCACAAAGCCATGAGAATTTCCATTGATGAGTGCAAAGAAAGAACCGCTAGGATGCGTGCTAAAAAAGATTGCTTTGTGAAAGCGTGTTCTTCTAGTTTTCATGATAATTATGATGAAGATCTAAAAGTGATTGATGTGTATCCTATTAAATCTTTGTTTTCCAATATGAATCTTGATAAACATGGGATTGGAGATGGGTCAACTTTAGTTAAAAGGCGTCCCAAGGATTCGAAGTTTTTAGATCTTGATGCAAAAATTGGTAAAAGTGGGATTGGAGAGGTCAAAACTTTACATAGCAATGAACCCACTATTTTAGATTTCAAGGAATTTAATTATGATAATTGTTCTTTGATAGATTGTATTTCCTTGTTGCAATCCGTGTTAAATTCTCCTCATGCATATGATCAAAATAAAGCTTTTACCAAACACATCGTTGATGCTTTAATGCAATCCTATGAAGAAAAGCTTGAATTAGAAGTTTCTATACCTAGCAAACTTTATGATGAGTGGGAACCTACTATTAAAATTAAGATTAAAGATCATGAATGCTATGCTTTATGTGATTTGGGTGCTAGTGTTTCATCGATTCCAAAAACTTTGTGTGATGTGTTAGGTTTCCGTGAATTTGACGATTTTTCTTTAAATTTGCACCTTGCAGATTCCACCATTTAGAAACCTATGGGAATTATTAATGATGTTCTTATTGTTGCAAATAGGAATTATGTGCCCGTAGATTTCATTGTTCTTGATATAGATTGCAATCCTACATGTCCTATTATTCTTGGTAGACCTTTCCTTAGAACGATTGGTGCAATTATTGATATGAAAGAAGGAAATATTAGATTCCAATTTCCATTAAGGAAAGGCATGGAACACTTTCCTAGAAAGAAAATCAAATTACCTTATGAATCTATTATGAGATCCACATATGGATTGCATACCAAAGATGACAATACCTAGATCTATCCTTGTTTTTATGCCTAGCTAGGGGCGTTGAACGATAGCGCTTGTTGGGAGGCAACCCAATTTTATTTTTGTTCCTTGCTTTTTGTTCCTGTTTAGTAATAAATAATTCATATAGCCTACGTTTATATGTGGTTTTATGTTTTAATTAGTGTTTGTGCCAAGTAGAACCTTTGGGAAGACATGGGTGAAGTCTTTGCAATCTTGCTGTAAAAAACAGAAACTTTAGCGCTCACGAGATTAGCTTCCATTTTTTTACTGGAGAGTGATTTTAGGTTAATTCTTTTTGAAGATGATTAATAGATAAATTCCTGACGTCCACCAATTTATTCAGGAATTTTTGGAGTTCCAGAAGTATACGTTTGATACAGATTACTACAGACTGTTCTGTTTTTGACAGATTCTGTTTTTCGTGTGTTGTTTGCTTATTTTGATGAATCTATGGCTAGTATCGGGGGGTATGAACCATAGAGAAGTTGGAATACAGTAGTTTTAACACCAATATAAATAAATAATTAGTTCATTACAGTACCTTAAAGTGGTGGTTTGTTTTCTTACACTAACGGAGCTCATGAGATTTTCTGTTTATGTTTTGTGTTGCGAAGTTTTCAAGTTTTTGGGTAAAGATTTGATGGATTTTGGAATAAGGAGTGGCGAGAGCCTAAGCTTGGGGATTCCCAAGGCACCCCAAGGTAAAATTCAAGGACAACTAGAAGCCTAAGCTTGGGGATGCCCCGGAAGGCATCCCCTCTTTCGTCTTCGTCTATCCGTAACTTTACTTGAGGCTATATTTTTATTCACCACATGATATGTGTTTTGCTTGGAGCGTCTTGTATGATTTGATTCTTTGCTTTTTACTTTACCACAATCATTCTTGCTGTACACACCTTTTGGAGAGACACACATGAATCGGAATTTATTAGAATACTCTATGTGCTTCACTTATATCTTTTTAGCTAGATAGTTTTGCTCTAGTGGTTCACTTATATCTTTTTAGAGCACAGTGGTGGTTTTATTTTATAGAAATTATTGATCTCTCATGCTTCACTTATATTATTTTGAGAGTATTTTAGAACAGCATGGTAATTTGCTTTGGCTATAAAATTAGTCCTAATATGATGAGCATCCAAGATGGGTATAATAAAAACTATCATATAAAGTGCATTGAATACTAGAGAAGTTTGATTCCATATGATTGTTTTGAGATATGAAGATGGTGATATTAGAGTCATGCTAGTTGAGTAGTTGTGAATTTGAGAGATACTTGTGTTAAAGTTTGTGATTCCCGTAGCATGCACGTATGGTGAACCGTTATGTGATGAAGTCGGAGCATGATTTATTTATTGATTGTATTCCTACCAATCTATCCCCCTAGGAGCATGCGCGTAGTACTTCGTTTCGATAACTAATACATTTTTGCAATAAGTATGTGAGTTCTTTATGACTAATGTTGAGTCCATGGATTATACGCACTCTCACCCTTCCACCATTGCTAGCCTCTGTAATACCACGCACTTTTCACCGGTGTCATACACCCACCATATACCTTCCTCAAAACAGCCACCATACCTACCTATTATGGCATTTCCATAGCCATTCCAAGATATATTGCCATGCAACTTTCCACCGTTCCATTTATTATGACACGCTCCATCATTGTCATATTGCTTTGCATGATCATGTAGTTGACATCGTATTTGTAGCAAGGCCACCATTCATCATTCATACATGTCACTCTTGATTCATTGCATATCCCGGTACACCACCGGAGGCATTCACATAGAGTCATATTTGTTCTAAGTATCGATTTGTAATTATTGAGTTGTAAGTAAATAAAAGTGTGATGATCTTCATTATTAGAGCATTGTCCATTGTGAGGAAAGGATGATGGAGACTATGATTCCCCCATAAGTCGGGATGAGACTCTGAACGAAAAAATAAAAGAGGCCAAAGAAGCCCAAATAAAAAAAGAGGCCAAAGAAGCCGACAAAAAAATGATGAGAGAAAAGAGAGAAGGGACAATGTTACTATCCTTTTTCCACACTTGTGCTTCAAAGTAGCACCGTGATCTTCATGATAGAGAGTCTCTTATTTTGTCACTTTCATATACTAGTGGGAATTTTCATTATAGACTTGGCTTGTATATTCCAATGATGGGCTTCCTCAAAATGCCCTAGGTCTTCGTGAGCAAGCGAGTTGGATGCACACCCACTTAGTTTCTTTTGTTGAGCTTTCATACACTTATAGCTCTAGTGCATCCGTTGCATGGCAATCCCTACTCACTCACATTGATATCTATTGATGGGCATCTCCATAGCCCATTGATACGCCTAGTTGATGTGAGACTATCTTCTCCTTTTTGTCTTCTCCACAACCACCATTCTATTCCACCTATAGTGCTATGTCCATGCCTCATGCTCATGTATTGCGTGAAAGTTGAAAAGGTTTGAGAACATCAAAGTATGAAACAATTGCTTGGCTTGTCATCGGGGTTGTGCATGATTTAAATATTTTGTGTGATGAAGATAGAGCATAGCCAGACTATATGATTTTGTAGGGATAACTTTCTTTGGCCATGTTATTTTGAGAAGACATGATTGCTTTATTAGTATGCTTGAAGTATTATTATTTTTATGTCAATACCAAAATTTTGTCTTGAATCTTTCGGATCTGAACATTCATGCCACAATAAAGAAAATTACATTGAAAATTATGTTAGGTAGCATTCCACATCAAAAATTCTGTTTTTAATCATTTACCTACTCGAGGACAAGCAGGAATTAAGCTTGGGGATGCTGATACGTCTCCAACGTATCTATAATTTTTGATTGTTCCATGCAATTATATTATCTGTTTTGGATGTTTAATGGGATTTAATATGCTCTTTTATATTATTTTTGGGACTAACCTATTAACCGGATGCCCAGTGCAAGTTGCTGTTTTTGCCTATTTCAGTGTTTCGCAGAAAAGGAATATCAAACGGAATCCAAACGAAATGAAACCTTCGCGAGGATCTTTCTTGGAACAAACGCAATCCAGGAGACTTGGAGTGGGAGTCAGAGATGCAATGAGGCGGCCATGAGGCAGGAGGGCGCGCCCAGGGGGGTAGGCACGCCCCCACCCTCGTGGGCCCCTCATAGCTCCACCGACCTACTTTTTTCGCCTATATATACTCTTATACCCTGAAAACATCTAGGGGAGCCATGAAACCACTTTTCCACCGCCGCAACCTTCTGCACCCGTGAGATCCCATGTTATGGCCTTTTCCGGCGATCTGCTGGAGGGGGATTCGATCACGGAGGGCTTCTACATCAACACCATAGCCTCTCCGATGATGTAGACAGCACTTGCACACAAATAACAACACCTCGCAACCCGACATGTTAAAGGGGTTGTCAATCCCTTTCGGGTAACGATGCCAAAAATTTGTAGTAGATTGAAATAATAGATTGCAAATAAAATAAAGTGCAGCAAAGTATTTTTGTATTTTTTGTTTAATAGATCTGAATAAAAATGCAAAGGAAAAGTAGAGCGCAAGCAAATATATGAGGAAGAAGACCCAGGGGCCGTAGGTTTCACTAGTGGCTTCTCTCGAGAAAGATAGCAAACGGTGGGTAAACAAATTACTGCTGGGCAATTTATAGAACCTCAAATAATTATGACGATATGCAGGCAATGATCATTACATAGGCATCACGTCCAAGATTAGTAGACCGACTCCTGCCTAGATCTACTACTATTACTCCACACATCGACCGCTATCCAGCATGCATCTAGTGTGTTAAGTTCATGGAAAAATGGAGTAATGCAATAAGAACGATGACATGATGTAGACAAGATCCGTTTATCTATTGCGTAGATATAGATCCCATCTTTTTATCCTTAGTAGCAACGATACATACATGTCGGTTCCCTTTCTGTCACTGGGATCAAGCACCGTAAGATCGAACCCACTACCGGGCACCTCTTCCCATTGCAAGAAAAATAGATCAAGTTGGCCAAACAAAACCCAAATATCGAAGAAGAAATACGAGGCTATAAGAGATCATGGATATAAGAGATCAAAGAAACTCAAATAACTTTCATGGATATAAAAAGATATGACTGGTCATAAACTCAAAGTTCATCAGATCCCAACAAACACACCGCAAAAAGAGTTACATCATATGGATCTCCAAGAGACCATTGTACTGAGAATTCAGCGAGAGAGAGAAAGCCATCTAGCTACTAACTACGGACCCGAAGGTCTACAAAGAACTACTCACGCATCATCGGAGAGGCACCAATGGAGGTGGTGAACCCCATCCGAGATAGTGTCTAGATTGGATCTGGTGGTTCTGGACTCTGCGGCGGCTGGATGAATATTTCGTCGACTCCCCTAGGGTTTCTGGAATATTGGGGTATTTATAGAGCAAAGAGGCGGTTCGGGGGGCACCCGAGGTGGGCACAACCCACGAGGGCACGCCTAGGCCTCCTGGCGCACCCTGGTGGGTTCTCCCCTCCTCGGGGCTCCCCCAAGGTGCAACCAAGGCCCAATATCTTCGTTCTGGTCCATAAAAAATCTCTGTAAAGTTTCGTGGCATTTGGACTCCTTCTGATATTGATTTTCTGCGATGTAAAAACATGGAAAAAACAACAACTGGCACTTGGCACTATGTCAATAGGTTAGTACCAAAAAATGATATAAAATGACTATAAATTGATTATAAAACATCCAAGATTGATAATAAAACATCATGGAACAATCAAAAATTATAGATACATTGGAGACGTATCAAGCATCATTTCTTCTCTGACTACAATCCATATGACTCTGCTCGACTTCGTCGCAAGCATTTTTGGACTGCCAGCCAGATGAACTTCTACTCCTCGCTGCTGTTTGATACGGACAAGATCTTTGATCATGAGCAAATTCCTCATGTGGATATGGAGTCTCTATCGTGCTTCACCCCAGTCCTCAGTGTTCTTCATGACGTTGGGTTGCTCAACTTCTGCACCGACATCTGCGACTGGAATGAAGAACTCATTCTTCACTTCTATGCCATGCTGCAGACACTAGCAATGTTGAAGATGTGAATTCATGGGTATTGGACTGGATGACTGAAAACACTCACTACAAAGCTCCAGCCTCTGAATTGCTTCACGTCGTCCCAGTCAGTCCTCCCACTGAAGGTGCAAGGCTCATCTATGCTGAACCTGAACTCTCAAATCATCTGATGCAAGTAATGATGAAGCCATTGAAGCCTGGGCAAGCTCCAAGGACCACATTCCTCATCAAGGAATTGCGTTATGTGCCAAGGACAGTATACAGAATATTGACCAAAACCCTCAGTCCAATATAGGGCCACAACTCTGATGAAGATGAGGTTGTTCACATAATGAAGAATCTGATGTTCCATATCATACATGGTATTCGTATCACCTACCACGATTTCTTCATGAGGACTTTGGCCAATGTAGCTCTGTCACCGTTTGAGTTGAAGCCTTACGCTCCCTGGATTATGAGATTCATCAGATCAAGGTCTTCAATCAACTATAAGGCTGACTGTCAAAATCATCTCAGCTACTTGCCGCCAATTGAAGTCCTCAAAAGTACTATTTCCTCAGCTGATGAGAAGGGGAAGGCTGCTGTCATTGATGAAGGCACTCATCCATTGGATGGACAGTTTCGGAAAGCTGCATCATATTCCACCAATGCTGACTTTGCCACACATGATACTGCCACAAATGCTTCAAAGCAATATCCTCAAGCCACACTCCGCGTGTGATGACTGATCGTGAGCTTCTCCACAGTCTTCACCAGAAGGTCGATCGCAACCACAACTGGGTCAAGCATCAGTTTGGTTCAATTCTTAAGAACATGACGATCACGCAAAACACTGTGAAGAAGAACCATTACTACTTGCATGAAGTTTTTTATCGCACTTGGGCTGTATTGTCTCACCTCTACGGTGATGAAGATCTCAAGCAAATGGGCTTCAAACAGGACTTTGACTTGTCACAGCCACCTTCGAAGAAATTCAAGAATATCAAAGTTCCTCACTAGGTCGCCAGTTCATATTCTTCATCGCATGAGACTGATGAAGCCGAAGACTTGAACGACACCGCGGCAGGCCGTACTCCAACGGACGACCCCAACAATGCTGGCGCTCCTCCATCGACATCGTGATGATATTCTTCAGGGGCGTTAGTCCTAACTTTTCTTCCCTTTTGGTCATGCACTTACAAAGGGGGAGAAATGTGAGTTAGTCTTCAAGCGGGTCTCTATATATTGGCGTTTCTTTGTTAAGTTGCAACTCTCGCTCTTCTGAAGTGTTTGTTGATCGACTTGTAAACTTATGTCCTATGGTGGTCTGATACTTTTGCTCTGTTTTCTGCATGCTATTTCCTCAAGTACGTCAATGCACACATGCTGAATTACATCAGACACCATATTTCATCATGCATTTCAAATTCTTCATATCATATGTTAAATGCGTGCATGAATTACAAGGTATAGGGGGAGATCTCCATGATTCTACTCTACAATGTGCATTTTCAGGGGGAGTTCTTCTATATCTTGCAATCAAATTCCTCAATATCAGTATTTACACTTCATATGTTTATCCCCGTTGAAAACTAAACCTATATTGTCATCAATCACCAAAAAGGGGGAGATTGTAAGTGCATCTAGTGCCCCTTAGTGATTTGGGTGTATTGAAGACTTATAGGTTAAGGGACTAATGTGTTTGTGAGTGTACACAGGTCTATAAGTCTATGAGGAGTTTGATATATACGATGAAAGTCGACCCCTAAAAATGAATGTCTTCAGCTGAAGACTTTGGTTTTCTTGAAGACTTTGAAAGTGAAGAAATTGGTGTGACCATGAAGACTTGATATTCATGTGAGGAATATGAAGCGTGAAGACTTCTGTTTTCGTAGTTTCGTTTTCTCTTTCTTGAGTCATAGGAAACACCGTACTATTAAAGGGGGTCGAGGTAAAACTAAGGAAAAGTTTCCAAGTGATGCTCATCTCACAATCCTACACCTACCCAAAAGAGCCGAATCCTTCTCCAGGTCGCCTCGGGCCTCCTTTTATAGGTAAAAGGGGTTGCCACAGTGGCACACAGGAGGTGGAAAGGTGTACAGTGAATGAGCCTATCCTCTGGCACCATCGGACAAACACATTTAATGCGCTACCGACGTTCCCCTCTCGCTATATCGGGCACGGCAAGGAAGCACGTCCCAACTGTCGCCGCCTCGCCTGGCTTCGACACGCGTCCGAGCTGACGAGGCGTCGTGGCGCCACGTTGGCTGGCTGCTGGGCTGACGCGGTGGTGGAGCCTTCACAAAGACCTGCATGCCACTACGCAGGTGCTTGCTGAGTCGGTCGTGGAGGCCGCTCGTCGCCACGTAGGTGCCTGCTCAGCTGGTTGAGCTGGCAGCTGCATGGGGACGGTGGTGGAGCCTTGGCAGACGCGGGCCTGGCCATGGCCCCGTAGGTGTCTTTGGCAAGGGTCTTGCCACGGTAACGTGGTCGTCCTCGGCAAGGGTCTTGCCCGGGGTCTCGTGGATTTCCTCGGCTAGGATCCCGCCGAGGATCGTCGTCTTCTGATCCTCATCTGATCTTGCGTGTTTGTGATCTTGACGAAGATCTGCATGCCACCACAGAGGCGCCTCCCGAGCCTCGGTCCCAATGTAGTTGGTCGGTGGTGTTGGAACTCGCGCGCTCAAGGGTGGCCTGCTCTGCTAGCATCAGGCAAGCTGCCCTAGCAAGGCTCTTGCCGGGGCTGCGGAGGCTGCCCCGGCAAGGGTCTTGCCGGGGGGAGTCCACCTCACCCTCTTGCTCTTTTGTGTTCCTTGGTCTTGGCGTTGCTTCTGGTCGCCTTGTGCTCCGGCCCCTCTCTTCTGCCCTGCTTAGTGTGGCCATGGGCGCGGCTCCGACTGCCCGTGCACAAGTATAGGGGTAAAAAAGGAGTGCCCCTACTTTTGTACACCGACAGGAGCCCCCGGGCCTAGGCCACACATAAGCGCGACATGTTGTTGGGCCAGGCCCAGAACGGTGCGTGGGCAGGCGGGCGGGATTTTTACCCGGTAACTTCTCGTCCGCTGCGCTTCCCCACGACCCGCACTGAACGCGCGACGTGGAGGATCGTGCGTGACGTGGGGGTCATGCGTGGGGCGATTCCCGCATGCATGCGTCACATCGTGGTAAAGAGGCGGCTCGCGCCTTCCCTATAAAAAGAGGGAGGCGCAGAGGCGTGGCTCATTTACTGAGTGGACTCGGGTCGTGGTCTTCAAGGCGTTCGCGCCCCACGATCACGGGGTGGGGAACGGTCGCCTCACCCGTCCCCTCGATTTTGCTCGCTGGCCACGTGTCCCTCATGCAGGTGGCGGGCGGTGGAGGCAGGAAACCGGGCCATCGTTGATTGGAGCGGCGGGTCGGTCCCGATTCCCTGCACCCCCGATGGTTGGATTGGTTGAGTGGGGCTGCCGAGCCCCGACCCCGCCCCTTTATAAGAAGGGGGGAGGGGGCGTCATTCCAAATTCTTCCAGCATCCATCTCCTTCCACTTCCGCTCCTTTCTTCCATCTGCCATGGCGAGAGGGGGCGCAGGCCCTTCAACGGTGGCGGTGAGGGTTGCTGCTCGACGGCGCGTCCCTCCTTCCCAAGAGCTCGTGGCGGCGGAACCAGCCACGAGAGGAAGGGGGAGGGGGCGAGGCCGAGGTCACCGTGGCGCTCGGGGGAGAGGAGGACGGGGCGGCGCACCGGCCTCGCGTCCGCCAGCGATACCTCCCCCGATGGAGGGCCACATCGGAGACCAGCCCCGCGAGTTCTTCATCAGGCTGCGCCGGCCACCGCGTCGTCGTCTTCGTCTCCCTACCCCATTTGCTTGGGAGATGGAGCTCGACCCGCCCCAGACCCTCAGGTTGCACATGAGGGGCTGCGGGAACAGCGGCACGTGGGTCGATGTCGACTTCCCCGCTCCTCACGTCATGTACCTCCGTCGCGGATGGAAGACATTTGCTCGTGTCCACAGCCTGACGGCGGGGCTCGTTCTCTATTTCAAATTAATGGAGAACGGCCTGCTCTCCGTCAAGGTCTTTGGAGATATTGGAACTCGCCTAAAGTGCTGCGTGGAGAGCTCCTCCGATGATGAAGATTCCTCCTCAAGCGGGAGTGACGAGGAGGACAGCGACAGCGACGACGAGGGCGTCGAGCGGCGGGACGCCAACCTCGACTCCGACTGACCGCGTTGCCCCTCCCACGGCCACGCGCCATGTCGAGGGCCTTCCTCGTCAAGCTCTCCATCAACGCGTTCCCCGTCGCCTCCTTGGGCGTCTTGCGTAGGAGGGTTGGAGAAGGCGAAGAAGGCGGGTGGCGGCCGTCAAGTCGGAGTACGCGGGCACCGACGCCTTCGTCGCGTATTGCCGGCCCGCTGCCTCATCTTCCAGCTCCCATCCCGGCACCGGGACGTTCTCTTGGTGCCTTCTGCTCTTCGTACCTCGCCTAGGCGCTCTTTTTGCCCTCCTGCTATCTTGTTCCACCTTCTTAGGAGAGGGACAAGAAAGGGATTACGGGCACCTTATTTCTTTTTAGTTTGTAAGCTTGCGGGCACTTGTTAATTTCAAGACTTGTAATCCCCTTGCTCATGTTTTTTATTCCGTATGAACTGTACCTCTATGGGATGTTTTTAATGAAAAGGGGTGCTTGCCGGGTTCTTTGTGCGTGAGCGAGGACCATGCCAAGGAACGAATCCTTGTTATTTTTAAGATAAACATTGCCGCCCGGCAATAGGCCCTGCCGTCCCCTTATTTCAGCCGACCACTCTCACGCTCTTGGCGAAGGCAGGGGCAAAGTAGAGTTAGGCTCCTCGTTTATTTCCTCGCCACCGCGACTACGACCCGGTTCCGACCCAGGGACTTGGGTACAGGAAAAAATGGGGAGCACGGTGGTCTAGGAGCAAAACGAGGTTTCATACACCCCAACTTCATACGGAAATGCACAACAGAGGATGAAAGACTTATCTAAATCTGCAGCCCCGGCAGCCTTGGCTTGCCGTGGTTGGATTCTTGTATCTGCAGTCCCCGGCAACCTTGGCTTGCCGAGGCCGGAGCGTCGGCTCGTTCTCTTTCTTCCAAACAGCTCAGCAGAAACGTCCATGTATCCTGCGAACCAAAGAGGATGGAAAGGAACAGAGAAACGCACACTCGACCTCTATGCTAGGGGTTAGTCACCGCTAAGCACTATCAACCCTAACCGAGGGAGAGACTTAACCTAGCATGCATGCTAAAACTTAGGGCACCAGCGCTTCATTTATTTATGCTCAGGGTCTGCGCCTGGCTTTGTACAGAGGGTTACATGCCTTGCCGGCAAGGCTTGTACAAAAGGTGGTTTGCCGGGGGGCCCAGCAACCGCGCCTCATGGGTAAAACTTGCGAAGATGTTCAATGTTCCAGGAGTTGCTCACTGGAATAGCATCTTCGTTCTCCAGGCGGACTGCACCGGGCCTGGTGACTCGTATTACTCGATAAGGGCCTTCCCACTTTGGCGTCAACATGTTGGAATTCTTGGCCGATTGAACGCGCCGAAGAACAAGGTCGCCTTCCTCAAAACTTCGGGCATGAACCTTGCGGCTATGGTAGCGGCGCAAGGCTTGCTGGTAGCGCGCTGCTCTCACAGCCGCCCGAAGACCATCTTCCTCAAGGAGCATTGCGTCATCTTGCCGCAATTGCTCTTGCTCAAGCTCGTCATAAGAGAGCACTCGAGGTGACCCGTATGTGAGTTCCGTGGGGAGAACTGCTTCTGCCCCGTATACTAGGGCAAAGGGTGTCTGGCCGGTGGCTCTATTTGGTGTCGTTCTGATCGACCAAAGAACCGCCGACAATTCATCAATCCAGCGCCTTCCGCTCTGGTGCAACCTATCAAAAGTCTTGGTCCTCAGGCCTTGCAGTACTTCAGCATTTGCCCTCTGCGCCTGGCCGTTGCTCCGTGGGTGTGCCACAGAAGTGAAACAGACCTTGCTGCCGAGGTCTTGGATGTATTGCATGAAGGTGTGGCTTGTGAACTGCGTGCCGTTGTCGGTGATGACTCTGTTTGGCACACCAAAACGGCAGACTAGCTCCTTGAAGAACTTGATGGCTGACTGTGTTGTCACCTTCCTCACTGCTTCCACCTCCGGCCACTTTGTGAACTCGTCGATTGCAACGTACAAGTGCTCAAAGCCCCCGACAGCGCGGGGGAAAGGGCCCAGTATGTCGAGCCCCCAGACCGAGAATGGCCAGGAGAGAGGAATTGTTTGAAGGGCTTGAGCTGGTTGATGACGCTTCTTCGAATGGAACTTACACGCTTCACACTTGGTTACTAGTGCCGTTGCATCCTGGAGGGCGGTGGGCCAGAAGAAACCTTGCCGGAACGCTTTGCTGGCAAGGGCCCTCGACCCTATGTGGGAGCCATATATGCCTCCGTGTATCTCTGCCAACAGCTCCAGTCCTTCCTCCTGGGGAATGCACTTCAACTTCACACCGTTCGGTCTCTTTCTGTACAGGACGTCATCAATGAACTGATACATAGCAAACTGACGGGCTACTTTCTCCGCTTCTTCCTGCTCCTCAGGAAGCTCCCCTGTTTGGAGGAATCGTACGGTATGTTGTGCCCATGCCGGAGCCTGGGGCTCGACGGCAAGGACCAACGGCATTTCTTCTGCCATGGGAGCGGTCGTCTCTACGGCCAGGGCTTGACGCCCTGTTGGAGTCAGTTGCCCCTCGGCAGGCTCAGTACCCACGGCAGCACCCTTGCCGGCGGCCCCAGGGGGCTCAGCGGGAAAGTACTTGTCGGGGCCTGATTTCCTCCGCTTGTTCTGCTCTGTTGATGGTTCGACGGATGGCTGAGTTAACCGAAGCACAAAAGTACCTGGTTCCACAGGTAGTTTGAAGGCAGCGCGCTTCGACAGGTAATCGGCGGTGTCGTTCTCCGCTCGGGGAACGTGCTCTACTTGTATACCGTCAAAGCGCTCTTCCAGCTTCCTCACCTCATCTACGTAGGCCTCCATCAACGGGCTCTAATAATCTTTGTTGACTTGCCTGACGACAAGCTGTGAATCACCCCTGACGATGAACTTCTTAATCCTGAGGTCTGTTGCGATCCTGAGACCGGCAAGCAACCCCTCGTATTCAGCGGTATTGTTTGTGGACATCTCCCTGGGAAAGTGCATCTGGATTACATACTTGAGGTGCTCCCCGGTGGGTGCGATAAGCAGCACACCAGCACTGGCGCCTTGCAGTGAGAAAGCCCCGTCAAAGTACATGATCCAGTTGTGACTTGGTTCCTTGCCGAGGAGAGTGGTCTCCTAGATCTCTTCGTCGGGCGTTGAGGTCCATTCCGCAATGAACTCCGCCAGGACTCTACTCTGGATCGTCGAAGTACTTTCAAACTTCAAACCAAAGCTCGACAGCTCCAAGGCCCACTCCACGATCCTCCCGGTTGCATCTGGGTTATGCAGTATCCGTTGCAACGGGAGGCGGGTACGACGGTGATTTCGTGTGCTTGGAAGTAATGATGCAGCTTCCTCGAGGCCATAAGGAGGCCGAAGAGCAGTTTCTGCACACCGGAGTACCTTGACCTAGCCCCCTGCAAGAGGAAGCTGACAAAGTAAACCGGGTGCTGCATCACCTTCTTCTTCTGCACCACTTCATTTGGTTGCACGGGCCCTGTCCCGATGGCGTCAGGCTCTGCCGGGGGCGTTGCCTTGCCGGCGCCAGGCCCTGCCGAGGGGAGCTCTGGCTCGCCATCTGCCAGTCCGGCCATTGCTGCTGCCTCTTCATCGACGTCCCTCTGTGCCACTAGCGCGACGCTGACCACTTGATTCGTTGCTTCCAGATACAGCAGCAACGACTCTTGTGGTTTAGGCACAACTAGTATTGGTGTAGAGGAGAGGTATTTCTTCAAATCCTGCAGTGCTGCTTCGGCCTCTGGGGTCCACTCCATTGGGCCCGCCTTTTCAAGATTTTAAAAAAGGGAAGGGCGCGCTCGGCAGACTTGGAGATGAATCTGCTCATGGCGGCAACGCAGCCAGTGAGCCAATGCACATCCTTGATCCGCTTGGGCGCCTCAATTTGCTCAATAGCCTTGATCTTGTCTGGGTTTTCCTCAATCCCCCGCTGTGACACAAAGAACCCGAGAAGTTTGCCGGACGGAACGCTGAAGACACACTTCTCAGGGTTCAACTTGAGGTTGATCTTGCGCAGGTTGGCAAACGTCTCTTCTAAGTCTTGTACAAGAGTTGCCTTGTCCTTGGTTTTAACCACTATGTCATCCATATAAGCTTCCATATTTCTATGTAGCTGGGGCTCAAAACCAATTTGGACCGCCCTTGTGAACGTTGAGCCAACACTCCTCAACCCGAAAGGCATCCGTAAAAAGCAATACGTACCACATGGGGTGATGAATGGTGTCTTCTCTTGTCATGAAGATCTAGTGGTAGCCCGAGTAGGCATCAAGGAATGATAACATATCACACCCAGTCGTGGAGTCAACAATCTAGTCAATGCGCAGCAACGGGAAGGGGTCCTTAGGACAAGCCCTGTTAATATCCGTGTAGTCAATACATAGCCTCCACTTCCCGTTTGCCTTGCGCACCACCACCGGATTGGCCAACCACGTCGGATGGAGCACTCCTCTCACCAAGCCTGCCGCCTCCAACTTCCTGATCTCCTCTGTGATGAACTCCTGCCATTCCAAAGCTTGCTTCCTGACCTTCTGCTTGACAGGTCGTGCATGGGGACAGACAGCAAGGTGGTGCTCAATCACTTCCTTGGGAACGCCGGGGATGTCGGATGCTTGCCATGCAAACACATCGACATTCGCCCGCAGGAAAGTGACGAGCGCGCTTTCCTATTTGCTGTTGAGGGTGGAGCTTATGGTGAAAGCCCCACCTGTGCCATCCTCCTTGACGGACACCTTCTTGGTCTCTGGCGGTGCAGCTCTAGATTTCTTGCTCTTGCCGATGGAGCTCTCTGGCACGTCCTCGATGGTAGCACAACACTCCGAAGAGGTGCGCTTGCCGGAGTGGGTGCGGGTGGTCTCGCCGGTCTTCTTCTTCCCTCCCGGGGCTTCAGCGGCAAGAGCAAGTGCCTTGGCGGCAGCTGCTGCAACTGCTTCCCGGTAGAGTAGGTCGGCGCAGATCAACGCATCTTTCTTGTCGTAGGGGACAATGATGATGGTCATCGGCCCAGGCATCTTCAGCGTGTTGTAGGCGTAGTGTGACGCCGCCATGAACTTGGCTAGTGCCGGGCGGCCGAGGATCCCGTTGTAGGGCAAGGTGATCTCGGCTACATCGAAGACAATCCTCTCCGTCCTATAGTTCAACTCGCCTCCAAAGGTCACGGGCAACATGACCTTCCCCTTCGACTGGCTCCTTCCCGAGTTGACCCCTTAGAACGTGCCCGTCTCCTCGAGGTCTCCATTAGGAATTTGCAGCCTTTTGATCACAACGGGTGAGATCAAGTTCACACCTGCCCCACCGTCAACTAGCATCTTGTTCACCTTGAGGTTGCGTATCGTTGGTGAGACCAACAACAGCAAACACCCGACCACAGTTGTGCGATCAGGGTGGTCCTCGGCAACAAAGATGATGGGCGTGCTAGACCACTTCAACGGCTTCTGAGCATCGAACAATGGCTCCGCTGCTGTGATCTCACGCGCCCACTGCTTGAGCTGGCGGTGGGAAGTATGCAGCGAGGCGCCACCATTGATGCACATGGCCTCCGTAGCCTTCTGAAACTCATGCTCGCCAGACTCGTCGTCCTCGTCATGATCGTCATCTTCCTACTTCTTGTCGCGGCCCCGAGCGGGCCTCTCTTGTTGATTATCCTTGCCGCGGCAGCCTCCTTGGCCGCCACGCTTCTTGTCGGATCCCTCGGCACCATCCTGACCCTTCTCCTTGTCTCGCCTCTCGTACTCGGCCTTTTGCTTCTCAGCAAGCAGCTCGACTTGTCGGCAGTTCTAGAGGTTGTGGCCCTTGGTGCGGTGGATCTTGCAGTACTACTTGTCGGAGCCTCCTGGCTTGTCGGCAGCCGCCAAGGCCCGGCAAGCGGCGCACCCGACAATCTCCTTGCCGGGGTCGTCTGCCTTGGCCTTCTTGGCAACGCCGGTGTCGTCGGATCCCTCGACGGCAAGCACGGCCTTGCCCTTGCGTTTCCTGTTGCGACACCGACCCTTCTTCATCGAGGCGGCGGTGTCTTCGTCGGTAGAGTCGGTTTCCACGCCGGCGTCTTCGCCGGGGTACTTCCTCCCCTCTTTAGCCCGAGCGCATCTATCGGCCAGAACGTAAAGTTCGGCCACATCCTTGACCTTGTTCATCGCCAGCTCTTCACGCATCTTGCGGTTACGCACATTCTGATGGAATGCGCTGATCACGGCGGCAGGATGAACATCCGGGATGTTGTATTGCACTCGGCTGAACCTCTGTATGTACTTGCGCAGGTTTTCACCTTCCTTATGGGGGATGATGTGCAAATCACTCGCCTGGCCATGAGCTTGGTGGCCTCCAGTGAAGGTACCAACGAACTCATGACACAGGTCCGACCAAGAAGAAATGGAATCCGCCGGCAAGTGCATCAACCAAGACATGACGTTGGGTTTTAGGGCCAACGGGAAGTAATTGGCGAGCACCTTGTCGTCGCGAGCTCCAGCGGCTTGCATCGTGATGGTGTAGATGCTGAGGAACTCCGACGGCTGGGTCTTGCCGTTGTACTTCTCGCCGACGTCGGGCTTGAACGTGCGGTGGGACGGCCACT
This sequence comes from Aegilops tauschii subsp. strangulata, assembly GCF_002575655.3. Lineage (NCBI taxonomy): Eukaryota > Viridiplantae > Streptophyta > Magnoliopsida > Poales > Poaceae > Aegilops > Aegilops tauschii. Next base: position 169,200,551 of record NC_053037.3, read on the forward strand.
GGAACTGCCGCAGCTCACGGATAAAGGCTGGGCAACCCACCTTGTAAGGTAGGCCGCCGGAGCCTCCCGGTGCTCGGTGGTCCATAGCGGGCCCCGCCCACCTATCTGACCGGTAGCGTGTATCGCGCCGGCGCTCGATGGTGGTTCGAGCGTCTTCATGGGCTCGCTCCCGAAGAACTTGGCACTGATCGCGGTGGGTCCATGGGTCGGACGACGCTATGGAAATGTTATCACAAGCGTCATCACGAGGGATCGACACCCGCGGTGGCTGGCATGGAGGAGGAGAGTGCACCATGGCCGCAGCACCTCCAGCCTCTCCACCACTGGCGTGCGGTGGTTCGATGGAGCGCTGGCCTGAGGGCCCCGCTGGCCGTGGCTCGTCTTTGTTGGCGATGCCGACGAGGCTCCGGAGAGTGGCTCTCCACTCGTTAAGCTTTTCCGTAGCAGGAGGGAAGTCGAGGAGCAGCTGCGCGCGCGCCAAAGCTTCTGCTGGCGTGGGTGGCGGCGAAAGCTGCGTGGACTGTGGCGCGCTCCAACTTCTAACCAAGTTAGAAGGAGCTCTATCACGGCCCGGCGGCTGTGTGCCATTTTCGCCAGCACTTCGGCGGCATGCTGGCCTCCTTCGTCCCGCAAATAATGCACAGGACTCTTTTCACGACGGCGCCCGGGGTCACCAGCGTGGTGACGCTGCTCGTCGCGCACACCCTAGGAAGAGCGGGCTGTGGGCGCCGGCGCAGGCGTCCTGGAGGTCGCCGCGCCGCCCGTGGGTGGCACGACGCCGCCCCCGGAGGGCCCCGCACCACCTGCGGGGGGGCCAGCTCCGTCTCTGGGTTTGGCGGCGCGCGGCCCGTCGTCTTGCGCACGAACGATGCCACTCGCCAGGCTCTGACTGCCAGAGCGATGTTGGTGCTCGCGGTCCGTGCCTCGGGTCCTCTCCGCGATCGGCCCGCTGCTCGCCCGCACTGGTACGGGCCGTCCGGCTCCCGACGAACCGATCGCCGTGACCGCCTTCTTCTTGGGAGCCATGATGATGAAGAACTGCTAGGCTAACTGCTAGACCGGATTTTCACAACTGCGCCCCCTACCCGGCGCGCCAAAGATGTCGGGGGAAATCGACACCTATGGAATCACTGGGATCCCTTCTACGGTTGGCGGGCGCAGGGTTGTGCAAAGAGCAGGTCTGACAGGAAGCACACGGATCGTGTACCCAGGTTCGGGCCGCAGAGATGCGTAATACCCTAGTCCTGCTTTGGTGGATGTATTTGAGTGTTCTTGTGTTCTTGAGCTAGCTACGGGGTGCAACTTGCCCAAAAGAGCCGAATCCTTCTCCAGGTCGCCTCGGGCCTCCTTTTATAGGTAAAAGGGGTTGCCATAGTGGCACACAGGAGGTGGAAAGGTGTACAGTGAATGAGCCTATCCTCTGGCACCATCGGACAAACACATTTAATGCGCTACCGACGTGCCCCTCTCGCTTTATCGGGCACGGCAAGGAAGCACGTCCCAACTGTCGCCGCCTCGCCTGGCTTCGACACGCGTCCGAGCTGACGAGGCGTCATGGCGCCACGTTGGCTGGCTGCTGGGCTGACGCGATGGTGGAGCCTTCACGAAGACCTGCATGCCACCACGCAGGTGCTTGCTGAGTCGGTCGTGGAGGTCGCTCGTCGCCATGCAGGTGCCTGCTCAGCTGGTTGAGCTGGCAGCTGCATGGGGACGGTGGTGGAGCCTTGGCAGACGCGGGCCTGGCCATGGCCCCATAGGTGTCTTTGGCAAGGGCCTTGCCGGGACCCTGGCAAGGGTCTTGCCGCGGTACCGTGGTCGTCCTCGGCAAGGGTCTTGCCGGGGGTCTCGTGGATTTCCTCGGCTAGGATCCCGCCGAGGATCGTCGTCTTCTGATCCTCATCTGATCTTGCGTGTTTGTGATCTTGACGAAGATCTGCATGCCACCACAAAGGCGCCTCCCGAGCCTCGGTTCCAATGTAGTTGGTCGGTGGTGTTGGAACCCGCGGGCTCAAGGGTGGCCTGCTCTGCTGGCATCGGGCAAGCTGCCCCGGCAAGGGTCTTTCCGGGGGGGAGTCCACCTCGCCCTCTTGCTCTTTTGTGTTCGTTGGTCTTGGCGTTGCCTCTGGTCGCGTTGTGCTCCGGCCCCTCTCTTCTGCCCTGCGTAGTGTGGACGTGGGCGCGGCTCCGACTGCCCGTGCACAAGTAAAGGGGTAAAAAAGGAGTGCCCCTACTTTTGTACACCGACAGTGCTACTGTTCTGTTTTGCATGCATCTGAGTACCTATTCCGCTGCTAAGTAGTTCGTTGCTTAGGAATTTCCTCACCTTGAAATTCCTCAGTGATGAATTTGTAACAATCACCTATTCACCCCCCTCTAGTCGGTATAACGCACTTTCAGTCTCGTCCCCGACAAGCTCCTCCTGTTGTTCTTCAGCAGTTTATTCTTCATCAGATTCTTCTTCTTCATCATCATCCTCAGCCTCTGAAGCTCCTGCGGCTTCAATCCTTCGGGCCTCTTCGACCCTTCTGGCGATGTACACCTGCTCCTCTTTTGTGGTGGCCCGAATGAGATCCGTCTCTTTCTAGGATGCCACCTCCGTCATATTGGAAACCCAACCCATTTCGTCCTCCAGCTTGGGAAGCTCCCAGTCTTTCTTGATGCCTTGGGCAGTGCACTCTGGCATCCACGACAAGATGGTGCTCCTTGTGGAGTTGATGTGTAGTGGAACAACCTTGGTCGGCAAGTGGAATGTACGGGCCTTCCGGAACCGCCGTTGGCAGAGCCAAGCGTGTTCCATGACCGTTAGATTGTTGCCAAGCCCAGGGTATAGCCACATCCCGTAGGCGGTGTTCTTGTACTCCCAAGTGAATCTCCCTCTCTTATGAAGTGGAGAAATGCAGCATCGAAGGAAATCAGCTCCCACCATTTCTACGGTTAGGCCGATACGCTTCAGACGAGCGATTCTATTCAGTGCCGGGCGAAGCTTCTCTTCAGTGGCGCCAAAACGACTCATGTCATCGCTGCGCTCAATCCTCTCTGTCCATAGCAAGTAGAATGAAGGGAATTCCTTTTCTAGGGTCCAACACCAGTTTGCCCTCCATTCCTCCCATTTCCCATGGAATTTCCTGGCAAGATAGTCCCTCTAGTCCTTCTTCCCTCTCAGAATCCATGTCACACTGCTAGAAAGTGATTTTTCTTCGATCCGGGGGACGCAGAAGTGACGAAAAATATCTACATTGGGGGCAACTCTGACAAAGTCTTCGCACAAATGTGTGAAAATTGCCATACATGTCATCGTGTTGGGGGCGAAATCCAGCAATCTGAACCTGAAAGTGGACATCACCTCGCAGAAGAAATCTGAATATGGAGGGGACATGCCACAGTAAAAAACTAAAAATAGGCGTAGAAGCACGGGTATGAATATGCAGGAACCTGGTGGCCTTGAGGGAGGACTACTGGGGCTCCATGATCATCGGTCTCCTTCCCCCACATATATGCCTACCTTTCAATCAGATCGTTGCCCGACAAGGCCGACGATGATAAGACGACGTTCTCACCCTGCCGCTTCTCCATTTCCTCCAGCTCTTTCCTCTTCTTCTGCGCTTTGGGATCGAGCGGCTTGACTGCCTTCTTCCCTTTTGCGCCGACCTTCTTAGGATCCATTGGGGCTCGAGGAGTGAGAAAGGATTAGGGGTTGATGTGGGGGTTCACGACGGCGGCGGTAGAAGCAGTTTCAGCAGAAAGAGGAAGACGAAGCAGGGGAGGGCAAGAGTGCCCCCTTGTAGATGCCTTTTTATGGGAAAGGTACACGGGAGGCTGGCCCTTTACTGTTTACCCCCCACAAACCCTTTTTCAACTACACCAGTCCACGTTTCCATGACCCACATTTAATGAGCAGATTGGACGTGCGTCAAAAAAACCATCATGATTAAGATTACAACAAAATATTGTGGCAGTTATTCTCCGCCACGGGTGCCTATGCATGTTTCTGGGCCTGGCCAAACGACGCCTCGCATGCGCGTATGTGATTGCTCCCTGACTACAGCGCCAGAAAAGCTCCTGTCTGCTAGGACTACGTCGGCATTTCCCCAAAGAGGAAGGGATGATGCAGCACAGCGACGGTAGGTATTTCCCTCAATGAAGAAACCAAGGTTATCGAACCGGTAGGAGAACCAAGCAACACAACGTAAACAACACCTACACACAAATAACAACACCTCGCAACCCGACGTGTTAAAGGGGTTGCCAATCCCTTTCGGGTAACGATGCCAGAAATTTGTAGTAAATTGAAATAATAGATCGCAAATAAAATAAAGTGCAGCAAAGTATTTTTGTATTTTTGGTTTAATAGATCTGAATAAAAATGCAAAGGAAAAGTAGATCGCAAGCAAATATATGAGAAGGAAGACCCCGGGGCCGTAGGTTTCACTAGTGGATTCTCTCGAGAAAGATAGCAAACGGTGTGTAAACAAATTACTGTTGGGCAATTGATAGAACCTCAAATAATTATGACGATATCCAGGCAATGATCAATACATAGGCATCATGTCCAAGATTAGTAGACCGACTCCTTCCTGCATCTACTACTATTACTCCACACATCGACCGCTATCCAGCATGGATCTAGTGTATTAAGTTCATGGAAAAACGGAGTAATGCAATAAGAACGATGACATGTTGTAGACAAGATCCGTTTATCAATTGCGTAGATATAGATCCCATCTTTTTATCCTTAGTAGCAATGATACATACGTGTTGTTTCCCTTTCTGTCACCGGGATCAAGCACCGTAAGATCGAACCCACTACCGGGCACCTCTTCCCATTGCAAGAAAAATAGATCAAGTTGACCAAACAAAACCCAAATATCGAAGAAGAAATACGAGGCTATAAGAGATCATGGATATAAGAGATCAAAGAAACTCAAATAACTTTCATGGATATAAAAAGATATGACTGGTCATAAACTCAAAGTTCATCAGATCCCAACAAACACACCGCAAAAAGAGTTACATCATATGGATCTCCAAGAGACCATTGTACTGAGAATTCAGCGAGAGAGAGAAAGCCATCTAGCTACTAACTACAGACCCGAAGGTCTACAAAGAACTACTCACGCATCATCGGAGAGGCACCAATGGAGGTGGTGAACCCCATCCGAGATGGTGTCTAGATTGGATCTGGTGGTTCTGGACCCTGCGGCGGCTGGATGAATATTTTGTCGACTCTTCTAGGGTTCTGGTATTTTTGGGGTATTTATAGAGCAAAGAGGCGGTCCGGGGGGCACCCGAGGTGGGCACAACCCACCAGGGCGCGCCTGGGCCTCCTGGCGCGCCTTGGTGGGTTGTCCCCTCCTCGGGACTCCACCCAAGTGCAACCAGGGCCCAATATCTTCCTTCTAGTCCAGAAAAATCTCCGTAAAATTTCGTGGCATTTGGACTCCGTCTGATAAGGATTTTCTGTCATGTAAAAAACATGGAAAAAACAACAACTGGCACTTGGCACTATGTCAATAGGTTAGTACCAGAAAATAATATAAAATGACTATAAAATGATTATAAGACATCCAAGATTGATAATAAAACAGCATGGAACAAGCAAAAATTATAGATACGTTGGAGACGTATCAACATCCCCAAGCTTAACTCCTGCTCGTCCTTGAGTAGGTAAGTGATAAAAAACAGAATTTTTGATGTGGAGTGCTGTCTATCATGTCATATCATATTCTTTTCTTTATAGATGAACATTTAGACTTTTATGTGATTCAAAGCAATAGTCTAGTTTTGACATAATAACTTAGATACTCAAGCATATCAACAAGCAACCATGTCTTTCAAAATATCAACGCTAAAATAAGTTATCCCTAGCCCATCATGCTCAAACATTGATCCATTCATGAAACACACTCGAATATTAGCTACACCCAATACTTAAGTACGATCATATTGCCTCCTAGTTGGTGCTTTTATAAGATAAGATGGAGACTCAAATTTCAAAATTAAAAATTGCATAAAGAAAAAGAAAGGCCCTTCGCAGAGGGAAGTAAGGATTTGTAGAGGTGCCAGAGCTCAAAGCGAAAAACTTAGAGATAAAAACATTTTGGGAGGTGTATCCATCCCACCAACGAAAACGACTCAGAGTTCCGAACACTTTCCATGCTAGATATGCCATAGTCGGTTCCCAAACAGAAAATAAAGTTTATTCCTTTTTCCACCATACTTTTACTTTCCATGGCTAACCGTATCCACGGTGCCCTCCATACCAACACTTTCCAAGGAATTTATTATTTGACAACATAAAGTAAATACATTTTTTTCCTTTCGGGACTGGGCATCCCTAATACCTTTGCCTTACTGTTGTGCAATGACATGTGAATAAACACTCATCGTGAGAATAACACATCTAGCATGGAAAATATTAGCCACCCTTCACCGCTCCGTGATACGTCTCCGTCGTATCTATAATTTTGGATTGTTCCATGCCAATATTATACAACTTGCATATACTTTTGGCAACTTTTTATACTATTTTTGGGACTAACATATTGACCCAGTGCCTAGTCCCAGTTCCTATTTGTTGCATGTTTTATGTTTCGCGGAAACCCCATATCAAACGGAATCCAAACGGGATAAAAACGGACGGAGAATATTTTTGGAATATTTGGAAAACATGGGAAGAAGAATCAACGTGAGACGGTGCCCGAGGTGGCCACGAGGCAGGGGGCGCGCCTGCCCCCCTCGTGGGCCCCCCGTAAGGCGGTTGCTGCTCTTCTTTTGCCGAAAGAAAGCTAATTTTCAGAAGAAAAAATCATGGCTAAGGTTTCAATCCAATGGGAGTTACGGATCTCCATATATATACGAAACGGTGAAAGGGCAGAAGACGAGAACGCAGAAACAGAGAGAGACAGAGAGACAGATCCAATCTCGGAGGGGCTCTCGCCCCTCCCATGCCATGGAGGTCAAGGACCAGAGGGGAAACCCTTCTCCCATCTAGGGAGGAGGTCAAGGAAGAAGAAGAAGAAGAAGAAGAAGAAGAAGGGGCCCCCTCTCCCCTTCTCTTCCAGTGGCGCCGGAACGCTGCCGTGGCCACCATCATCATCACCGCGATCTTCACCAACACCTCCGCCATCTCACCAACATCTCCATCACCTTCCCCACTCTATCTACAGCGGTCCACTCTCCCGCAACCCATTGTACCCTCTACTTGAAGATGGTGCTTTATGCTTCATATTATTATCCAATGATGTGTTGCCATCCTATGATGTCTGAGTAGATTTTTGTTGTCCTATCGGTGGTTGATGAATTGCTATGATTAATTTAATTTGCTTGTGGTTATGTTGCTGTCCTTTGGTGCCCATCATATGAGCGTGCGCGTGGATCACACCATAGGGTTAGTTGTATGTTGATAGGACTATGTATTGGAGGGCAAGAGTGACAGAAGCTTCAACCTAGCATAGAAATTGATGCATACGGGATTGAAGGGGGACCAATATATCTTAATGCTATGGTTGGGTTTTACCTTAATGAACGTTAGTAGTTGCGGATGCTTGCTAATAGTTCCAATCATAAGTGCATAGAATTCCAAGTCAGGGATGACATGCTAGCAGTGGCCTCTCCCACATAATACTTGCTATCGGTCTAGTAAAGTAGTCAATTGCTTAGGGACAATTTCGCAACTCCTACCACCACTTTTCCACACTCGCTATATTTACTTTATTGTGTCTTTACCTAAACAGCCCCTAGTTTTTATTTACGTGCTCTTTATATTCTTGCAAACCTATCCAAAAACACCTACAAAGTACTTGTAGTTTCATACTTGTTTTAGATAAAGCGAACGTTAAGCGTGCATAGAGTTGTATCGGTGGTCGATAGAACTTGAGGGAATATTTGTTCTACCTTTAGCTCCTCATTGGGTTCGACACTCTTACTTATTGAAAGAGGCTACAATTGATCCCCTATACTTGTGGGTTATCAAGACCTTTTTCTGGCGCCGTTGCCGGGGAGCAATAGCGTGGGGTGAATATTCTCGTGTGTGCTTGTTTGCTTTATCACTAAGTAATTTTTATTTTCTGTTCTTAGTTGTTCTTTATCTTTAGTTATGGATATGGAACACGAAATACCAAAAAAAAAAATAGGTGTACTTGCTACTTATGGAGATGGGGAACCTCCTAAAACCCTCGATGCTCAATATGTGAAAAATATTGTGTACCACTTTGATAATCCTGAGAAAACCTGATTCAATTATGTAATGGGAGACACGTATGACCAACGTGAATACATTAGGGATTATCGCTTAACTCAAAAAGGGAAACTATTATGGGATCAAATTTATATGTTGAAGTGGTATGCTCGGCAAGTATGCTTGAGATATGATTATACTTGTTGCTCTAGGATGAAGGCTCCACACCTTCCCTTTTCATGCAAATTGACAATGAAACCTTTGCTTCTTATGCTAGAGGTATATATGATTACTATGATGTGGAACAAATAGAAGAATTTGTTGCTTTTATGGGTGCTTATGAAATTGAATCTATGTTCAAAGAGTTTGAAAATCTTTATGATGCTATTTATAGACCTGAAAATTTAGCTATCCTTAAATATTGCTATGCCAATTGTGAATTCAATTCCGATATTGATGCATTTATTGAGAAAGTCTCCGTTGTCCAAGAAGAGACTAATATTTTGCGGGAATCTATGAAAGAAGAAATTGATGAAACTGTGAGCTCATTGGATGAAAAAGATGATGAGGAGAGCAAAGAACAAAAGGAGGAAGAGAGGATCAGCTACCCATGCCCACCTTCTAATGAGAGTAACTCTTCAACTCATACATTGTTTAATTTCCCTTCGTGCTTACCGAAGGATGATTGCTATGATGATTGTTATGATCCTGTTGAATCTTTTGAAATATCCCTTTTTGATGATGCTTGCTATGCTTGTGTCCATGATGCCAATATGAATGATGCTTATGGAGATGAACTTGCTATAGTTCCTTATGTTAAACATGAAATTGTTGCTATTGCACCCACACATGATAGTCCTATTATCCTTTTGAATTCTCCAAACTACACTATATCAGAGAAGTTTGCTTTTATTAAGGATTATATTGATGGGTTGCCTTTTACCGTTGCACATGATGATTTTGATGAATATAATATGCATGTCTTGCTGCTCCTACTTGCAATTATTATGAGAAAGGAACTACATCTTCGCCTCTCCATGTTTCCAACACGAAAAAATTGCAAGAAACTGTTTATACTATGCATTGGCCTTTACTTTGTGTGCATGAATTGTTCTTTTATGACATGCCGATGCATTGGAAAAGAGTTAGACTTCGTCATTGCTTGATATATGTTGCTTTTTGCTCACTACTAAATGCCAAATCATTGCTAATTAAAATTGGCTTTGATATACCTTGGGATCCGGGTGGATTCGCTACTTGAGCACTATATGCCTAGCTTAATGGCTTTAAAGAAAGCACTGCTAGGGAGACAACCCGGAAGTTTTAGAGAGTCATTTATTTCTGTTGAGTGCTTTTATATAGTTTAAAAACAAAAAAATAAAATAAATAGGGGAATCCAAAACTTTTCAAAAAGAAAAGTGAAAGTGAGATAGACGAGCATTATGAAAGTGGGGGACGTCCTTGAACTTTGTTCATGCCCATGGAAACTTTGTGAATCTTGATTACAGAAACTTTTCAAGAAAAATAATTATCCCCATGTACAATTCCTTTGTATTATAAAAATAATGTGCCAAGATTTGCCTTTAGGATGTTTACAATGCTTGTTGGTTTGTGCGGTGCAGGACAGAAACTTTGGCTGTAGTGCGCGATTTTACATTTTTTACTGGAACGTCAAAAGGTTCTGAAACTTCTTGCACTGTCTTTCTATACAAATTTTTTATTTTTCCTAATTTTCGCAGAATTTTTCAAGTTTCATAAGTATTGTGAATGTTCAGATTGTTACAGACTGTTCTGTTTTAGACAGATTCTGTTTTTGATGCATAGTTTGCTTGTTTTGATGAAACTATCAATTTCTATCAGAGGATTAAGCCATGAAAAAGTTATATTACAGTAGACATAATGCAAAAACAAAATATGAATTGGTTTGCAACAGTACTTAAAGTAGTGATTTGCTTTATTATACTAACGGATCTTACCGAGTTTCTGTTGAAGTTTTGTGTGGATGAAGTGTTCGATGATCGAGAAGGTCTCGATGTGAGGAGAAGGAAGAGAGGCAAGAGCTCAAGCTTGGGGATGCCCGAGGCACCCCAAGTAAATATTCAAGGAGACTCAAGCATCTAAGCTTGGGGATGCCCCGGAAGGCATCCCCTCTTTCTTCAACAAATATCGGTATGTTTTCAGATTCGTTTCATTCATGTGATATGTGCAGATCTTGGAGCGTCTTTTTGCGTTTAGTTTTCTCTTTTCCTTTATGCACCATCCTGGTATGAGATAGTCCTTGGTTTATTTATAGAATGCTCATTGCACTTCACTTATATCTTTTGAGTATGGCTTTATAGAATGCTTCATGTACTTCACTTATATCATTTGAAGTTTGGATTGCCTGTTTCTCTTCACATAGAAAACCGTCATTTGTAGAATGCTCTTTTGCTTCACTTATACTTGTTACAGCGTGGGCATATCTTTTGTAGAAAGAAATAAACTCTCTAGCTTCACTTATATCTATTTAGAGAGATGACAGGAATTGGTCATTCACATGGTTAGTCATAAAATCCTACATAAAACTTGTAGATCATTGAATATGGTATGTTTGATTCCTTGCAATAGTTTTGCGATATAAAGATGGTGATATTAGAGTCATGCTAGTGGATAGTTGTGGACTAGTAGAAATACTTGTGTTGAGGTTTGTGATTCCCGTAGCATGCACGTATGGTGAACCGTTATGTGATGAAGTCGGAGCATGATTAATTTATTGATTGTCTTCCTTATGAGTGGTGGTCAGGGACGAGCGATGGTCTTTTCCTACCAATCTATCCCCCTAGGAGCATGCGCATAGTACTTTATTTCGGTGACTAATAGATTTTTGCGATAAGTATGTGAATTCTTTATGATTAATGTTGAGCCCATCGATTATACGCACTCTCACCCTTCCATCATTGCTAGCCTCTTCGGTACCGTGCATTGCCCTTTCTCACCTCGAGAGTTGGTGCAAACTTCACCGGTGCATCCAAACCCCGTGATATGATACGCTCTATCACACATAATCCTCATTATATCTTCCTCAAAACAGCCACCATGCCTACCTATTATGGCATTTCCACAGCCATTCCGAGATATATTGCCATGCAACTTCCATCATCATCATATACATGACTTGAGGATTCACTATCATATTACTTTTCATGATCGTAAGATAGCTAGCATGACGTTTTCATGCCTTGTCCATTTTGATATCATTGCTACGCTAGATCATTGCACATCCCGGTACACTGCCGGAGGCATTCATATAGAGTCATATCTTTGTTCTAGTATCGAGTTGTAATATCGAGTTGTAAGTAAATAAAAGTGTGATGATCATCATTATTAGAGCATTGCCCCCAAAAAAAGAGAGGCCAAAGAAGCCTAAATAAAAAAGGGGGACAAAGAAGCCCGCAAAAAAAAGAAAAAGAAAAAGGGGCAATGTTACTATCCTTTTACCACACTTGTGCTTCAAAGTAGCACCATGTTCTTCATATAGAGAGTCTCTTGAGTTATCACTTTCATATCCTAGTGGGAATTTTCATTATAGAACTTGGCTTGTATATTCCGATGATGGGCTTCCTCAAATGCCCGAGGTCTTCATGAGCAAGCAAGTTGGATGCACACCCACTTAGTTTCAGTTTGAGCTTTCATATACTTATAGATCTAGTGCATCCGTTGCATGGCAATCCCTACTCCTCACATTGACATCAATTGATGGGCATCTCCATAGCCCGTTGATTAGCCGCGTCGATGTGAGACTTTCTCCTTTTTTGTCTTCTCCACACAACCTCCATCATCATATTCTATTCCACCCATACTGCTATGTCCATGGCTTGCGCTCATGTATTGCGTGAGGGTTGAAAAGGCTGAAGTGCATTAAAAAGTATGAACCAATTGCTCGGCTTGTCATCGGGGTTGTGCATGATGTGAATATTTTGTGTGGTGAAGATGGAGCATAGCCAGACTATATGATTTTGTAGGGATAACTTTCATTGGCCATGTTATTTTGAAAAGACATGATTGCTTTATTAGTAGGCTTGAAGTATTATTGTTTTTATGTCAAATGATAGACTATTGCCTTGAATCACTCGTGTCTTAATATTCATGCCATGATTTGATACATGATCAAGATTATGCTAGGTAGCATTCCACATCAAAAATTATCTTTTTTATCATTTACCTACTTGAGGACGAGCAGGAATTAAGCTTGCGGATGCTGATACGTCTCCGTTGTATCTATAATTTTTGATTGTTCCATGCCAATATTATACAACTCTCATATAGTTTTGGCAACTTTTTATACTATTTTTGGGACTAACATATTGATCCAGTGCCTAGTGCCAGTTCCTGATTGTTGCATGTTTTATGTTTCGCAGAAACCCCATATCAAACGGAATCCAAACGGGGTAAAAACGGACAAAGAATATTTTTGGAATATTTGGAAAATATGGGAACAAGAATCAACGCGAGACGGTGCCCGAGGTGGCCACGAGGCAGGGGGCGCGCCTGCCCCCCCCCCCCTAGGCGCACCTGCCCCCTCATGGGCCCCCCGTAAGGCGGTTGCTGCTCTTCTTTTGCCGCAAGAAAGCTAATTTTCAGGAAAAAAATCTCGGCGAAGGCTTCAATCCAATCGGAGTTACGAATCTCCATATATATACGAAACGGTGAAAGGGCAGAAGACGAGAATGCAGAAACAGAGAGAGACAGAGAGACAGATCCAATCTCGGAGGGGATCTCGCCCCTCCCATGCCATGGAGGCCAAGGACCAGAGGGGAAACCCTTCTCCCATCTAGGGAGGAGGTCAAGGAAGAAGAAGAAGAAGAAGAAGAAGAAGAGGCCCCCTCTCCCCTTCTCTTCCGGTGGCGCCGGAACGCTGCCGTGGCCACCATCATCATCACCGCTATCTTCACCAACACCTCCGCCATCTTCACCAACATCTCCATCACCTTCCCCCCTCTATCTACAGCGGTCCACTCTCCCGCAACCCGTTGTACCCTCTACTTGAACATGGTGCTTTATGCTTCATATTATTATCCAATGATGTGTTGCCATCCTATCATGTCTGAGTAGATTTTCGGTGTCCTATCGGTGGTTGATGAATTGCTATGATTAATTTAATTTGCTTGTGGTTATGTTGCTGTCCTTTGGTGCCCATCATATGAGCGCGTGCATGGATCACACCATAGGGTTAGTTGTATGTTGATAGGACTATGTATTGGAGGGCAAGAGTGATAGAAGCTTCAACCTAGCATAGAAATTGATGCATACGGGATTGAAGGGGGACCAATATATCTTAATGCTATGGTTGGGTTTTACCTTAATGAACGTTAGTAGTTGCGGATGCTTGCTAATAGTTCCAATCATAAGTGCATAGAATTCCAAGTCAGGGATGACATGCTAGCAGTGGCCTCTCCCACATAATATTTGCTATCGGTCTAGTAAAGTAGTCAATTGCTTAGGGACAATTTCGCAACTCCTACCACCACTTCTCCACACTCGCTATATTTACTTTATTGTGTCTTTACCTAAACAGCCCCTAGTTTTTATTTATGTGCTCTTTATATTCTTGCAAACCTATCCAAAAACACCTACAAAGTACTTCTATTTTCATACTTGTTTTAGATAAAGCAAACGTTAAGCATGCGTAGAGTTGTATCGGTGGTCGATAGAACTTGAGGGAATATTTGTTCTACCTTTAGCTCCTTGTTGGGTTCGACACTCTTACTTATCGAAAGAGGCTACAATTGATCCCCTATACTTGTGGGTTATCACTCCGCGAGCGAAAAAAACGCACAAAAGAGAAGTTTATTTTGAAAATTAGAGATGGCACATGCAAATTTGCTTAGAACGGCAAAAGAATACAACATGTAGGTAGATATAGTGGACACATGTGGCAAAACTGGTCTAAAGGATTTTGGATGCAAAAGTAGAGGTCATACTTAGTGCAAAATGAAGGCTAGCAAAAAGATTGAGAAGCGACCAACCAAGAAACGAATAATCTTATAAGCAAGCATTAAGCATAATTAACACCGAATAATGCACCACAAGTAGGATATAATTTTCATTGCATGATTATTGACTTTCGTGCATGCATAGGGAATCATAAACCTTAACACCAATATTCTTACTAGAGCACAATTACTCATCAACATAACTCACATATCACATCATCATATCTCAAAACTATTACTAAGAATCAAGTTTATTTTGTCCAATAATCTTCATGACACATTTTTTTCTTTATCCTTCTTGGATATCTATCACTTTGGGACTAATTTTCATGTGTTGCTTTTCATAAGCTCAAACAAATATAAGTGAAGATCATGAGCATAACAAATTTTCTTTCTCTCAAAATAATTTAAGTGAAGCAAGAGAGAATTTCTTCAAAATTTTACTAACTCTCAAATAAATCTAAGTGAATCAAGAGAGAATTTTCTTTAAAAATACTAAGCACACCGTGCTCAAAAAGATAAAAGTGAAGCACTAGAACAAGTCCATTGCTCATAAAAATTTAAGTGGAGCATAGAGAGCAATTCTAACAAGTCATGACATAATTTTGGCTTTCCCAAATAGGTGTGTCCAGCAAGGACTGATGACTTAAAACACAAAATAAAACAAGCAAAGACTCATATCATACAAGACGCTCCAAGCAAAACACATATCATGTGACGAATAAAAATATAGCCTCGAGTAAAATACCGATGGTCGTTAGAAGAAAGAGGGGATGCCACTCGGGGGCATCCCCAAGCTTAGTTGGTTGCTCATTCTTGGATAATATCTTGGGAAGCCGGGGCATCCCCAAGCTTAGGCTCTTCTATCCTTCTTTCATCCATCGTAAGATAACCCAAAACTTGAAAACTTCATTCACACAAAACTCAACAAAACCTTCCTGAGATCCGTTAGTGTAAGAAAGTAAACCGCTACTATAAGTGATGTGTCAAACCAATTCATATTTTTTTTTGTATTATATCTACTATATTCCAACTTTTATATGGCAAAAACTCATCAAAGGAAACCATAGACCCATCAGAATAAGCACACAACACAAACAAAACAGAATCTGTCAAAACAGAAGAGTCTGTAGCAATCTGACTTAAACGAAAACTTCTGGAACTCCAAAAATTCTGAAAAAATAGGACGACCTGAGCAATTTGTATATTAATCTTATTCAAAAAGAATCAGGGCAAAAGCTCTTTCTGATAAAAAAAATGAGAATTAATTTCGTGAGCGCAAAGTTTCTGTCCTTTTCAGCAAGATCAAACAACTATCACCCAAGAAGATCCTATCGGTTCTACTTGGCACAAACACTAATTAAAACACAAAAAACACAATCATAATAGTAGCATAATTGTGTAAACACACAAGAACAGAAAGCAAAAAGGAAAAATAAAATTTATTCATTGGGTTGCCTCCCAACAAGCGCTATAGTTTTACTCCCTTAGCTAGGGATAAAGCAAGGATCTAAGCTTTGTCATCTTTCTTCTTAACTTTCTTAGAGGTGTTTCCATCATGGGGTTTTGTGAACACAACATAAAACATATTATTCATGTAAACCTTAGCGTTCCTAAGTTGGTGTTCATCATAACCTTTTTGATTCCCCGCAACAAACCAAGAGTAGTGTTGATTAACATTATTAAAAAATTGTTGGATTATGTCTAGAACGGGGACTTCCTTCTTAAGATTCTCATCAAAGATTTTATTATCCCCAAGCAAATGTCTCAAAGCATAGTCATTATTGTAAATAATTTCATCTATCACAGGTTTTTCATGATTCATACCATAAAAGTCAAAGATTTCTCTAGCTTCCCAAATTATGTAGTCAAACTCATTCGTAAGAACGAGAGTGGCCAACCTTTTAGCCCTAGGATTCTTTATATCGGGGAGCTCAAAAAACAATCTTTGCAAAGTAGGATGGGTACGAATAAATTTACTTTCAAGCTTCAGAACTAGTGCTGAAATAGCATCCGCATAAGATCTAGTAGTTTTAAGTATAGGAGCATCATCAAGACTTAGATTCCCAACACAATTGAAAAAATTCTTGGATACGTTCTTTTCCCATAACGTTCCCTTGCCCCAAGATAAAAGTTTTAGCATCCAGATTGCCCGTACGTCCAATTTTAGGAGTTAGGCCATCATCTATTGGTGCCATACCGAAATCACTCATGATTGCAAGCAAAGGATAGATCTGACGAGAAAACGGCGAACGGAAGAAGAGAGGCGAATAAAACGGCAAATTTTTGTGAAGTGGGGGAGAGGAAAACAAGAGGCAAATGGAAAATAATGTAAATTGCGAGGAGATGAGATTTGTGATTAGGAACCTGGTTATGTTGAAGATCCTCCCCGGCAACGGCGCCAGAAATTCATTTTGATCGCTCTCTGACTATAGCGCCAGAAAAGCTCATGTCTGCTAGGACTATGTCGGTATTTCCCCAAAGAGGAAGGGATGATGCAGCACAACGACAATAGGTATTTCCCTTAGTGAAGAAACCAAGGTTATCGAACCAGTAGGAGAACCAAGCAACACAACGTAAACAACACCTGCACACAAATAACAACACCTCGCAACCCGACGTGTTAAACGGGTTGTCAATCCCTTTCGGGTAACGATGCCAGAAATTTGTTGTAGATTGGAATAATAGATCGCAAATAAAAGAAAGTGCGGCAAAGTATTTTTCTATTTTTGGTTTAATGGATATAAATAAAAAGGCAAAGGAAAAGTAGACCGCAAGCAAATATATGAGAAGGAAGACCCGGGGGCCATAGGTTTCACTAGTGGCTTCTCTCGAGAAAGATAGCAAACGGTGGGTAAACAAATTACTGTTGGGCAATTGATAGAACCTCAAATAATTATGATGATATGCAGGCAATGATCAATACATAGGCATCACGTCCAAGATTAGTAGACCGACTCCTCCCTACATCTACTACTATTACTCCACACATCGACCACTATCCAGCATGCATCTAGTGTATTAAGTTCATGGAAAAATGGAGTAATGCAATAAGAACGATGAGATGAAGTAGACAAGATCCGTTTATCTATTGCGTAGATATAGATCCCATCTTTTTATCCTTAGTAGCAACGATACATACGTGTTGTTTCCCTTTCTGTCACTGGGATCAAGCACCGTAAGATCGAACCCACTACCAAGCACCTCTTCCCATTGCAAGATAAATAGATCAAGTTGGCCAAACAAAACCCAAATATCGGAGGAGAAATACGAGGCTATAAGAGATCATGCATATAAGAGATCAAAGAAACTCAAATAACTTTCATGGATATAAAAAGATATGACTGATCATAAACTCAAATTTCATCAGATCCCAACTAACACACCGCAAAAAGAGTTACATCATATGGATCTGCAAGAGACCATTGTATTGAGAATTCAGCGAGAGAGAGAAAGCCATCTAGCTACTAACTACGGACCCGAAGGTCTACAAAGAACTACTCACGCATCATCGGAGAGGCACCAATGGAGGTGGTGAACCCCATCCGAGATGGTGTCTAGATTGGATCTGGCGGTTCTGGACTCTGCGGCGGCTGGATGAATATTTCGTCGACTCTTCTAGGGTTCTGGTATTTTTGGGGTATTTATAGAGCAAAGAGGCAGTCCGAGGGGCACCCGAGGTGGGCACAACCCACCAGGGCGCGCCTGGGCCTCTTGGCATGCCCTGGTGGGTTGTCCCCTCCTCAAGACTCCCCCCAGGTGCAACCAGGGCCCAATATCTTCCTTCTGGTCCATAAAAAATCTCTGTAAAGTTTCGTGGCATTTGGACTCCGTCTGATAAGGGTTTTCTGCGATGTAAAAAACATGGAAAAAACAGCAACTGGCACTTGGCACTATGTCAATAGGTTAGTATCAAAAAATGATATAAAATGACTATAAAATGATTATAAAACATCCAAGATTGATATAAAAAAATAGCATGGAACAATAAAAAATTATATATACATTGGAGACATGTATGGCCCAGGCACGGGGGCTCCTGTCGGTGTACTGGGGCCTGGAACCCCATTACCCCTGACTTATGCATAGGAAGCGGCCACTCCACGACAATGAGGCTTGCCGGAAGATCCAGACCAACAAGCTCACCAAAGATACCCCAGGCCAAGAGAAGCTGACCTTTGAGCGATCAAGGAGTGCATCAAGAAGACCAAGATTCAAGGCTAAGATGACCCACTTAGCTAAGGAGAACAACAAGACAGGACAGTAGAAGCAGCCCCTGCCGGCAAGGCCGTGCCAGCAAGGCAAAGACCCGGCAAGCTCCGTGGCTGGCAAGTTCTTACCGGCCACCAGCGCTCCACCTCATCGAGCAGCTAGTCACTAATCGATGAGGTGTCATGCCTGCAGGTGGTTTGGTGGGATCCGTCGGGCACGTGGCATCTTGCTGGAAGGAAGATTACCTTTAATGACTCCTGTCCCATAGGCATGTCAAGATAATAGGAGGCGGCTGGGCAAGCGGTGCAACAACCTTGCCGAGGCTCCTCCTCCTCATGACACCTAATAGAGCATTTAATGCTTTTGTCCTAGCCTGGGAGAGTTAGGTATGATAGCATTATTTACAGTCTAATCAACATGTATTTACTTTTTTCCACTGTGGTAACCCCTTGAGCTATAAAAGGAGGGCCATGGCAACCTTTACGAGGGTTTGAACCCATTCAAAATCCACACACACACTTGCACGCGTAGCCGCCTTCTCCTTGCACCTTGCCAGTGGAAAGCGCTCCTTGTACTTATTCATCCACACTTCTAATACACCAAAGGCAAGAGTAGGGTTTACACCTCAGAGGTGGCCCGAACCTAGGTAAAGATCTATGTGCCCTCTTTTAGTCCTGCTCTTTGCGTTCTGTGCATTCCCCTTGCCGAACCACAAAGGGGTTAGATGGCCCCATAGATGGTCGTACACACCGACACAATGGGTGGTTGGAGTGACAGAAATTACGAAACCCTAAGTTTATGAACTGTGTATGCTTGCATATGTAATCCTAAGTATGTTGTTTATCTAAGTAATAAGAACACGCTATTATAGGTTCTACCACACAAAACATTATCGAGGCAATGAATGTTAACTCAATGAAACTAGATGAAAGTGACTTGATAAAACTCCCGTGTGTCCTCATCCATATAAATAAAACAAATGGCTTGTCCTTAAAACAATTAAGGATTAGGCCACTTTCTGCACCATTGCCCTTTTATTAAAAATCATGTTGCTGCAATTATTCTTGTGATCGAACAAATAATCAAAAAAATTTGCAGCTTTTATAGTGTATCCATGCTTAAATCCATTGAATAATTCCTTGATAACCCACAAGTATAGGGGATCACAACAGTTTTCGAGGGTAGAGTATTCAACCCAAATTTATTGATTCGACACAAGGGGAGCCAAAGAATATTGTCAAGTATTAGCAGCTGAGTTGTCAATTCAACCACACCTGAAAGACTTCATAGCTGCAGCAAAGTTTTTAGTAGCAAAGTAGTATGAAAGTAACGGTAATGGTGGCAAAAGTAATAGTAGCAGTTTTGTAGCAATTGTAACAGTGGCAATGGCAAAGTAACATAGCAAAGATCAATATGTGAAAAGCTCGTAGGCAATGGATCAGTGATGGATAATTATGTTGGATGGCATTCATCATGCAACAGTTATAACCTAGGGTGACACAGAACTAGCTCCAATTCATCAACATAATGTAGGCATGTATTCCGAATATAGTCATACATGCTTATGGAAAAGAACTTGCATGACATCTTTTGTCCTACCCTCCCGTGGTAGCGGGGTCCTAATGGAAACTAAGGGATATTAAGGCCTCCTTTTTATAGAGAACCGACACAAAGCAATAGCACTTAGTGAATACATGAACTCCTCAAACTACGGTAATCATCGAAAAGAATCCCAATTATTGTCACCTTGGGGTATGCGGATCATAACTCGTAATAGGTGTCTACAACTTGCAAGATCGGATCAAGAACACAAATATATTCATGAAAACATAATAGGTTCAGATCTGAAATCATGGCACTCGGGGCCTAGTGACAAGCATTAAGCATAGCGAAGTCATAGCAACATCAATCCTCAGAACATAGTGGATACTAGGGATCAAACCCTAACAAAACTTACTCGATTACATGATAAATCTCATCCAACCCATCACTGTCCAGCAAGCCTATGATGGAATTACTCACGCACGGTGGTGAGCATCATGAAATTGGCGATGGAGGAATGTTGGTGATGATGATGGCGACGAATCCCCCTCTCTGGAGCCCCGAACGGACTCCAGATCAGCCTTCCTGATGAAGAAAAAGAGGTGGTGGCGGCTCCGTATTGTAAAACACAATGAATCCTTCTCTCTGTTTTTTCTCTCCAGATGTGAATATATAGAGTTGGAGTTAGGGTCGGAGGAGGTCCAAGGGGGCAACAAGCCACCAGGGAACGCCCCCCAGGCTTATGGCTGATGGGTGGACCCCCTCTGGTTGATTCTTTCGCCAGTATTTTTTATATATTCCAAAAATATTCTCCGTAAATTTTCAGATCAATCCGAGAACTTTTATTTCTACACAAAAATAACACCATGGCAATTCTGCTCAAAACAGCGTCAATCCGGGTTAGTTCCATTCAAATCATGCAAATTAGAGTCCAAAACAAGGGCAAAAGAGTTACGAAAAGTAGATACGATGGAGACGTATCAACTCCCCCAAGCTTAACCCAAGTCAGTTGATAAACTAAAAGTGACAAAGAAAAACTTTTACAAACCCTGTTTGATCTTGTTGTTGCAAATATGTATAGGCAGCATTCAGGTTTTCAACAAAGATTATGAACTAAGCATATTCACTGTAACATTTAGGTCTCATATTTACTCATATCAATGGCATAATCAACTAGCGCGCAATAATAATAAATCTCGTATGACAACACTTTTTCAAAACAATCATGATATGATATAACAAAATGGTATCTCGCTAGCCCTTTTTGAGATCGCAAAACATAAATGCAGAGCACCCCTGAAGATGAAGGACTGACTAGACATTGTAATTCATGGTAAAACAGATCCAGTCAAAGTGATACTCAGTATCAATTAATAACAATGCGTACAAATGGCAGTGGTGCTCTCTAACTAGTGCATTTTATAAGAGGATGATGACTCAACAATAAAAGTAAATAGATAGGCCCTTCGCAGAGGGAAGCAGGGATTTGTAGAGGTGCCAGAGCTCGAGCTTTAAAACAGAGATGAATATAATTTTGAGCGGTATGCTTTTGTTGTTAACATAACAACCAAGAGATCTCGGTATCTTCCATGCTAGATACATTATAGGTGGTTCCCAAACAGAATGGTAAAGCTTTTACTCCCCCTCCACCAACAATCATACTCCATGGCTGGTCCAAAACAATGGGTACCGTCCAATCTAACAACAGTCCTAGGGGAGTTTCGTTTGATAATTATATTTTGATTCGATTTAGAGCATGGAACTGGGCATCCCGATTACCAGCCACTTTATCGTGAATGACAAGTGAATAAACACTCATTGTGAGAATAACCCACCTAACATGGAAGATACTGACAGCCCCTAGTCGCTACATGAGCGATTCGGGCATACAAAACAGATTATTATTTGAAGGTTTAGAGTTTGGCACATGCAAATTTACTTGGAACGGCAGGTAAATACCGCATATAGGTAGGTATGGTGGACTCATATGGAACAACTTTGGATTTATGGAAGTGGATGCACAAGCAGTATTCCCGCTTAGTACAGGTGAAGGCTAGCAAAACATTGAGGAGCGACCGACTAGAGAGCGACAACATTCATGAACATGCATTGAGATTAACCAACATTGAATACAAGCATGAGTAGGATATAAATCACCATGAACATAAATATCATGAAGGCTATGTTAATTTTTATTCAACTACATGCGTGAACATGTGCCAAGTCAAGCCACTTAAATTATTCAAAGGAGGATACCATCCTATCATGGGTAACTATAATCTCTAATTGTGATTGCATGTTGGCACTCAAGACAAACCATTATAAACTCCTAGCTAATTAAGAATGCATGGGTAACTATAATCTCTAATTGTGATTGCATACATGTTTCATTCATAATGAGCTGAATCAAGAATGATGAACTAATCATATTTACAAAAACAAAATAGGTCGAGTTCATACCAGCTTTTCCTCATCTCAATCATTTCATCATATGTCATCATTATTGCCTTTCACTTGCACGACCAAACGGTGTGAATAATAATAAGAGTGCATGTGCATTGGACTAAGTTGGAATCTGCAAACATTTATTCAAAGGAGAAGACAAGGTAATATGGGCTCTCTGTTAGATCAACAATAAGGCATATGAGAGCCACTCAACATTTTCATCATGGTCTTCTCCTCTCGACCCAAAGAAATTAAAGAAAAGAACTTCAAAGAAACATACTGAAATATTTTTGGAGTTTTTTTTCTAAAGAAAGTAAAACAAGAACGAGAAAAACTATTTACACGAGAAAGCTCCCAACAAGCAAAAGAAGAATGAGAAATATTTTTGGTTTTATTTTAATAATACTACTAAATAAACATGGAAAGGAAACTAAAAAGAAGCTACAACTATTTTTTGGATTTTCTCAAAGTTTTTCAAACACACAAGAAGAAAGCGAGAAAAATAAACTAGCAAGGATAATACAATGAAAAAGTATGAACACACACAACTGGAATGAGTGTGTGAACATGAATGTAATGTCGGTGAGAGACACGTACTCCCCCAGGCTTAGGCTTTTGGCCTAAGTTGGTCTAGGACCACGGCTGGCCTGGCGGATATCCAAAGTTGTAGTCGGGGTTGTACTGGGACACGACAACCACCACTTGGAGAGCTGCCTCATGGAGGCGAGTGGCCTCCCCCGCTCTCTTATACTCGTCTGCCTCTTCTCTGGTTATGAAGTATCTCTGTTTTACCTGAAAGTCAAAGAAGATAGGAGCAGGAAACGTAACATAGAAGGCGTGCACCCTGTCAAAGATTAGTCAGTACAGAAGGGACTATTCATTCCTCTCGAGAAAATGGTAGCGTACCATAGCATTATAATCAAGGAAAGCTGGTGGTAACTCAATGTCATCCTCCCTTATGGGTACCCCAAGATAATTAGCTAAACGGGTGGCATAAATCCCACCAAAGAAATCAACATCTTTACCATTAAGATGTAACCTCCTCCCAATAATAGCCCCCAAGTTATATCATTTATTACCCATTACCGCACACTTGAGGACACTAAGATCTGATGCACAAAGGTGGCTATGATCATGTTTACCATTAATGCATCTTCCTATAAAGAGAGCAAAATAATGTATGGCAGGAAAGTGAATGCTCCCTATGGTGGCTTGTGTAATATTTCTAGTTTCTCCCACTGTGATGCTAGCAAGGAAATCATTATACTCAGTTTTACGTGGTTCACTGTGAATGCCCCTATGTGGAATTTTGCATGCTTCATTAAAATCTTCTAGGTTCATGGTATATGATTTATCATAAAGATCAAACAGGACAGAATGAGTATTGCGCTGGGATGTAAATTTAAATCTTTGCACAAATGAATCAGTGAGGTGATAGTACTGCCGACACTTATCTGACATGAAGTCCTCAAGACCAGCATTTTGTACGTATGCATCAAATTCGTCCTTGAAACCTGCATGAACCATGAATTGATCCTACAGCCATTCGCAAGGCCGTACTTGAGCTTCCCTTGGTGGTTCAAGGTCCGGCTCACGTATCGCGAGCCTTGGGGCTTGCTTCCTCGAGGAACCACCTTGGTATATCTTCCTAAACATTTTTCTTCCTCTGAATTTTTTTTGAAATTTTTAGTGACTCAAAATAAAAGTGAACCAAACTCAACAAAGTTGATAGCAACTAATCCTACAAGTGCCTAGAGGCTATATCATGCAACAAAACTACTTTGGACCATATAAATTTGACATGCAAGCTCAAGAACAAGGTCACCATCGCAGCAAACAATTGCAATACATAAAGCAGTAGAACAAAAACTAATTGGACCATTAGAGGAATCACATACCGAAGAACAATCCCCCAAAACAGTTTTGCAAATGGAGCTTTGCACAAGGAGGTCGAAAATGGCAGCAAGATGAGCAAGAACACGGGTTTGAGCAACGGGATGATTTTTTCTGGAGGAAGACAAAGTGGATGGGTGCTGGAATAAGTGAGGGGGACCCACAACCACCAGGGTGCGCCTCGGGGGTGGGCGCACCCCTAGGGCTTGTGGCCCACTTGTGCAGCCCCCTGGTGTGTTCTCAGTGCCAAAAATTCTCAAATATTCTATAAAAAATCATATTAAATTTTTAGGGCATTTGGAGAACTTTTATTTTCCGGACATTTTTTATTGCACGGATAATTCAGAAAACAGACGAATAATAGTATTTTTGCTTAATTTAATCTAAATAACAGAAAGTAAAAAGGTAGGTACAGAAGTTGTGTTTACTAAATTCATCCATCTCATGCTCACCAAAAGGAATCCATTAACAAGGTTGATCAAGTCTTATTAACAAACTTCTTCCGAGTGACATGAAACCGGAGAATTTTTGTAGAACACTATGTTGCCTCAACGGGGATATGCATGTTGCCAACAATAAGCATTTCATATTTCTTTTTGATAGTAGGAAGAGGGAATTCAAAACTTCCAATAGCAATAGTTAAAAAAATTCCAATAGAATTGATACTATGAACTTGAGGTTGTTTCTTCGAAAAGTGTACCGTATGCTCATTACCATTAACATGAAAAGTGACATTGGCTTTGTTGCAATCAATAACATCCCCTCTACTACCTGTGTCAGAATATTAAGACCATGAATTTCTTCAATAGGTGGTAAATTCTTTGCCTCTTGCATATCTACAGGACTGGGAAATAGAATACCTCTTTTCTTCAAAGTTGGCTTAGGAGGTGGTTCGGGAAGAGTCCAATCATTATCATTACTCAATATGTTATTCAATAACACTTCAGCTTGTTCAACAGTTTGTTTCCTGAAAACACAACTAGCACAACTATCTAGGTGGTCTCTAGAAGCATCGGTTAGTCCATTATAAAAGATATAAAGTATTCCATTTTTCTTGAGGAGATGATCAGGCAAAGAATTAAGTAATTGGAGAAGCCTCCCCCAAGCTTGTAGGAGACTCTCTTCTTCAATTTGCACAAATTTAAATATTTCCTGTAAGGCAGCTTGTTTCTTATGAGCAGGGAAATATTTTTCAGAGAAGTAATATATCATATCCTGGGGACTACGCACACAACCAGGAGCAAGAGAATTAAACCATAGCTTAGCATCACCTTTAATGAGAATGGAAACAACTTAAGTATATAGTAATAGCAATTTTTTCCTTGTGAGCAAATAGGGTGGCTATATCATTCAATTTAGTGCGATGTGCCACAAAAGTTTTAGTTTCATAACCATGGAAAGGATCAGATTCAACCAAAGTAATTAACTTAGGATTGACAGAGAATTCATAATCCTTATCAGTAACAAAGATAAGTGAAGTAGCAAACTTAGGGTCATATTGCATTCTGGCATTCAAAGATTTTTCTTTCAGCTTAGCTAACAGTTTCTTAAGATCATCTCTATCATTGCAAGAAAAAAAATCTCTAGCAGTTTCTTCATCCATAATATAACCCTCAGGTACCTTAGGCAATTCATATCTAGGGGGAGAATCATACTCTTTAGTTTCAATATTCTCATAAGTTTCAGTAATTTCATTATCTCTAACCCTAGCAAGTTATTCATCAAGAAATTCACCTAGTGGCACAGTATTATCAAGCAGAGCAGTAGTATCGTCATAAGCATCATGCATAGCAGAAGTGGCATCATCAATTACTTGCGACATATCAGAATTACTAGCAGGTGGTGGTGTTGCGAGCTTACTCAAAACAGAAGGTGAATCAAGTGCACAGCTAGATGGCAGTTCCTTACCTCCCCTCGTAGTAGAGGGATAGATCTTGGTTTTTGGAATCTTTCAAATTCTTCACAGTGATCAACAGATATAAATCCCAAGTGACTCAGAGAATAGAGCTATGTTCCTCAGCAACGGGACCCAAAAAAGGTCTTCATAACCCACAAGTATAGGGGATCACAACAGTTTTCGAGGGTAGAGTATTCAACCCAAATTTATTGATTCGACACAAGGGGAGCCAAAGAATATTCCCAAGTATTAGAAGCTGAGTTGTCAAATCAACCACACCTGAAATACTTAATATCTGCAGCAAAGTTTTTAGTAGCAAAACAGTATGGACGTAACGGTAACGGTGGCAAAACTAACAGTAGCAGTTTTGTAGCAATTGTAACAGTGGCAACATCAAAGTAACATAGCAAAGATCAATATGTGAAAAGCTCATAGGCAATGGATCAGTCATGGATAATTATGTCGGATGGCATTCATCATGCGATAGTTATAACCTAGGTTGACACAGAACTAGCTCCAATTCATCAATATACACTACAAAAAAGACACTTCCGTGTTGATACGTGTTTGTCACAGTAGGTCACGTTTTCTGTCATGCATGTACATCCATGACGATTTTATGACAGAATCAAGATAGTCATACATGTGCTATCGTAGAAGTGTTCCATGACATTACCAAAATTATCATCACGAAAGTGTCCACTTCCATGACGATAAATGGTGCATCATGAAAGTGCTTTCGTCAAGGGTGACCGACACGTGGCATCCACCATAACGGGTCACCGTTAAGCTATCGGTTCTGGTTTTGGATCTGATAACCCATTAACAGCCCGGACCAATGAGGATTTTCCACGTGTAAAATTCTCATTGGCCAGAGGAAACACGTGTTGGCTCACCGTTGGGACAGATGTCATCCACTCATTGGACATGAGGCACCTATGATAGGTCGACACGTGACACGGCCCAACAGTGGCTCATTCTGGTGAAAAAGGCCGGCCTAGTAAAAATTAGCAGGCCGGCCCATATAAGGCCTACTTGTGTCAGGTCCATTTAAGCCCACGACCCATATGAGATGTGCCAATTCGGCCCATCAACGGCCCGTTAAAGATTTAACACCATTGCAGCCCATCGTCAGTTCGAGCCCATTAACACCCCGCTATATATTTGGGCTCAATATCGGCCCGATGTGATTTCAGCCTGTTAACGGCCCATTCAAGGGATGGGCCAATTTTCACGATGTACATCTTTCGGCCTTTTTGCGACCCATTTAAGTGTTGGGCCAATTTCCGGCCCGGTGTGTCTTTCAGCCTGTTGACGGCCCATAAATGAGTTGGGCCATTTGTAGTCGGACCTTAGTTTTGGCCTTTTAGCGACCCATTCAAGTGTTGGGCCAATTCCTAACCCGGTGTGTCTTTCAGCCTGTTGACGGCCCATAAATGAGTTGGGCCATTTGTAGTCGGACCTGAGTTTTGGCCTTTTAATGGCCCATGCTTTTCATGGTCCAATACCAGCCCGGTTTCTCTTTCGACCTGCTAAAGGCCCATAGCACAGTTGGGCCATTTACAGTACGACCTGACTTTCGGCCACTTAGCGGCCCATGCTCTTCATGGTGCAATACGAGCACGCTGTCTCTTTCGGCCTGCTAAAGGCCCAACTTATAGTTGGGCCATATGTAGCCCGACCTTAGTGACAGCCTGTTAACGGCCCGTGAAATCAAATTGGCCCACCTGTTGCCCGCTTTGATGTCGGCCTGTTAAGGACCCGGGAGGTAAGAGGGCCGACCATTAACTTCCGGCCTGGTAACGTCCCATTAACTTAATGGGCCCACTAAAGTTCATACATGTCTTTAGGCCCAATTAGATAATTTGATCCCATTACGACGAGCAATTATGCACAGGACCAAAACCGATCAAGCAAAGGTACAACATACAGGGAAAAACTTTGCACATCCAGCATATATTACAGGAAATTACATCCACTGGGCTATCAAATATTGATGCCAGTGCAAATAAATGAACAGAACCTAACGATCTACAACATCACAATCTGCAACCTCGGCGCGGATGATGCCCATAAGCATGTGGGCAAGTTCTTGCTGCTTTGCTACACTGTCTCTGAAAACATTGATCAGTTGTTGTTGCGCACGAATGTGCACCTCTGATTCCTCCACCATTTCCATCATTGCTTCTGCCATTAATTGGTTCACAAACATACATTTTTTTCCGTTGCATTCGAGACAGAGGAAACTGAACAGATTGGCGATTTTGGCAGGCTTGTATTATTGATAGTGGAGAGTGTCTCGACCACTGCATCATAACATAAATTATGAGGGGAACCGAACAGATTAATCATGAGTTATTGCCATATTCCTGGCTTAGATTTATTGGAATGAAACAATGGGGTTGCCTTGCTGTTTTCAGAGTTTGTCTTCTTATCTTCAGCAGCCTGCACCAAATTAACACACTAGCATTGCTATCATTGGCCAGGTCAGATAATAGGAAAGCAACATTGACACAACGAACTTTGGGCAACTAGCCTACACCAGATTAACACAATATGGCACAGTTATCATCAGCCAGGTAAGGTAATACGAAAGCAACATTGACAAAATGAATGAATGGGCAACCAGAGCAGCACTACAATTCAGTAATGTGCATGATATGAGATAGAACACTCATGCAGCTCAGTATGCAAAACTACCAGGCAATTTTCCTTACAAAAATCAACATTGGCGCCTTTAACATTTTGCTACAACTAATTTTAGATCAGATAAAGGTTGAATTCATGCCGATTAACAAAATACATGCTGATGTAAAAATATAGTGATATACAACAAGTACTTACATCAGCATTGGGGCACAGAGAATTCCCGCAAGATATTTTCCTTGAATACGATCCAAATGGAGGAAGTCTTCTATCATTTAACCTTATTTTCTAAAAGAGAGATGTGTAAGAAACATGTAGAAAATATGATCAGAATGCTATAAAATTTCATGATGCGAGGATACGCACACACTTCTTCGAATGGAGTTGACATATTTTTGCTGGACTGGAGCGGACTAGTTCTTTGGCCACTGGAATCTGCTTATTATCAATGGGAGTTAGGTTTCTGTGTGCTGGAGCAGTATCTATGAAAACTGGAGTTGGTTTATTATCTCCTAGCGTTTGGATCTTTTGCAAAGACCTGGTTTGTAACCCTTCAGATTCTAACATAGACGTATTCCCCTTGCATGACTTATATAGAAGAATGGTGCTTCAATTATAAAACATGCTACAACAGAGATGGAACAGGTACTGAAGAATATAAAGGCATGACATATTGACATGTATTCCCTCCATCCGGAAATAAATGGATGGGTCTAGGCGTATTTCAGTTCTAGATACATCCAGTTTTATCCATTTCTGCGACATGTAATCCGGACGGAGGGAGTATGATGTAAGAGCTAGGTGTACGACAGGACAACAGTGTAACAAAACACTACTTGAATGTAAAACTGTATGCTAGCGGAATTCATACAGAAAAACACCAAGGCAACATATGCGTGTATGATTGGGAAACTAAGATGGCATTACAAGAGACCACTAGAACAACACTTCAATGTAAAAAAAAAAAGAACATGGTATGGTAGACAGATGAAGTACATGCTGATGAATAACAATGCATAAGATATTCAGAAGCATGATGTCCAAACTAAGCAAATGGCATTGCGATAGAGTAGAATGACAGTACTTGAATTTGAAAACATGTTATCATGAATGGAATAGGTACTGAAAAACAGGAAGGCATGCCATATTTACATGCATGATCAGCAGGCTAAGCACAAGGCATTGCAATAGAGTAGATGCACTCCAGGACATTATATGCATGTTTTACCCATATCAAGGGCCAAGTTAGAGCAAGGACCTTATGGGGTGAATAGGATTCATCGTCTTTCTACATGTCTTGTGAAGAACTGCCCTTACATGTTCCATCATATTGGGTATCATTGACGTCAAGTTTGTTGGCCGTTACATTGCTCCGTGAGGTTCTTGTGGATAAATCAGTGTGTGCAATTATATCTAACATGCATGGAAGACAACTAGTAGTTAGATTTATGCAATGAGTGCCTGTAGGAGACGACATAAATAGTAGGACTGGGGTTAACTAGCAGCAACAGGTCTCAAAAACTAAAGGGAGAACACAAATGAAAGATACAGAATATGTATCGTTTGTACTCGAGATTAACTAGATGGCACACAAAAGTATTAAGGAACAACATAGGTTATACTAGAAGTGGTATAATACTATAATCACCAGCCTGTGGGATAGCATTGGCTGATGGATGATAACTATGGAACAGCGTTACCTAAAGAACAAGTCTCTTAGCTGAACTATGGAACAACATTAACTCCTAAACAAGACCTGTAAGAGATCAGCATGAATATACAGTGAAATGTGATAATCTATTTTCCATGCTTAGATGAATAACAAATCCATAAATGTTGCACACAAGTAAGATGAGGGTACAACCTATCTGGCCGCCATCCATAGGAGTGAGCATCATGTGCTGACTTGTCGATGGTTCATGTCTACTACACAACCTTCTTCTTGTAGACGTTGTTGGGCCTCCAAGTGCAGAGGTTTGTAGGACAGTAGCAAATTTCCCTCAAGTGGATGACCTAAGGTTTATCAATTCGTGGGAGGTGTAGGTTGAAGATGGTCTCTCTCAAAGAACCCTGCAACCAAATAACAAAGAGTCTCTTGTGTCCCCAACACACCCAATACAATGGTAAATTGTATAGGTGCACTTGTTCGGCGAAGAGATGGTGATACAAGTGCAACATGGATGGTTGATATAGGTTTTTGTAATCTGAAAATATAAAAACAGCAAGGTAACTAACGATAAAAGTGAGCGTAAACGGTATTGCAATGTGTTGAAACAAAGCCTAGGGTTCATACTTTCACTAGTGCAAGTTCTCTCAACAATAATAACATAATTGGATCATATAACTATCCCTGAACATGCAACAAAGAGTCACTCCAAAGACACTAATAGCGGAGAACAAACGAAGAGATTATGGTAGGGTACGAAACCACCTCAAAGTTATCCTTTCTGATCGGTCTATTCAAGAGTCCATAGTAAAATAACATGAAGCTATTCTTTCCGTTCAATCTATCATAGAGTTCGTACTAGAATAACACCTTAAGACACAAATCAACCAAAACCCTAATGTCACCTAGATACTCCAATGTCACCTCAAGTATCCGTGGGTATGATTATACGATATGCATCACACAATCTCAGATTCATCTATTCAATCCAACACAAAGTACTTCAAACAGTGCCCCAAAGTTTCTACCGGAGAGTCAAGACGAAAACGTGTGCCAACCCCTATGCATAAGTTCACGAGGTCACGGAACCCGCAAGTTGATC
This sequence comes from Aegilops tauschii subsp. strangulata, assembly GCF_002575655.3. Lineage (NCBI taxonomy): Eukaryota > Viridiplantae > Streptophyta > Magnoliopsida > Poales > Poaceae > Aegilops > Aegilops tauschii. The sequence continues at coordinate 169,232,102 of NC_053037.3, forward strand.
ACCAAAACATACATCAAGTGAATCACGTGATATCCCATTGTCACCACAGATACGCAGATGCAAGACATACATCAAGTGTTCTCAAATCCTTAAAGACTCAATCCGACAAGATAAATTCAAAGGGAAAACTCAATCCATTACAAGAGAGTAGAGAGGGAGAAACATCATCAGATCCAACTATAATAGCAAAGCTCGCGATACATCAAGATCGTGCCAAATCAAGAACACGAGAGAGAGACCAAACAAATAGCTACTGGTACATACCCTCAGCCCCGAGGGTGAACTACTCCCTCCTCGTCATGGAGAGCGCCGGGATGATGAAGATGGCCACCGGTGAGGGATCCCCCCTCCGGCAGGGTGCCAGAACAGGGTCCCGATTGGTTTTTGGTGGCTACAGAGGCTTGCGGCGGCGGAACTCCCGATCCATTGTGTTCCCCGATGTTTTTAGGGTATATGGATATATATAGGCGAAAGAAGTCAGTCAGGGGAGCCACGAGGGGCCCACGAGGGTTGAGGGCACGCCTAGGGGGGTGGGCGCGCCCAGGGGGTGGGTGCCCCCCTGCCTCGTGCCTTCCTCGTTGCTTCCCTTATGTACACTCCAAGTCTTCTGGATTGCTTCCATTCCAGAAATAACTCTCCCGAAGGTTTCATTCCGTTTGGACTCTGTTTGATATTGCTTTTCTGCAAAACACTGAAACAAGGAGAAAAACAGAAACTGGCACTGGGCTCTGGGTTAATAAGTTAGTACCAAAAAAATATAAAAGTGCATAGTAAAGCCCATTAAACATCCAATATAATAGCATGAATACTTCATAAATTATAGAGACGTTGGAGACGTATCAATGGCCCTGCAGTTGTTGTGGTTGTCCATGTCAGGCACCTGCATTCGATGCAGGGAACTGTTGAGTGGGGACTATAGCTCCCTTCTGGTGTATGCTTCCCTTGTTGGAGCAGCTGCGGTGAGTTGGAAGATGGTGTAGCTGAAGATGCAGAAAACGCATAATGTTAAGAATGACACATCTCTCTGATATGAAGAAATACCCTAAGAGATCAACAGCAAGGTACGAGAGTGGTCACACGTCTGTTGACTGAAGACTAAATTGGGGTCACACGATTTTATTTTATTTTGGTACTGTCCGATCTACGCCGGATGGCTTGATGGCCGTCTTGTGCCTCCCAGCTGACACTGTTCAGAATCTTCGCCGAAGAGCCAGCGACCACCGTCAGAGCAGTCTGCCTCCGCTGTCCGTGGCCCCGACCAAAACCCCGCTCCCCGCCCCACCGCACTACCGTGGTTGCACCGCCCCCGGGCCAATCCACAACGACTCGTCGTCATCCAAATCCGGCAGCGGCAGTACCTTCAACCCACACAACTCTAAGATAGCCATCTAAGCGCTGCTTCCGCAGTGAACTTGCGCTGCCCCACCCATACGTTAGACACCAGCCAACCAGCAGCCTAGGAGCTCTGCCGGCTCGAGGGGTGCTGCTTCCCATTGGGAATCGATTGGCCCAGAATAAAAATTCAGACAACTGATGCCTAAATAAAGTGATTTGAGATGAGGGTGTGACCTCTCTGGCGCCCGGTGAAGTAGGCAGCTCCAGCTGCCAAGTCGGTGAGGCCGGCGCGGTTGCAGTGGCTACCGACGATAGGGAAGCAGAGATGTCGCGATGGTCGACGGCTACGGGGAAGCAGCGCTGGTGCTTTGGACGGGTCCAAATTTGGAGCCGCTCTGGCGCCATGAACAACGGCAGGGGTGAATCGGCTCCGGTACGGTTCAGGCGGCCGTCGTCGAGGCAGCTCCGGCATCACGGAGTAAGAGGCACACGGCCCAGTGCACGACGGCAAATGGGCAGCGTCTCCGGGATTATGGAGGAGGGAGGCTGTGAATTTGGTGCGGTGGGGGCGCCATGGAGGAGGGGCTGAGGTTTCGCGGCTCAGGAGAAGGGAGCTTCCGGGGAGAAGGTGATTTGGCGCCCACGAGGTATGAATGGGGAATTGGGAGGGGGGAACCATGTCTTATGGACGCATTTGTCTGAAATGTGGGGGGAGTTACAGTTCTACCCCTGCCTTTAGGATTCTCGGCTTGGGTCTGTGTACCGAGGGTCGGGGGTAGTAGAGTAACTTTGCTTCTCCCAAATAGTGGGCGCGAGCGATTTTGAGCGAGGAGGGCGTGTTTTGAAATATAGTGGGCGTGAGCGATTTCGAGCGAGGAGGGCGTGTTTTGAAATATAGTGGGCGCGAGAGATTTCGGGCGAGGAGGGCGTGTTTTGAAATATAGTGGGCGCGAGCGATTTCGGGCGAGGAGGGCGTGTTTTGAAATATAGTGGGGGCGAGCGATTTCGGGCGAGTAGAGCATGTTTTGAAATAGTGGGCGCGAGCTATTTCGGGCGAGGAGAGGGTGTTTTGTCGACCATGGTTTATGAATTATTCGGCGCATGTCCTTTCGGCCGAGGAGAAGGCGCGCTTGGATGAAGTTACAAACCTAATCGATGTACAACGGGCCAATTGATGCGTGTCCCACATAGGCCGGTAATTTCGCGTCTCCCATTTATTTGCTCGGTCGAATTCCACCGAGCAGAGGGTGTTTAACGGTTCGTTCAAATTTTTGGAGAATGAGCATCCACGTCTACCTTAGCAAGTCAATTCGAATCAAATTTGAAATATTAGCTTGCCACTTCTTTTTTAGATGGAGAGATGATGCTCGGGAGTAATGTGTTTTTACATGCTCGTTGCTAGCGATTTACTATATGACAAATAGTTGACCCACTCAAAAACGGGAATCAAACCCAAAATGAAATATCTCGATTCAATGAAATAGCTCGTTCACCAGGTCAAAATAGTGAACTAAATCCAAAATTGAACACCTCAATCGAGTAGCATGTTCTACAGTATTATAGTACTCCATGAATATGTTGAAAGTCAAATTAATGAACTTGTTTGATATACGCATATCTCCGTTCATGTGTGGATTGCAGACAACATGTTCTCCAATTTAAATATTTGAATGCAAGTATATATCGAAACATGGTTTATATCAGTCTTTGATGCATAAAACGCGACCTCCCCCTCTCCTGGACTCCTGCTCTCTCTCTCTCTCGCCGACAATCTTCAATTCTGTCGCACACATCCAACACACAAACCTTTTTGGTCCCTCTCCCTCTCTCTGTCTCTCTGTCTCTCTATTTGTGTGTGGGGGGGTCCTTCTAGTTCGCATGCATATATACTCCATCTATAGGTCTCTCTCGCACACTATGTATGATTCTCTAGTCCAACTAAATATCTTGGGTGCACTCATCGTACGCACACAAATACCTTGGCTCATTGCCCGTAACTCTCTCAAGCACCACTCTATCGTCTCGGAGCTCTTCCCTCTCTCTCTCTCAAACTCTCCATCTACCTGGGTCACACATACACATGCATATCTCACTCGCACTTGATAGACCCATCTAAAACTCTATCTTTCTCCCTCGTTCTCTCTCCATCTCACACGCACACACACACAATCTCATGCCTAGCCAAGTTTGATGGTCTCTCACTCAGATGTAGGCACACGCAGTGCCCCCCTATATGTGTATGACTAGCTAATCTTAGTCTCCATCACAAACATGTGCATGGTCTATCTCGATTTCTCTCGGGGCATCTTTCTATCACGCACGCACCTCCCTCGATCTCCCACCCATATAGTCCCCTCATGATCTCGACGGGATCTCTCTATCACAAACACACCCTCTCTCCCGCCCCATGCGTACATGTTCTCCATGTGTCCCTCTCGACCTTTGTTCCTTGTTGGCCAGACCTCTATTGGACATGTGCTATAGGGGTGTCTCTCTCCGTTGCAAACAATCACGCACTAGCTATCTTCGTGTATCTCCTCACCTTGCTTTTCTATCTCGGAGATGCATGTGTAATATGTTTGCATAAGAAACGAAAAAACATACTCTCTCTCTCTAATTTATCGTTTGTTGTCCCTTTCTCTTTCACACATATACTCTTTTTGCACACTCATTCATTCTCCTTCACATGCACTTGATCTCTCTCAACTTAGCCACTCTCTTCGGTCCATAGCATATAGATTTATTGAAAATTCAAACATCACAAAGTTTGACCATGTACGTGGAGAAAAACATTTACATCTAGAACGGCAAACATATACCATTAGATTCATCATGAGATGTAGTTTCGTATGATGTATCTTTGGTATTGTAGATATAAATAACTTTTGTGTAAACCTGATCAAAGTTTCCGTTTGACTTCTAAAAAATTTACATGCACTGCATTATCGAGCGGATGGAATATCTCTTTCCCCCTCTCAGCTATCTGACGCACAACTCAGCCTTATCGGGGCTCCTCTATCTCTCTCAAACTTTATATCTCCCTGGTTCACACATACACATGTCTCGCTCGCTCTACATATAGACCCATCCAACACTCTTCGCCCTTGTTCTCTCTCTATGTGACACGCGCCCCCCTAAGTACCATAATCCCTCACTCCATCATAGGCGCATGCACTCCACCCCTAAGTATGATTATCTCTCACTAGCCATCAGGAACACACGTATTGTCTCCTTCCATCCATACGTCTATCTCGATATCTCTCAGGGTATCTTCTATCACGCACACACCTTGTCACTCGATCTCCCACCCATGTAGTCCCATCACGATCTCCAGGGGATCTCTCTATGACAAACATACACTCTCTCTCCTCCCCATGTCTGCATTTTCTCCGTATGTCTCTCTCGACCTCTCTCCCTTGTTTGTCAGACCCCTCTGGGCCACGTGCTAGGGGTCTTTATCTCTCGGTTGCAAACAACCACACACTATCTCCTCACCTTACTTCCATTGTCGAAGATGCATGTGTGATATGTTTGCATAAGACACACACGCCTTTTCTCTACTTTTATCATGTGTTGTCCATGTATCTTTCACACACGCACACACACTTTTTTCACTCACTCTTTCTATTTCATGCTCTCTCTCTCTCTAGTTAGGGACTCTCTCACGTCCATAAGCATATGGATGTTCTGAAAAGTCAAACCTCGGAAAAGTTTGACAAGGTATATGTGGAGAAAAACATTTACATCTGGAACGATTATTAGATTCATCACAACATGTACTTACTTCATACTATCATTTATCTTTGGTATTGTAGATATAAGTAATTTCTTTATAAACTTGGTCAAAGTTTCAAAAGTTTGACTTAAAAAAATGTTGGCACTACATTATCGAATGGAGGGAGTAGCTCTTTCTCTCTCTCTCTCTCTGCTATCTCTCATGGGCCTCCCCTCTCAACTCTCTATACCGACGGATTATACGCTCATTGTGTCAGTGTATAGCTCCGTATATTGTTTAGTAGACCGGCCAACCAGTCCACATGCTGCCTTGTCAGCTCGTGTTCTTTATCTTCATGTGCTGGCCCATGTGGCAGTGGGTGAAAATAAGTAAACTAGAGGCCCATCTGACACGCGGTGAAGTAAACAAAGTTGAAACCACTCGGGGTAGCACCCCGCACGCTAGTAAATTGAGGGCGCATTGAGGACACACTTCTTCCGCGTGAAGGATGCACTCGCGCACAATTCACCACTACCCGGCGGCATGCACAGAAGGACGCACTCGCGCACACCCAGCAGGCCAGCACACAACACACACCAGCACACGTGTACACAGGCGTCGCCGCCGGTTGAGATGGATGGCAAGGCAGCCAACAAGCAGAGGCGGCTTGAGCCAAAACCGCATCCGGTGAGCCTGGACTTCACCAGTAGCCTCCCCGACGGCATGCTGCTCGTCATCATCGGCCTCCTCCCCACCAAATCTGCCGTGCGGACCGCCCTGCTCTCCCGGCGGTGGCGCCCCCTCTGGCGTCGTGTCCCCCTCGACCTCACCGTCGACAGCTGCCTGTGCGACGGGGATTGCAAACGCATGGCTGCAGTCTCCAAGATCCTTTCATTGCACCCTCGGCCAGCCATACGCCTTGACATTCGCATGTTCAGTACCAACTGCAAGGTCCAAGCCAAGTTCGACGAGTGGTTCTTATCCCCCGCCCTAGATGAACTCGACGAGCTCAGCTTTGAAGCTGGACGATGTCGCTCCCTGCCGCCGTCGGCGCTCCGCCTCACGCCAACGCTGCACCACGCCAGCTTCAGCTCCTGCTATCTTCCCCAGATTAATGTCGCGCCCGCCCTTCTTCTCCCTCAACTCAAGCAGCTCGACCTCTTTGACGTTGGCATCTCGAAGCAGGCTATGGAGCACCTGCTCCGCAGCTGTACTGTGCCCGAGTACCTTCATCTTGAGCAGATCCACGGGTTCATTAGCCTCCACATCGCCTCGACGAATCTCCGATGGATTTATGTGTCTTGCTGGCCCCGCAACAAGACATCAATTGGGAAGAGATCACTCTAGCTGTTCCACATTATGGTCATTGAGAATGCGCCTTTCCTTGAGAGATTGCTTGTATCTGGTCTAGAAGGTCCAACAAAAATCAGGTTCATTGACGCGTGGAAACTGACAACGTTGGTGTACTCGTCTGCCAAATTCTCCGAACTCTTTATTGGATCCGTAATAGTTCAGGTACAACACTCATCTTCTTCTCCGTTTTCTTGAAATTCACATTTTTAAATTTCTTCTTAATGTATTAAGACCGTCTTCTAGAAAATGATTCCCACAAGCTTGACCCAGTCTATGTGCATAGTGAAGATCTTGGCAATAAAATCTATCGGCCCCAATCTGGATCAAGTTGTTGGATTCCTTACATGATTTCCGTGAACGGAGAAGCTACTCATCGAGGTGAAACTTCTTTCCTATTAGTAAACGGTAATCACAACGTAGCTCAATTTTTTCATAATTTTCCCAAATTACGGTGACAAGTGTAGTGTTCAAAACTGCATCTACGCACTACACCGAAAGAAATGTTTTTAGTATTTTTTCTCACGTGATCACCTGCATCGGTTTTTGTTGTACTACTATAGTAGCCTAGGCTAGTCATAGTGGAAAGTAACTTAGACTAGTAACTCTATGGTTACGCTAAGAGCAAGTACTACCTACGTCCTAGTTTACTCTTCCTATTTTGTAGTATCAAAATTTGACCATAGATTTAACTGACAAAATGTTTATGCATGTCACTAAAAAATTATATCGTTCGATTCGTATTTGAACATAATTTCAAATGGTATGATTTTTGGTGACATGCATTGGCATTTTCTTAGGTAAATCTATGGTCAAAATTTTACACTAAATACGAGTGTCGGTGTCAAAACCGGCGGATCTCGGGTAGGGGGTCCCGTACTGTGCGTCTAAGGCGGATGGTAACAGGAGGCGGGGGACACAATGTTTACCGAGGTTTGGGCCCTCTCGATGGAGGTAATACCCTACTTCCTGCTTGATTTATCTTGATGATATGAGTATTACAAGAGTTGATCTACCACGAGATCATAGAGGCTAAACCCTAGAAGCTAGCCTATGGTATGATTGTTGTTGTCCTATGGACTAAACCCTCCGGTTTATATAGACACCGGAGGGAGCTAGGGTTACACAGAGTCGGTTACAAGGGAGGAGATCTACATATCCGTATTGCCAAGCTTGCCTTCCACGCCAAGGAGAGTCCCATCCGGACACGGGACGAAGTCTTCAATCTTGTATCTTCATAGTCCAACAGTCCGGCCAAAGGATATAGTCCGGCTGTCCGAGGACCCCCTAATCCAAGACTCCCTCAGTAGCCCCTGAACCAGGCTTCAATGGCGATGAGTCTGGTGCGCAGATTGTCTTCGGCATTGCAAGGCGGGTTCTTCTCCAAATTCTGAACACTTGTTTGAGTAGTGTTCGGCTTCCCATAAATGTTGCACTCCTTGGCTTCCGCGCCTAATAATGGATATTCTCCACTCGTCGAGTGAATGCGAGAAGTTGGGGCATTTTTACAATTGCCACCCTAGCCATGCGGGTAAATCGTCTATTAAAGAGACGGGGATTCTCATATCCAGATAACACCATTCTCCCACAGCGAGTATCCATCAGAGCGCGCCCGGAAAAAATCCATTCCAACATGGTCGGTCATCGCAGCTCCTCCTCTCGCTCCCGTAGCCCTAAGCCCGGCAATTGGAAGAAGTGTTCTGTCCCCCACAGCCAATTAGTAGAGTTGCAGACCCAGGGATTTCTCCCTCCAGCGTATATGGTCCCCGTTCGAGCCGGGCTCGCCACCTATAACGGTGGGGAGCAAGCGGAGATCTTTCCCAGCCCATCCATGGGGGAGCGGGTATGCCTCGTCCCTTACTTATTAAGAGGGCTTGGATTTCCAATTCATCCGTTCCTAAGCGGGCTCCTGGAGTTCTGTGGCCTCCAGCTACACAATTTCACTCCCGCCTCCATATTACACATTGCTGGCTATGTCGCCCTCTGCGAGCTATTTCTGGGCTGCGAAGCTCATTTCGAGCTATGGAAGAGGCTATTCTGCCTCGTAGCCCGTACACAGGAGGGGTCCCTGTACCAAGTGGGCGAAGCCGAAATATGGCGCATCGCCGGGACCGGATACCTGTCCAGTACTCTGAAGAAGACATCCGAGGACTGGCCTTCGGAGTGGTTTTATATGGAGGACGTCCCCCTTCCGGACCCTATTCGGATGGGCCTCCCTGAGTTCGACAACGCTCCCCTGAAGAAACGCCACAGCTGGCGCCCTCGGAACCCTCAGGAGGAACATAACGGAGAAGTCCTTTACCTGATGGGCCGGATAAAAATGCTGGCTCAATCGGGACTGACAATAATCAAGGTTATGTCAATATGTATAATGCGGGGGGTACAGCCACTTCAATATCGAGGGCACCCCATGTGGCACTTTAACGGGGAAGATGATGCTACCCGCTGTGGGCGTAAGGGACCGGACTCAGCTGCTCTAGCAAAAATCCTGTCTGATTTGTACAAGGGAGAGGAAGAGGAGTTCATCCGCATTAAGCCATGGGATGGATTCTCCATGTACAACCCTCCAAGCTGGGTGAGCTGTCACTTTTTACTCCTAGCCTTCCCGCATTCTTCGTCATAAGTACTTACCTTGCCGTTTCATGGCAGGAACTGCAAAAAGCTGTAAGGGAGGTCAACAGCCCGCCTCCACAACCAGAGGACCCTGACCGGGCCCTCGATCCCGGACTCGAAGAGGATCCAGACATATTTGTGGAGCTGATCGACAGGACATTCTATCAATTGAGCTGCGATGATGCCATGGTGGCCATTATAGCCGACTATCCTGGGCTACTCCCTACATCGCATGTAAGTAAAACCGGAGTCCCAACATCCGAGAAGGATCCCCTTTTTTGCTCTTCACCTACCGTACACCTATGGTGTCTTACAGGGAAGGCCCTCGGGACGCCATGCCGAACCCGCAGTGACTCGCCAACAAGGGGCACCGAAGCTGGGTAGGCTAAAAAGGATGGCGGTCAGGACTAAGACACCGTCGCAGAGGTATGATACAGAACCTCGCTCTGTGGTTGTCGTCTTTTAAAATATAATAACGTCCACGTTTCCTAGTAGGAAAAACGCTCGCCGGACTATATCCAGAGAGGTTGCCGATCACGCCCCCACCAGTCGGGCTCCAGCGCCGGACATAGAGGCGGAAGCTAACACGGGGCGAACGCCGGATGCTCCTCCTACAGAGGATGCAGATAGATTATCCGCTACAAATTCCAAAGTGGAGAGCGCCATGAATCACAGGCGTCGTCGGGCCGTACTCCGGGATGCTTGTTTCTCCCAAGAGGCGTTTGATGCCTTCAACTTAGGAGACGCGTACATCCGTGCGGCTCAAAATGGTCTTGCCAGAGCCATGGATCAGTATGTAAAGGATATACGGGTAAGAAAATCTGACGAATATATATATATCAGTAGCCCCTGAGACTTGAAACTGTTGACACAACTGATTTAAGGATCATTATTTTTGCAGGTTCTTACAGAGAAGAATACCCAATTGTCTCAAGAGCTGGAAGAGTGCAAAGCCCAGCTACGGGCTGCAGTTGCCGCGTGGAAGGAGTCCGAGAAGGCCCCCTCTGGTAACACTTGTTTCCATTGCAAAGAATGACAGGTACCAGATAGTATGCGGCATGCATGCAAATCTAATCAATAGATGCTGCAGATGACTACGGAGTGAATCCGGAGGCCGTGCCGGGGATGCGCAACGTGCTAATCGCCAGCTAAATGCTGGCGAGCGCGTGCTTACGTGGGTTAGGTAGGAGAAAAACGATCTCCAAGACGCCAATATCCAGCAGGGCGTGGAACTGAAAGATGTTCGAGCCCAGCTTGCAGACTCCGTGAAGGAGAATAAGCGGCTTCGACGCGGCATTTTCAGTAAGTGCTTGAACGGACTTTTGAAAGAGTTCGGCGAAGAAGCCAGCTAACAGATTTATATCTGCAGGTATGCTGACGGGTCGTCCCGAGGAGGAGATGCTCGGGTCCGCGGGTGATCTTCTGCCAGAGCTCTCACAACTGCACGAACAAGTTCGGCAGGTGATGCAGGGCATTGCCCAAGCCTTGTGGCCATCCGTCTCACTGCCAGGGGGCATGGGGGAGCTTGTAGAGAAGCTCAAGGGAGTGCGGCGGCGCTTCCAATTATGGAGGATATCAGCCTGCCGACAAGGTGCGAGGGAAGCCTGGGCCATGGTGAAGACGCGGTATACCAAGGCTGACCCTAACCACATGGCCGAGGTCGGACCTGTGGCGCATGACGGGAAGGAGATCCCCGTCAGTTTGGTGTATGACCAAGTAGAATTAGCCGCAAAGTATTCCCAACAGGATTGTAGGCTAGACAGCCTGTTGGATGGTATAGAAGAAGAACTTAGTCAGTCTAAGTGACTGTGTACTTCAAGTGACATATATTGTCCCTAGCCGGATTGTAAATCATTTGTCATGGCGGACCTTTCGCTTCGACCTCTGGGCCCGATAGTCCAGAGTGTATCCGAATACCCGCTCAGTTATGTAAAAACCGGGGTACGCGTGGAAACCAGGCGTAGGGGTCATAAGTGCTTGAACAGACAAGTACCCAACTAGCTATGTTATATTACATGGTTAGTAAGAAACATCTTCCAGGGAGAATAGTTCCGTTAAGGGTTCCTTTCCGTGGGTACGCATGCCCTAATGTGCATGTCCGAACTGCGAAAAGAGACGCAGGCTATAAACATCTGGGGGCATGTATTAAAATAAATAAAAGTCATCTTTTGTTCACTGACCGAGTATTCCCTTAAGAACGCTAGCTTTCGGCTTCACCCAGTCTGAGGTACACATCCGGCTGACCCGGTAGTAACAATCGCAGAGGTGCTCCCCTTATGCCCTAGCTGAATTAACGGGAACGTAGGGCATAAACACAAGAGCCAGGCAACCCAGCTTGGCCAAAACTTAAGTCATATCGATGCATATAATGGCGAAAAAACGTACATGTGGAAGAATAACACATGTGTGGGGCATAAAGCCCGGAAAATGGTTATATTAAGCTTCTGTATAAGAAGCCCCCAGGTATAATGAGCGCGGTTAGCGCGTCAAGATTGTGTAGTCAAGACACAATTTAGCCTTTTAAGGCCTTGAAGAAAAGAAAAAAAAGAGAAAGAGAGAAAAGACAGATAACGGATATGTAAAAAATTGATGGAGGTAAGGAGACGAACATAGAGTCCGGCACTAGGCGTAGAACCTTCGGAGTCTCGCTGCGTTCCATGGGTTTGGCTCGAGTCGATTATCCGATGCATCCCGCAGACGGTACGCTCCACCGGTTAGAACCTGGTCAATAATGAAGGGACCTTCCCATTTGGGCTTGAGCTTGTTCTTTTTCTTCTCCGGTAGGCGTAGAACGAGTTCGCCAACGTTATAAGTTTTGGCCCGTACTTCTCTACTTTGATACCTTCGAGCCTGTTGATGATAAAATGCGGAACGGGCTTTTGCCACGTCACGCTCCTCCTCCAGGGCGTCCAAACTATCCTGCCGATCGAGCTCAGCCTCTTTTTCTTCATACATGTGCACTCGAGGTGAGTCATGAATTATGTCACAGGGCAGTACCGCCTCTGCACCGTACACCATAAAGGACGGTGTGTATCCGGTAGTGCGATTCGGCATGGTCCGCAGGCCCCATAGTACGGAGTCGAGCTCCTCAACCCAGTGTGTGTTTGATTCCTTTAAGGACCGCACTAATCTGGGTTTAATGCCGCTCATGATAAGACCATTTGCTCGCTCGACTTGACCATTAGTTTGCGGGTGATAGACAGAAGCATAATCGAGCTTGATGCCCATGTTGCTGCACCAAAGTTTCACCTCGTCGGTTGTAAAGTTCGAGCCGTTGTCGGTGATGATGCTGTGGGGGATGACATAATGGTGTACAACCCCAGATATGAAGGCTATCACCGGTCCGGATTTAGCCGTTTTGACTGGTTTGGCTTCTATCCATTTGGTGAATTTGTCCACCATGACCAATAGGTATTTTTTCTTATGGGTTCCCCCTTTGAGGGGTCCGACCATATCAAGCCCCCAGACCGCAAAGGGCCAAGTAATGGGGATTGTTTGGAGAGCAGTAGGCGGCATATGGCTTTGGTTTGCGAAAAGCTGGCAACGGACGCAACGTTGAACAAGGTCCTGTGCGTCTGCTCGGGTCGTCGGCCAATAGAAACCTGTACGGAAGGCCTTGCTTACAAGGGCCCGGGCTGCGGCGTGGTGGCTGCCGAGTCCAGCATGGATTTCTGCCAAAAGCTTCCGCCCTTCCTCTTCGGAGATGCACCTTTGAAGGACTCCGGTAGTGCTTTTCTTATAAAGCTCTCCCTCATGGACCTTGTAGGCTTTAGACCGCCGCACTATGCAGCGTGCCTCATTTTGGTCCTCGGGTAATTCCTGCCTGGTTAGGTAGGCCAGGAATGGTTCTGTCCACGGGGCGATGACGGCCATTATCACGTGGGCTGAAGGTGTTATTTCGGTGGCAGAGCCTCCGATTGTGTCAGAGTGTTCGGAATCTGGTGTTGTGGCCGGGTCCGGACTATTGTTACCGGTGTCCCCTTCCCATACCACGGATGGCTTAAACAGCCTTTCCAAGAAGATGTTAGGTGGGACAGGGTCGCGCTTAGCGCCGATACGGGCGAGGATATCCGCCGCCTGATTGTTTTCCCGAGCCACATGGTGGAATTCAAGCCCCTCGAACCGAGCTGACATTTTGAGGACGGCGTTGCGATAAGCCGCCATTTTCGGATCCTTGGCGTCGAAGTCTCCATTTATTTGAGATATTGTGAGGTTCGAGTCCCCACGCACCTCCAGGGGTTGAATGCCCATGGAAACTGCCATCCGGAGACCATGTAACAGGGCCTCGTATTGGGCTGCGTTGTTGGAGTCTGTGTATAGTATTTGGAGTACGTATTGGACTGTATCTCCCGTGGGGGACGTCAGGACGACGCCAGCCCCCAGACCAGCCAGCATTTTAGAGCCATCGAAGTGCATGATCCAATTGGAGTACGGACCGTATTCTTTAGGGAGTTCGGCTTCTGTCCACTCGGCGACAAAGTCGGCCAGTACTTGCAACTTAATGGCTCGCCGTGGTCTATATTTTATGTCGAACGGGAGGAGCTCGATAGCCCATTTGGCAATCCGGCCCGTGGCATCGCGGTTGTTTATTATGTCGTTGAGTGGTACTTCCGAGGCCACCGTAATTGAACACTCTTGAAAGTAGTGTCGTAATTTCCGGGATGCCATAAATACCGTGTATGCTATCTTTTGATAATGTGGGTACCGTGATTTGCATGGAGTGAGGACAGTGGATACATAATATTCCGGCTTTTGAAGTGGAAATTTATGTCCGTCCGTCTCTCGTTCGACGACGAGCACTGCGCTTACAACTTGGTGAGTTGCCGCTATATATAACAGCATTGGTTCGCCGACATTTGGCGCGGCCAAGATTGGGTTGGTGGCCAGGATGGCTTTTATTTCTTCCAATCCGACCGTGGCCGCGTCCGTCCACTCAAAGTGTTCGGTGCGCCGAAGGAGGCGATAAAGGGGTAGTGCCTTTTCTCCTAATCGGGAGATAAAGCGGCTTAAGGCCGCCACGCATCCAGTTAACTTCTGGATTTGCTTGAGGTCAGTTGGGATAGCCAACTGTGACAGAGCTCGGATTTTAGCCAGATTTGCTTCAATTCCTCTACTGGAGATGATGAAGCCCAGGAGCTTTCCGGCGGGCACGCCGAAAACGCATTTTTCCGGATTGAGCTTGATGTCGTATGTTCGGAGATTGTCGAACGTGAGCCTCAAGTCGTCTATTAAGGATTCGACATGTCTGGTTTTAACGACCACATCGTCTACGTATGCCTCCACTCTTTTGCCGATATGTTTTTCCAGACATGTATGAATCATGCGTTGATACGTTGCACCGGCGTTTTTTAGCCCGAAGGGCATTGTGTTAAAACATAAGGGGCCATATGGAGTGATAAATGCCGTTGCGGCTTGATCGGACTCCGCCATCTTAATTTGGTGGTAACCGGAGTATGCGTCGAGGAAGCACAATGAGTCGTGTCCTGCAGTAGCGTCGATAATTTGATCGATGCGGGGGAGGGGGAAGGGATCCTTGGGGCAAGCCTTGTTAAGGTCCTTGAAATCGACACATAGGCGCCAGGATTTATCCTTCTTTGGTACCATCACCAGGTTTGCTAGCCAGTCCGGATGTTTTATTTCTCTAATGAATCCGGCCTCCAATAACTTGGCTAGCTCCTCTCCCATGGCATGTCGCTTAGGTTCAGAGAAACGCCGAAGAGTTTGCTTGACCGGCTTGAATACCTTTAGAATGTTAACGCTATGCTCGGCCAGCCTGCGTGGGATTCCTGGCATGTCTGAAGGATGCCAGGCGAATATGTCCCAATTCTCACGCAGGAACTCCCGTAGTGCGGCGTCTACAGCGGGGTTTAACTGTGCCCCGATGGATGCTGTTTTTGTAGGGTCCGTTAGGTGGACTTGGAATTTTACTATTTCATCCGCTGGTTTAAAAGAGGTGGATTTGGATCTTTTGTCAAGTATCACATCGTCCCTGTCCACTTTGGAGCGCAGCGCATTTAATTCCTCGGCCGCGAGGGCTTCGGACAATGCCTCAAGGGCCAGTGCGGCTGTCTTGTTTTCGGCGCGGAGTGCTATGTCCGGATCACTAGCTAGAGTGATAATTCCATTGGGCCCGGGCATTTTGAGCTTCATGTACCCGTAATGGGGTATGGCTTGGAAGATCGTGAATGCCTCCCGCCCTAGAAGGGCGTGGTATCCGCTACTGAACGGGGCCACTTGGAATGTAATTTCTTCGGACCTATAATTCTCCGGCGTGCCGAATACCACATCTAGTGTGATTTTCCCAGCGCATCATGCCTCCCGGCTAGGGATGATTCCTCTGAAGGTCATGCTGCTTTGCTCAATGCGGTTTCTGTCTATTTCCATTTTTTGAGGAGTCTCCTCATAAATGAGGTTTAATCCGCTGCCGCCATCCATGAGCACTTTAGTAAGCCGAAAGCCGTCCACAATTGGACTAAGGACCAAGGCGGCTGGTGCTCGGGCTGTTCGGAATTTAGGTTCGTCACTGGCATTGAAGGTGATAGCCGTGTTGCTCCATGGATTTATTGCTGCCACATGGCAGACGTCGGTAAGGCTGCGGAGTGCTCGCTTACGCCTATTATTTGAGGCGAAGGTCTCGAAGACAGTCAATACTATATTGTTGTTATCCACGGGGTGGTGCTCGGTGGTATTTTTAATGAGGAGATCCTCACCGCTCTTGGCCACCTGCCGGAGTACCCAACATGCTCTAAGGCTGTGTGTTGGTATGGTATCCGTTGTACTGTGAATTTTGCATGGCCCATTAAGCCATCCCTCCAATACGGTTCTACGCCCTGTAGTGGGCTTTTGCTTCTTTGTAATTGAGTCGGGCGACTTATGAGAGTGCACCCTTTTAGTTCGGACTGGGGGTTTTGTCAAAGCCGGATTATCCCAAAATTTGTTTGGGTTTTCCAGGCGCTTTCCAACGCACAGTACTTCCGTACTATGGCCGCCAAGTCAGCGAAGTGTGCTATGTCACGGAGACTTATGGCATTGAGGATTCCCTTGTCCGTGCAATTATTGCAAAAGAATGAAATTGCGTCTTCCTCGCGACAGTCCTTGACCTTGTTCATTACAAGGAGGAATCTGGCCCAATAGTGATGTACTGTCTCCTGGGGCTCTTGCCTAATGTGGGAAAGATCGTTTATATCTGGGTGGGTGGGTGGATTTAAGTCCGGACCTTGACCCGATCTGAGACCCGGGGGCAAAGGAGTTTCCGATCATGGAAGTTCGGGCTCCGGGATGTTGCCCAGTAGGTCTGGCCCGTTGCCTGATTCTAGGTTCAGGGTTTGGGCGATGTCCTCCCGTAGGCGGGTATCCGGCTCAGAGAGCTCGGGAATTCGGACATAGTTTGTCCTCAAGATAGAGGAAGAATCGCCGCATTGCTCCTCCACCACCGCTATCTGATGGGTGACCGGCGGAGAGTTAATCTCCCTTTGGTCGGGTTTAAGCCCAGTCCGATCATAGTCCGTAGCGACTCCCAAAGCGGCGATGCGATCCAAAAGCTCGTTCAAAGAGGAGAGCTCCACTGGATTCATCCGCTCGGTAAGTTCCGAGCCGATGTGGAGGCTGTTTTCGATGACCCGAGAAGTCATCGTCGGCGCAGCGGCCGAACGGGCGGTCATGACGAAGCCGCCTAGTCGGAGAGTTTGGCCTACAGCCAGGGCTCCCCCAGAGGTGATGTTGTCCCTGACAACGAGACAAGTCATCCTTCCTTATGATGACGGCACAGTGGAACTCTCAATGAAAGCACCAATGTCGGTGTCAAAACCGGCGGATCTCGGGTAGGGGGTCCCGAACTGTGCATCTAAGGCAGATGGTAACAGGAGGCGGGGGACACAATGTTTACCCAGGTTCGGGCCCTCTCGATGGAGGTAATACCCTACTTCCTGCTTGATTGATCTTGATGATATGAGTATTACAAGAGTTGATCTACCACGAGATCGTAGAGGCTAAACCCTAGAAGCTAGCCTATGGTATGATTGTTGTTGTCCTACGGACTAAACCCTCCGGTTTATGTAGTCACCGGAGGGAGCTAGGGTTACACAGAGTCGGTTACAAGGGAGGAGATCTACATATCCGTACTGCCAAGCTTGCCTTCCACGCCAAGGAGAGTCCCATCCGGACACGGGACGAAGTCTTCAATCTTGTATCTTCATAGTCCAACAGTCCGGCCAAAGGATATAGTCCGGCTGTCCGAGGACCCCCTAATCCAAGACTCCCTCAACGAGGTAGTACAAAAGTGGGGTATAATGGCCCTCCACTATGTAGGCCAAAACACGTGCCAAATTCACTTGTGATGCATTTGGCATCGATGCCCCTCCATTGCTCACCTGGTGCCCCAATCTGGATGACCTACTTTGCTCCGGTGCCAAATTAACTCACGCAATGAAAAAAACTTGCGTGGGAGAGAGAGATAGGACTGAGGCAATAAAAAAACACTTGTTTGGGAGAGTGATAGCCTAGTGTAGTTGGTTTGATTGATTTGTTTATACATGTGGGTCTGTGTGCACAACGGTGCCAACTCTCTCACATCGCGAGAGCGGTGCCAAAATCTTTTGATTTGACATCGATGCGTATTATGTGGCATACTTTTGAGAAATATGGCATCGGCCACATAGTGGAAGGCAACAAATGCCCAAGCTCTTCACGTGCTCCTAGGTAAATGAGAGGAAACAGAAAGAGAGAGAGAGAGTGAAAAAATATCACTAGCCAGCCAACCCTATCGTATGAGCGAATGATATTGGTACCTCTTGATGACACGGCAATCTTATACAACCAACTGCTCTAATATGTTCTCTTCTTTTGCAGATAAAAAAGACCCGAAAGTGAAAAATGTGCTGCACTATAACAATCTCATCGACTGCCTTGATCTCCATCTTATAGAAATTGATTTGATCGACTACCGAGGCAGCACATCTGAGATTAAATTGGCCAGGTTCTTTGTTCTGGAGGCAAGTGTGCTCAAGGTAATGAGGTTTGGCGTTCTCCGGCGCAACAGTGAATGGCGTGCTGATCACCGCAAGCGTCTAAGCCTAAATGACAAAGTCCCCGTAGAAGCCGAATTTGTTTTTGAAACATCAAGTGGCCAGAGACTCGAAAATTTATTTGCCCATTAGTGACTTGTCAGGGCGGTGGATTTTAGTTTGTACGATAATGCTGCATCCACCTAAAGTAACGAAAGTTCTTACGTAAACTTCCTAGATTCCCTCTTCGTAGGTGTAGCATTACTCCTAACATTTGTAATATCAGTTTGAAACTTGTAATAATGTCGTGTCCTATTCCTGCGTTTTGAAAATCCTGCGAATCAAAGAGGTCCTGAGTTGGTGATGATGTTGTGCCTGCCATCTTTCACCAATAGCCGTCGGATCTAGATCTGACGCATACAAACCAAACTTCTCCAGTTTTGCAGAAAGATGCCCGCACTTGTTCCCTATTTACAAACAACTCCTTATCTCTCACAATCAGCCTTATCTCCTCCCCACCACATCTAGAAGGCCATGGAAAAATCTAGCACGATGGCCGCCGCCGGCGCCATCCATCCCCAATCTTGGTGTTCCATGCAATGCACGGGCATCTACGCACGGGAAATTATGTCAAACACGGCTAACTGTAAGCAGGCTAGCTCTATAGCCATGATGATAGTGACTGCAGACGGTGAGGCTGACTTATGTTATGCCGAACACGGTGCCTATACTCAGGTGTCATCTCCGGCGCAGGGTCTTTTCACTTCACTGCGACGAGCAGCACGTAATAATTTGACAAACGGGTAGTACAATGCTATTACATTGGTAGTACTACTACTAGTACTAGCACCACCGTCTGGATTTAATAGTACTACCACGTCCATCTGGATTTAGTATTTGACTAGCAATATCTAGTAATGCATGTCACAAAAAATGTACTACTCCCTTTGTAAATAAATACATGGTGTATTGTTTTATTCCTTCCGGTAGATGGCTCAAATCTGATGTCTCATCAATCAGACTACTATTGTACTCACCGAGCGCTCAACTTTGTAAGCTACCAACAAAAAATTGCAATCAAAGACTACCATTGTACTCCCTCCGTACTGGTGCAGTGGTCATGTTACGAAAACCAAATAGTAATCCCAAAACTTTTAGGCGCGGTGCATTAACTACCCACCTCGTTCCCTGTTTTTGCCACGAAAAAAGAAATCACCCAATATGAGACGTGGGGTGCGTATGCATCCAATGACTTGAGACTACTCCCTCCGTCTAGGTGTATGACTAGCCACAATGAAGAGTAACATACACTATAGTAACATACACATATCCCTAAACTATGTTACTACCTTTCATAGTGGGTAGTAACATAAGTATGGTAACATGCAAAGCCTCATTTATTAGGTTATAGACTCATATTGCATTGGGACATGTGATGTTACAGTAATAACTAGCTAAGTTACTCAAACTACCTCTCTCCTCATTAACTCATTGCCACATAAGGCTGGTTGTAACGGGGAGTATCATATACTAGTATCATGCATATGATACTAGTGTAATGCATAGTATCATATATTAGTGTCATGTAGTACTCTATTTATTGCCATGCATGACACAAAGTAGCATAGCATTTATTATGATATGGTATCATGATATGATACTACACCCTCTCTTTCTTCATTTAATGCTGTGACACCTCATCAAAATTGCCTAGTTGGCATGCATGATACTAGCTATGATACTACCATTACGACCAGCCTAAGCAAATTTGTTGAGTTGGACTCGATGTTACTGCTGAAGTCACTCCCACTATGGCTAGTCTAAGTCATCTTAGAGCAAGTGAAAAAGAGGAGTGGGCTCTCATGCAAGAGCCTAGCTATATGCGGATTCCTAGGCCGGTATACAATAAATATGAAGAAAAAGAGAAGATGAGAAAAAGTAGTACTCTTATAGCCAGCCTTATAGCTAACCTTATTGTATGAGTGGCTACAAGTGATGGCTCTATATGACATGGCAACATCATATAGCCAGCAGCTAGCTATACTATTAACCATGCTCTTAGGTTGTGCACCATGACCAAGACGAAGGGGAAAGCGAGAGAACTTAATGTATTTTTGCTAATTAATAGGATTACATGCAATGAACTAACCACTGCATGTCATGTTTGGTAGTCTCAAGTCATTGAAAGAATGCACGGCCCACATCTCTCATTGGTTGATATGTCACGAAATAAGAAATGAGGAGGGAGTTAATGTACCATGCCTAAGTGTTTTGGGATGGAGGGGGACATAGCTTCATTGACTTACTGCACCTGCGTTTGGGTGAATGACACATGGGCCCAACAGGTGGCTGGCCCACCTGTCATACAGCCAAAGGTAGGTGTAGTAGACGGCTGAGGAGTAGATGGCCAACACACACGTGAATGCAACGTAATCTGCACTTCTCATATAAAGGCTCCCTGCCAGTCAATCTACGAAATCCTACGCACCTACGCAACCTAACCAAGGGCAAGAGTGATCACTCCAATCGCAAGATCAGTTGACTAGAAGCTACACCCATGGAGGCGATGAGCGCGAGCATCAGCCGGCTGTGCCAGATGGTCCATGACGCCGGTCTGCGGCCCGGCACCGAGGAACGTCTCTAGGTCGTGCTTGAGGCCGCCAGGGCGAGAGGCCGCTTGGACGACAGCTTCGTCTCCTTGTTCGACAAGGTCCTCGTCGGCTTCCTCGATAAGTTCACCATCCTCAATAAGCTCGCGGACGACCTTGACGTACGCCTCCAGCCCACACGCCCAGGCTCTGCGGTGCCCACCACCCTCAACGGCCTCTATGGTGACAACCTCTTCGATGCACTAGTGGCCCTGCGACTGCCCGCCGTCGTGCCGGAGAATGTCCACCTCGAGGTCGCGCTCGCCGCGCAGGGCCTGGCGCAGCAAGACACGGTCGACATAATCACCCACGTCTACGCGCAAATCGTCCACAAGGACTACCACGTTGAGCTCGCCGCCAACGCCACTGCTCCTCACACGTCGGTTGGTGACCCGGCGCACTAGGGCGTGAGGATGTCGTTGATGGATCCGTATGTATCTTTATCTTTCCGTCAAATCCATGTAGTAGTATATGGTACTACTAGTAATTATCTTACCTTTCACATCAACTTCATAATTTTCATATGTACTCCATGCATGAACTGCGCCAGAACCAAACTTCTCATTACTCTAGGGAAAATCGTTATTTCTATCTATCCGTCTCGCCATGGAGCAGAACCAAATTTTACAAGTTACAAGTTCAAAAGGAAAAGCCTGCCATGTTCGCGTCGCACCCCCACATGGTTGGTCCAGCACGTCGGGAATGCGTGTTGTGTTGCATTTTCACTTACAAGTAGGACCGCGGTTGAGCAAACCGACTATCGGCAAACCCCCACCCCGCCCACCGCGCGATGGCTGAGAAAACAGGAGGGAGAAGAGATGGCTGTAGCACAGACTCCAAGAAAACTGGTGTCAGATGGGACTCGTGTGGGTGGCATGTGCCGTACTGCTAGACGTGAATGCTAGTTATGGCCCATGCCACCCCACTATATTGAGCCTATATCAAGGTGTTGGTTACGTAGAACAAATTTCCTGGAGTCCGTGCTCAGCCCTCCTCTATCTCTCTTCTTTGCCAACCAGCAGACGCGCGGAGCCCATCGTCTGTTTGCTCACATGCGGTCCCACATGTCATTGAAAACGCAAAGAGGACCCACTGAACCTGCACATCTTTCACCTGGACGTGCTGGGGATGAAAAACAAATCCAATAAAGATCTTCGGTGGCCGCGTTTGGAGTTACTCAAGAGTAGTAAGATTCTATTTACTGTTTAACCCAAGATGCACATCATGTGGCTTCAACTACCATTTTCTTGCATGACACGACCTGGATGCTGGATGTCCCATGTGTTGGCAAAAGGAGGAAGAACTCGACGAAATCTTCTCCACATTTAGACCGGAGGAGTAGGAAACACAGCAAGCCCTGTGCCTACATCATACTACGTACAAGCCCACCTCACGCAGTCACGCTATCACCATATTTCTCAGCCTCCGTGCGACACCTAGCTCTAGTTGATCTAACTAGAACTAACTATTGGTTGGCTCTATGTGATGTGGCAACTTCATACTACTACGGATGCTGGCTATACTACTACGGCACTAACACTCCAAGAAGTGAGTCGAAAACCATTTATAAATTGAGTTTATGACATGCATATGCAAATGTACCATTCATTACATACAACAAGTCATCAACACACAACGACAACGAGGATACATGTTGGATTATAGATTAGTTCCAACAAAACATTCTAGTAAATACTAAAGTTTTCATCACACAACAAATAACAAGCAATGAATAGAACTTCAGCTCAACCACTCCTCGGCGTTGGAAACGCTTGCTTCGAACCAGAAGAATTTGTCTCGAAAGGGCCAGCTACTGTCCATCTCGAGACCAACGCAGGACTAATCATCCAGGCTGAAGCGGCCTATTTCATGACCCATATTGTGATAGCCACTGTAGGGAAGCATAGCAATGTCCAAGGTATAGATACAGTTGCTTCTCACAAATGGTAGTAACGTTGTGTCAACCGCAGCTGGATCGCCTTTCACCATGATTGGATAGTTTTGTCCAAGGAAGAGCGAGTTTCCTCCAAGAGTATCAATACTAAACCAGGTAGAAGGTGTTGGTGCTAGCACAGTAGTATCCATCCCGAATACGCTTCAACGGATGTTGGAATAGGTCCGGAGAGTGCGACCATGGGAGACAACACATGCTTCCTTAGTCACATCAGGGGTGCCCTGTATACAGACACGAAGAGGTGATCCATCGGAATAAGTTGCCAGGCGGCACTAAGTATATGGGTCCTCATGCTCGTGATCATCATCATCGTCATCTTCCCCTTGGTTATAAAAATTTTCAAGTATAGGTGGTGGAATGTTCACAGGACCTTGGAAACACAAGAAGGTTAATTAGTAAAGGGAAACTAGCTAACCCGCATGCATGTGGATGAAACAATTATAATTATGGTGGATGACAAACGTACCGAAAGCATAAGGATTCCATGCAAAAACAGTGCCACGAGTGGTGGCAGCAAACACAAGACCCTCGTATTGAATTGCATCACAGTACTAATCCTTGTATAGAAACTAATTTTTGAGCAATATCCATCCAGTCGAACTATGAAGGAAGGCAAAAAGCTTGTCGAAGATAGCAACAACTACATATTCCATTAAATCCCAAGAGCAGCTGGGAACTTGACAAATTGCTATATTCTGTAGACGACAGTCACCATGACCGTAGTTGAAAGTACGATCATAACCGGTGTGCTCAACCTCTGGGCAGTCTGAGATTTTTGGAAGTGGAACCCGGTGACGAGTGTACACATTCACAAGTTCCCACTCGCAGTTGTACCCAATATAAACAACCCAATCTCCATTTGCGCCTGCCCAAGCCTTACCCTCAAGCGATGGCATCTTAAGATCACACGTATCATTATCAAGCGGCACCAACTTGCACAAGGTGAGGCCTCCGTCGTCCACGCGCCAGTGAGCAGGGTCACGATGAAGAAGATAGGGGAGATCAAACCACTCCCTAGACCCTTGGGTTCATTGTAATGATGTTATTAGTTGAGTCGAGAATGGTCTTGAACGAACCTTCCATGCTAGCCGAGGTGATGACGTCGCACCGATCAATGAGTTCCTTCACCACGTCATCATTCAGATCGGGGCAAGAATAACAGGGTCGTTTCCGGTCTGTTCCCTCCATGGAGAAGACGATCGAACAATGGCAGAAGGAAGGGTGAAGGCAAATGGAGGAGGGAGGAAGAGCATGCGACAGCAGTTCCAAATCGAGAGGGAAAGGTGAAGAGTCGGTGGACGGCTGCAGCGGTACACGAAGAGGCGCCGCGGCCTACATAGACGTCCATTCGGAAATAGTATAAAAGGACTCGCCGTCGTCTCACTGACATGTTGGAACGGGACCACATGTCAAAGAAGAGGCTAGTGGGGAGCGGATGGTTGCCACAGAGGTCACACACTGATGACAAGGCCGTCCTGTTAGACCTAGCGCCTGCGCGGGATGGCTTTCGTCCCCCACATGAGCGAAGCCACTTCGCACCCCCACACGGTTGGTCCGCCACGCCGCTTGGCCAACTCCAGCACGTGTAGCTCGGACGCACGCTTGCTCAGCCCCCTTTCCCTCGACGCCCCAGAGCTACCCAACCACGACTACGTGTTTTGCGCACCCGGCGGTCGGATTTGGAGCGGATCCGGTCGGGCTTGAGCTCGCCCGGCTATGGGAGGCCGCACCGCGCCATGGACTGGCTGGGCACCAGGCCGGAAGGCCCCGGCAAGGCCGCATGCAGGTACTAACTGCTCCTCTAGCCGCTCGGATCTACACCGTCGGCGGTTCGCCGGCAGATACATGAATGGCGGCCAGCCGGGCTTGGTGCTAGCCTAAAAGCTCGTCGGCGCACCGTTGCCACTCATTACGTGTGACGACTGCCCAAAGAAGGTCTTGTGCCGCGTGTCTACAATGCCGGAACATCCAGGATGGGTGTTCATCAAGTGCTCAACCGAAGGGGTATGTGCTACTTTAGCTTCGGTTGTGCTCTCGGATTAGACTAGTTGTGCTAACTTAAAATTTTATTGTGTAGAATGGATGCAAGTTTTGGTATTGGGAAGAAGAGTACATCGATATATTGATAGAGCGCAATTTAGTAGATGTTCTAGCACTTTTAGCTAGCATAGAGGCTAGAGATGAGACTAGTGCACTTGTTGATAGAATAGAGGCTAGACATGAGACTAGATGCGAGGAAGCAACGTCTACTTCTTTACACTCGAAGAAGAAAGAAGCACGCAAGATCGAGCCTCCGCAGATCAACAATGAATGCATCGAGAAGGCACTAATCCAACTTACAGGAGCAGTTATGGAAGTTGGATATCTTCTAAAATGTATTCTTGTGGTTCTTGTTTTCTTTGGTCTTGCTTTTCTAGTCAAATTTTGGTGATGTATTTCCATGTACCAAAAATCAAATGATGAAAAAAAGATATGTGTTTGCAAAGAAAAATGTACGCAGCCGGGATGCGTCTGCGCATCGGGCGCACGGCCACCACATCCGAGAAATGGCCCGGACACAACCCCATTGCCCTACCCAAACGGACAGAATCCGGGCAAAACAGAGGTCCGTTTGGGGTCGTGCATTGGAGTTGGCCTTACAAGTGGGACCGCAGTTGAGGAAACCGACTATCGGCAAACCCCCACCTCGCCCGCCGCACGATGGGTGAGTCCTCTGAGAGAAGCGATGAGGATTAAGAGATAGTTGTAGCACAGACTCCAAGAAATATGGTGTCAAATGGAAGTCGTGCTGGTGGCGTGTGCCATACTCCTGGACGTGAATGCTTGTTCTGGCCCATGCCACCCTACTATATATCGAGGATTCAAGGTGATGGTTACGTACAGCGAACACATTAACATATGGCCCACCTCACACTATGGCCAAATTTCCTGGAGTCTGTGCTAGGTTAAAAAGTGTTCTTTGTGAGGGTGGGTGGCTGGTCTCAAGTTTAAAACTTGTTGTATTACGTATACTTAGACGTAGAGATAGTGCGACAGTTTTGAAAGTTTGAACCCAAACATCATAATGCAATTTCTACTGGACTCATCCGAGGACCTAGGATGATGGGATTCACAGCTGCAGTAAAAACACCCGCCCGACACGCGAAGCATGTGAAGCTAGTATAAATAGTAGTAGTACTATTGTTGATTGGACTCATCCGATAACCTGTTGCAATGCACGTATAATTATGTATTCGGAAAATATTTTTTGCCTCGTCGCAGCACCCACTCAGAGAACCGACTCGAAAGCCATTCATAAATTTAGTAAGTTTATCACAGGCATATCATTTTATTACATACAACAGGTCATGAACCCACAACGACAACGACGATACATTCTAGTAAATACTAAAGTGTTCATCACACAACAAATAACCAACAATGAAATGAAATTTAGCTCAACCAATCCTCGGGGTTGGAAATTCTTTCTTTGAACCAGAAGTGATTCTCTGGGAAGGGGAAGCTACCGTCAATCTCGAGACCAATGCAGGACTGATCATCCAGGCTGAAGCGGCCTATGTCAGGACGCATATTGTGATAGCCACGGTAGGTAACCATAGCAATGTCCGAGGTATAGATACAGTTGCTTCTCATAAATGGTAGTAACGTTGTGTCAACAGCAGTTGGATCGCCTTTCACCATCATTGGATAGTTTTGTCCAAGGAAGAGCGAGTTTCCTTCAAGAGTATCAATACTAAACCAGGGAGAACGTGTTGGCGCTAGCACAGTAGTATCCATCCCGAATACCCTGCAACGGATGTTGGAAAGGTCCGGAGAGTGCGACCATGGGAGACAACACTTGCTTCCTTAGTAACATCAGCAGTGCCCTGTATATAGACAAGAAGAGGTGATCCATCAGAATAAGTTGCCAGGCGCCACTGAGTATATGGGTCCCCATGCTCGTGATCATCATCATTGTCATCTCCCCCTTGGTTATAAATTTTTTCAAATATAGGTGGTGGAATGTTCACAGGACCTTGGAAACACAAGAAGGTTAATTAGTAAAGGGAAACTAGCTAACCCGCATGCATGTGGATGAAACAATTATAATTACGGCGAAAGACAAACGTACCGAAAGCATAAGGATTCCATGCAAAAACAGTGCCACGAGTGGTGGCAGCAAACACAAGACCCTCGTATTGAATTGCATCACAGTACTCATCCGTGTATAGAAACTGATTTTTGAGCAATATCCATCGAGTCAAACTATGAAGGACGGCAACAAGCTTGTCAAAGATAGCGACAACTCAAGCATTCCTATAACCCCAAGAGCGGTCGGGAACTCGACAAATTGCTATCTTCTGTAGACGACAGTCACCATGATCGTAGTTGAACGTACGTAGAATATCGGTGTGCTCAACCTCTAGGCAGTCTGAGATTTTTGGAAGTGGAACCCGGTGACGAGTGTACACATTCACAAGTTCTCACTCACAGTTGTACCCAATATAAACAACCCAATCTCCATTTGCGCCTGCAAAATCCTTATCCTCAAGCGATAGCATCTTAACATCACACGTATCATTATCAAGTGGCATCAACTTTCACAAGGCGAGGCCTCCGTCGTCCGCACGCCAGTCAGCAGGGTCACGGCAAAGAAGATAGGGGAGATCAAACCGCTCATGGACCCTTGGGGTTCCTTGTAATGATGTTATTAGTTGAGTCGAGAATGGTCTTGAACGAACCTGCCACGCTAGCCGAGGTGATCACGTCACACCGATCAATGAGTTCCTCCATCGTGTCATCATTCAGATCGGGGCAAGAATAACAGGGTCGTTTCCGGCCTGTTCCCTCCATGGAGAAGACGATCGAACAATGGCAGAAGGAAGGGTGAAGGAAAATGGAGAAGGGAGGAAGAGCGTGCGACAGCAGTTCCAAATCGAGAGGGAAAGGCGAAGAGTTGGTGGACGGTTGCCACGGTACACGAAGAGGCGCCCCAGCCTACATAGATGTCCGTTCGAAAATTGTATAAAAGGACTCGTCGTCGTCTCACTGACATGTGGGAACGGGACCACATGTCAACGAAACATGGTGTGAAATTTCTCGTGCAAAATGCGATCTGGCCACGTTGGCCCGAGGTGCCGCATTAGTTATCGGCCTTTATTTTTTTAATGGCGTGTCATTCAGTATTGAAGCACGACTAACTGGTACTCTATGCAGAGAAAATATAAACTACTCTACCACTACTCCACCTCTAGTACTAGTAGTATAAAAAGATATATATAGGCTGGAGCTTCAGCACTTTCTTGCTAAGGGCTGCCCACTTGCTTCTCACACTATCACCCTCTCTCCAGATCTAAAAAAGACGGCCTCTCTCTCCTTCCTCACAGGTGGTCATAGATCCGCCGGGGAAGAAAAGGACGTGCAGCATTGACACACTCGTTGTCGGCGAGCAAGGTCATGCATTGACAACAAGGCCGTCCTCTCATGCCTAGCGCTCGCACGGGATGGCCTCCATCCCCAAGCTCCCTACCGTAGTGTGTGAGGAGGACGACGACCACGAGCGAAGCCACTTCCCGCCGACCCACAGGTATGCTGCCTCTTTTCAAACCATACCCTTGTTCTACTGCCCCATCTGCCACGTCGCTGCATGTGGATCTTTTTCCACTCCACCATCTTCCCAATTTGCTATCCTCTGCTCTGCTGGTCACGCAAACGAAAACCTTAACTTGCACTATTAAAGGAAACCCTACTTCATGCAGACTAATCCATGTTTGGGTTGAATAAGGAAAGGAAGGGAGACTGTACTGTCCAAGAGACTAGGCATCGAACCCGCATCTAGGTTGAAAAGGGGAAAATCAGTAGCTAAAGAGAACAAAAATGGGACGTAATCCACATATGCTGCCTGGATATTTGTTGCTCTGGGCAACCATACCTCCCTCACCACTCTATGCGTCCGTGGAGGTACATCGTACTGGTGCGCCCACTGTCCGAATGGGCCTCCCATGCTTTTATTGCCACTTTTTTGCTGTTAGTATAACGCCAGCGGTCAAGTCAAGCAATGCTACTGCTAAAGTGATGCCACATTTAACTAATGCCGCACTCAGTCTAATGCCACCGATAAATTTAAGCAATGCCATTTAATGTCACTGGATTATTTCAGGGTTAGCTGTTGATTGTGGATGTATTAAAGATTTTTCAGCTAAGGCATTCTAATGTTGTTGCACAACCAGTGTACCAACGATGAATCTTCTTACTACCTTCAGATTTTTGCATTGTTAATGCTTATAGATTACATACCTCACTTTCATGAGATAACTCAATTTTTTTGTACAGTGTCAAGAGGAAAGGTCAAGAGTGGGCACCTCCTCCTCCGGCTGTTCTCTTGATTTGTTCAATCAAGTTTTTATGTTTGATCGATTATCAAGATTGCGATAGCAATTTTTAGGTCCCCTCGAGTTCGAAATGATATTTACCTTGAAGGTACAAGGTTTGCAAAAAAAATATACTGTCATTAGTTAATAATGCTAGTTACCTTCAGACTTTTGTATTTGGTTTAATGCTCTTGCACAACTAGTATACCAATGCTGAAACTTGTTACTTTTACATTTTGTATTGTTAATTCTTATAGAAATCTTCCAGTGCTAGAGCTTATGGAAATATGTTCAGTAAAACCATTGTATTGTACCCTGTAATAAAATAACTACTCTACTGTTGCACTAGCCACTGGATTAGTGTATATTTGTACTATTCGAATGGTGTTGCATTAGCGTATGGACATATATAAAGTGTGGCAAGCTTTCCCAGATATGTGCTCAAGAAAACTACTACCTGTTTCTCTAAATACTAGACGTTTGGGTACTTTAAATTGAACTGCGAAAATGTCTTATATTAAGGAACAGAGGGTGTAGAGTTCACTCAAATTATCCCGGTAAAGCTAGTCACACCTTTGTTAAAATTAATGTTCATTATGTTATCGAAGGAGGTATGTATGTTTGTCTCTAATGCCTGTCGACTACATACCTGACATCATGATGTAATGTTAAGTCATTTCCTTTTGTACAGTGTAACTGAATTGTCAAGGCGGTGATGGCATTTTATTTCAGTTGAACTGCACAAAATATGCTTAGAAGAAGAGGAAAGGTTAGGAATGGCTCAACTTTTCAGAAAAAACTATGTACGCCTTCCTGACATCAGCCGTTGTTGCCTTATTTATTCCTTCAAACAGGTGGTTAGAAACAGTCTTGCTACCTTTTCCCATTAAGAAATTGGAATGCTTATATTTGTGAGTCTATGCTTCAACTAGTGCCACTTTTCAATATCTATGCAAACAAGGATGCTCGATTTTAGTGGAACTGCACAAAAAGTCCAAATGATTCAACATTAGGAGCATATTTTCTTCCAAACCTTTATATCCAATTGGTGGCGCTGTGAGCTGTTCATTACGAAGGTACATGGTTTGCTACTATCTTGCTACTCTTTTTGTACTGTCATTAGATAGTAATACTAGTGGTTTGCATGTGAATTTATTGGGAGTGTGGACCTACATTGGAGGTGTAGGACGGGATTCAATGATTGGATGCTCAATTTCGGTTGTATCGATTTCACCTCTTCCATCACTGCGAACATGGATATCCTTGGTCTGATGAAGAATAGGCACTATATTTCTGCTCTGGACCAGCAAATCAATTCAGTATGAAATTGTCCAGGGCAAAACATGACTGTATCAAATTGTCCAGTGCAAAACATGACAGATGCTAAGCGGAAGAGATGTGTTTAAACCAAAAATACAAGGTGGGGTATATGTTTACTAGCTGCTTGATATTTGTGCAGACAGAGATGTCTACCCGTTGCTATTTGGCAAACAAACAAAGTGACCGCAATTTTGGTTGAACTGCACAAGAGAATAGTATCGTCACTGCATGCAGTGCCATTTGAAAATAGACACAGAAAGATTGGATAGTCACTTCATGGATTGCAGAAAAGTAGTACTGTACTATTTATTGGCCAACACTAGGTGCTTCATTGCTTTGGTCTAATTATACAATGGGCATCCATTTGCCTAAGTTAAAGTTTGTATTCCGTAAATAGTCTCGCCGTGTGATCGAGAGAAGACCAAATCATATTGTAGTGGATGTTCCTCCATCATGTGTGGTTCATTCTCATGGTTCCAACTGTTGGTGAAACTAGTTACGTTTGCAAGAGGAATTGTAGACTTCACAAACAAATTTGTCTTTCACTCTAGACTGAATGTTGGCCAAGAGAAGCATCCATGTTAGTAGGAAGAACAGATGTTTTTTCTAGATCTTTGCTTTTGGAGCTACATATTTGTATATGATCTGTGAATCATTTAGATGCATTAACATGTTGATATTATGTATGGGAATCGTACTAGTTGGTTTTGAATTTGGGCTACTAATGTGAACTTATTACAATGTCAGGCATGTGAGTCTCGTGTGAACATTTCGAACGGATCGGGTCTTACTGTTGTGCACATCATGATCCTTATTTCTGTGTTCTCAGTGTTTACAAGTTACTAACAGTTCCTTATTTATGTTCGCTCAGTGTTTACAAGTTACTGATCGATCACCAGCTAGCCTACTAATGCGCTCCTGGTAGTTTTAGTTGCAACGCAAGATCCGAAGTGGCAGTTTTTTGAATAAAAATGCCTACCTCTGAAGAAACTAACAAGCTGCTCTGAAGAAAATGCCATGCGAATCTACAGAAACTGCTAGCAAAAACGTTCGCAAATGCCCTATCTCCCAGCGAACATTCATCAGCTAATGCAGTCGTACACGTACACCATCCAAGCTACTCGATCCTACACGTACACTATCCGACCTACTCGATCCTACACAGATAAATAGCGGATCACACACGTACTACCGCCTTTCCGGTTTGCAGGGCTCAATTCAAAAAACGACCTACTCGATCCTACACGAATAAATAGCGGATCGCGCACGTGCAGGGCTTAATTCGAAAATCTCACCAACCAAGGTAGATGATGAGGGAGTACCTCATCTAGATGATTCGAGTGCACTCGTTTGACTGTCATGCCGGCGTGCGAGCCAGCACGGACGGGACGCACCACTCAAGGAGGGAGTACCTCATCTGGATGATTCGAGTGCACTCGTTTGACTGTCATGCCGGCGTGCGACCCAGCACGGACGGGACGCACCACTGACGGGACAGGACAACACAGTCATAATTTTAGTTTTTCTAGTTTTCCACGGCAAGCTGGCGTGCTAAGCCATGCCTGCTTATGCATTGAATTCCGATGACCGCGATGACCGTCGCGTTTCCCGCGATACGCTGGTTCGCCTACCTTCCGCCTATAATTACTGTTCCTCGGGCTTCTCCGGTGGCACCATCACCCAAATCGCCCTATCCTCATAAGCCCCCACCGGCCCGACGTCACTTGCCACTTATCCTCGCTCTCGCCACGTCCACCATGCCCCCGCCCGTCCGCGATAGGCGACGCCGGAGGCGGGCACCGCCGGAGGCGGGCACCGCCGGAACTAGTGTTCGTTTTTTCACTGGAAGGCACACGGAGGGAGGAGGCATTCTATCGGTCTTTAGATGGCAATGCAGAGTATGAGGAGTTGTTGGAGCACGACCCCTGGCGGAGGAGCAGCGTATCGCCGATTTGCGCCGCCAGCGGGACATGGAGCAGCAGCGCACCGGCGCTCTGAGTCATGAGCAGAGCGCCCGCAACTGGGCCGACTACGTGCAGGCCGGCGCCCAGCAATAGCCCTGGAGGCTGTCGGGCACGCACGCGTTCACGACACCGAATTTTACTACACCCTCGTCAAGTGGGTTTCCCGCTTAGAAGCCGAAGCTTCGGTGGACCACGCCGGCATGGAAAGGGCCAACGCGCGCGAGCAACGCGCCCTATTGCACCTCTGGCAAGTCCGAGGCGAGGTGGAGGACGCCGGTGCCGGTGTTTAGTGTGTACCGCGGATGGCGGCCAGCATCGTCTAGTTAGCTAAGAGTTAGTACTTGTACACTACTAGAGTATTAGTGGGAGTAGATAGTTAAATTGGCTATGATGGTTGTCAACCTGGAAGTTCAGTACTCTATATCTGGATCAGACCTGTTACTTTGCTCTGAATGTCGAACTTTCCGTTTGAACGTATGGAATGGGCTGTTATTTTTTTAAATGGGTTGTATTTGTCTGGGTTTAGAGGCTGACTTGTGGGCCTACAAGGATGACGCGTACACAATCAGGAGATGATTGTACGTGGAGAGGATGACAGCAGGGACCCACCAAGGTCATGGCAGTACACAAGCAAGTGCCTCCTTATTTCAAGCCAATAAAAGTAGCTCCTCCTAATGGATTTTTGACATCTGGGTCCCATGCCATTGTCAACGTAGTCAATAAACGAGAAAATTAAACAACGAGCGGCTGACACCAAGGACCCAGCAGCTCGCCCAGTTATTTTCTTTGGGTTAACTTGATAAATGCCACTCCAAATCTGGTGATTCCGAGAAATGCCACTGCAATTTCCAAACTTTGAAAAATGCCATTTCATGCCATTTCCAGTGGCATTTTTCGAAGTCTGGAGTGGCATTTTTTAAAGTTTGCAAAAATTGCAGTGGCATTTTTCAAAGTTTGCAAAAATCGCAGTGGCATTTTTCAAAGTTTGGAAATTGCAGTGGCATTTTTATGAATCGCCATAATTGGAGTGGCATTTATCTAATTTGTTTTTGAGACGGAAGCAGGGTGTCAACTGGGCTGTGCGGGGCACACTGGCCTGTCTAGACATCCTTTTCTTTTATGTTTACCACAGACCAGCCCAGTAGTTTTTTCTTTCTTTCTGAAAATGGCTAGCCCAGTTTTTTTGTGATTTGTCAAGTAAGTCGCTTTGTCAGGCCTGTTGGGCTGCAAATCTTTCAAGACGAGGAGAGCTTCATCGGCTGGCCGAGAAAATGGCCTATCAGCAATGAGAAATGGGTTGTACATTTTTTAAACACATCAAACCGGCAATTAGTTTCAAATTTCTTTTTTTCATTTCAAGATTTTAAATTGCATTGATTTTTATGCGTGGACAATTTGTTGGATTTTATATTGATATACATTTATTTCTAAAATCAGTTTGAATGTGACTCAAAATTTTGGGATTAAAAACAGTTCGGACCGCACCGAAATATGCAAAATTTCGTATAATTTTTTAACCGTGGCCACAATATGGGCTGTAATGCTAACAAAAAGAATATTGGCTCCAAAAAAACCTTAAGAATTAGCAAATGGGCTGTAAAGTATTAGAAATAATGGCAGATGGGCTGTATGCTGTTTCCACAGATTTGAGGCTTTCCTAAAAAAGGGTTGACGCACAAGGAGTGACTGTTGGATGTCCATCCAACGCCCGTTGTGCTTCTTCAATCTCTGCTTTTCCTGCTCCAACCGCTCAAACAAGAGCCAGCGGGACTGCCTGCTCCCACCTCCCGCGGCCGGCTGTGCTGCCGCGCAGGCCTCACCGCCCCACCGTACTCCCATCACTGACCTAGCCATCCCTCTAATCACCCACACCTGCTGTTATTCTCCGGCAACGGTAGACGAACCAATAAACCCTCGTACTCCCCTCCGCGTGGGAAACAACTACCAAGTCTTCCCTGGCTCCATGTCGTTCCGTTCGCCTTGCCGTCGTCCACCGCCCTGGTGCTCTCGGCGCGGCATGGTCAACATGATCAACGACCGACATGCCTCTGAAGTGGACCGTACGTGGAGAGGCTGACAGCTGGGTCCACGGCCGCACGCAAGGAAATGCCTCCTTATTACGCGCAAAATAATGATTCCTCCACCTGACATCTGGGACCCACCGAAAGGACCTCTGTATTTCGTGAAAAAAAGTTTCCCGCCGCTGACAGCTCGGACCCACCAGCTATATCTTCGCACGCAAGGAAGTGCCTCCTTATTACGCACAAAAAAATGAATACTCCCCCTGCTAGCTGGGACCCAGCATAATGGGAGGCTGACTTGTTGGCCTACTAAGTTGACGGGGATGGAGGGCTTTGTCAACTTAGTCAATATGAACGATTCTAGCTCCAGTGACCATACGATGTCCATCCAACGGCCGTAGTGCTTCTTCAACCTCTGGTCTTCTTGCTCCAGCCGCCCAAAGCAGCGCCGGTCGTGCCGCTGCTCCTGCCTCCTGTGGCCGGCTGTGCTGCTGCGGAGGCCTCACCGCCCCCTACTACTCCCACCGCTGGCCAGGCCCTGCGGCGATGGCAGTCTCACACCGTAGCCGAACCAGTGAACCCTCGTACTCCTCTCCGCGTGGGCATCCACTGCCGCATCTTCCCCGGCTACGCGCCGTCCCCTTCCTAGGCCTCACCGTCGTCCACCGCCTTGGTGCTCTCGGCGCGGCGTGGTCAATGTGGTCAACGACCGACTTCCATCGGAAGAGTACTGTACATGGAGAGGCTGACAGCTGGGTCCATGGCCGCAACAAGGAAGTGCCTCCATATTACGCGGAAAATAATGATCCCTCCACCTGACAGCAGGGACCCACCGGACGGGCCACCGTATTTCGCAAAAAAACATTTCCCCCCTGACTGCTTGTAACGCCCTTGATGTAACTTTCCATATTTGCAACTCCAACTCTTGCCATTTCCGGCTTTGTGATATGATATTTTCCTTCGTGGTTGGGTTTTGTCTTTCGTTTTGCTTTTTGTTTTGTTCGTGCATTCATCTTTGCATCATGTGCATTGCATCATGTCATCATGCGTCCCCTTTTTAAAAATCAAATAAATAAATTGTCTGGATCTTAGATCCATTTAAATCAAGGGAATTCACATGGTGATTTCTCTTTATAACATATCCTCTCGATATTTAGCTACATAAAAATTCCATTGTTTTGGAATTTACCACAACACACTTGCATGTTAAATCCCTTGGCCTTTATTTCTTCAAGTTTTGGCTTTCTAACCTTGCCAACAATTCCTTATCTCTCTTATCGAGGTTCCTCCAAAATCCTTAACATTTTTGGACACTTCAAAACCTAGTCCTAGTCCAAACCCATTTGAATTAAATTCAAATGCGTTTGAATTCAATTTCACGCCCATGCCCACTTTCTACTTTTCTTGGATCAAGCTCATTTTTATGAATCCGGGAAAATTATCCACATGCGCAAATTCTTTCCCTAACCCTCTCTTTCTTTTCTTCTCTCTAATTCTTTTCTGCTAAAGAATATGAGGGAGAGAGAGAGCCCAGCCAGGCCTCGTGGGCCTAACCAACCAGACCGACCCGTTCCCTCAGCCCACCTAAACCCTTCCAAAACCCTACGCCCCGACCCTCTCCATCGATCTCCCCCTCTCGTTCCCGTGCCACCGCCACACACACACACGCATCGCACGAAGGAGAGGAGATCCCCACGCTCCTCCCTCCTCTCGCTCGCTCCCTCATCCCGCACCTCCACCTCGTCCTCGTTGACCCGCGCCACCAGAGCCCAGCAGGTCGACGACCGCTCCTTCCTCTCCTTCGTGTCCGCCCCCGCTCAAGCATCTCCGCCGGAGCACGCCCGCTGAGCTCCGTCGCGCCCCCTCGTCGGCCCTCCTCCGTGTCATTGCCTCGCCAGGACGCCGCGCCTGGCCTCCCGCGCCGCCACTGGAGGCCAACTCTGGCGCCCCCTGCCTCGCGTCGCCCCTGCTCCGTCGCAGCCTCTGCTGCCGGCGACCTCGCCTGGATCCGTCAAGCTACGCCGCCCCTCTGATCCTGCTTCCTCTCCAGCGCACCGCCTCCTCAAGCTCGCCTGCCGCCCGCCGCTGTAGAGCTCGGCGCCAGCCACCAACTCGCCCACGAGCTCCGGACTCCATCCATGGCGCCAGTCTCCCTGCAAGCCACTGCAGTTGCAAGCCTCCAGCGTAGGCCAGCGAGCCCCTGCTCCTTCCCTCGCTGCCCGCAAGACCGAGGCATGACCGGCCCTCTTCGTTGACCGCCAAGACCCTGCTGCTTCGTTTGGTTCATTCCAAGCCTCGGTGGACCCGGGGTCTCATTGCACTTGATCGCCGTCGTTTCTGTTGCATCTCTGTGAAGACAGAGACTGCCAAGTACATGGATACGCCAAGTTCTACTCCGAACGTGAACGACTACACCCGGTGATGCGACAAGCACCCCGACAACGTGTACATCTACACCGCCAAGTACCACGACCCTCGAAGACCCGTGGACGTCAAGTCCCTCGCCGTGACCTTGAACATCCACGAAACGTGAACCACTAGTTCCACTACAACCGTCCCAAGAACGTCTACTTCCATCTACACCGCATCGAACCCGAACCATCCCGAATGCACGCTTCAAAGCTATAACCCCGAGATGACGCCCGTGAACGAATGCATGAGTGATGTATGAGATGCCTGTGTTTGCACCATGTCCGAACTGTCGTTGCACGATCCTCCTTGTTTGCCATGCCGTCGACCCATGGGAACCCGGTTACCGGGATCACCTCACCATCTCTCGCGTGTTCCACACATCCGCACACTTCTCTTTTGCGCCGGTATCTCCATGAGCTACCAGAACTGGGATGTTGCCGTGGCACCATTTCCATTTTCATCGCTGTGGCACCATTTCCGTTTCGCCGCCAAGGCACCCTTTTCCTTCCACCATGGCGACAAATGCCTCGTATCATATTATGTCAACATTTTCATAAAATTGCATAAAACTTGTAGATGTCATCCGCATCATGATAACAACATTTAAAATGTTTAGAATTGTTGTTTGCATTAAATTGCTATATGCACATGAGGATTTACCAGAATTATTGTTCGTTGTTCCGGCCTCATTTAAACTTGACTAGATAGGTAGTTTTCATATGCTTCACCCCTTGCCATGTTTAATAACATTTAATATTGTTGGGTACATAAACGAGAGAGAATTAAATAGTTGATGTGGTATTTTGTCAATATGCTACTCGTTGCATATTGCGCTCCACTTAATTTGTAGTATTGTTTGTGAACTTTGCCATGCTTTGCCATGCTTTTAAACCGGACATGCATCATACTTGTTTGTGCATCATGCCATGTTTATGCTTGTGTGTTTAACATGTTGTTTGCTTCTTTCCGGTTTGCTTCTTTCGTTAGCTTCGGTTTCGTTCTGGAGTTGTGAGGTTTCGTTCGACTACGTCTGTTTGTCCTCTTCATGGACTCGTTCTTCTTCCTTGCGGGATCTCAGGCAAGATGACCATTACCCTCGATATCACTTCTATCTTTGCTTGCTAGCTGTTCGCTCTATCGCTATGTCGCGCTGCATACCACTTGTTTATCATGCCTCCCATATTGCCATGTCAAGCCTCTAACCCACCTTCCTAGCAAATCGTTGTTTGGCTATGTTACCACTTTTGCTTAGCCCCTCTTATAGCGTTGTTAGTTGCAGGTGAAGTTGAAGTTTGCTCCATGTTGGAACATGATGATTTAGGTATATCACAATATCTCTTATTTAATTAATGCATCTATATACTTGGTAAAGGGTGGAAGGCTCGGCCTTATGCCTAGTGTTTTGTTCCACTCTTGCCGCCCTAGTTTCCGTCATACCGGTGTTATGTTCCTTGATTTTGCGTTCCTCACGCGGTTGGGGATTTATGGGACCCTGTTGACAGTTCACTTTGAATAAAACTCCCACAGCAAGGCCCAACCTTGGTTTTACCATTTGCCTACGTACCACATATACCTTTCTCTTGGGTTCTGTAGACTCAAGGGTCATCTTTATTTTAAACCCCCGGGGCCAGTGCTCCTCTGAGTGTTGGTCCGGAACGGGCAGCCTGCGGGGCCACCTCGGGGCAACTTGAGGGCTGGTTTTACTCGTAGCTTGACCTATCCGGTGTGCCCTAAGAACGAGATACGTGCGACACCTATCAGGATTTGTCGGCACATCGGGCGGCTTTGCTGGTCTTGTTTTACCATTGTCGAAAAGTCTTGTAACCGGGATTCCGAGCCTGATCGGGTCTTCCCGGGAGAAGGAATATCCTTCGTTGACCGTGAGAGCTTGTGATGGGCTAAGTTGGGACACCCCTGCAGGGTGTAAACTTTCAAAAGCCGTGCCCGCGGTTATGTGGCAGATGAGAATTTGTTAATATCCGGTTGTAGAGAACTTGATACTTGACTTAACTAAAATGCATCAACCGCGTGTGTAGCCGTGATGGTCTCTTTTCGGTGGAGTTCGGGAAGTGAACGCGGTTTGTGTTATGGTTGTACATAAGTAGTTTCAGGATCACCTCTTGATCACTTCTAGCTTCTCGACCATTGCGTTGCTTCTCTTCTCGCTCTTATTTGCGTATGTTAGCCACCATATTTGCTTCGTGCTTGCTGCCACTCCACCTCATTACCCCATGCTACCCATAAGCTTAAATAGTCTTCATCTCGCGGGATTTGAGATTGCTGAGTTCTCGTGACTCACAGATACTACCAAAACAGTTGCAGGTGCCGATGATACCAGCGCAGGTGGCGCAACCGAGCTCAAGTGGGAGTTCGACGAGGACCTTGGTCGTTACTATGTTTCGTTTCCTGATGATCAGTAGTGGAGCCCAGTTCGGACGATTGGGGATCTAGCATTTGGGGTTATCTTCTTTTCATTTGAATTTGTCCGTAGTCGGACTATGTGTGTACTCTGATTGATGTATGAATTAATCGATCATTGTGTGAAGTGGCGATTGTAAGCCAACCCTCTATTTATCCCTTTCTTGTTCATTACATGGGATTGTGTGAAGATGACCCTTCTTGCGACAAAACCACAATGCGGTTATGCCTCTAAGTCGTGCCCCGACACGTGAGAGATATAGCCGCATCATGGGCATTACAAGTTGGTATCAGAGCCATCCCCGACTTAGGAGCCCCCTGCTTGATCGAATCATTGACGTTGTTGAGTCTAGAACAAAATCTTTTGAGTCTTAGGATTATATATATCGGAGAGTAGGATTCTTTTTACTCCTCAGTCCCTTCGTCGCTCTGATGAGGTCCCCTGACGTAGATATTTTGACTTTCCTCTCCTCAAATTTCACTAAAAAATTTAGGATCACACGGGTATCTTGGGATCGTTCTGATATTCTTGTGACGAGAACATTGTTCTTGGTGCCTCCTGACATTTAGGGGTTGTGGCAGTGTCCCGGGGAGTTGAGCTCCGAGGTGTTGTCGTCACAATTTTATCGTTGCAGTTCTGGAATACCTGAGTTCGCCGACATCGAAAATCTCTTTTATGCAGTTGTTGGTGAGATAACCTCGACACCACCCAGTACTAGGGCGCGAGTTCGGGAGTATTGCCATAACTCGTATAACGGATGCTTTTCGAAGGTTGAGGTACACGATTTCCGGAGTTTTCTTGGTTATGTGTTGACAGATGGATACAGCTGGATTTAGGGATTGTTAGTTTGGGTGAGATATATTGCTTCCCCTGTATCCACAACACCAGATTGCATAACCAGAAAGTTTCAGGAGTTTATAGGTTGGAATTCAAGTATCACGTAGGATATCTTTCCAACAGACACATGATACGATATGGGATCTATCATATGTTTGTTTCCAGCTTATTCTGCGAGCCAAATCCTTTGTTTTGTTTTGGTTTGTGGTATTCGAGTTGCTTCATTGTCAAATGTGGATTCCATAACTTTTCTAAATGGTGTTCTCATATTTCTATGTGAATACTAATCCTTCTTTATCATCGAGATTGTCATGTCAATTCTTTTCCAACCGGTGTGCTTCTCTTCAAGTGGATCCGATCATTTCAACATCCGCGAGATCAAATTTCAGTTCTTCTCAATGGTGTTTGTTTCATCCGTCCCGCGCCGCCACTGGAGGCCAACTCCGGCGCCCCCTGCCTCGCGTCGCCCCTGCTCCATCGCAACCTCTGCTGCCGGCGACCTCGCCTGGATCCGTCAAGCTCCGCCGCCCCTCTGCTCCTGCTTCCTCTCCAGCGCACCGCCTCCACCAGCTCGCCTACCGCCCGCCGCAGTAGAGCTCCGCGCCAGCCACCAACTCGCCCTCGAGCTCCGGACTCCATCCATGGCGCCAGTCTCCCTGCAAGCCACTGAAGTTGCAAGCCTCCAGCGTAGGCTAGCGAGCCCCTGCTC
Source organism: Aegilops tauschii subsp. strangulata (assembly GCF_002575655.3). Taxonomy (NCBI): domain Eukaryota; kingdom Viridiplantae; phylum Streptophyta; class Magnoliopsida; order Poales; family Poaceae; genus Aegilops; species Aegilops tauschii. The sequence continues at coordinate 169,272,751 of NC_053037.3, forward strand.
CTTCCCTCGCTGCCCGCAAGACCGAGGCATGACCGGCCCTCTTCGTTGACCGCCAAGACCCTGCTGCTTCGTTTGGTTCATTCCAAGCCTCGGTAGACGCGGGGTCTCACTGCACTTGATCGTCGTCATTTCTGTTGCATCTCCGTGAAGACAGAGCTGCCAAGTACATGGATACGCCAAGTTCTGCTCCGAACGTGAACGGCTACACCCGGTGATGCGACAAGCACCCCAACAACGTGTACATCTACACCGCCAAGTACCATGACCCTCGAAGACCCATGGACGTCAAGTCCCTCGCCGTGACCCTGAACATCTACGAAACGTGAACCACTACTTCCACTACCGTCGCCGTGTACCACTACTTCCACTACAACCGTCCCAAGAACGTCTACTTCCATCTACACCGCATCGAACCCGAACCGTCCCGAATGCACGCTTCAAAGGTATAACCCCGAGATGAAGCCCGTGAACGAATGCATGAGTGATGTATGAGATGCCCGTGTTTGCACCGTGTCCGAACTGTCATTGCACGTTCCACCTTGTTTGCCATGCCATCGACCCGTGGGAACCCGGTTACCGGGATCACCCCACCATCTCTCGCGTGTTCCACACATCCGCACACTCCTCTTTTGCTCCGGTATCTCCATGAGCTACCGGAACTGGGATGTTCTCGTGGCACCATTTCCATTTTCATCGCCGTGGCACCATTTCCGTTTCACCGCCAAGGCACCCTTTTCCTTCCGCCGTGGCGACAAATGCCTCGTATCATATTATGTCAACATTTTCATAAAATTGCATAAAACTTGTATATGTCATCCGCATCATGATAACAACATTTAAAATGTTTAGAATTGTTGTCTGCATTAAATTGCTATATGCACATGAGGATTTACCAGAATTGTTGTTTGTTGTTCCGGCCTCATTTAAACTTGACTAGATAGGTAGTTTTCATATGCTTCACCCCTTGCCATGTTTAATAACATGTAATATTGTGGGCTACATAAACAAGAGAGAATTAAATAGTTGATGTGGTATTTTGTCAATATGCAACTCGTTGCATATTGCGCTCCACTTTATTTTTAGTATTGTTTGTGCACTTTGCCATGCTTTTAAATCGGACATGCATCATACTTGTTTGTGCATCATGACATGTTTATGCTTGTGTGTTTACCATGTTGTTTGCTTCTTTCCGGTTTCCTTCTTTCGTTAGCTTCGATTTCGTTCTGGAGTTGTGAGGTTTCGTTCGACTACGTCCGTTTGTCTTCTTCATGGACTCGTTCTTCTTCCTTGCGGGATCTCAGGCATGATGACCATTACCCTCGATATCACTTCTATCTTTGCTTGCTAGTTGTTCGCTCTATCGCTATGTCGCGCTACATACCACTTGTTTATCATGCCTCCCATATTGCCATCTCAAGCCTCTAACCCACCTTCCTAGCAAATCGTTGTTTGGCTATGTTACCGCTTTTGCTCAGCCCCTCTTATAGCGTTGTTAGTTGCAGGTGAAGTTGAAGTTCGCTCCATGTTGGAACATGATAATTTAGGGATATCACCATAGCTCTTATTTAATTAATGCATCTATATACTTGGTAAAGGATGGAAGGCTCGGCCTTATGCCGGCTGTTTGCTTCCACTCTTGCCGCCCTAGTTTCCGTCATACCGGTGTTATGTTCCTTGATTTTGCGTTCCTTACGTGGTTGGGGATTTATGGGACCCCCTTGACAGTTCGCTTTGAATAAAACTCCTCCAGCAAGGCCCAACCTTGGTTTTACCATTTGCCTACCTACCACATATACCTTTCTCTTGGGTTCTGCAGACTCAAGGGTCATCTTTATTTTAACCCCCCCCGGGCCAGTGCTCCTCTTAGTGTTGGTCCGGAACGGGCAGCCTGCGGGGCCACCTCGGGGCAACTTGGGGGCTGGTTTTACTCGTAGATTGACCTATCCGGTGTGCCCTGAGAACAAGATACGTGTGACACCTATCGGGATTTGTCGGCACATCGGGCAGCTTTGCTGGTCTTGTTTTACCATTCTCAAAAAGTCTTGTAACCGGGATTCCGAGCCAGATCAGGTCTTCCCGGGAGAAGGAATATCCTTCGTTGACCGTGAGAGCTTGTGATGGGCTAAGTTGGGACACCCCTACAGCGTGTAAACTTTCGAAAGCCGTGCCCACGGTTATGTGGCAGATGGGAATTTGTTAATATCCGGTTGTACAGAACTTGACACTTGACTTAATTAAAATGCATCAACCGCATGTGTAGCCGTGATGGTCTCTTTTCGGCGGAGTCCGGGAAGTGAACACGGTTTGTGTTATGGTTGTACATAAGTAGTTTCAGGATCACCTCTTGATCACTTCTAGCTACTCGACCGTTGCGTTGCTTCTCTTCTCGCTCTTATTTGCGTATGTTAGCCACCATATTTGCTTCGTGCTTGCTGCAACTCCACCTCATTACCCCATCCTACCCATAATCTTAAATAGTCTTGATCTCGCGGGATTTGAGATTGCTGAGTCCTCGTGACACACAGATACTACTAAAACAGTTGCAGGTGCTGATGATACCAGCGCAGGTGGCGCAACCGAGCTCAAGTGGGAGTTCGACGAGGACCTTGGTCATTACTATGTTTCGTTTCCTGATGATCAGTAGTGGAGCCTAGTTGGGACGATCGGGGATCTAGCATTTGGGGTTATCTTCTTTTCATTTGGATTTGTCCGTAGTCGGACTATGTGTGTACTCTAATTGATGTATGAATTAATTGATCATTGTGTGAAGTGGCGATTGTAAGCCAACCCTCTATTTATCCCTTTCTTGTTCATTACATGGGATTGTGTGAAGATGACCCTTCTTGCGACAAAACCACATTGCGGTTATGCCTCTAAGTCGTGCCCCGACACGTGAGAGATATAGCCGCATCGTGGGCGTTACACTGCTGGGACCCACCAGCTACATCTTCGCACGCAAGGAAGTGTTTCCATATTACGGGCAAAAAAAAAGATTCGCCCCCTGACTGCTGGGACCCACCAGCTACATCTTCGCACGCAAGGAAGTTCCTGAAAGTCGGGACCCACCTGGTCGAACCGTACGTAGCGTTGTCATTCTGGTCGGGGACGTGTACGTACATACTGGTCGACATAGAGGCACGCACATGTCGTAGTAGAGGCGCGCACGTGGCATGTACACGTACGTACAGCGGCCAGGGTGCAAGAAAGAAAATACGGCCACATACGTACATACGGGCGGGGTCTCGAACGCCTACTCGTGCATACGTACGGCCAGGGCTCGTGTACATGGCTGGGTCCGAACGGAGAAACTGCGTTGGCGTCGTGTTCATGGGGAGGCAAAGGAATGCGTCGTGTTCACCGCGAGGCAACAGAACGCGTGCTGTTCATCGGGAGCGAACTGGCTTGGACGGAACAGCCGATGGAAACGAGGCCTGGCGTACCGCAGAACGGAGGAAACGGCCTTGTGTTTCACTGGCCACGGTCGAAACGGGATCCTGTTCATCGGGAGGGGTCTGGCGTACCGCAAAATAGTCGAAACGGGGTCCTGTTGATCGGGAGGGGTGTGGCGTACCGCAAAACGGAAGAAACGGACTTGTGTTGGAGCGCTACGGTCGAAACGAGGGTCCTGTTCTTGGGGGGTGTGGTGTACTGCAAAACGGGACTCCACGGGATACTGTTCATCTCCACCGTCGACTGCCTCCATGGGCTGCTGTTCATCCACCGTCGACTGCCTCCATGGGATCCTGTTCATCCACCGTCGACCTCCTCGAGCCTCCACGTGTGATTGTTCATCCACGGGCTCCTGTTCATCCAGCCTCCACCGTGCGCTCCTCCACCGGCTGCTGTTCAACCAGCCCTCTCAACGGGGTCCTGTTCAACCACCCCTCCACGGGCTACTATTCATCCAGCCCTCCACCGGCTACTGTTCAACCAGCCCTCCACGGGGTCGTCCTGTTCATCCAGCCCTCCACGGGGTCCTGTTCATCCAGCACTCCACGGGGTTCTGTTCATCCACAGCTCGATCGATCGGGGCACTGTTCACCCAGCGGCAACGGCCTCTACTACCACAGGGTCCTGTTCATCCAACCCCCCACCGGGAACTGTTCATCCAAACCCTCCAACAACGCTCAATGTTCATCCAGAGGCAGCATCGTTCGGCTTCAGTTAGCAGCAGTAGCGAAGGAATCACTCGGGTTCAGTTAACAGCAAGGGATCGATTGATCGCTCGAGTTCAGTAACGCGTAGCCTGCAGTGCAATCGCTTGGGTTTAGTTAGAGCCCAACGCCTCGCTCGGGTTCAGTTAGAGCCCAATGCCTCGCACACACGCGCGTACGTACGAGAGAAACGTGCATCGCTCGGCCCCCGACCACCCACTGTAACCGGGAACTCCCGATATTTTCCTCGCCCTCGCTTCTACCACGGTTTTTTCCGTCATGGACGGCCCAAAGAATGTCATGCAGTTGCGTCTCCGGCCCGCCCAGGATGAAAAGCCCATTTTCTGTCATGATTTTTTGTCATAGAAGTAGGACCCCACCACATCTATGATGATACGGGTTTTGTCACAATTATCGTCATAGAAGTGTCATAAGTATGACAGAAAAAAAATTCGTTTGGCCCAAAATGTCACGGATGTGTCTTGTTTTTGTGGTGATAATATAGGCATGTATTCCAAATATAGTCATATGTGCTTATGGAAAAGAACTTGCATGACATATTTTGTCCTACCCTCCTGTGGCAGCGGGGTCCTAATGGAAAATAAGGGATATTAAGGCCTCCTTTTAATAGAGAATCGGAACAAAGCATTAGCACTTAGTGAATACATGAACTCCTCAAACTACGGTAATCACCAAAAAGAATCCCAATTGTTGTCACCTTGGGTATGCGGATCATAACTCGTAATAGGTGTCTACAACTTGCAAGATTGGATCAAGAACACAAATATATTCATGAAAACATAATAGGTTCAGATCTGAAATCATGGCACTCGGGCCCTAGTGACAAGCATTAAACATAGCAAAGTCATAGCAACATCAATCTCAGAACATAGTGGATACTAGGGATCAAACCCTAATAAAACTAACTCAATTACATGATAAATCTCATCCAACCCATCACCGTCCAGCAAGACTTGGATGGAATTACTCACGCACAGCGGTGAGCATCGTGAACTTGGTGATGGAGAAAGGTTGGTGATGATGATGGCGATGAATCCCCCTCTTCGGAGCCTCAAACGGACTTCAGATCAGCCCTCCCGATGAAGAACGGGAGGCGGCGGCTCCGTATCATAAAACAAGATGAATCCTTCTCTCTGATTTTTTTCTCTCCGGATGTGAATATATAGAGTTGGACTTACGGTCGGGGGAGGTCCAGGGGGCCCACAAGCCACCAAGGTGTGCCCCAGGGGGGCGCCCCCCAGGCTTGTGGCCAATGGGTGGACCCCCTCTGGTTGATTCTTTCACTAGTATTTTTTATATATTCCAAAAATATTCCCCTAAATTTTCAGGTCAATCCGAACTTTTGTTTCTGCACAAAAATAAAACCATGGCAATTCTATTCTAAACAACAACAGTCTGGGTTAGTTCCATTCAAATCATGCAAATTATAGTCTAAACTAGGGGCAAAAGAGTTTGGAAAAGTAGATACGATGAAGACGTATCATTCCTTCTGGTTTGACACTCTTACTTAAGAAAATGGTTATGATGTCTACTACACAACTTCTATTCTTGTAGACTTTATTGGCCCTCCAAGCGTAGAGTTTTGTAGGATAGTAGAAAATTTCCCTCAATGGATGGCCTAAGGTTTATATATCCATGGAGTTGTAGGATGTAAGTGATCCCACTCAAACAATCCTACAATAAAATACAAGCGGTCTTTTGTGTCCCCAACACACCCAATACAGTTGTCAATTGTATAAGTGCACTAGTTCAGTGAAGAGATGATGATATATGTGTAGTATGGATGTTAAAACTGACTTTGTGTAATCTGAGTAAATACATGCAGCAAGATAAAAAATAAGCTGGGCATCATTGGGTTGGACGTGGAGGATGGTGCGGCTGATGTGATTGTCGAAGGTAGGGAAGAAGATCTGAGGCCTCTGGAGATGGCGCCGAGGGTACTGCTCCGCTATGATGGACGGTTTCATCGTTGGAGCAGCTCCGGTGAGGTGTACGACAGCGAGGCTAAAGCAAGAAAAGACAGACAATGTTAATTTGAAGTGGGATTCTAATAGCATCTGCAATAGATGATGTAAAATACATCCCAAAAAGTGCTAGATGTAAAATGCATCAGCCACGCCGCAGCCGCTCCAAAAGATCTTGTAAATACTGTTGACTCTGAACTTAACTGAAGAAACTGAATTTTATAGTCAAAACTGAATTTTACTGTCGAAACTGAATTTTACTGACGAAACTGGTTGCACTGGTAGTAGAGCACTTCAATAGAAGTTTAGGCCTCTCGAGCACTAGTAATAGAGAAATAGTTATCTAAATCAGCATTCGCTTGAGCAGGGAACACACTAGCAGATACAACTCGTGCAGCTGCGGCTATGCCCGGAGCAGCAGCATGAGCTAGAGCTAAAGCAGCAACTACTGTAGCTGCAGCAGGTCGTGTAGCAGCAGCGTGTGCGAGAGCAAGAGTAGAGCAGCGGCATGAACGAAAGCAACAGTAAGAGTAGCAGCGCGATCGACAACAAGAGCAGAGCAGAGCAGCAACACGAACGAGAGCAAGAGCAGAGTAGCAGTGTGACCTACAGCAAGAGCAGAGCCACATCACAAGCGAGAGATGGAACAACAGCAACAGCGTGAACGAGAGTCGGAGCAGCAGCAGCGTGAGCGAGAGCCGGAGCAGCAGCAGCTACTGTATGTGTGGACATCGCCGCCAAGGGAGCAACGACATGGGGGAGAGACACCGTGGAGGAAGTGGTCGGCGATGGCGCCATCAATGGAGACCCGCCCTCGGTATCGAGCACCAGCAGCCCCGTGAGGTCGAATAAAAGATAAAATGCAGTGGTGAGTGCAGAACCTCCTTGGTGGCGCCGAGTAGGCCTCGGCTTTATCAGAGGAATTGGTGAGGGTGTTGCGGTTGCGGTCGGACAAGTGAAGACGGTGCTTTTGTGAAGGAGGTGGCACGATAGACAAGGCGAATGTCGGGGCAGCTCCTTGGAGGTGGAGGACGGGGCGGGTGAACCGGCGGGATGACGAGATCGACGATGGATCCTCATCCGGTGTGGTGGATGAGGGACATCGAGTTGTTGCTGTGGACGACGTCGTCAGGAAAGAGGTTCCGGCTGGGCAGCAGTCGGGAGGCGGACGGAGGAGCGTGGGGTTTCACGGGTTTTGGTGGCCTCGGTGTACGAATGGGGGAAACGAAGGGGAAGGGATGGGGAGCGATGGCTTAGGGACACGCTTAAAATGGGATAACAAGGCGCGGATTCCATGTTCGCAGAACAAACTTAACGTGTACGAAAAAAGACAATTCATACAAGACAAAAGAGAGTCATGTCCCCTTTTACTATATTGCTACAAATGCCATTCAAAAACTACAAGAAAAATCTAAAAAAATCGGAGAACTAGATTAGCATGTATAGTACCAAATCAATTCGCACTTCCCTCAACAACAACAAAAACAAATCAATTCACTCCACAAGAAAGAGTCATGCCTGTTTTATATGATTACAAATGCTAGGATCTTGATTTCAGTTTTTGAATCCACGTTATGTTGAACTCGAATATATCGTTAGGTGATCTTGCGGTGTAGAATGGATGTAATCCTACATTTTGATCTTCCATCTTATATGAACATTTTACTTCATCCAATGAATATATACATTGTTGTCTACCATATGGAATAAATTTGAATCAATTTTCCCTATTTGAATCCGATTGTTGTCAAGTTATACCATAATTTAAATATTATCTTGATAACAGAAAACATGCATATAGTAATAATCATATTTAAATATGAATTGCATGTACCATACTATCTCCAATTCAAATATGTGTATCCATTTTATGTTGAATTCAAATCACGGTACATCCATGATCTAGGTATCCAGACGTTCTGAATAATCTAAACCCTATTTTCATATGTATAATGTGTTTAACACACACACAACAATGCATCCCCCTCCCGCCGCACACACACACAACATTTAGATGTTAGCTTCAGAAGCCACACATTATCTCAGATTTGAATAGTTATGTCCATGCACGAATGTAATGTGGTTAGACAATGCCTGCCATCGTATCTCATATTCAAATTGATTTGGCCTTGTTTGATGTGAATATAGTATATACCATGTTTGATTCAAAACCACACCACGCATATCTCCATTATATTCATGCATGCATGAGCTACAAACACCATGATCTCTTATTAAAATATTTGAATCCACTTTTATACTAATTATCATCTCTATGGTCTCTTACATGCACACACACACTCCTCCTCCCTTTGTGGATACCAACAACTTTCCTATCGTGCATGCATATATGCACACACACTCCTGACCACTCGGCATCCTCTACATCGCGCACACACGTTCTTGTTCTTTAGGTCGGTCTCCCATGATCTCCCTATGTCTCTCCATCTCCCTCTTTAACACACACACACACACCGATCGATATACCCCTCTAGCTAGCCAGGCCTGCCTACGACACACAAACATGTACACACATAGTCCCTCCCCTCCTCTGACCATTCATGCCTCCCGCCCTAACTCTGAGCCACACGAGCACTGTCGCCCCCTCTGTTGTTATCCATCTTGCACCCGTACAGTGTCACAAGCTAGATGCACCCCCCCCCACCACCACACACGCACACCTCTCCCTCTCTTCCTCACTCCGGGTGTTCTTTATCTCTGACACATGCATGCATGTGCACCAATCGATTTCCCTCTATGTGTATCCAGGTCTCTCGCTATTTCCCCACACAAAATGGCCGATCTATATCTCTAGTTAAGTCTTCCCTTCTTTACCCACGTACACATCAATCGAACCACGACCTCTCTACATAGGACCGCCTACCACACACACATTAATTGTCCCCCCCACCCCCCCGTCGCATCATCCATGCCTCCCGCTTTGTCTATCGACTAGACAAGCGCGCACACGCATGTTATCGTCCCCTCTCTTTAATTATCGATCTTGCACTTGTACTCCTTCCTTATCTTCATCTAGTTGGCCTCTTGCATCATCTTCCAACATGCACCCCCTCTTTCCTAGCACTTGTACGCTTGTGAAGTTCTTCCCTCTATCCGTGTCTATCGATATGTCGCGTAAACAATCCCTCCCCCTCTCTTCTCGTATATCGCCCCCTCCACATGCATATACTATGTATTCAGGCCTCACTTTGACACAAACATATGTATAGAGGCATGTCGCACACACCATCTCCCCATCTCTCTCTAACACACCGACTAGGTGGAGGACATGTATGAAGAGAAGAGGTGCACGCATGCACGCACTACCTCCCTCATACACACATGCAGGTGCATGGTGGAGCACATTTCTCTAAGGAGAGTTAGCCCTCGTGATAATTTGACGCATGGTGGAAGAGTTAATAGATGACGTGGCACTAGTACTTCTGGTACATGCAAAGCAAGTAGGAAACAAAACACGAGCAAGTTTTTGTTTCGTGCGATGTCTCTCTTTTTCAGTTAGTATATTTATGAATAAAATGAGGGGGCGGCATCAATGAAGCCACATGGCACATCTGGAGGTGTTGTTTGCCAGCTTCTTGTGTGCATTGATCACACTGACATGCTGATGGTTCTAGCAAAACGTAGACACTGCTGGGTACAATGAGGTTACTGTAGACACGAATCCCGGGCACTTAGACCTTTGGATCAGCAACAATGAACTGCTAATATCGCGTCACACTTGAAATTGAGAATTTCTAAACTGACTATAGAAATAGCCAACAGTGGGCTACTCATTTTTTGCTCCGAGAGGTGGCGGGCGTCTGGATCCGCCACGATTGGCTCTAAGAACGCGGGCCCACGTACGCGTCTGAGAAACGTATGTAAACCATCAGGCAAACTCCCACGCCCCCGCTACAGTCAAAAAGAAAGATAAAACTCCCTCGGTTCCCATGCTGGAAAAACACCGCCCTCACCTTTCTAAAGAGGATTTCTATCGACCGATCTCGTTAAGGAGCCAAAGCAAGTGTTACCCTTTACAAATTAAGTTAGGTGGTAAACTTACAGCCTGTTTGATACGTCTCCAACATATCTATAATTTATGAAGTATTCCTGCTGATATATTATCATTCTTGGATGTTTTACAATCATTTTATAGCAACTTTATATCATTTTTTGGGACTAGCCTATTGACATAGTGCCAGTGCCAGTTGTTGTTTTTTGCTTGTTTTTTACATCGCATAAAATCAATACCAAATGGAGTCCAAACGAAGCGAAACATTTTGGAGATTTTTTCTGGACCAGAAGACACCCGGTGGGCCAAAGAAGTACCAGAGGGGAGCTCCGAGGGGAGCACAACCCACCAGGGCGCGCATGGGGGCCCAGGCGCGCCCAGGTGGGTTGTGCCCACCTCGGTGGCCTCCCGCACCGCCTCTTCGCCCTATAAATTCCCAAATATTCCAAAACCCCTCGGGATAACCCTAGATCATAAGTTCCTCCGCCGCAAGCCTCTGTAGCCATGAAAAATCAATCTAGACCCCGTTCCGGCACCGGACTATGGTGAGACATATGCCCCCCGTTGCTAGACTTGAGTCCATCCGCATCTTACTTGCCTATGCTAATCACCATGATATCACCTTGTACCAAATGGACATTAAAAGTGCTTTTCTAAATGGTGAAATTGAGGAGGAAGTTCATGTTAAACAACCTGTCGGCTTTGTCAATCCTAAGAAACCCGATCATGTTTACAAACTTCACAAAGCTCTTTATAGTCTTAAACAAGCTCCTAGAGCGTGGTATAAATGCTTGACCAAGTTCCTTATTGAGAAAGGCTTTGAGATTGGAAAAATAGATTCTACTCTTTTTACTAAAAGGGTTAATGGTGAATTATTTGTGTGCCAAATTTATGTTGATGATATCTTATTTGGTTCGACTAACCCTCATTTTAGTGAAAAGTTTGGAAAGCTAATGTCGAAGAAGTTCGAGATGTCTATGCTGAGTGAACTCAAGTTCTTTCTTTGTTTGCAAATCAAGCAAACTAAGGAAGGCACCTTTGTTTCTCAAACAAAGTACACCAAGGACTTATTCAAGAAGTTCAACATGCAAGAAAGCAAAGGTATGAAAATTCCCATGCCTACTAGTGGACATCTTGACTTGACCAAGGATGGCAAATCGGTTGACCAAAAGGTTTACCGATCTATGATTGGTTCATTGTTATATCTATGTGCCTCCGTCCCGACATTATGCTAAGTGTGTGCATGTGTGCACGATATCAAGCGGCCCCCAAAGAATGTCATCTAAGGCTGTGAAAAGGATAGTGAGATACTTAATACATACACCAAATTTTGGCATTTGGTATCCTAAGAGGTCCTCTTTTGATCTTGTTGGCTATTCCGACTCGGACTATGCCGGAGACAAGGTTGATAGAAAATCCACTTCGGGTACTTGTCAATTTCTTGGTAGATCTCTTATATCCTGGTCCTCCAAGAAACAAAACTCAGTATCCATATCCACCACCGAAGCGGAATACATTGCCGCCGGTTCATGTTGTGCTTAATTACTTTGGATGACCCAAACTCTTAAGGATTATGGGATCTATGTGAAACATGTTCCATTGCTTTGTGACAATGAGAGTGCTATTAAGATTTCTCACAATCCCGTGCAACATTCTCGAACTAAGCATATTGAAGTTCGTCATCATTTCATTCGAGATCATGTTGCTAAAAGGGACATTGATCTTAAGCATGTTCGTACCGATAAGCAATTGGCAGATATATTCACCAAACCGCTTGATGAGAAAGTATTTTGTCGTTTGAGAGGTGAATTGAACATAATTGATGCTTCAAACTTGGAGTAGGAACTCCTTGTGGATACGTGCAAGGCATGAGCCTACGACTAATCCTTGGCTTTTTCTCTTATGATGATAATCATATGTCTTGGATACATTTGTACCCTTGCATGCTATCTAACCCTTGTAGGTACTTGGATGAATCTAAATCCATGGGATTGCAACTCACTCAGATCTTGAGCAATCTCTACATCACCAAGTTTCTACACCATGGTGGTTGAAGTCAAGGAAGCATAAAACCCTTCAACATATCCTTTGACAAATTCTATATATATATATATATATATATATATATCAAATTTCATTTGGTATCAAATTTCATGATTGTCATGTTGGATACACAAGTGCTCTTCCTTGAAAGACTAACCCATGTAGGTAGATGAACTCAAACTACAAGTGGTGCTCCCAACCATTGATGCGCTACATCAACCTTGAGCACTCCACGCAAGTTCAACTACATGATCAAGTTCAACACCACCACCTAAGGTATGTTATTCCATCTTAGAGAAGCTTTACTCCAAGTCATGGGTCAAAGAAGCTCAACAAGATGTGAATACATCAAAAGCTTAAACGAACAATGGTAACCCCATTTTGAGCTTAAACGATGAGTATGACTTATGATCAAGTGTTCTCACTTGACTCCTTAGTCAATATACTCTAACATAGGTGACTTTGTCACCGCCCAATTCTAGATGAAGTTCTCTAGTGTTTCTCTGAGTTCTTGCATTTGTTCCTTGCATTTTTGTTCCCCTTCCCTTAATCAAAAAAAACTTCATCTAGATTTTCTTTTCTCTGACTTTCTTCGGCATTTCCTGCATCCAATTCATTGCAAATCCTTCAGTTACTTCCTTGCAAATCTTTGTGAGACCGTATTTGCCTAGTGAGCTAAGGTGACTATTGCTCTTTCTCTGTGTTGAACTCGGTCACACCGGTTTGCTACTTTCGGTCCAACCCAATCCTTTCGGTGCAACCGAAGAACACAACTCGGTGCCACTGATTTCACTGCAGAGAAGACAATTTGCCACTTGTTCCTACATTTTTTCTCCAGCTCCACTCAATGAATCTTGTCCTCTACCAGCATCACATTTTACATGCTGCTTTGCTCTGTGACTCAAGGACCAAACCTATTTTGACTCACACTCTAGAAGATCCCTTCTTGGGAATTGATGTCAAAGGGGGAGAGAGAGTTCACATCAAAGCTTAATCCTTCAAAGGGGGAGAATACTTCAAACAGGGGGAGAGAGGAATCACATGCCCCAGATGCTTGGTGTTCAAGAGGAGAGAATTCACATGTCTTTAAGAGGGGAAAGACATGTCTATGTTATGTTTCTGTGATCTGATCTATTTTTGTTCGGCTCTGATTCTGTTTCCCTACTTTCTTCCATTATCCTATATAAGATTCAGGGGGAGAAAGACTGCTAGGGAAGGAAATCCTTGAATTCATTGCATATCTTTTACCTTTGGGAACAAGTCTATATTCAATAGAGTACCCAGTACTCACTCTCTACATGTTATCCCAATCTTGGTACTCTTGTGGCTCTTTTGTTTGCTCTGTCTAGTAGATGTATCTGTGTTATCTAACCTTGTTTACTCAGGTTCATCCCTTCCTAAGCCAGCTCAAGACCACAAGGTAAGTATATGCATCACACTCATGTGCATGAAGATTTCTTGCTAATGTACATATTGTTTGCAAGAAGGAATCATGAACATGAAGTTACACTTCATATATTCATATCATTTGCCCTGATGCATATAGCCAAGATACATGTAACACATTGCCTGCTCTGTCATGATTATGCATTCACATGCTCTTACATTCCATATTGACATGATTGCATACATGTAGGCGGAGCCTATGCATGTTACATGTCCTTCCAAAGCTTTACTTGATATTCTCTTTATCTTTACCTAAAGCTTTCATGTATGTTGTCATCAATTACCAAAAAGGGGGAGATTGAAAGCACAAGTGCTCCCTGGGTGGTTTTGGTAATTAATGTCAACATATCTCTTGTTGGACTAATGTTTTCATCTAGTATATTTCAGACAAGTTCAATAGATGGAGTGGCGTGGACAAGAGGATATGGAACCCCTTCAAGTTGCTAAGGATAATGGATTGGCTCAAGCTCAAAAGCTCAAGACTCTGCATTTTACTTTTAGTGATCCACGATCACATTGAGTCCATAGGAAAGCCAATACTGTTAAAAGGGGATGAGGTGTTGCTTAATGCCTTGCTTGCTCAAAATGCTTAGTGGTATGCTCCAAAACCCTCAACCACTTCCTCATATCCACATATGTCCCAAACCAAAAAGTCAAACTCGGCCCCACCGAAACTTTCTATCCGGCGCCACCGAGTTCACTTGACATAGCCACTGCCACAAACCCTAGTCAATTCGGTCTCACCGATGGGATCTTGGTCTCACCGAGATGGGCTTGCAAACTCTCTGTTGCCTATTGCAATAATTTCGTTCTTACCGAGTTTTGTAATCGGTCCCACCGAGTTTGCCTGACCAACTCTCTGGTTAGCCTATTACCAAAATTGGTCCCACCGAGTTTGTGTAATCGGTCAAACCGAGATGAGGTTTTACCCTAACCCTAGCACATCGGTCCCACCGAGTTGATCATATCGGTCCCACCGAAATGCCTAATGATCACATTATGAACTGAATCGGTCTGACCGAGTTTCATTATTCTGTCCCACCGAGTTTGGTGATTTGTGTGTAATAGTTAGATTTTGTGTGGAGGCTTTATATACCCCTCCACCCACTCTTCATTCGTGAGGAGAGCTATCAGAACATGCCTACACTTCCTGCATACATTTTCTGAGAGAGAACCACCTACTCATGTGTTGAGATCAAGATAATCCATTCCAACCACATAAATCTTGATCTCTAGTCTTCTCCAACTTGGTTTCCACTCAAATCATCTTTCCACCAAATCCAAATCTGTGAGAGAGAGTTGAGTGTTGGGGAGACTATCATTTGAATCACAAGAGCAAGGAGTTCATCATCAACACACCATCTATTACCTTTTGGAGAGTGGTGTCTCCTAGATTGGTTAGGTGTCACTTGGGAGCCTTCGTCAAGATTGTGGAGTTGAACCAAGGAGTTTGTACGGGCAAGGATATCGCCTATTTCGTGAAGATCTACCCTAGTTAGGCAAGTCCTTCGTGGGCGATGGCCATGGTGGGATAGACAAGGTTGCTTCTTCGTGGACCCTTCGTGGGTGGAGCCCCTTGTGGACTCGCGCAACCGTTACCCTTTGTGGGTTGAAGTCTCCATCAATGTGGATGTACGATAGCACCACCTATCGGAACCACACCAAAAATCTCCGTGTCTCCAATTGCGTTTGCACACTCCAATCCCATCCCTTTACATTCTTGAAAATTGCATGCTTTACTTTCCGCTACTCATATACTCTTGTCATGCTTGCTTGAAATGTATTGTGAATGTTTCAACGTGTGCTAAAACTCCACCTCAACTTAAAGAAATTAAAAACTGTAACTTTTTCTTATGAAGAGTCTATTCACCCCCCCCCTCTAGACTCCTCTTCCCGATCCTTTCACCATGCTACAAATGTTCACCATTCCATGCAGAGTGAGAAAATAGGCAACCTATGAAAACATGACAAGATTTATTAAATTTGGCATGAACAGATCCTTCAACACACAGTACCATATAATCCAATCTCCAAAGGGATGGAAAAACAGAGCTGAGTAGCCCTTAATGAATGAGCTAGCCTGCATCACAAAAAAGGGAAACTGTTAAAATGAGTTCACTTGTTTATCTAGGTTGGAATTCCAAGACCACGGTGAGCTTGTTCCCATAGGTGTCCTTCCATTGCACGCGCCGCTATAGACCCATGTAGCCCTTCTGCGTCGTGCCTCCGCGTGGGTGGGGTATGATTCTTGCTTTATCCAAAGAAAAAGTGTTAGAATCAAGTAGTGATCTACATGAAGAATCGATGACCTGTTATAAAGCATGGCATAATTTGGTCCCGCTACTTAAATTCCTAACTGTTATAGTGTCTCTAAGTTGTCTCTCCGCTTTGTCAATCAACAACTGCTTTTGGTTATCTCTATCAATGGCTTAATTTGACAACCATAAACAACAACCATAATTTAGTCAAAACATATGCACGATAGAGATCAGAAAAATAAGTGACAGCACAACATACAACTAAGAAAAATAAGCTATGAGTGTATCAATTCCCGTAGTATCTCTAAATATACAAGCAACACTACAGGTCTTTGCTTACGAGGTTATAAACACCTTTGTATTCGCCAAAAGATGATCATGATATTTTTATAATGGCTCAAAGTGCACCAGCGCCAGCGCCCAGACCTACACCTAACCTCGGCGTGCCAGTTATCGGCAAAACCTTCTCCCTCCTCCGCACCTTCCGCAGCAACACTGATGACCAATGGTTTAGATACCGGATCAAGAAGTATGGCTGGTCTCCATCATGTTGTTGATGGGCTCGTCTACGGTGCTGTTGGCTGGACAGCAGCAACCATTTCAAATTAAGAACCGACAAACTCATCTTGATGCAGACAAGTATCATGACAGTGAATATTCACACTAAATTGAAATCTGAGTAATCACGTACGTATAGGCTATGTAGAAGATGGGAACGAAGTGCAATCCTTCTTTGTGTCAATAGTCACCATGTAGAAGAAGACCCATCCGAATTATACATTCTGCAATGTAAGCAGTACATTCTTGACCTAATCCAGGAACACTAAATAACAGAAAAAATTCACAATTGGTTATAGAATTTGTCTATTGTTCTTCTAAGCTAAATCCCCTTCATAGGAATTTCTAGTGGAGTCTGCCAAGGCCGTATGGGGCAAAAGAAGCGATGCAGACTTCCATGAGTGCACGGGAGTAGGGAATACGTCGAGGACGCGACGGCGTACCTGTCTTGTTGGTGCGGCCGCCGATGGAGACGGCGGCCAGCGTGCGGTGCTCTAGGAAGACGACCTTCTTCCGCCACCATGCCCATCAGCGTGCGAAGGCGAAGGCGTACCTCAGCAGAGGTGTCTCGATGGCAACCCGGAGGTCCACAACGATGGCGGCGGCGCCTCCTTTAGGACCTCGAGGATGCGGGTGGGAGGGAGAGCATCGTATGGTATGGAGCTACCTTGTGCGTGGTCGTCGAGCATCGTCATCCTCCATGGTTGTCAGAGTAATTAGCCACGGGTAGCCTCATCAGCTCCCCATGGCGTTTCAATACATCAGGGCCGGCTGCGCCCCTCAAGAATCAAAGACCAAAGCGCCGCCTTCTCGCAGCCGGCTGGTCCAAGCGGCCGGCTGCCAGAAGACGGCAAGGCCCAGAAGACGGCCTCAAAGTGGAATGACTCCTAGCAGGCGGCCTCTAGAGAGGATGGCTCCTAGCAAGTGGCCCCAAGCGTCCTCAGAGTCTGCACCCGCATAAATACGATGAGATGGGGCGTGGCTAAAGCACGCCCTGCCACCCCCAAATCCAGGGCCAAGCGTGGCCACAGTGCATCGTACCAGACGAAGATCTCCCGTCCGGCGCGGCACTGTTGCCGCTCCTCCCATGATGTCACCCACCACAGGGGAAGCCATGCCCCCAAGACGGGATGTCGGTACGGCTCGCATGCGGCGGGCCCTACTTGTCCGCGAAGAGCCAGAGGGCGGAGAGCCCTGACCAGTCAGCTCGAGGAGAGGTCGGCCCCTAACCGGGCGGCTCTCCTCTCCTTGGAGTTTGTGCGCCATTAATCAGAAGAGACGGGGAATGGCTACAGTGAACACCCACCAGGCGGCGGTACTGTAGCCACGCCTCCCCCGACAAAGCATGCGTCATTAGCAGCACGGCTATAGTATCGAGCAGCCGGCCAGACCCACAAGTGGCAGGTGTGGCCTATCGGCCAAGTACGAGATAGCCAGCGGGGACAACCAGGCGGCGGGCCCTAGCGGCCGGCGGAGAAGCCGGTGACCATAGACACTGACAGCCGGGTCCTACACCCAGCCAGATTACCTTTGTACCCCTAGGGGGTAGGCCTATATAAACCCCCCCAGGGCACCCATGCAAAGGGGGGAGACCTTAGTTCATTTACACACACATATAGAGAGAGGAAGCTAGGGCTAGCCTTGTTCTTCTTCCCCCTCTAGAGAAACAGCTCAAGGAGCAAGCTTGTAGCCACCATTGTTGCTTGACTGATCATGCAGAGACCCTGCAGAGCAGGACTAGGGGTGTTATCTCCTAGGAGAGCCCCGAACCTGGGTAAGATTCGCCGGTGCGCATGTTTGCGCCTTATCCCGTTTCCTGGCACCGGCGACGTATTATTAGCCCCCTCCATGATAAGCCATCCTTTGGCATATGTCACATGACACCCCCGACAATGGTCGTTGTGGATCCCTTCCCATCCATGGAATCGATCTGCTCCAGACCAAATCGAATGGGATCCAACAATCAAAGATATGAAGGGGATCGATGTGAGAGACAATGAAGGATCCAAGGCCTACCATGGTATGGTCGGTGAAGCTGCTGCGCACGTGGCCGGAGACCTTTAGGACCTCGGCGGCGGCGCCTCCACGACCCCTCGGCACCGGCAAAGGGATCCGCGATGGCGGCGGTGGCGTCATTCGCGTCGCGAATAGATCGAGGGGTCGTTGCTTCGTCCGGTTTTTTTGGTGCGAGGGGCCTTTGTCATCGTCCGTTTTTTTCGTGCGAGGGGCCTTTGCCGTCATCCGTTTTTTTCGTGCGAGGGTTATTATGGGGAGGTGGGAGGAGGGACGAAAATAAACCAGACAAAGGTGGGACAAAAATTAACCGTAGAACGGAGACTACCAACTGAGACATTAGGAGTAGAGATATCATTGATGCTATGATGCAATCTTATGAAGAAAGGCTTAATTTGGAAGTTTCTATTCCTAGAAAACTTTATGATGAGTGGGAACCTACTATTAAGATTAAGATTAAAAGTTATGAATTCTATGCTTTGTGTGATTTGGGTGCTAGTGTTTCCATGATTCCGAAAACTTTATGTGATGTGTTAGGTTTTCGTGAATTTGATGATTGTTCCTTAAATTTGCATCTTGTGGATTCCGCTATTAAGAAACCTGTGGGAAGAATTAATGTTGTTCTTATTGTTGCAAATAGGAATTATGTGCCCGTAGATTTCATTGTTCTTGTTATAGATTGCAATCCTACTTGTACTATTATTCTTGGTAGACCTTTCCTTAGAACAATTGGTGCAATTATTGATATGAAAGAAGGAAACATTAGGTTTCAATTTCCATTAAGGAAAGGCATGGAACACTTTCCAAGAAGGAAAACTAAATTGCCTTATGAATCTATTATGAGAGCCACTTATGGATTGCATGCCAAAGATGATAATACTTAGATCTATTCATGTTTTTATGCCTAGCTAGGGGCGTTAAACAATAGCGCTTGTTGGGAGGCAACCCAATTTTATATTTGTTTTTGATTTTTAGGTCCTGTGTTGCTTTGAATAAATCATCTAGCCTCTGGTTAGATGTGGTTTTATGTTTTAATTAGTTTTTGTGCCAAGTATGACCTATGGGATAACCTACGGTGATAGTTAATTTGATCTTGCTGAAAAACAGAAACTTTTGCCCTCATGAAAACCATTCTGGTTTTTAACCAGAGAGTGCTTCTTAGTTGATTCTTTTTGAAGAAGATTAATAAACAAATTATCTAGGACTTCCTATGTTCTCAGGATTTTTGGAGTTACATAAGTATTCGAAATATCCAGATTGCTACAGACTGTTCTATTTTTGACAGATTCTGTTTTTCCCGTGTTGTTTGCTTATTTTGATGCATCTACGGCTTGTATCGGGGGGTATGAACCATGGAAAAGTTGGAATATAGTAGATATTACACCAATATAAATAAAGAATGATTTCACAACAGTACCAAAAGTGGTGATTTATTTTCTTATACTAACGGAGCTTACGAGATTTTCTGTTGGAGTTTTGTGTTGTGAAGTTTTCAAGTTTTGGGTAAGGATTTGATGGACTTTGGAATAAGGAGTGGAAATAGCCTAAGCTTGGGGATGACCAAGCCACCCCAAGGTAATATTCAAGGATGTCAAAAAGCCTAAGCTTGGGGATGCCCCGGGAAGGCATCCCCTCTTTCGTCTTCGTCTATCGGTAACTTTACTTGAGGCTATATTTTTATTCACCACATGATATGTGTTTTGCTTGGAGCGTCTTGTATGTTTTGAGTCTTTGCTTTTTAGTTTGCCACAATCATCCTTGCTGTACAAATTTTGAGAGAGATACGCTTGAATCGTGATTTATTAGAATGCTCTATGTGCTTCACTTATATCTTTTGAGCTAGGCAAAATTTGCTCTAGTGCTTCACTTATATCTTTTTAGAGCATGGTGGTGGTTTTATTTTATAGAAATTGATGAACTCTCGTACTTCGCTTATATTATTTTGAGAGTTTCTAAACAGCATGGTAATTTTCTTTGGTTATAAAATTAGTCCTAATATGATAGGCATCCAGGAGGGATATAATAAAAACTTTCATATAAAGTGCATTGAATACTATGAGAAGTTTGATTCCTTATGATTGTTTTAAGATATGAAGATGGTGATATTAGAGTCATGTTAGTAAGTAGTTGTGAATTTGAGAAATACTTGTGTTAAAGTTTGTGAGTCCCGTAGCATGCACGTATGGTGAACCGTTATGTGATGAAGTCGGAGCATGATTTTTTTTATTGTATTCTTATAAGTGGCGGTCGGGGACGAGCGATGGTCTTTTCCTACCAATGTATCACCCTAGGAGCATGCGCGTAGTACTTTGTTTCGATTACTAATAGATTTTTGCAATAAGTATGTGAGTTCCTTATGACTAATGTTGAGTCCATGGATTATACGCACTCTCACCTTTCCGCCATTGCTAGCCTCTCTAGTACCGCGCAACTTTCGCCGGTACCATAACCCACCACATATCCTTCCTCAAAACAGCCACCATACCTACCTATTATGGCATTTCCATAGCCATTCCGAGATATATTGCCATGCAACTTTCCACCGTTCCGTTTATTATGACACGCTCCATCATTGTCATATTGCTTTGCATGATCATGTAGTTGACATCGTATTTGTGGCAAAGCCACCGTTCATCATTTTTTATACATGTCGCTCTTGATTCATTGCACATCCTGGTACACCACCGGAGGCATTCACATAGAGTCATATTTTGTTCTAAGTATCGAGTTGTAATTCTTGAGTTGTAAGTAAATAAAAGTGTGATGATCTTCATTATTAGAGCATTGTTCCATGTGAGGAAAGGATGATGGAGACTATGATTCCACCACAAGTCGGGATGAGACTCCGGACAAAAAAATGAGAGAAGGCCCAAATAAAAAATGAGATAAAAGAGAGAAGGGACAATGTTACTATCCTTTTTGCCACACTTGTGCTTCAAAGTAGCACCATGATCTTCATGATAGAAAGTCTCCTACGATATCACTTTCATTTACTAGTGGGAATTTTTCATTATAGAACTTGGCTTGTATATTACAATGATGGGCTTCCTCAAATTGCCCTAGGTCTTTGTGAGCAAGCGAGTTGGATGCACACCCAGTTAGTTTCTTTTTGAGCTTTCATAAACTTATAGCTCTAGTGCATCCTTTGCATGGCAATTCCTACTCACTCACATTGATATCCATTAATGGGCATCTCCATAGCCTGTTGATACGCCTAGTTGATGCGAGACTATCTCCCTCTTTTTGTCTTCTCCACAACCACCGTCTATTCCACCTTTAGTGCTATGTCCATGGCTCACGCTCATGTATTGAGTGAAAGTTGAAAAAGTTTGAGAACATCAAAAGTATGAAACAATTGCTTGGCTTGTCATCGGGGTTGTGCATGATTTATATATTTTGTGTGATGAAGATGGAGCATAGCCAGACTATATGATTTTGCAGGGATAAGCTTTATTTGGCCATGTTATTTTGATAAGACATAATTATTTTGTTAGTATGCTTGAAGTATTATTGTTTTTATGTCAATATTAAACTTTTGTTTTGAATCTTACGGATCTGAACATTCATGCCACAATAAAGAGAATTACATGGATAAATATGATAGGTAGCATTCCACATCAAAAATTCTGTTTTTATCATTTACCTACTGGAGGACGAGCAGGAATTAAGCTTGGGGATGCTTGATACGTCTCCAACGTATCTATAATTTTTTATTTTTCCATGCTATTATATTATCTGTTTTGGATGTTTTATATGCATTAATAAGCTATTTTATATTATTTCTGGGACTAACCTATTAACCTAGAGCCCAGTGCCAGTTTATGTTTTCTCCTTGTTTTAGAGTTTCGAAGAAAAGGAATGCCAAACAGAGTCCAAACGGAATAAAACTTTCGCCATGATTTTTCTTGGACCAGAAGACACCCAGGAGACTTGGAGTGCAAGTCAGAGGAGCCTCGAGGCGGCCACAATGGTGGAGGGCGCGCTCAGGGGGGTGGGGCACGCCCCCCAACCTTGTGGGCCCCTCGTAGCTCCCCTGGCCTAATTCTTCCTCCTATAGATACTCTTATACCCCAAAAACAACCAGGCGAGCCACGAAACCACTTTTCCAGCACCGCAACCTTCTATACCCATGAGATCCCATCTTGGGGCCTTTTTCGGCATCCTGCCGAAGGGGGAATAGATCACGGAGGGCTTCTACATCAACACCATTGCCTCTCCGATGAAGTGTGAGTAGTTTACCACAGACCTATGGGTCCATAGCTAGTAGCTAGATGGCTTCTTCTCTCTATTTGGTTCTCAATACAAAGTTCTCCTTCATGTTCTTGGAGATCTATTCGATGTAATATTTTTTTGCGGTGTGTTTGCCGAGATCCGATGAATTGTGGATTTATGATCAGCTTATCTATGAATATTATTTGAATCTCCTCTGAATTCTTTTATGCATGATTTGATATCTTTGCAAGTCTCTTCGAACTATCGATTTGGTTTGGCCAACTAGATTGGTTTTTCTTGCAGTGGGAGAAGTGCTTAGCTTTGTGTTCAATCTTGCGGTGTCCTTTCCCAGTGACAGTAGGGGCAGCAAGGCACGTATTGTATTGTTGCCATCGAGGATAAAAAGATGGGGTTTTCATCATATTGGTTGAGTTAATCCCGCTACATCATGTCATCTTGCTTAATGTGTTACTCTGTTCTTTTGAACTTAATACTCTAGATGCAGGCAGGAGTCAATCGATGTTTGGAGTAATAGTAGTACATGCAGGCAGGAGTCGGTCGATGTGTGGAGTAATAGTAGTACATGCAGGCAGGAGTCGGTCTACTTGACACGGACGTGATGCCTTTATTCATGATCATTGCCTTAGATATCATCATAAGTTTGCGCTTTTCTATCAATTGCTCGGCAGTAACTTGTTCACCCACCGTAATAATTTCTATGTTGAGAGAAGCCTCTAGTGAAACCTATGGCCCCCGGATCTATTTTACATCATATTAGTTTCTCGTCCACTTGCCAATTTTTGTCATTGTTTCCTTATTTTGCAATCTTTACTTTCCGTTCCATAAACCAAAAATACCAAAAATATTACTTTACCGTTTATCCATCTCTATCAGATCTCACTTTGCGAATAACCGTGAAGGGATTGACAACCCCTTCATCACGTTGGTTGCAAGTTGGTGTTTGTTTGTGGAGGTATTCGTGGCTTAGTGCGTAGTCTCCTACTGGATTGATACCTTGGTTCTCAAAACTGAGGGAAATACTTACGCTTTGTTGCATCACCCTTTCCTCTTCAAGGGAAAAATCAACGCAAGCTCAAGAGGTAGCAGCATACCGCTCATGGAGCGATGGGGCGGTCAATATCTTCGATGCTAAGCGGTTTATTCTCATGATGGGTGTTTATTCACTTGTCATTACACGAGAGAGGCTGGTAATTGGGATCCCCAGTCCTATAATGAAAATATAGAAAATATAATAAAACAAACTCCCCCGGAAAGTTGATTTGTTTGGAGGGCACCCGAGGATTCAGCTAGCATGGCTTGTGCTTGCCTGGTTGAGGGGGAGTGAACTTTACCTTTCCGCTTGGGAACCACTGATAATGTGTTTAGCATGGAAGATATTGAAATCATTTGTCGTGACGTTGACAGGAAAAGCACACCTCTCAAAATGTATTCATCTCTATTTTAAGCTTCGAGCTCTGGCATCTCTGTAAATCTCTGCTTTCCTCTACGAAGGGTCTTTCTATTTACTTTTATGTTATTTACTTTTATTGTTGAGTCATCACGTTCTCATTCAAGCACCAATCTGGAGATCTCTGTTGTCATTCTTAGTTTAACATGCATTAAGTCTAGTGATACGTCTCCAACGTATCTATAATTTTTTATTGTTCCATGCTGCTATATTATCATTCTTGGATGTTTTACAATCATTTTATAGCAAATTTATATCATTTTTTTGGGACTAACCTATTGACATAGTGCCCAGTGTCAGTTGTTGTTTTTTGCTTGTTTTTTACTTCGCAGAATATCCCTATCAAACGGAGTCCAAACGGAGCGGAACTTTTTGGAGATGTTTTTTGGACCAGAAGACAACTTGGGAGCCAAGGAAGCACTGGGGGAGGCCCGTGGGGCCCACAAGACAGTAGGGCATGCCAGAGGCCCCTGGTGCGCCTGATGGGTTGTCGGGCCCATGGGGGTCTCCTCCACCGCCTCTCAGCTCTATAAATACCCAATTATTCCAGAAACCCTACAGGAGTCGATGAAACACAATTCCAGCTGCCGCTAGTTCCAAAACCACGAGATCCAATCTAGAGTCCTATTCCCGCACTCTGCCGGAGAACACGGTCACGGAGGGGTCATCATCCTCATTGGTGCTCCTCCGATGATGCGTGAGTAGTTCACCATAGAGCTACCGGTCCGTAGGCAGTAGCTAGATGGCTTCTTCTCTCTTTTTGATTCTCAATACAATGGTCTCTTGGAGACCTATTTGATGTAATGACTTTTTGCGGTGTGTTTGTTGGGATCCAATGTAGTTCGAGTTTATGATCAGATCTATATCCATGAATATTATTTGAGTCTTCTTTGATCTCTTATATGCATAACTATTTATAGCCTCGTATTTCTTCTCTAAATCTTTGGTTTTGTTAGGCCAACTAGATTGATTTTTCTTGCAACGGGAAGAGGTGGTTTGTGATTGGTTCAATCTTGCGGTGTCCTCACCCAGTGACAGAAGGGGTAGCAAGGCACGTATGTATCGTTGTTATTAAGGATAAAAAGATGGGGTCTATTCCTACATGAATAGATCTTGTTTAAATCATGTCATCGTTCTTATTGCATTACTCCGTTTCTCCATGAAATTAATACAATAGATGCACGCTGGATAGCGGTCGATGTGTGGAGTAATAGTAGTAGATGCAGAATCATTTCGGTCTACTAATCTTGGATGTGATGCCTATATTCATGATCATTTCCTTGGAAATCGTCATAATTATTTGTTCTTCTATTAATTGCCCAACAGTAAAAAAATTACCCACGGTATGCTATTTTTTTCGAGAGAAGCCACTGGTGAAATCTACGTCCCCGGGGTCTATCTTTTATCATATTGCTTTCAGATCTATCTTTTATCACATTTGTTTTCAGATCTATTATTCCAAAAAACCCAAAATACCTTGCTGCAGTTTTTCTTTACTTATTTTATTTCGTGTTTTATTCAGCTCTATTTATCCAATCTCATACAAACCAATCTATCTTTTTACCGTCAAGGGATTGGCAACACCTCTTACGCGTCGGGTTGCAAGTATTTGTTCTTTGTGTGCAGATACCGTTTACATAGTGTTGCTTGGTTCTCCTACTGGATTGATACCTTGGTTTCATAACTGAGGGAAATACTTACCGTAGTTGTGCTGCATCATCCCTTCCTCTTTGGGGAAATAATGACGCGGTCTCAAGCCACGTCAAAGGAATTTCTTGCGCCGTTGCCGGGGAGACATCATCAACATCTATCAGGTTCCTAATCACAAATCTCATCTCCTTGCAATTTACATTATTTGCCATTCGCCTCTCGTTTTCATCTCCCCCACTTCACAAAATTTGCCTTTTTATTCGCCTTCTTTTTCGTTCGCCTTTTTTTCGTCAGATCTATTTTTGCTTTCAATCTTGTTTGCATAGTCATGATGTCTCAAGAAAATACCAAATTGTGTGATTTTTCCAATACCAATAATAATGATTTTATTAGTACTCCGATTGCTCCTCCCGCCACTAGTGTGGAGTCTTGTGATATTAATGCCGCTTTGTTGAACCTCCTTATGAAAGATCAATTTTCCGATACTACTAATGAGGATGCCGCGTCCCATCTAAACACATTCGTAGAATTGTGTGATATGCAAAAGTAAATAAGATGTGGAAAATGATATTGTGAAGTTGAAATTATTTCCTTTCTCCTTGCGGGATCGTGCAAAAATTTGGTTTTCTTCTTTGCCTCGCAATAGTATCAATTCTTGGGATAAGTGCAATGATGCTTTTATCACTAAGTATTTTCCGCCCGCGAAAATTATTTCCCTTAGAAATCAAATCATGAATTTTAAGAAACTTGAGCATGAACATGTTGCACAATCTTGGGAAAGAATGAAATTGAAGCTAAGAAATTGTCCTACTCATGGTTTAAATCTTTGGATGATCATACAAAAAATTTATGCGGGATTGAATTTTGTTTCTAGAAATCTTTTAGATTCCGCCGCGGGTGGTACTTTTATGGAAATTACTTTGGGTGAAGCTACTAAATTGCTAGATGATATTATGGCAAACTATTCACAATGGCATACCGAAAGAGCACCTACTAGTAAAAAAGTTAATTCGGTTGAAGAAATTAATTCTTTGAGTGAAAAACTTGATGCTCTTATGAAATTGGTTGCTAAAGATATTAAAGCTCGAGCTAGAGAATGAGGATCTAAGGGAGAGCAACTTTAGCCTCTGACGCAAGCAGGACAAACTCACTACTTCATTACCACCATCATTATCATCTTCCCCACCTAAGGAGACTTGAGTACATGGTATGGGCACTCCCCTTGGCTTGTGCCAAGCTTGGGGGAGGTGCCCCGGTATCGTATCACCACCACTATCTTCGCCTTATCTATTTTAGTTCGATCTTTAGTTATCCTATGATTTAGTTGAGTAATGTTTAGCAATGATCTATTTTTGAGTGCTTGCTTATTGATCTTTATGCTTTATACTTGAATGTTGTGATGAATTCATGAGAAATTATATGATAAAAGCTTTCTGATTAAGTTTGTTGTTGTTATGATAATAAGCATGATGCTACTATGTCTGTATTTTGTTTTTATCGTCACCTCTCTCTCTCTAAGCATGTGGGCATGCTTTTTATATCGGTTTTTCGCTTGACGACAAACGAGGTCTAAGCTTGGGGGAGTTGGTACGACCATTTTGCATCATGATTTCCTACTGTTATTTATAATTTTTTATGCATAACAATGCTTTATGGAGTAATTATAATGCCTTTTCTCTCATAATATGCAAGGTTTACACAAAGATGGAGAATGCCGGCAGCTGGAATTCTAGAACTGAAAAAGCTACGTCAGAGTTACCTATTTTGCACATCTCCAAATGAGCTAAAAATTTACGGAGAATTATTTTGGAATATATAAAAAATACTGGAGCAAATAACTACCAAAGGGGGGCCACCTCGTGAGCACAAGACACAAGGGCGCGTTAGGCCCCCAGGCGCACCCTGGTGGGTTGTGCTCAGCCCAGCCCACCTCCGGTGCCCATCTTCTGGTATATAGGTCATTTTGACCTAGAAAAAATTAGGAGAGTACTTTCGGGACGGAGCGCCGCCATTTCGAGGCAGAACTTGGGCAGGAGCACTTTTACCCTTTGGCGGAGCGATTCCGCCGGGGGAACTTCCCTCCCGGAGGGGGAAATCAAAGCCATAGTCATCACCAACAACCCTCTCATCTTTGGGAGGGCAATCTCCATCAACATATTCAACAGCACCATCTCCTCTCAAACCCTAGTTCATCTCTTGTGTTCAATCTTTGTACTGGAACCTTAGAATGGTACTTGTGGGTGACTACTAGTGTTGATTACATCTTGTAGTTTATTACTATACGGTTGATTTCGTGGAAGATTATATGTTCAGATCCATTATGACATTTAATACCCCTCCGATCTTGGGCATGACTATTATTTGTGAGTAGTTACTTTTGTTCTTGAGGTCACGGGAGAAGTCATGTTGCAAGTAATCATGTGAACTTGATATGTGTTCGATATTTTGATGATATGTATGTTGTGATTCCCTTAGTGGTGTCATCTGAACGTCGACTACACGACACTTCACTATATTTGGGCCTAAGGGAATGCATTGTGGAGTAGTTATTAGATGATGGGTTGCTAGAGTGACAGAAGCTTAA
Organism: Aegilops tauschii subsp. strangulata; assembly: GCF_002575655.3. NCBI lineage: Eukaryota > Viridiplantae > Streptophyta > Magnoliopsida > Poales > Poaceae > Aegilops > Aegilops tauschii. Next base: position 169,301,134 of record NC_053037.3, read on the forward strand.
ACCCTAGTTTATGCGCTACTTCGTAAGGGACCAATTTGGATCCAAAAGTTTAATGCTATGGTTAGATTTTATCTTAATGATTTTCTCGTAGTTGCGGATGCTTGCGAGGGGGTTAATCATGAGTAGGAGGTTTGTTCAAGTAAGAACAACACCTAAGCACTGGTCCACCCACATATCAAATTATCAAAGTAGCGAACACGAATCAAGCCAACATGATGAAAGTGCATTGTGAAATTCGCGTGTACCCTCAACAATGCTTTGCTTAATATAAGAGACCGTTTTGGTCTGTCCTTTGCCACAAAAGGATTGGGCTACCTTCCTGCAATATATTTACCGCTACCGTTACTTGTCCGTTACAAATTATCTTGCTATCAAACTACTTGTTACCGACTATTTCAGTGCTTGCAGAAATTACCTTGCTGAAAACCACTTATCATTTCCTTCTGCTCCACGTTGGGTTCGACACTCTTACTTATCGAAAGGACTATGATTGATCCCCTATACTTGTGGGTTATCAAGACCTAAGAGCATCTCCACTCACCCCCAACATGCCCCCAGGGCTCTCTTTTTAGTGTCGGCGCCAAAAAATCGGCCCAGTGGCGCCCCCAGGACCTTGTTTATCTCCAGTTTGGTCTGAAATAACAGTCGGCGAACCCGACCAACCCAAGCCCCTGGGGGCGCCGGCTAAAGCAAAAAGGCTCATGGCTCCGCTCTGTCAGCGAGAGACGACCCTTTTTCCTGCCGATCCCCAGCTTTTCCCCTCCATTTCCCTCCACCCCCCCCCCCTTCTACCCCTCTTCTCCCGCCATTCCCCTCCCTCTCCCCACCATCCGGCCGCCATCCCGCCATGCCGCCGAAGAAGTATTCAGCCCCTCGCGCTGCTGCCGTTGCTGATGCCAGCTAGCCGAAGCAGAGGAAGCCGAGGGTGCCGCCGGCAAAACCACCGGGCATGTCGAACGCCGACTGGTAGGAGGAGGTTCAGCGCTGGGAGGCTGTCACCACCGACCAGCGGAACAGGCTCAACGCCAAAAGGGCTCGGGATAGGGTGACGGCGGCGGCGAAGCAGGCAGAGGCGTCTCGCGCGGGGATGATGAATCCACCCGGCAGCCACAGCCCGCAAGCTGCCTGGAGCCAACAGAGCGTCGGGTCACCGGCCAGCTTCTCGCCGTCGCCACAGCCCTGGGGGTGCGCACCCTCGCTTGGCTATGCCGATGGCGATGCGCACAGCGGATTCAACCCCAACATCGCCTTTCCGCATGGCCAGCGCGCCTCACCCTCCGGTCTAAACCCCGACAAGCGCACGCCCTCACCCGCGTTCGCCGGCATCCAGTACCCCCCATACACCTACTCGTCGCCAGCGTACGCCGCCTCCCCAACGTCGCCTTTGCGCTATGGTGCCCTGCACTTCTCGCAAGCCTCGTCGTCGCATTTTGGCAACCCCGACTCGACGGAAGCCGACATGGACGAGATCATCACGAGCAGCTCGGACGCCGCCTCCTCCGGGTTCCAGGTGCAAGACGATATAATGGACCTCGCTGGCGACATGGACGACGAGGTCGACTATGGCGAGGAGGAGGAGGAGGAGCCGGCACCTGCGCCAACGAGGAAAGGGAAAAAGAAGAAGCGAGGGGCTAGGACGGGCGAGCCGCGCGTCAAGTGGACGTCCAAAGAAGACGAGTGCCTCGCTGAAGCATGGAAGACCATCTGCCTTGACCCGATCACCGGCGCGAACCAGAACGCCGACACGTATTAGGAAAGCATCAAGTCAGAGTTCGATGAGCGCAAGTTGGTCGACCCCTACTTCGCCACCATCCACATGCAGCGCGGCTCGAAGGCCATGTCGAAGCATTGGGCGATCATCCAAACGGCCTGCAACAAATGGCATGGGATCGTCAAGGAGATCGTGGCTCACCCGGAAAGCGGCGCCAACATCGAGGGTCAGGTATGCACAGACGCCGGCTCTCGCTTCTTTTTTCCGCGTGCATCATCAACACTTGTTCTTCGGCGCAGATGGTTCGGATGTTCGCCATGTACTGCCAGGACAGCAGCACCGACCAAGAGTTCAAGTACCTCCACGTGTTCTCCCGTTCGAGAAGTGCGAGAAGTGGGCGGATGTCCGGCGCACCCTCGCCAAGGCCAAGTAGACATACAAGCCGAATGCGTCCACGCTGGGGGCGGTGGATGGGCGCCCTGACGGCAACAAACAAGCCAAGACGGCGGAGGACGCCGCACCGGCTATCGAGCGGCAACACACGTCCAACGAGCGGTGCATCGCCAACACCAAGAACCACGCTGCCCAGAGGAAAAAGAAATCCGAGGCGCGGTGATCAGCGTTGATGATGAACAGCGCCGTCAAGCTCGACCTACTCCGGAACAACGTCGCCGCAAAGAAGAGGAACAGCGACCTGGCATTCCTAATAGGGGCGGACATGTCGACGATGGACGAGCAGGTCAAGGCGTGGTACTTGGAAGACTGCGGCTTCATCTTGAACCAGATGTCGTCGACAACCGCGCCAACTCCCACGCCAACCCCAACGCCGCCGCCAAGCCCGAGTGATCATGCCTCCACGACGCCCAGCACAGAAGCCGCGCTGATGTCGACCAGCCCGAGCACGCCGACTCCCATCAGTCTGACGCCGGAGGAGCACGCCGCCGTTTGATGCATTGCCTACGTGTCCTTCCTTTTGAACGCCGAACTTTTGCGTATGATTGATCGCCGAACTGTGGCATGCCAAACTTTGTGTCAGCCGTTGATCGCCGAACTTGTGGCATTTTTTTGGGTAGCGGGAAATGTCAAGTTTGAATTTATACGCGTCTTGGGGCCAAAACCTGGGTGCGTGGCTGGGAACTAGATCGCCCCCAGGGCCAAAAAAGTGTCGGACGAAGGGCCAACCACAATCGCCGAGTGCACTTGGGGGCCAAACGAGTGGAGATGCTCTAAGTGTTATCATTTACATGGTTTGTCCATAATCTTTGCTGAAAACTTGAATAGCTTTTAAGCATATATACAACAACGAGAACAAAAGAGTTTGTAAAAGTGTTTCTTTATCACTTTCAGTTTGCCAAATTAATTGGTTGAGGACAAGCAATGAGTTAAGCTTGGGGGAGTTGATACGTCCCAAACGTATCTACTTTTCCAAACACTTTTTCTTTTGATTTGGACTCTAATTTGCATGATTTGAATGAAACTAGCCCGCACTGATGTTGTTTTCAGTAGAACTGTCATGGTGTTATTTTTGTACAGAAATAGAAGTTCTCGGATTGTGCTAAAAATTTATGGAGATTATTTCAAGAATATATAAAAAAATATTGACGAAGAGAAATACTGGAGAGGGCCCACCTAGGAGCCACGAGCTTAGGGCCACCCCCCCCAGGGTGCGCCCTATGAGCTCATGGGCCCCACATACCTCCGGCAGCCCTATCTCCAACTCCATAAGTACCGCCTCGTGGAGAAAAAATCAGAGAGAATGAATCATCGCGTTTTACGATACGAAGCCGCCTCCACCTCCTATTCTTCATCGGGAGGGCTGGTCTGGAGTCCATTCGGTGCTCCGGAGGGTGGAATTCATCATCAACCCTTCTTCGTCAATAATTCCATGATGCTCACCACTAGGAGTGAGTAATTCCTTCGTAGGCTTGTTGTACGGTGATGTAGTTGGATGATTTGTCATGTAATCGAGTCAACTTGTTAGGGCTTGATTCCTAGTATCCACTATGTTCTGAAGTTGATGTTGCTATGACTTTGCTATGCGTAATGCCTGTCACTAGGGCCCGAGTGCCATGATTTCAGGTCTAAACCCTCTATGTTTTCATGAATATATTTGAGCTCTTGATCTTATATGCTAGTTATATGCACTTGTTATTATTATGATCCGTAGACCCCAAAGTGACAATAGTTGGGATACTCTTCGGGGATGACTGTAATTCGAGTTCATGTATTCACTATGTGTTAATGCTTTATTCCGATTCTCTATTAAAAGGAGGCCTTAATATCTTATACGGAATACATGCCTCACGAGTGATATTGTTACACTCATTTCAACCTTGTTTAAACCGAATTATTTCAATAAAAGAGAGATATTTGCTCTGATATTGCCACTAATGACTAATGAATGCAAAGGATTCCACAAATCCCCTCTTTGATATGTTTCCACATGAAATGGGCCGAAAATGGAAGAGATCGCGTGGGGGAAAGGAATGGAAGGAAAATGGAGAAGAAATAAGTCACCAGGAGGCGTCAAAAGGTCACCAAAACCAAAGACGGCGTTCCATGCGACTGCACGCGCTCGCATGAGCGGCCGTTTGGCATGGAAACCGAGGCAGGTCATCCACCTGAACAACTTTTATAAAGGGGGCCCTATCGAAATGTCAACGGAAGGGGGAGAAAGAGGAGCGTCGAGCACAGCCAGAACCTGTTCATCATCATCTTCATCCACAAACCCTAGCCGCCACCATTTTCACCTCCAGAGCCGTCTCCACCACCATATTGCTATCTCATCTAGTTCATACTTGTAATCGTGCATCGCACAAAGCATCCATTATAAGACATATTGCAATCAATCAATATCCCAAGATGTGTTCTTCAATGATTTCTTCTCGCGATCTGATCTCCATGTGTAAGTAGTTCGGTAAGGTATGGGGTGAGGCATGAGCCTTGCAACCCCAAGTATTTGGTGAAGGGGTCAATGGAAGTCTTTGACACAACGTCTCATATGTGTGAAATAAATTTTTTTCGTGAAGTATCTCTTGTCTTGCCGCGATCTTCATCCATGCAGGACCCAGGATCATCGAAGTTGAGTATTGGTGAGGCTAGGAGCAAGGGGACCGTCAAGTGTTATACCGAACACCGATGACAATATGGTTTAGTAGGGTAACATGGATCATATCCTTGGGGATTCATGAGGTGTACTCATTAAACGCCCAATGCTTTTGTATAACAATATTATCTTGATTATTAGGGAAACCCCGCGAGTGGAGAGGGCCTTCGGTAGGACAACTGATTCTTGATGCAGGACTCGTGCTGGTCAAGATGTTATTTGGACACATCCCCCACTCCGATATGAAGCAAGCACCTCTTGATGGGTGACTTCCCGAGCACAAACTAATATCATTTTTATCCCTACACCAATACATGGTTGTAAGCATTCAGACCTCATCCCCATTGTCGATTCTAAATCCGGCGTATCTCGTAGTAGGGGGTTCGAACTATGGATCTTGGATCGATGGTAACACGGACACAGTATTTTACCCAGGTTCAGGTTCTCTCAAAGAGATAATACCCTACGTCCTGCTTTTGATTGTATTCATATGTGGTGTAGTACAGAGTACATGTATCTACCACGAGATTGTTCTAACGAATATCAGATGATCTATCGACTAGCCTGGCCTTGGTTTATATAATACACCGGAGGCCTAGTGTTTAGGAGGGTCCTCGGCTTGGGCGCCAAGTCTTGTGGAGTCATCCTTGTATATGTCATGGTCTGCCCGAAGTGGCCCATTAATGAACCGCCATGGGGGTCCTCGGCCTGATCCACCTGGTCGGGAGACGACGTGGTGAGTACCCCCCTAGTTCAGGACACTGTCACCCTACCTTATTTTTATTGTAAGTGTTTGAATCACAATTTACTAGCTGAACCGGTCAAAAGTTGGATTTGACACTTTGGCAAAACCTTGCTAGAGACCATCGCTTCAAGGGAGTCTTCCTCTCATGGGTTCGATACCCAGGGTCACCTCTGGGGAAATAGGTGAGGGATGCCCTTTCTTGTTTCAATACCGGATCAATAAAAAGGAGATATCAATGCCTACATTGAATTGATGAATTGGAGCTATTGCGTATCGCTCTAGGTTGTGACTGTTAAATGATGAATATCATCCAACACAAATATCCATCGTTGATCCAAAGCCTACGCTTTTCTCATATTGGTCTTTGCTAAGTTACTACTGCTGCTGTTACAATCACTACAAATTGCTTCTGTTACTATGCAACTGTTACTGCTACTATCAAAACTATCAAACTATTGTGCTACTAAACACTTTGTTGCAGAATATTATTTCCCAAGTGTGGTTGAATTCACAACTCAACTACTAAGGATCATAAATATTCTTTGGCTCCCCTTTTTTCGAATCAACAAATTTGGGTGAAATACAACCCTCGAAGACTGCCGCGTTCCCCTATACTTGTGGGTTATCAGTGTATGAAAATTTATCCAATATGCATGAGAGGAAAGAAATACATGATGTTTTGTTTAGGCAACCACCTTTGCTTAAACATAATCTATCTATTGAGACTTTAGGGGAGCCCGCACCTCGTCCTAAAGGTGATCTTGTGTTTGAACTTAAACCACTACCTAATACACTAAAATATTCTTACTTGGATGAGAAAAAAGATGCACAGTATTATTATTAGTGCTAACCTTTTAGTGTATGTAGAGGAAAGATTACTTACAGTCCTCGGAAATCATCACGTTGCTATTGTGTATATTCTGGATGGTCTCAAAGGTATTAGTCCCACTCTTCGCATCCATTGGATTCACATGGAAGCTGATGCTAAACCTGTTATAGATCATCAATGTCGCTTGAATCCTAAGATGAAGGATGTGGTAAGGAATGAAAATCTTAAACTTTTAGAACCTAGTATAGCATATACTATATCCGAAAGTAGATGTGTAAGTCATGTTCATAGTGTTCCTAAGAAAGGAGGTATTAATGTTGTTCCTAATGATATAACTGAACTTACCCCACAAAGAATTGTTACCAGTTATAGTATGTGTATTGATTATAGAAAATTAAATAAAGCATCTAGAAAAGATCATTATCCTTCACTGTTTGTTGATCAATCGTTAGAAATATTATCTAAGCACACGCACTTTTGTTATCTTGATGGTTACTCTGCCTTTTCTCAAATTCTTGTTCATCATGAAGATTAAGAGAAACCAACTTTAACTTGTCCTTTTGGAACTTATCCTTATAGATGTATGGTTTTTGGTCTATGTAATGCACTTGCTACTTTGCAGAGATGCATGACTGTTATCTTTGTCGATTTTTTGTGAAAAAGTATTTCAGTCCTTTATGGATGATTTTTCTGTATATGACATGTCTTTCGATAATTGCATATACAATCTTAACAAAGTTTTGCAGCAGGAGACAAATCTTTTACTAATTGGGAGAAGTGTCACTTTATGCTAAATGAAGGTATTGTCCTTGGGAATAAAATTTCTCAGAGATGTATTGAGTTGATAGAGATATTGAGAAAATGCTTTATCCTAGAGATATAAGAGGTATACGAAGTTTCCTTTGTCATGTTGGTTTTACAGAAGGTACATTACAGATTCTTTAAAATTTCTAGGCCTCTTACTGATATTTTACAAAAGATGTTCCTTTTTGTTTTGACAATGATTGTAAGGAAGTCTTTGAAATTCTTTAGAAAGCTATAATTTCTGCACCTTATTTCAACCTCTTGATTGGCATTTGCCTTTTGCAATCATGTGTGATGTCAGTGATTATGTTGTAGGGATTGTTCTTGGGCAAAGAGTTGATAAAAACAATTGAATGATATTCATTGTGCTAGTAAAACCTTAGAAAATGCCCAAAGAAATTATGCTACTACTGATGTAATTTAAGTGCAACTCGCAAGAATAGCGATGCAATGCAATATTCTATAATTGATAACAAGAAGTAACATCAAAATGTGCAAATAAGTACACTCTTGTTTTTCATGAGTCAACGCTTTCAATCAATGTTTCCATCTCCATAGCTTAAGAAAGATTGCCAGGTTATATTGGAAACATAGCATTACTTGGTCTTCATCATATAATGACAATTTATCATAAATGAACCCAAGGCAAAGCAAGTTACTTTGACTAGACAATAATGATGCACCCCATAATAATTCATGCAATACTCGACTACAAGTCTTAGCCACCTCACTTTTTCAAATGGAATAGAGAATGGTAATGACGGTTTATGAGAAGTAAAATAGGTATAAGGAAGTCCTGCATCATGAGTCTTGATCATTAGGCAATGGGAACATCTTATCACTCATGTCAATGCAATGAGTAGGGATTGTCGTGCAATTAATGCACTAGTTCTACTAGTGTATGAAAGCTCTCCTAATGGACTAGTGGAGTAGTGAGGTGTGTAAGTAGGGAGAATATCTAGTGGCCCCAATATTCACATGCTCCCTTGCTCTCATGTTCAAACAATCAAATTTAATGTTTTTATCAAAATTAGAATATTTTTTATTGTCCATAAAGCATATGCCAATAATTCTAAAAAATTCAAATCCAACTTCAAAATACACATAGAGAAACAAAAGAGACGATGAAAATAGCATTATGGCATTCCTTTTCTTTCCCTATGTATATTTCAAATTTATATTTGAACTTTTAGAGGTTGTAGAAACATCTCTCATGAGCATTTGAAAAAATCAGAAATTTTCAAATCCTTCTAAAAAAATCTTTTTCCAAAATGGAGGCAAATTTGCCTCGTCCATTAGTTAAGAAGAGAGTTGCCCGGTTAATTAATGGAAAAACAGGCTAAAATTGTCATAAACCATCGAGCGGCACACACATGATACCCCACACACACCTCAACAAAGGGGGCCTAATCAAGATACACTTAGATGTCATTGTCACCACTTCTCCCCAACTAGTGTCATCGCCCTCCCTAGACTTCGAGCAAGCGACTCTGACTTCATTGAAGACAAACATCAACCCAACCCTCACCGTAGAGGCTGTGTGGAAAGACAAGGAGACTCGTGCCAGACCCATCCACCTGCATCAAAGGCAACGCAACTCCAAATCTGATGGAGAGCTCCGAAGGAGAACTATGCATGGTTGGCACAGCGAAAGACCATCGAACCGAACACCTACTGTTAGTCATCGCCGCCACAGGGTCGCACTGCAACAGCTCCGACTTTGTCACAATAGAATAACCAGAGGTAATCCTACGGACACGCCGGAGAAGAGCCGACTACCGCAACCATTGTTGTGCCTTTGACTTCGCTCGCCTCCGCCATCATTGCCACAAAAGTTTCAACACCAACACCGATGCCTTCCTCTGGTCTCACTTGTTGATGCCCACCTCCAAGGACGAAGCCCTCAAGAGGGAAAACGACACCAAGGTGTCGCCAATGTCCGATCCCACTGGACCAAGGGTTTCTCCCGAAGCCGAAACCATGTGAGAGAGGTGCGACAATAGTGCAATGATGCCTCCAAGAAGGTCTACGACGACCATAGCTGCCGCCATCGCCGGCATACGCCCAAGGCCAAGACAAGGTCTTCACCCAAGCTCCAATACCCCCAACCCAAACTAGCCTCGACAAGTACACCAAGAACCACCACCACCAAGAGCCAGCCTGCCGGCACAGCAACCGACACACTTTGCGGAGGCCGCTGGCGACCACCCACCAGCACCAGCTACAAGATCCGTCAACTGTTGACCAAAAGCAGGCCATTGGACGTAGCCTGATCCTCCGAGCCATGCTGAGCATGATGTTGGCAGGACCAGAGAAGTGGCACTCGAGGTGAAGAACCACCACGGTTCTCAGCCGCAACCATGCGCCGGACGCGCCGCCATGCACCACGCAGGCCACAACATGCTCACCGGAGGACAAAGACACCGGACCCATAGACATGCGCCTGCCTGCTCCATCTCAGCGCTGCTCCACTACGTAGCCCTAGCCGCAACCCCTCACACACCACCACGGGCGACATCCGCCACCGCAATGTGGCACCCCGGCTCAGAGAAACCGGAACGCCCCGTATTCCAGCCAAGAGATCGAGGAGAAGTCTCTGGAATACGGCACTTCTTGACATAGAACAAATCAGCTCTTATTACAAGAATAATAATACAAGGGTCTGATGTTACAAAGAAGCACATCAGCACGGCGACACTACACCTGCGATACTACACTTGCTCGTAGCAGCGGAACAATGACGAAGGTGGTGAACTCCACTCGGAGGGACTCTGGCTGGGACACGATCCAGCTCGCATGAACGGAAACCACGACAAGCAATCAAGCAACCACGGCATCACCTGCAAACTGGCATGACACGCCAGGTCAGTACATTGAATGTACTTGCAAGATCACAACAACCAAAAACATCAAGGCAAGACAACAACATAGCATTAAGCAGGTTAATTAAATTAACAGCTACCATGATACAACAACAACTACTAATCATGGTATGAAACTGATACAATGCTGATAAATCACCATCTCAGATCTCCATAACCATATCTCTCTTGGCTAACCGGCCAAGCAATATACCATATCGATCACCTCATGATCAAAACCAAACGGTGATCTTTCCGGCGATCACTACCATGACCAACAATTGGTCTCAAATGGTGATCTTTCCGGCGATCACTACCATGACCAACACTTGGTCTCCAACATCATCAACAACATCCTGCCAATCGGTACTGCTCAAAATATATAAATCACCTATAAGTCATTCCGTCATGTGAGTGTTGATCGAACGGTGTGATCTAGTACGAACCCATGCCCATGACCGAGGACGCGGCTATCGATAGTTTAAACAAACACGCTCTACAGAGGTAGCACACTTTACCCACACCACGGAACCCATGGCCTCGCACTCCCATTCGGGTGGACCAATGGTTTTCCGAGAAAACTGATCTACTGCCATGACACTCTCCCGGCCACTCCGACACACTCCCCACTGGGCTAGTCCTGGGTGGCCCCGTGTCTACCAAAGACACCAACGGCCACCGTCGTGGCCAAAACAATAAACCGTCCCAAACGCGGACAAAAGCGCTTATCATCCAACTACGGGCACACAAGGTTATGTCTGCTTACCGGGCCAGGGTACCGCACGCCCATAACCTTCCCACGTTGGAGGCACCGGCGAGAGGCATGACAATAGCATCGCATTAGGGCCTTCCCATAAAGGCAAATGTGGTTGCACTGGAGAAAGCCCGGTTCGGTGGCACCTGACCAACTTAATGACGGAATTTATCCCCAAAAATATAACTGTGATACTGATACTCCAATATCAACTATCAAACTATAATCCAAGTCATGGCAATATCCAATAAATAATCCAAAACATACCATCGACATAACAAAATACTCCAAGGATAGCATAACATCTCTATCATGATGAATCCAAGAACAATAATACTACTACTGAAATATCAAGAACTAGCTACCCAACTATGATCCACATGCAAGCATCATCTCCAACATCATACTCCCAAAACCTAATATCAACTAGCATCATGATGAAAATAACACTAGTCACTAATAATCCAAAGGCAACATGATATCCAAAGTAATAATCCAAAATAATACCAGATACCATCATGAAAATAATCATAATAGCCACTAAGAATCCAAAGGCACATGTCATCCACATAATCATCAAAACATAAGTCCTAGAACTCCAAGCAATATCATGGCAATATCAAGATCAAAACAATACTCCGGGAAATGCCATGAACAAATCATACATAGCTAATGCAATATTTTAAACAAGTTCAAGTGAATAAACCATGTCACTGCATTGCAATCATGCAAATGGAGGGTGTGGCTTGCCTGGGGTGGAAGAAATCACCGGGAGAAAGTGCGAGAAGCTCGCGGAAAGAATCGCCGAAAAACGTTCTCTCTCGGAGGGGCTGGTTAACGGCAAGGGAAAATGGTCATTTTCAGAATGTTGAAACATAATGAAAATGATACCAATAGAACGGGCTCGACGAAACAAAGAAGTGGGCTTTGGATTCACCTCATTTGGAGTTGTGGTTGAAAAGTTATAAAGTGTTTTCTGCCAGGGACCCATCTGTAGAGAAATATTTTTCAGCCTGGGCCTAAACAGAAAAACTGAAAGCGCAAAAAGAGGAATATGCTTTCCTAGAACTGAAAATGCATTCCTCCACTTGACGCTTCCACTTACCCAGTCAGAAGAGGCGGGACCGGGTGCGCGGTCGCTGACGGGCGGGTGCCACGGGGTGGGGCCCGTCACTTATCCACGTGGGCAGACCGGGTCAACGCGCAGCGGCGGGACCAGCCGCCTGGGTCGCTGACAGGTGGGGTCAGGGGGCGGGCTGACCAGGTCGTCGTCCTCTTCCTCGCTCCCCCCCCCCCCGACCAGAAGCAGAGGAAGCCAGGGGAGGGCGCGACGCCGGCGGGGGCCTGACCAGCTCCGGCCGTCTTAGGCCAGGGGGAGGCCACCGGCGGCCGCGGGCGGATGCCCTGCTCCCGTTCAGACCACGCATGGCGGCCGGGAAGGAGCAACGAGGCGACGGGGTTCACGGCGTCCGAGGACAGAGGCGGCGGCCAAGTCTTGGGGTCGCGGCCACGGTGGCTCCGGCGACAAAACGAGGACCTGGGAGGGTCCGCCGGAGTTTGGTGGGGCTCTTGGAGGTGGAAAGAAGGAGAGGGAGGGCATGGTTGGCCGGAATTTAGGCCGGAGGGGGGCGGCCATTGTGTCGATGGTGGACACAAAGAGCTCCTCGAGCTCGAATGAGAGGCTGGGGAGGGGTGTGGTGTGTGGGGAGGCTGCTGGTGTGCTCGAGCGGCTCGGGGGAGGCCTATATATAGGCGGGCGAGACGGATGGGCTCGGGTGCCGCCGGGCACGTCCGGCCGAGCCTCTGGCGGCAGCCAGCGAGCACAGGAGGGTGCGGGAACATATGAAGGGAGGCAACGGACGAGCTACAGAAGTGCACAGGGTAAGGGGGGCCGAGGGCGCAGAGGAGAATCGGCCACGACGCCATTAAAGCTCGGTCGGCCACAGTGCGCCCGTGGGCGCGCGGCGACGAGCGCTGACGGAGGGGATGACGGAGGGGGAGATGGCTCCAGGAGGACGGCGACGATGCGGTAAAACTGTTAGACACACTTACGAGCGCGATGACGACGAGAGGGAGAGGGCCGGAGCTAGAAGACGCCCTGGACGCGGCCAACGCCAGCAGAGCGCGCGCATTGCATGCCAAAGCTCGTGATCACCGCGTGCACTGGTGCTCACAGTGACACACGGCCGGCCAAACGATGTCTGGAGGTTTGTCCTTCCTGGGGATGTTACAACTGCGGTGGTAGTTTGGTTAAAAAGGCTCTGGTTAAATGGTAATCACCCTCTGAAGTTTACTGCAGTAAACTTGGATGAGAACTGCTGATCAACAGGAAGGAGTTTGGGAGCAATGGAGTTGTCTGCGAGGTTTAGGGTAAGAAGGACTTTCATCCTGGTAACTTTGAGAAGATTTGGACCAATGGTTGATATAGTTGCTTTGCAACTGACCAAAATGGTCCAGAAACTTGAGCATGATGCACTCACATGAAGCATCAACTTGAGCTCAAAGTTGGCAAGGCTTAGTGATTTGATCATATAAAGATGCTGTAAAAGTTTCATACCAATTAGATTCACCAAAATGGTACTTGCTTCACAAACATCCTTGCTGACCAGAATCTTGCAAGAATTTTAGAGAAATATTGGCTAGGTGAAATGGTGCCAAATTTGGTGGAGAGAGGTTATTTGGGTAGGAGAACAATCTGGTATTTTCTCAGAATTAATGAAGCAATATAAAATGCACTTCCTTCACAACCTGAAAATATTGACAGAATCAAAGATTTGGTCATGTGCTCACATAGATCAAGGGATGGAGCTGAAATTTGAAGGAGGCTAATTATATGAGCACATGAAGAGGCATGCAAAATTTCAAGTTATTTGGGTACTCCTAGCTAGCACTTCCTTCACACTGGCTTCTGTTTGACGTAAACTTTGAAAAATTACTGAGGAAGATTGGCTAGGCAAATAAAGTTGAATTTTGGCATGAGGCAATTATTTGGACATAAGAAAATGCCCAAAAGGTTTGGGAGCAATCAGGAAAGGATAGGTGGCACTTCCTTCACAGAAAGCCACACTGGACAGAAATGAAGAATAATTTTTGGAGAATTTTTCTTGGGCTAGAATAGGAAAGTTTGGGCATAGTTGAGCAATATATGACCCAAAGAAATCATGAGAATTAACTGAGATTTTTGGGAGTGATAGAAACATAGGTTGCTTCACAACCTAGGGCAGACAGGGTTATTCCTTTAATAGAAAAAGGAATATTCCAGAGAAAAAGAAATTAGGGTTTGGTCAAGGAGTGAAGTGACATGATCTTAGCAAGGTTTTGAGAATGATGAGCCACTTGGGAGAGGAAATGAAGATGATTTCCCAGGTGGCAAGGCCACAGAACCACTCCAAAAAGAAAAACAGAGCAAAAACCAATTAAATCAAAAGAAAAAGAAAAGGGCCAAAATCCAGGCTGTTACAACTCTTACCCCCTTAAAGAAATCTCGTCCTTGAGATTTAGTTGCTCTGGGAACAAGTATGACTTGAGGATACCGTTTCCAACTCGGATATCCCTTTTTCCTTTATTTATTGTTCCGCCAAGAATTTCAGATGATCAACTTACCTTGCTCTGGGGTGGCTTGCTTCACCTTTGCCCAAATTCTGGCGGGTTTTTGCTCATATACCACTTCCTTTTGCTGACGTGAATTTTCTCATATCTATGGTGATATCCAATGGACCTGAGCATAAATTTTTCTTTGGTCATGAAAACCTTTTTACTTCTGTCATGGTGTTGCTTCAAATAAATGCAAGCCTTCTAGGTTCAATAAATGCTTAGAATTAATCATGGCCATCTTCTGACGGGATCTGACTGCTCATAGGTGGCACTGATTTATCTTGATTTATTTCCTTTGGCTGGAGCATGTGGCATATACCAGAGATTTGACTACCTTCTGTCGTGAGCAATATAACGGTGTATGGAGTTATAGCTTGTCATACCTCAAATATTTACATCTTGAGACTTTGCCCGACAGGGGGCTGACGGACAAATGCTTTTCCTGACAGACTGACCGTGTACTTGATTTTGTCGACGAGTATACCGGGTCTGAGCTGATTATTCGTCTTTTGACTTTCTCATTTTGTCGGTATACCCATCTTTGGTAATATGCTGTGATATGTTTTAACACTACCGCTGAGGTCAAACTGTTGAGGTTGCAAAGGAATCTTGGATCTAACAGAACAGACTTGGATATTCCACACTAACCATGTCAAGCGGGACAGCGGGATATGAAAATCCTTGTAAATAGAGTAGGCCGCTGAAGGTGTATGTCTTTGTGAATCCATATGGAATTATGGCCTCCAACTGACTTGGGGTATCCGGACCCTGATGGTCGTGCAAAATCATCAGACCTTTCTTGTCGGTCTCACCTTTTAATGGTCATGAATTTCTTTGTAGGATACCTTGCTGAAATAACTTGTCCACGCCTGTCCTTGATTCTTCGTATGACCATGGATGTGATTAATATTTTTGACATTATTCCTTGTGCTTGTTTTTCTGACCTGTGTCCGCACATATATGACATATACTCAGGGTTTGTAGCTATAAGGAGCTCATTGCTGAGGCCAATCATACAAGAAGGTGACAGGGTTTCATGATATCACCTTGTCGGGTGCGGGAATAATGATCTTGATGACCATTGTCAAGACTGTGGATTCTATGATGTCATCCCCAGATCTTGTCGATCCTTGTAATTCATGAGATCTATCTCTGCTTATTTTCCTTTACTTGACTCATGAGGTTGTTGAATCCTTACTTTCCTTAGGTATATCTGCTGGATCCCTGCCGCATCTCATATGAGTGACTGATATGACTGGGGATACATGTTCACCATATATGCGGAAAGATCCGTAATCGTACACTTGATTTCTGAAGAAGACCTATGCCTTGACTGATTTGTGCTTCCGACAAAAATGTTGCGAGTCTGATTCTTGAGCGATACTGCCATATATTGGCAACTCATCATATAATCTCTGAGGACGGTGTAATAGTGTGGTACTGATGTGGACTGAGTGGCTTACGAGAGAAGCCATCTGAGTAGCTTGCTGAGGAGGACTCGTTAGCTTCTGCTCAAATCTTTTGTCTGGGTATCATGCAGAAAAAGGCTCTATAGATTACACACGAAGCTTGGTCTGATTATTGTGCTGGAGGAGCCTGAGTCCCGTACTTGAGAAGCTTCTCCTCGGGTTTTGTTGTTGAGAAAAATTCATTTCCGTCTATCAGAAGCTTTTACCGAGGTATCTTGCTGAGAAAGACCGGTATCTTAAACCGGAAATTGTTCACATATCATGCTGAGGAAAATTGAGGAGCCTTGCATCATAAATTTCTTCCAATAACGTGTGGAAGAAGACTGAGTTTCTTACATCCAAAGCTTCATGCTAATATGCAGACTGAAATCTACACACACGCCCATAATATTATGTGGCTGATTATTTGCATGAGAAAATTTGGTTGCCTGTCTTCCTTGAACATATCACATTCTGACTTTATTTCGGATGATAACATATTTCAAGCATCATGCCTTGCTGAGCCAAAATTTTGTATATGACCCATACCTTTGACTGAAAATATACCGTTGATCTTGTACCTGACTTGTCTTGCTGCTGACTTGACTATTACTGCTATGAGTATTTTGTACTGATGTAGACTTGAGTTATCAGTACTGTTGTGAGGAGTGCACACTAATGCAAAATTGATTATCAGCCTCAAAATCAGATATTCCCCATTTCACTGCAGTCGGCTGAGAATTCCATTCTGTTTAGCTGAGTTTCCAAATATCTGAACTCCTTGCTGATTCTTTGGGTCCGGTGTCGGTTGATGAGCAACTCTTTATAGGGGAAAAGTAATGTAACACCGGGGCCCAAAAGAAAGAAACAAAAGAAAACTCAACTAAACAAAAGCACACAACAACCAATGTCACATATTACTGCTAGTCACACAATATGCATGCCTACTTAAGCACACAAATCTTGCGGGATCTCCGGTTCTACGATCTAGCATGTTGTGATGATGTGCACGAGGACGAATAAATGTGTGGAAGAATTGGTGTAAACAGCGCTACAAAAGTGCTAGCTTAGCCAGGCAGCAACCTGGACTAGCTCGGAGGCGAGGACGCACTCGATAACCCTGTAGTGGGACACGAAGATCGCAACCACATTATTATCAAGCGGACGGAAAAAGATCCGTACTCGTCCAAGAAATAGGTTAGCGAGGAAAACTGAGGCTGCTGACATGGCCCTTTTTATGATGACTGAGATCATTAAGGGTTGCCAACACAACAAGATAAAAAGAACGATCCGGGATAGAAGCATGTCTATCACCGAAACGATAGGCAAGACTGAAAGAAAGACATCGGCGCGATACCTGAGCACCGTTTCTGCAAATAGTGTCGGGATCACTTGGCATCACTCAGCTGGGACGGAAATGACGCCAAACACTGAAGAACGAGAAAGAAAAGAAAACTGGAGAAATGCAAGGGCTGAGCTGTAGTGGATCCGAACTGATGCCATCTACACTCACCAGATAAATCGTTAGCAACAAATACTAAAGGCTATATGCATGCTATGCAACAAACAAATGCAGCAACCAAATGCAATAAACAAGTCGGACCTTAAACTACTGATTTCTACCGCTCGCGCTGACTAGGGCGTCCAACAGCCAGACCTGCTCTGGTACCAAGCCTGTGGCACCCCGGCACAGAGAAACCGGAACGCCCCGTATTCCAGCCCAGAGATCGAGGAGAAGTCTCTGGAATACGGCACTACTTGACATAGAACAAATCAGCTCTTATTACAAGAATAATAATACAAGGGTCTGATGTTACAAAGAAGCACATCAGCACGGCGACACTACGCCTGCGATACTACACTTGCTCTATGCTACCAGCGAAACAACTCGTGGCAGTGGAATACTTCTAGCAGCGGAACAACGACGAATGTGGTGAACTCCACTCCGCAGGGACTCTGGCTGGGACACGATCTAGCTCGCACGAACGAAAACCACGACAAGCAATCAAGCAACCACGGCATCACCTGCAAACTGGCATGACACGCCAGGTCAGTACATTGAATGTACTTGCAAGCTCACAACAACCAAAAACATCAACGCAAGACAACAACATAGCATTAAGCAGGTTAATTAAATTAACAGCTACCATGATACAACAACAACCACTATCATGATATGAAACTGATACAATGCTGATAAATCACCATCTCAGATCTCCATAACCATATCTCTCTTGGCTAACCGGCCAAGCAATATACCATCTCGATCACCTCGTGATCAAAACCAAACGGTGATCTTTCCGGCGATCACTACCATGACCAACACTTGGTCTCAAACGGTGATCTTTCCGGCGATCACTACCAAGACCAACACTAGGTCTCCAACATCATCATCAACATCCTGCCAATCGGTACTGCTCAAAATATATAAATCACCTATAAGTCATTCCGTCATGTGAGTGTTGATCCAACGGTGTGACCTAGTACGAACCCATGCCCATGACCGAGGACGCGGCTATCAATAGTTTAAACAAACACGCTCTGCAGAGGTAGCGCACTTTACCCACACCACGGAACCCATGGCCTCGCACTCCCATTCGGGTGGACCAATGGTGTTCCGACAAAACTGATCTACTGCCATGACACTCTACCGGCCACTCCGACACACTCCCCACTGGGCTAGTCCTCGGTGGCCCGGTGTCTACCAAAGACACCAACGGCCACCGTCGTGGCCAAAACAATAAACCGTCCCAAACGCGGACAAACTCTTATCATCCAACTACGGGCACACAAGGTTATGTCTGCTTACCAGGCCAGGGTACCGCACGCCCATAACCTTCCCTCGTTGGAGGCACCGGCGAGAGGCATGACAATAGCATCGCATTAGGGCCTTCCCATAAAGGCAAATGTGGTTGCACTGGAGAAAGCCCGGTTCGGTGGCACCTGACCAACTTAATGACGGAATTTATCCCCAAAAATATAACTGTGATACTGATACTCCAATATCAACTATCAAACTATAATCCAAGTCATGGCAATATCCAACAAATAATCCAAAACATACCATCGACATAACAAAATACTCCAAGGATAGCATAACATCTCTATCATAATGAATCCAAGAACAATAATACTACTACTCAAATATCAAGAACTAGCTACCCAACTATGATCCACATGCAAGCATCATCTCCAACATCATACTCCCAAAACCTAATATCAACTAGCATCATGATGAAAATAACACTAGTCACTAATAATCCAAAGGCAACATGATATCCAAAGTAATACTCCAAAATAATACCAGATACCATCATGAAAATAATCATAATAGCCACTAAGAATCCAAAGGCACATGTCATCCACATAATCATCAAAACATAAGTCCTAGAACTCCAAGCAATATCATGGCAATATCAAGATCAAAACAATACTCCGGGAAATGCCATGAACAAATCATACATACCCAATGCAATATTATAAACAAGTTCAAATGAATAAACCATGTCACTGCATTGCAATCATGCAAATGGAGGGTGTGGCTTGCCTGGGGTGGAAGAAATCACCGGGAGAAAGTGCGAGAAGCTCGCGGAAAGAATCGCCGGAAAACGTTCTCTCTCGGAGGGGCTGGTTAACGGCAAGGGCAAGATGGTCATTTTCAGAATGTTTAAAAATAATGAAAATGATACCAACAGAACGGGCTCGACAAAACGAAGAAGTGGGCTTTGGATTCACCTCATTTGGAGTGGTGGTTGAAAAGTTATAAAGTGTTTTTTGCCAGGGACCCATCTATAAAGAAATATTTTTCAGCCTGGGCCTAAACAGAAAAACTGAAAGCGTAAAAGGAGGAATACGCTTTCCTAGAACTGAAAACGCATTCCGCCACTTGACGCTTCCACTTACCCAGTCAGCAGAGGCGGGACCGGGTGCACGGTCGCTGACGGGCGGGTCCCACGGGGTGGGGCCCATCACTTATCCACGTGGGCAGACCGGGTCAATGCGCAGCGGCGGGACCGGCCGCCTGGGTCGCTGCCAGGTGGGGCCAGGGGGCGGGCTGACCAGGTCATCGTCCTCTTCCTTGCTCCCCTCCCCCCGACCAGAAGCAGAGGAAGCCAAGGGAGGGCGCGACGCCGGCGGGGGCCTGGCCAGCTCCGGCCGTCTCAGGCCAGGGGGAGGCCACCGGCGGCCGCGGGCAGATGCCCTGCTCCCGTTGAGACCATTCATGGCGGCCGGGAAGGAGCAGCGGGGCGACGGGGTTCGCGGCGTCCGAGGACAGAGGCGGCGGCCAAGTCTTGGGGTCGCGGCCACAGTGGCTCCGGCGACGAAACGAGGACCTGGGAGGGTCCGCCAGAGTTTGGTGGGGCTCTTGGAGGTGGAAAGAAGGGGAGGGAGGCATGGTTGGCCGGAATTTAGGCCGGAGGGGACGGCGGCCATGGCGGCGATGGTGGATACAGAGAGCTCCTCGAGCTCGACTGAGAGGCTGGGGAGGGGTGTGGTGTGTGGGGAGGCTGCTGGTGTGCTCGAACGGCTCGGGGGAGGCCTATATATAGGCGGGCGAGAGGGATGGGCTCGGGTGCCGCCGGGCATGTCCGGCCGAGGCTCTGGCGGCAGCCAGCGGGCATGGGAGGGCGCGGGAACACAACAAGGGAGGCAACGGACGAGCTACAGAAGTGCACAGGGTAAGGGGGGCCGAGGGCGCAGAGGAGAAGCGGCCACGACGCCTTTAAAGCTCGGTCGGCCACAGTGCGCCCGTGGGCGCGCGGCGACGAGCGCTGACGGAGGGGCTGACGGAGGGGGAGATGGCTCCAGGAGGACGGCGACGACGCGGTAAAACTGCTAGACACACTTACGAGCGCGAAGACGACGAGATGGAGAGGGGCCGGAGCTAGAAGACGCCCTGGACGCGGCCAACGCCAGCAGAGCGCGCGCATTGCATGCCAAAGCTTGTGATCACCGCGTGCACTGGTGCACACAGTGCCACATGGCCGGCCAAACGATGTCTGGGGGTTTGTCCTTCCTGGGGAGGTTACAGCTGCGGTGGTAGTTTGGTTAAAAGGGCTCTGGTTAAATGGTAATCACCCTCTGAAGTTTACTGCAGTAAACTTGGATGAGAACTGCTGATCAACAGAAAGGAGTTTGGGAGCAATGGAGTTGTCTACGAGGTTTAGGGTAAGAAGGACTTTCATCCTGGTAACTTTGAGAAGATTTGGACCAATTGTTGATATAGTTGCTTTGCAACTGACCAAAATGGTCCAGAAACTTGAGCATGATGATGCACTCACATGAAGCATCAACTTGAGCTCAAATTTGGCAAGGCTTAGTGATTTGATCATATAAAGATGCTATAAAAGTTTCATACCAATTAGATTCACCAAAATGGTACTTGCTTCAGAAACATCTTTGCTGACCAGAATCTTGCAAGAATTTTGGAGAAATATTGGCTAGGTGAAATAGTGCCAAATTTGGTGGAGAGAGGTTATTTGGGTAGGAGAACAATCTTGTATTTTCTCAGAATTAATGAAGCAATATAAAATGCACTTGCTTCGCAACCTGAAAATATTGACAGAATCAAACATTTGGTCCTGTGCTCACATAGATCAAGGGATGGAGCTGAAATTTGAAGGAGGCTAATTATATGAGCACATGAAGAGGCATGCAAAATTTCAAGTTATTTGGGTACTCCTAGCTAGCACTTCCTTAACACTGGCTTCTGTTTGACAGAAACTTTGAAAAATCACTGAGGAAGATTGGCTAGGCAAATAAAGTTGAATTTTGGCATGAGGCAATTATTTGGACATAAGAAAATGCCCAAAAGGTTTGGGAGCAATCAGAAAAGGATAGGTGACACTTCCTTCACAGAAAGCCACACTGGACAAAAATGAAGAATAATTTTGGAGAATTATTCTTGGGCTAGAACAGGAAAGGTTGGGCATAGTTGAGCAATATATGACCCAAAGAGATTATGAGAATTAATTGAGATTTTTGGGAGTGACAGAAACGTAGGTTGCTTCACAACCTAGGGCAGACAGGGTTATTCCTTTAATAGAAAAAGGAATATTCCTGAGAAAAAGAAATTAGGGTTTGGTCAAGGAGTGAAGTGGCATGATCTTGGCAAGGTTTTGAGAATGATGAGCCACTTGGGAGAGGAAATGAAGATGATTTCCCAGGTGGCAAGGCCACAGAACCACTCCAAAAAGAAAAACAGAGCAAAAACCAATTAAATCAAAAGAAAAAGAAAAGGGCCAAAATCCAGGCTGTTACACGCAACCACCGGATCTAGGAACCAACCCCCGATCTGCCCTAGCGCTGACCGCCTCATGGCATGCTGCACCTGCACGCCATCCCTCGACGCGCCTTGAGGAGTGCCATCCTCCGAGCAAGGATGCATGCACCTGCACCAACGCGCGCATCCACCAGCACCAACGTGGATCTGCGCGCAGCTCCACGCAACAGCCCGCTGAGGGACTCCTTGATTATGTGGTCGTCGGGTGTCCGGGCTATGTGATATGGGTCGGACTGATGGGCCGTGAAGATACAAGGTAGAAGACCTTCCCCCGTGTCCGGATAGGACTCTCCTATGCGTGGATGGCAAGATTGGCGTCCGGGTGTATGATTTCCTTCCTCGGCAAGCCGACTCTATACAACCCTAGGCCCCTCCGGTGTCTATATAAATCGGAGGGTTTATTCTGTAGAGGCTATCAGAATTAGTATAGGCTAGACATCTAGGGTTTAGCCATTACGATCTCGAGGTAGATCACCCCTATACTCATCAAAGTCAATCAAGCAGGAAGTAGGGTTTTACCTCCATTAAGAGGGCCCGAACCTGGGTAAACATCATGTCCCCTTTATCTCATGTTACCTTTGATCCTCAGACGCATAGTTCGGGACCCCCTACCCGAGATCGGCCGGTTTTGACACCGACATTGGTGCTTTCATTGAGAGTTCCACTGTGTCATCGGCAGAAGGTTCGATGGCTCGTTCGATCATCAACAACGATGTTGTTTCCGGGGAAACTTTCCTCCCCGGTCCACTTTTCATGTTCGACGTCTTCGCTCTGCGTGCCAATTCGATTGGTCACCTTGAACATATCGACAGCTACGCCCCTGGTCATCAGATCAGATTTGGGAGCCTGAATTATGTTGTTGATATCCGAGGAGACTTAATTTTCGAAGGGTTCATGGCCTCGACCACTGTCCCTCATCTCCAGGAAGGAAACCAATCGGATCCATCATCAGGCACCGCTCAAAACCAACTATCCTCCCTACCCTGGCCGTGGATCCAGAGCAGACCACCTCATCCGAAGATGGGAGTTTGAAACCTACTGGACTCTCTCCTACTACGGAGCTCTTTACCGGAGACCCAGAGGCGACCATATCTTCGGCAAGCCTGGAATCAAGCAGGACTTTCCCTGTCATCTGAGAGCCAAACTCACCCCTGGAGGCTAGCTCCAAACTCTCAAGGTCTGCGCCCGTAGAGCATGGCCAGGTGTCATGTACCACGCCCAGCTCTGCAGGACCTCAGTTCCTCGTCCGGCCTTCGTTGCTAAACGAGGCCCTGGACTTAATGTGATCTCTTGCCATTACAGAAGTATCACCTCCGAACTACGCCCAGCCCGGATTAGGGGCTGAGAGCGGGGAATTTTACGTCCCACCCACCACCCACATAATAGCCACTGTCGAAGACTTAACCGACATGCTAGATTACGCCTCCGAAGACATCGACGGTATGGACGACGATGTCGGAGACAAACCAGGCCAAGACCCGCCATTTATCGGGCGCTGGACGGCCACCTCCACATACAATGTGTATATAGTGGATACACCGAAAATGGACGACGACGACGGCTGCAAGGATCTGATCGAGGACAAGCCCATCGAGGCACCACCAAAACGTCGACGTCAACCGCACCGCTCAAAATCGCGCCGCAAAAAGGAAAGCAACACTGGCACCGGAGACGACAACACTCTGGATATGCCGAAGATCCCGCAGACCCCGCCGAGCCTGCATCCAAGCAGGATGAATGGGAGGAGGGACAAGTTAACCCCGATGAGCCAGTCGGGAATGAGGATTCAGAGGATAGTAACTATCTACCGATCTCCGAGGAGGATGTCAGCCTCGGCAATGAAGACTTCATCGTGCCAGAGGAACCCCTCGGGCAAGAGCGCTTTAAGCAACAGCTCATCGCAACTGCGAGGAGCCTGAAAAAGAAACAGCAACAGCTTCAAGCCGAATAGGATACGCTCAACGACAGATGGACCCATGTCCTAGCTGCCAAGGTATGGCCTCGAGCGCCCAACAAAGTGTTATCCGAAGCATCGGCTACTGCCACAATTCGATGATGAGGCCCTTGAGCCAGTACCGTCAAGATATAATCGTGCTGATGAACCAGACCGACCACCACGTGGGCGAGACAAAGCGGCTGCTTATGCCGAACACCAGCCCGCACCACCTCGCCGTCGAGGCAGAGAGGTAGCGGCTCCGGGCTACACCTATGACTTACGCCAGGACCTGGACAATAGAGCCGGTCAGGCCAGATCAATCTATAGATCAAGGGGGCATGCTCCAACGCGGGATGACGGCCATCAAGCCTGGCGCGACAAGCATAACCTCACCCAGGCTAAGAACCGAACACGGATGTCATCCGAACTCCGTCGTGATGTTGCCCGATATAGAGGCGCCGCACACCCCTTATGCTTTACCGATGAGGTAATGCAGCACTAGTTCCCAGAAGGGTTTAAACCCATAAACATTGAAGCATACGATGGAATGACAGATCCCGAGGTATGGATTAAAGACTTTCTTCTCCATATTCACATGGCTCGCGGTGACGATCTCCATGCCATTAAATACCTCCCCCTAAAGCTAAAAGGACCAGCACGACACTGGCTAAACGCCTCCCAGAGAACTCTATTGGTAGCTGGGAGGATTTGGAGGATGCATTTCGAGACAACTTCCAAGGTACTTATGTCCGGCCACCGGACGTCGATGACCTTAGTCACATAGTCCAGCAACCCGGAGAGTCAGCCCGCAAGCTCTGGACTAGGTTCTTAATTAAAAAAAAACAAATCGGCGACTGTCCGGATGCCGAAGCCCTCGTGGCCTTTAAACATAGCGTCCGCGACGAATGGCTCGCCCGACACCTCGGCCAAGAAAAGCCGAAGTCTATGGCAGCCCTTACTGCACTCATGACCCACTTCTGCGCGGGAGAAGACAATTGGTTAGCTCGTAGAAGCAACAGTACCAACGACCCCGGCACCTCCGAAGCCAGGGAGGGCAACGGACGGTCACGACGTAATAAGCACAAGCGTCGGAACAACAATGAAGAAACCGAAGATACAGCAGTCAACGCCGGATTCAGCGGCTCTAAACCCGGTCGGCGGAAGAAGCCATTCAAAGGAAACAGGGATGGCCCATCCAATTTAGACAAAATACTCGATTGGCCTTGCCAGATTCATGGCACCCCCGACAAGCCTGCAAATCATTCCAACAGAAACTCTTGGGTCATCAAACATGCGATAAGTTAAATACCGAACATAAGGGGAAAGGGCCGCCAAGCGAGGATGATGATGAGCCCCACCCACCGAACACGGGGGGGGGGGGGGCAGAAGAAGTTCCCCCCGAGGTAAAAACGGTGAACATGATCACTCATATCCCCAAGAGGGAACGCAAGCGCGCACTAAGGGACGTCTACGCCGTAGAGCCGGTCGCCCCAAATTCCACCCTTGGTCGGCTTGTCCGTTCACCTTCGATCATAGGGACCACCTGACCAGTATCCGTCATGGAGGGTCGGCAGCTCTGGTCCTTGATCCAATCGTCGATGGATTCCATCTCACTCGAGTCCTTATGGATGGCGGCAGCAGTCTTAACTTGATTTATCAAGACACTGTTCGTAAAATGGGTATTGACCCATCAAGAATCAAGCCTAGTAACACCACCTTCAAAGGAGTGATACCCGGAGTCAAGGCCCGCTACGCGGGTTCATTAACATTGGAAGTAGTCTTCGGTTTACCGGATAACTTCCGAAGTGAAGACTTGATCTTCGACATTGTCCCCTTCCACAGTGGTTATCACGCACTGCTCGGACGGACCGCCTTCGCCCGCTTCAATGCAGTCCCGCACTATGCTTATTTAAAGCTCAAGATGCCCGGACAGCGTGGCGTTATCACAGTCAATGGAAACATGGAGGGCTCCCTCCGTACTGAGAAGCATACCCGACCCTTGCGGCCGAGGTACAGAGTGGCCTGATCAAGCTGAACACTTCATCGGCCATCAAGCCCCCGGACACTGTTAAACGAGTCCGGCCTACTCTGCAGAATGACAGCTTGGTGAATCCAGAGCTGGCCTAGCAGTTCCGCCTCCGTCAATCGCACCATTTAACCGCGGCATATGTACTTCATGTGCATAACTACGCACTCAAAATACCTTGGGCAACGACGGAGGCATATTGCGGACAAGGTTCATGGTGCGGCTCGACCCTATTTGGACCTTAACATTTTTTTCCTCCCCTTTTTCCCGCTCATATTATAGGTTCATTAAAACCTAATCACTTTACGGTCGTACAAGGGCTCTTTCCCAGGTCTCTTTTATATAAATGATCGTCGATTGCTCCTCTCAAAGGATCTTGCACCAAGGCGAAAGCGGCGCAGACGTGCGGCAGGGTATCCAGGAGACCTTCAAGACTACCTTTTCTTTTTTTGGCCCTGTATACGGCTTTCCCTTGTTTACAAATTCTCGGCATGTAAAATAGCCTTGATGTTTATGGCATTATCTGTGATAGCACGTTTTGACGTACCAATCAGATTATAAAGGAAACAGTTTCTTACTAACCCCTGTTCGGTATTGATTTATTTCATAAACTGTATTCCCTCTTTGCGTCAGATTGTCATATATACTTTGGTACGGCTTAAAACGCCAAGGGCTCTATTCGGCCACATATATTTTCAAAAAGTCTGAACACTTCTAGAGTATACTTCGGCATCCCGAACATTGCATTATATGCATCAGCTTCGAATCATGTCTTTGGTCAATAGTTGGGTTGCTCGGCTCCTGTGATTACTACCTTACGTTCCGCTTGTTCGGCTAGGGTAGTAAAGGGAGAACTACTGCGATTGTGTTTCTGGTTCGTCCGATCAAACACCTCAGTAGAGAAAGCCGAAAATTGGCTGTCATGATATGGCGAGAGCTGGTCAGCAATTCGGTGACTTGCTATAAATCACTTGCAATTTATTCCATATTATACGAAGGACTGGCCTTCGTCCAGTCACGCGCCTAAGGCATCCCGGTTTGGATAGCCGCATACGCACCAGGGGCTAGTACTTAGTCCCATCGTCAAACTCCTATGGCTAAGTGAAAGTGATAAAGCCGCATAGTCTGATTGCCTGGTTCGCTGGCAGACACCTCATTTACGGACCAAGACGTTGGGCCAAGTGTGATTGTGCGTTATCCCGAACACCCCCGTAGCATCTACGTGGGGGCTGAAGCCGACAACTGGCAAACTTTCAGAATAATAAAAAAACGGCCGCACAGGAGGAAAGTAATTTCATATAACAACATATATATATTACAGGTACTGGTTCATAACACAAAGTCTGGATATATATATTACATTCACTCAAAGATGATATCCTTTGAGCATTGGCCCTCCACTATCCGGGCACCCTCCAGGATGTCGTCAAAATAGCGCTCCGGCTTGCGGTGGTCCTTGCCTTCGAGTGGGCCCTCGGTCGCCACGACGGTGGCCTTCATCTTCGCCCAGTGCATCTTGACATGGGCAAAGGCCATCTGCGCACCCTCTATGCACGCCGAGCACTTTACAGCTTCAACTCGGGGCAGTGCGTTGGCGAGTCGCTTCACCAGGCCGAAGTAGCTGCTAGGAGTGGGTTCGGTTGGCCATAGCCGGACTATGACGTCCTTCATGGCCAATCCGGACATCCTATGCAGCTCCGCCCATTGCATCATCTGGTTGTTCAACAGCACCGGACGCTCCGGCGCCAGGAACTATGACCAGAAGAGCTTCTCCGTTGTGTTCCCCTCTTGGGCCCGGAAGAACTGCGCGGCGTCAGCCCACTCTTCGGGATATCCGCAAAGGCGTCTGGAGAACTCCATAGTCGAGTGAGCAAGGCATATCTTTGACCGCCAAATATACTCTGTAGAAGAAAGGGTTTACCAGCCGCTATCTGTTCAGCCTGCCGGATCTCCTCCCAAGCCGCCCGGGACTCGGTCCGTGCCTCCTTGTCCTCTTGGAGAGCCTTGGCGAGATCGACAGCTTGGGCCGCACTCTTTTCCTTCAAGGCCTTGCACTTGCCGATGGCGTCCTTCAGCTCTTGCTCTACCTCGGCCACCCTCTCCTCGTGCTGGCGGCGGGCGACCTATTCGGCCTTTAAATCTGTAGCTGCTTTATCAGCGGCCACCTTGCTCGCCTTTGCCTGCTCCTTGGCTTGGGCAAGGGCGCTCTTGAGGGTCTCAACCTCGGCCGCGTTACCTACAATCATATCCATAGCAGTGTATGAGCTTAACTCTGAATTTTTATAACACTTCAGACGTATAAAAGATCTTTTAAAAACATATCTTGCACCTCATCGAACCGCTTATTAATGCGGTCGATATCATCATCAGCCAGCTTCAGCTTCCGCTTTAGTTCAGAAACTTCAGCGGCTTGGGCGGTCGCTGCCAACAGGGAAGCCTGTTAACCAATAGACAAGTATGTCACCTCTTCCGAATCCTATGAGATCCTCTATTCGGCTTTCTTCAAAACCGAACACAGTCTCAGGGGCTACTATCTATATACAGGTATATATCCGTCATATAAAAAGCTTCTAAGAGTATTACGTCGCATACCTCGAAGCATGTTAACAGGCTGGTGAAGGCTTCGTTCAGCCCGCTCTTGGCGGCCTGAACCTTCTCAACCACCACACCAATTAGGGTGCGGTGTTCTTCTACGATGGAAGCACATCTTAGTTCCTCCACCAGAGCACTCGGCGCCTCCGGATTAGTGGAGGTCGCCACTAGAGCCGACGCTCCCCCCTCCTTCGAAGGGGGTTGCTTGCTCGATTCCGGAGCCACATGGGTCTCCAGAATGGTGTTCGGCTAGGGGTCGGACTGGTCAGGGCCCCCATCGTCAGTCTCCATGGGGGTTACACCCCCCATGTTCTCGGCAGCCGAGGCATTACCCTCTGGCGTCGTCTTGGTGGCCTCCCTCACCTCTCCGTGACCCGGCGAGGCCCTTTGGGACAACACCTCGGTGTCATCCATGGTGGTTGGCGGAGAGGCTCGCGGAGGCGTCTCGCTCTCCACCATCTCTGGCGCCAGTGAGCTCCCCTCAGATATCGATGGATTGGGGAGGTCGCGGGCAGGACTGAAATACACACACCATAATATGTTATATAGAAAACATAAAAGACCGGATATGTGAGGTATCCTTGGATACTTACGATGTGACCAGGGGCTTCGCCCTGGGGCGCCGCTCGGGGAGGGCTTCGGCATCCGAATCCGAGCCATCCGAGAGGGATATCTTCCCCCTCTTGGATGCCTCCGCCTCCGGGTCTATGGAGGCTGCCCTTTTCTTCTTCCTCCCCTTAAGGGGAGAATCACGTTCTGCCTCCTCCTCCTCTTCGTCTTCATCTCCCTCGTGGGAGGAGAGAGCTTCGGTCTCTCCGGACACTGCGTCCGAAGTACCTTTACGGCGGATGCCACCCTTGGCCTCCTTGCTCTTCTTCTTGGCCTTCTTCTCCGGTGCCTGATACGGCGCCGGGACCAGCATCCCCATTAGTAGAGGAGTGGTTGGGTCTTCAAGTAGCGGAGCCGGACACTTGATCCGCTCCGCCTTCGCTGTCCAACCCTGAATGAAGGATGGAAAACTCAGTATACCCTTTGATTTATGAACCGAATTTATGTTCGGAAAAAAATACTTACCGGAGTGGCCGGATTCGCGCTGTCGAGGCCGATATCGTTGGTCTTCTTCGGCCACGTCTTCTGGGCCTTGAAGAGTAGCTTCTAGATCTCTTCGTACGTTGTGCCGAAGAAGCGCTGAAGGGTCCGCGGACCTTCCGGATTGAACTCCCACATATGGAGAGGCCGGAGTTGGCAGGGGAGTATCTGGCGGAAGAGCATCACCTGAATCACGTCAGTGAGACTGGTGTTCTTGCTTATCATATTTTTGATGCGCTTTTGCAGCATCACCACTTCCGCGGTCGACCCCCAGTCCAGACCCTTGTTGGTCCACGACGCGAGCCGCATAGGGGGCCCGGATCTAAACTCATGAGTGGCCGCCCATCTGGCGCCGCGGGGTTCGATGATGTAGAACCACTCCTGCTGCCACACCTTGACGGTCTCCACGAAGGCCCCTTTAGGCCAAGTGGTGTTGGGGAGCTTGCTCACCATGGCGCCGCCGCAGTCCGCATACTGCTTGTCGACCACCTTCGGCTTCACGTTGAAGACTTTTAGCCATAGGCCGAAGTGTGGGGGGATGCAGAGTAGCGCCTCACACACAACGATAAACACCGAGATGTGCAGGAAAGAATTTGGGGCTAGATCATGGAAATTTAGCCCGTAATAGAACATGAGGCCGCAGACAAAGGGGTGGAGGGGAAACCCTAGTCCGCGGAGGAAGTGAGTGATGAACACAACCCTCTCGCCGGGCTCCGGGGCGGGGATAACTTGCTCTTTGGCAGGGAGCCTGTGCGCGATGTCCGCAGTCAGGTACCCCGCCTCCCGAAGATCCTTCAAATCCTTCTCCGTGGCGGAGGAGGCCTCCCACTTTCCCTTCGAGCCGGATCCGAACATGGCTGGAGAGGTTGGCTACAGGTGGGAAGGATCAAAGCTTAAGCGTTGGAGCTTGGAGATGGGAAAGCAGGAGAAGGAAGAAGGCGTGGGGAGAAAATAGGGATCTTTATCCACTTATATAGGCAATGAATATCAAGCGCCCCCCTCAAGCCTTAAAACTCGCCTGTTCCCAAGGGGTCGTGTGAATGACACGGTTGGATTACCCAAAACCGTATTGATGAGGATCCTGCGATAAGCGGACACGATCTCTGTTTTGACAAGACGTGTCAATGGAGGCCTTGCCTCGAAACACGAAGCGGGAGGTGGAAAATGGTTCAAATGTTAAAGGGGCCAAACATGGCGTTTTGCCGAAAAAGTTGTCAATTGACAGACATTATTTTGATTAAACATTTTACCTACGTGGTTGAGGGTTGTGACTGTTATGCAGAGCCGGATACAGTTCTTTTATTCATAAGATTACATTGAAGTATTCGAGAGGAGGAACCCGCCTTGAAATGTTGAAGACAATCTGCGTGCCGAACAAATCGCCATTGAAGACTGGTTCAGGGGCTACCGAGGGAGTTCTGGATTATGGGGTCCTCGGGCGTCTGGGCTATGTGATATGGGTCAGACTGATGGGCCATGAAGATACAAGGTAGAAGACCTTCCCCCATGTCCGGATAGGACTCTCCTATGCGTGGATGGCAAGATTGGTGTCCGGATGTATGATTTCCTTCCTCGGCAAGCCGACTTTGTACAATCCTAGGCCCCTCCGGTGTCTATATAAACTAGAGGGTTTAGTTCGTAGAGGCTATCAAAAATAGTATAGGCTAGACATCTAGGGTTTAGCCATTACGATCTCGAGGTAGATCAACTCTTGTAACCCCTATACTCATCAAAGTCAATCAAGCAGGAAGTAGGGTTTTACCTCCATTAAGAGGGTCTGAACCTGGGTAAACATCGTGTCCCCTTTATCTCATGTTACCTTCGATCCTCAGACGCACAGTTCGGGAACCCCTACCCGAGATTGGCCGGTTTTGACACCGACACCCGCCACAGGGTAACGCAACACGCCGACGCATCCAGGCGCTGCCCTGGACCTCCATGCCATGCAGCCCAGTTGCACGAAGCAGCTCCCTTCCACGTGCCCGCCAGCCGTCATGTCGTCGCGCAAACCCACACCTTTGCCTGGAAATGGCGTCCTACGCCACCTAGCCCAAGCGAGAGGAAAAAGAAGACCGCCCCGCCGCCGCTGTCGCATGGCCTTTGGTCGGCGACGTCCTTCGGCGGCGGCGAGGGGAGGAGCGGCGGTGTGGGGGTGGTGCCCGGCGACGGCTAGGGTTAGCACCCAGGCCGCTCGCGAAAGCAACATATGGCTGCGGGAAATCCTTTAAGGCCTCATTTGATTTGCAGGATTTGCATAGGATTTTTTGTAGGATTTAGATCCTGTGGAAATTTTCATGCGATGTCGTTTGATTTCCAGGATTGTGTTCAACTGGAACCAGTACTACAGGAAATCCATAGTCCAGTTTCACAGGAAAAAAAAGAATGAGGTTGGACTTCATGGAAAAATCCTAACTGGAAGAAAACCCGCGCGCATGAGTTCCTATGGTTTTCCTATATACTACAATCAAGGAGGTGTTTGGCTACAGAAATGGTAACGACACTGTTAACGTAATCAGATTACAGCGTTTAAGGAGGTGTAATGAGTTTTTTTGAAGTTTGTTTGGTTCACGTCTGGTAAAGGAATCGATTACCTTCGCTCTCTTGCTTCGCCCAGGATCTCTAGCATCGCCGGCCATCTCTGAAATCAAGCGCCGCCGGCCATCTCCGAAACCAAGCACCACCGGCGGTCGTATCTTGTGCGCCACTGGCCATCCCCGGGCATGTTCAGTGCCAACGGCCTCCGATCTCAAGCACCGCCGGCCCTTCCCGAACACCGCCGCGGGCTGCTCCAATCTCTGTAGGGATTCGAAGGGGATAGGGAAGGCACCGGCGCCGGACTCAAAGAGGATCATGGAGGCGGCGGCGGAGGAGCAGGAGGGGTTCGTGCGGGGAGGAGGGTGCTCTCGGGGGAGGAGGGGGTCGTGGGCTCGGTACCGTAACCTTTACCGATGGGTTGTGGGCGGTATCGAGCAATAACTGGGTCAGACCCGTTAACGGCGGGATGTGTTTAAGAGTTTCAAAACAAAGGTAGCATTTTTCCTTTACAGTGTAAACAGGTCCGGGGCAAAAATCTCTGAACCAAACACCTCCCAAATAGCAATTGCGTGAGAATTCCTCTGTTTTGCTATCCATGGGATTTCACTGGACAGGGCATCCTAGTCCTCTAGTTTTCATGTTCCTACACTTTACCAATCCTGTAAATCAAACAAGGCCTAAATTTGATCACGCTTGATTTTTCACCTTTTCTCCCTCTGTATTTCAAAATTAGATTTGCACTTTTTATGGTTGCAGACACATCTCTCGTGAACATTCGAAAAGAAAAAATATGTGAGCATGTCAGCACCTGATACTTTCCTGGTAAGCAGTGACCGCAGCTTCTACACCTTGTTTTGTTTGGCTCAGTAAATGAACTTGCTCGGCTCATGGGGACTTGTCTAAAATGGAACTTAGAGAACAAATTCACAGCAAGAACATAATGCCACACAACCAGATCTCAAGCCGGATTTTTTGGCTGATCTTGTACGTATTTGCGGGAGTGAGCAGCTCCCAATCCTCGTTGGGGGCGATTTTAACATTATTCGAAGGAGGGAGGAAAAGAATAATGATAATTTTGACGGCAGATGGTCGTTTATGTTCAACACCATAATCGAAAGCCTGTATCTTAGAGAGATCGAGCTTTCGGGTAGGAAATTTACTTGGGCTAATACGTTACCAAACCCGACATTTGAGAAGCTGGACCGTGTCCTTGCTAGTGTCGAATGGGAACAGAAGTTTCCCCTGGTCACGGTCCAAGCGTTATCGCGCGCAATCTCGGATCACACCCCGTTGCTAGTTGATTCTGGCGAGGCCACTCACATGGGGAACAAAAACACTTTTTCTTTAGAATTAGCATGGTCCGAAAGAGCAGGGGTCCTGGATCTAATAGCCAGAGAATGGGCTAAAGAGTCAGGTGGGAGATCTCCTGTTGAAAGATGGCAGAATAAGATTAGGCATCTATGAAGATTCCTTCATGGATGGGCTAAGCACATGCATAGGATTTATAAGGCTGAAAAGGAAAGACTCCTTATACTAATTCAATCCCTAGATTTAAAAGCTGAGTCCACCATTTTAGATACCAGAGAGCTGGAAACTAAAGTGGAGGCGGAGTTGAGACTGAAAGAACTCCTACGAGAGGAGGAATTGAAGTGGGCACTGCGGGCTAATGTTCGCAAAATCGTCCAAGGGGATGACAGCACTCAATTCTTTCATATGATTGCTAATGTCAAACATCGAAAAAAGAGGATCTTTCAATTGGAGCAGGACGAGGGGACGATCTTAGGACAAGAAAACCTCAAAGTATATATAACCAATTACTATAAGCAGCTGTTTGGGCCTCCGGAGGACAACTTTGTGTCCTTAGATGAGTCCAGGGTTGAGGATGTCCCTCAACTCGCGGCGGATGAGAATGATATTTTAACCGCCCCATTTACGGAGAAAGAGGTGTTTGAGGCTATTTCACAAATGAAGAACAATAAGGCTCCAGGGCCGGATGGTTTTCCGGCGGAGTTTTATAAAAAGTGTTGGCACATTGTCAAAGGGGATTTACTTCCGATGTTCCATGATTTATTCTCCGGACAGCTTCAGTTGTTTCAATTGAATTTTGGAACGATAACTTTACTTCCTAAGAAAACAAAGGCCGTTCGTATTGAGCAGTTCAGGCCTATCTGTCTTCTTAATGTAAGTTTCAAAATTTTCACCAAGGTCGGGACCAATAGGCTTACGCAAATTGCGCACTCTGTAGTGCAACCGTCCCAGATTGCTTTCATGCCGGACAGAAATATCCTAGAAGGGGTGGTCGTCCTGCATGAAACGCTCCATGAACTCCACACGAAAAAACTTGACGGAGTTGTTTTCAAGTGGACTTTGAGAAAGCATACGATAAGGTCAAATGGCCTTTCCTTCAACAGGCCTTGCGAATGAAAGGTTTTGATCAGGCCTGGAGGCACCAGGTCAACTCTTTCACGCAAAAAGGGAGTGTTGGGATTAAAGTGAATGATGATATAGGTCACTACTTCCAAACACACAAAGGATTAAGGCAAGGCGATCCGATGTCACCTATTCTATTCAACATAGTGGTTGATATGTTGACAATTCTCATAGGAAGGGCTAAGAATGCGGGACAGGTAGGTGGCCTAGTTCCGCACTTAGTAGATGGAGGTGTATCCATCCTACAGTACGCTGATGATACTATCATCTTCACGGAGCATGATTTGGCAAAAGTGTGAAACATGCAGCTTGTGTTATGCCTATTCGAACAATTGACCGGGTTAAAGAATAACTTTCATAAGAGTGAGTTGTTCTGTTTTGGAAGAGCTAATGACGATCAAGAGGCATATAAACAATTGTTCGGGTGTGAATTGGGGGTTCTACCTTTCACTTATTTAGGTATACCAATCCACCATCGTAAGCTGACTAACAGAGAATGGAAGTGCATTGAGGATCGATTTGAAAAGAAGTTGAGCTGCTGGAAGGGCAAGCTGATGTTATACGGAGGCCGATTAATTCTCATTAATTCGGTCCTCACGAGTATGCCCATGTTTCTTCTTTCCTTTTTCGAGATACCTGTTGGGGTCCGGAAAAGGCTAGACTTCTATCGATCACGATTCTTTTGGCACAGCGATGAACTAAAAAGAAGTACAGACTTGCTAAGGGGGATATCATTTGTCGGCCAAAAGACCAAGGAGGTCTAGGCATTGAAAATTTGGAGGTGAAGAACAGATGTCTTCTTAGTAAGTGGCTGTTCAAACTTTCGATTGAGACGGAGGCCACATGAGCTCAACTGCTGCGTAATAAGTACCTTCACTCCAAGACCTTGTCCTAGGTGACAGTAAGGCCGACTGATTCGCCTTTTTGAAAGGGATTGATGAGAGTCAAATCACTCCTTTTCAACAGGACAAGGTTCATAGTTGAAAACGGTACCACTACGAGATTTTAGGAGGATACATGTCTAGGGGACACGCCCCTTGCACTCCAATATCCGTCTCTGTATAGTATTGTTCAGCGTAGAGACGCGTATGTGGCTTCAGTACTCCAGTCCATTCCGCTCAATATTCAATTTAGGAGGACGCTAGTGGGACACCGTTGAGAAGTTTGGCTCAATCTTGTGAGAAGAGTGATGGATGTTCAATTGTCTCAACAACCCGATCGGTTATGCTGGAAGCTAACTAAGAATGGAGAGTTTTCAGTCAAATCCATGTACTTGGATGTAATCAATTCTATCGTGATTCCTCGTTCAAAGCATGTTTGGAAAGTTAAAGTATCTTTGAAAATCAAAGTGTTTATGTGGTTTGTGCATAAACAAGTTATTTTAACTAAGGATAATTTGGCAAAACGCAATTGGACAGGATCTTTAAGATGTAGCTTTTGCGACCAACATGAGTCAATCAAACACCTTTTTCTGGATTGCCCTCTGGCAAAAATACTGTGGCGGTCCGTTCACATAGCTTTCAACATCACTCCTCCCGAACTCTATCAACACGTTATTTGGGACGTGGTTAGATGGGATAGATTTCGCAACAACGAGACATATTCATGTAAGAGTATGTGCTTTATTATGGGCAGTCTGGAACTGCAGAAATGATTTAGTATTTAACAGAACAACAACTATTCATTTTTTGCAGGTTATATTCCGAGCCACTGCGTTGATCCGTATGTGGTCGCTACTCACTCCGACGGAGGCCAGAGAGCATTTGGTTACTGGATCTATCCGATGAGAGATGGTAGCTCGGGATATTTTTAACCGGTTTGGATGGCGGTCATGTAATAGGATAGGCTTTTAGTTCCTATCGTTTTTGTCAGCCGGTTGTGGCTTCTCTTTTACTTTTTAGCTCTTTGTGAGCCTTTTGTTCCTTGATTGAGACAACAAGACATGTGTAAGACCTTTTGCTTATTAATAATCATGGCCGTATGCATCGTTCTGATGCAGAGGCCGGGGCGAACCCCCCTTTTCAAAAAAAACAAAGAACAGAATGAGCCACAGAACTGGTGTTACCTACTGACAGACTCAAACTTGTACCGATGAACAATTAAGCAACTGAGCTGACTTAGCTGCAGATGATTCCATTGAGGGTTCGAGTGTTCCATTACGACGTTCTTATGTTCGCATTATGAATATACATATACATATTACAGAAGTTGTAGACTCGTAGTTGCATAACACATATGAGATGGTTAAATGAGCAAAGATTTGGGCAAGATTGCCGAACCCAATAGTCTTCAGGTACAAAACCTCCCTGTAATGATGCATCTTGTGGCCTCCTTCGATAATTATGTACCGATAGAATGGGCACCAGTTAAGTGGATTTCAGGATTCTCCCTCTTCCAATTCAGCAACGAACAGAAAAATGGCAGGGTACGAGCTTGCCACTCCCCATCTATGCATTTATTCAGATGGCAAAGACTGCCACCTTGGCCGTCGTTGTCTATGTCAGCTCCAGCCATATTCACATTGGGTGGGGGTTCTGGGTGAACAGATGCTGAGAGGGGAAGTGGAAACAGATTTGCTGTAGAACCGAATCTGAGCAAAAACGAGCCGAGATCTCATCTCATCTACGCCAAAAAAAACATCTTGAGAAGCTTTCTGAACATCCATTTTCATCCCAGGAATGGGATCAGAACTCTCCACCATGGATGGTGACAGTGGCACCGGTTGCAGAAGTTGGAGGACGGAGAAGCATGTGTGGAGCATAGATTTTTGACAACTGTCCAGCATTTCCAAATGTAGTTCCAGGTGACGCTGGCTGATTTGCTGAGGAGTCCTTGGCCAGAATGTAATCTGGCCGCAGACCAGAAGATGATGGAGATGGGGCCATAGGAGCAACAGGGAGACTGAGAGGATATGGAGCGATAGGCACGTCACCAAGCGATGATGCTGAAGGACTGTAGCTCAGAGCACCCAGTGGGTGATCAAATTTGCATCCGGGACCAAATTTGCAAAACCCATGCTGTGAGTAGTAAAGACATGGCTGGGCACCCTGCAA
This sequence comes from Aegilops tauschii subsp. strangulata, assembly GCF_002575655.3. Taxonomy (NCBI): domain Eukaryota; kingdom Viridiplantae; phylum Streptophyta; class Magnoliopsida; order Poales; family Poaceae; genus Aegilops; species Aegilops tauschii. The sequence goes on from NC_053037.3 coordinate 169,338,930, forward strand.
ATTAAAGGAAACTTGATCATAATTTTGCTCTATATGCAAAACTAAAAAAATGTGCAATGTGCAGTGCCATATACCAGATTATCTTGTGTATTTGCATGTTTTGTCATAATGAATCCAATAACAGATTAAATTCTACTGTGCATTTTATAACTTGCAGCCAAAATGAACTACTACAGGAACATTACATTTATGAGAAGTGTGCTTTCCCAGGTAAGTTTGGACAAACATATTGCGATGTGCCAGAAATTAAAGTTAACATAATTAAATTCATAACCATTGCGGCTAAGACAAAAAGAAATCGATACTGATAGGTGCTAACACATCACACCAAAGGATGTCTGTCAACTGTTGATCAGGTATAGAAATAACCTCCCAGTAACCTGCACTTCCGGGTTTTTTCTGTGAACTCTAGTGAAAGCAAAAGAGGTTTTCCTGATTAACAGGGAATCATAGATAGGACAAGGTACTCCAATACAAACTTTCTACTCCCTCCGATCCATATTAATTGTCGCTGATTTTGTCAAATTTTACTAGTGATTTAGGCTAATGCGGTAACAAGGCTCAAAGGGCTTCAGTATGCCAAGAACAAACATCCATCCCTAAGTTCGTCAAGAATCAAGATACTTGCGACTAAGTCAGAGGTAGTTTCGTTTTGCAAATATGCAAAGGAAGAAATGGTACACATACACGAGATTGTCCCAAGGAAGTACCCACCAGAAAAATAATATAGTACTGGATAAACACAGTGAAAACACAATCATGGATGTGTTGTATGTTCCATTAATAAAAGCCTCCATCTTCAAAGAATTGACAGTTTTTTTTTTGAGGAAGGAAGAATTAAGAGATTTCATCATAAGATATATGTTCGCAATTTTAAACTTTGTATGTCAAATTTACACAGATGCAGAGCCATTTAAAGCACGAGCACCTGGTCAAGCTAGTGAGCAATAAACAGAAGACACAAGTTATGCAAAAACCCAGAAGAGTAGTTTCCAAAAGCATGCAATGCAGCAAGAATCCTGCATGCAGCGAGTATCCTATCTTACTATTTTCCAATGCTCAGAAGTTTCTTCCCTACCCTTTGCCATCATTATTTTCCGCGTTGGTGCAAAGAAACCGTTAAACTTGCACTAAACACAATCTACACTGGACACTGAATTTAAGAAGAATCAAATAAGGTCAAAACTCGTATGCCTCCTACCTAAATAATATGAACATCGATCTGCATTTGGTTGACGATTCACAGAACACTGTCCTACACATAATATTCTTCGATATACAAAAACTAGAAGAGAAGGTCAATGGACGCAGAACAGACCCTCTTGCATGCACATGTTCTGCTACGGACTTAAAAAACAGTACATTTTATATAGTTGCCTTTGCTTCACATTCTAGTCAACTATACAATGGGCTAAACTCAGACTTGAAGGTGCAATTACATGGCAGAACTTTCAACAGTTCTACAAAGTATATGGAAGGTGTATTTGCTGATGAACTAAAGCAATGGAATCCGTTCTTTAAAGTATGGCTACTTGATCGATGTTTGATCCAAAATCATAGCATTCACCAATAATTCCTCTATGACAGAATACCACCTAGCTGCACTGCTTTCAAGTCCTACAGTAAAACTCAAAACCTGTAATAACTGGAAACTGAATGATCATTACTTCCCTGACTATACAATTTGCAATTCGACTAAACTACACGAGTAAATGAAACTTCACTTATCAACTTTGCAGTATCAGAACAATAAGATGTGATGTCAATCTGATCAAGGACAACATCAAGATGATGATTCAGCAGTATGCTTTTGGTTTAACTTCCATTTGAAGATAACATAGTACTTCAATGCAAAAAAATCAGACTGATGTATAGAGCTACTCACCGGACGAATTGGAAGACCTAGAGGGCTCAGCATATAGTTGGACCTAGGTGTACTCAGGTATTGAGGATGATTGTATTTACACGTGGATCCAAATTTACAGGTCCCTGTCTTCATGTAGTGGTGGCATTCAGGCTGCCCAGGGCGCTCTGGAAAGACAACTTCTTGTTTGTCACTTGAAGGCCATGCTGAAGAAGACAACGATGCATAATTACTGCCATAAGCAACTGCAGATGGAGGCCCTTGGTGTGATAAGCCATACAATGGTCCTGCCTGAACAGTTTGCTGTCCCCCAGCTGACGCGACTTGGTTGATAGGTGGCTAATAAGAAAATAAAAGATAATGAAGTCATCAGGGCAGTTCAGTATTTTCTTTTTCTGACAATGCATCACAATCTTCATAACACATAAGTACAAAATGATGTTTTGGGTCATTTTTGTAATCTTCTTGTACAACACAATGCTCCCGATACATTGTGAGTTTGCGAAATTAGACAGTAAACGTTGTATCATTAATAAGAGACCTTCCAAATTTAATTTCTTAATACTTTGGTCCAGATTAAAAGATTCATTTTATATAAAACACCCTTGCTCGATGATCTACTATTTGTAGCACAAAGTTCAAAATGAGAAGGAATACAGTATTAGAAACTTACCATGTAAGGGTTCCATCCCTGCATTGGCATGACTGCAGATGGGTGCATCATTGGAGGATAAGAGCCCGGGAAAAATGATCCTGGCAGAACAGAAGGCCTCCCCAATTGCCAACTGGCTAGAGGTGGATATGGAAGAGGGGAAGAGACAGGCAGTTGTTGCACTGGTGGATACATGTTTGGTGTCTCTGAAACAACACCATGTTCTGGCCCTTCTGGATGATGAAATTTACATGTTGATCCAAATTTGCAATGGCCAGTTTTGATATAGTAGGAACACTCTTTCTCACCCTGCATGACGAAAAGAATCTTCATTAGATATTGGACAAAGAAGGGCCAAGACTAGATCAAAATTTGGATTGAACAAACAGTCCCACCAGACGCAGAGGGTAACCACAGGAATTTAAGACAACTGGTTGTACAGAACCGCCTTCTCTGGGATGATTATACTTGCAATTAGAGCCAAACTTACAAGTCCCATTCTTCATGTAGTACTGCAAAAAATATATGAAAAAATGATACTGTAAGCAATCCACCAAATAATTAAAAAATGCATATATGATGACTGAAATAGCAAGTATCAGCTTCTAAAGGAAAGATCTTATATTCCATACAATTTCATATCACTGTGTGAGCGAGTTTTCGACTATTGGCAAGATGAGGACTAGTTTCATTACCTCGCACGGTGGCTGACCTGGGCGTTCTGGATACTCCACTGTGCGTGCGGTCCTTGTCCCTCCATCAAACTAAAAAAACAGAGCACAAAACATGTTTATACCTTCAATTCAAGCTCCTTGAATAGGTAGTATACTCTATATAAAGTTCTCACTTCTACAACAACTCACTGGAAACATGTGAACACGGCTATCTACTTGTGCTGCAAGGTAAAAATAATCCTAATAGAAAAATGGCCATATGACCGAGTGCTGATCAGGCCTACAACATAAGCAAGTGGCAGCGTAAGCAGAAAGTGGGCCTTCGAATTATCAACATCAACAGCGAGACTAAGACAAGAAGGCTTATTATAGAATGAGTCAATCACATAATCAACGACAGCAACCGACGACTGCACAATCAAGTTTCACTTCCATGGGCTCGTGACAGGCTCCTAAGCCATAACTAGAATCAATTCAATTCAATCACAGCAAGAGGCTTGAGCTGGAAGCTCCCCTCCGCACCGACCAGCTGTAATTGAACCTGTCGGTCATTATCAGGGACTGGCGAGTCGTAAGTAGCAAGTCCCAACTGGACTGAAGTGAAGCAGAGCATGATGGGAGAAATAAAATCGGGAGAAGAGAAGCGGCCCAGCTCACCGCGGCGGCGCGATCGCGAGGGTGGTTGTAGCGGCAGGTCTCCCCGTAGCCGCAGGCCCCCGTGCGGAGGTAGTAGACGCAGTTGGCCTCGCCGGGCCGCTCCGGCAGCCCCTCCCCGGCCGCCTCCTCGCCGCCGGCCAGCCCCAGCCTCCACATCGACTCTGCGAGAACACAAAAGGCCGCGGCACGCAGCGACATTCGTACGGATCAGGCAGCATCGAAGATCCAAAACCCTAGCAAGCAAACGACACACAAACCCCCTCCTTTCCCAAAACACACGCGCAGAAACAGCGGGCCCGAAATTGCGCACATCGGGGCCGGAATTGAGCGCCGTACCTTCCAGGCCAGTGGCAGCGTCAGCGCGGCCGCCCTCGGCGCCGCCCCCGCCGCCGTCCTTGGGGGACGCGGCGTACGACTCCATCATCGAGCAGCTCCCCGAATGCTCCTCCCGCCGCGGCGATCGGGCGGGGATCGGGCCGGACCGTGCTCGCCCGGCGGCCGCGCGAGCGGGGGGAGGCTCGAGCAGGGGCGAAAGCGAAGCAAAATCTCTCTCGCTCTTGGGTGTTGCTTCCTCCGGACTCCTCTTCTCCCCCTTCCCTCTCCCTCCCTTGCAGTCGCAGCCCCCGCTCGTCCCGTACTACGCTCGCGTCGTGTGGCCTTTTCTGCGTGAGTGGGACTCACTCACTCCCTCTCTCTCGCTTGGGGTGGGGGGTGTCGTGGCTCGGACAGCGCGTGGTGACGTCGCGTAGGCGCCAAGAAGCGGGGCTGGGTGGTGAAACCGAGGGGAAGGCGGGGGTGGAAACGCAAAAGGGAAAAGTGGTGGGGGGAGTGGGCAGCAAGCCGCGGGCCGCATTCAATGCGCGGTCGTCCTGACGGTCGGTCGCTCCTCCTGCCCGCTGCTGCTGCTGCTGCCACGGCCCTGGCCCGGGGTGGACGGACCCCACCGCGGCGGCACCGTCATGTGCCCACGCGCCCGAGTCCAGTCCCAGCTTAGGATGCTCGGTCGACATCTTTTTTATTTGTTTGTTTGTTTTTGGCCAGGACGAACAGCGTGTGGAACAATCTTTGTCCACCGTTTATTCGGTGCATGGATAGTTTGGTGACCTGGTAGGTGGTGGTCCGGCGGACGCACTCCCCTCCCATCTTAAAAACGTTTATCTTTCCTGTGTATGTTTTTTTAACTTCCAATCTATTCATCATCAATCATGATTGTACAGACCATATTAGAAATAACCCTCAAAAATAATATTAAAAATAATAAATCACATCCAGATTCATATACCACCTAGCGGCGACCACACGCACTGAATCGAGCCGCAGGCACGCCGCCGTCATCGCCCCTCCCTCACTGGAGCCGGGCAAAACTTATTGTAGTAGACAACCGGAAAGTCGTCATGCTAAGAGCATCTCCACTCGTCCCCCCAACATGTTCCCCAGGGCGCCTTTGTTAGCACCGGCGACGAAAAATCGGCCCAGTCATGCCCCCGGATCGTTGTTTATCGTCGGTTTGGGCCGAAATAACAGCCGGCGAACCCAAACCGAACCCAGCGCGCCGGGGGGGAGCCTAGGGCCGCCGGATGAAGCGAAAAGGCGCGTGGGCCCGCGCTGTCGGCGACATCGGCCGATTTCCCGCCGTTTACTCCCCCCTTTCCCTCAATTTCCCACCTTGTCCCTCCCTTCTCCTGCGCCGCTCCCTCCATTCTTCCCTAGATCCTCGGCCATGCCGCCGGAGAAATATGCGGCCCCTCGCCTAGCCACCGAGGGCGCCGATGGCAAGGCCCCCCGGCATGTCGAACGCCGAGTGGAAGGCCGACGTTGATCGTCGGGAGGCGGTCACCGCCGACCGGCGGAACAGGCTCATCATGAAGAAGGCCAGGGACGCGACGGAGCAGGAAGAGGTGTCTCGCGCGGGGATGATGAACCTTCCACCCGGCCACTGCCGCAAGACGCGTGGGGGGAGCCAGCAGAGCGTTGCTTCGCCGCCCGGCCACTGCCGCAAGACGCGTGGGGGGAGCCAGCAGAGCGTTGCTTCGCCGCCCGGCCACTGCCTACATGGAAGACGAGCTCGACAACGCCGAGGAAGAGGTGGAGGAGGATGAACAGGCGGAGGCGGAGCCGGAACCGGCGCCGAAAGGAAAAAATAAGAAACGGTAGTGCCTCGCCGAAGCGTGGAAGACCGTCAGCATCGACCCGATCACCGGCTCGAATCAGAACGCCGACACATACTGGAGAAGGATCAAGACGTCTTTCGACGAGCGCAAGTTGGTCGATCCCGACTACGCCATCATCCACATGGATCGCGGTGAGAAGGCCATGGCGAACCATTGGGCGACCATCCAGGCGGCCTGTAACAAGTGGCATGGGATCCTTGAGGAGGTCGCGGCTCGCCCGGAAAGCGGCGCCAATGTCGAGGGGCAGGTATGGCCAGTCGCGACTCATTTCTTTCGCCGTGTTCTTCGCCGACACTTGTTCTTTGGCTGTGCCGATGGTTCGGATGTTCAACATGTTTCGCCGGGACAACAGCGACCAAGAGTTAAAGTTCCTTCGCGTGTTCTCTAGGATCGAGTCATGCGAGAAGTGGAGGGAGTGCCGGATCGCTCAGGCCAAGGCCAAGGAGAGCTACAAGCCGGACGCGCCTGCCCCGGCGACGGCAGAGGGGCGCCCTGATGGCAACAAAAGAGCCAATGCGGCGAGGGACGCGGCACCAGCTGTCGCACGGCTGCAATTATCGATTGAGCAGTGCATCATCGACGCCAAGAACAGCGTCGCCAAGAGGGAGGAGAAATCCGACACGAGGTGGTCGGCGTTGATGACGAAGCAGGATGTCAAGCTCGACCTTCCCAGGACGAACGTTGCCGCGAAGAAGAGGAACACCGACTTGGCATTCTTGATGGCGGCAGACATGTCGACGATGGACGACCAGGTGAAGGCGTGGTACTTGGCAGAGCGCGGCCTCATCTTGAACCAGATGCCCGGACCGGCGGCGACCACCGACCCTACGCCCACGCCGACGCCCACGCCGAGCCCGAGCACTGAAGCCACGCCCATGCCGACACCCACCCCGGCCAGTCCCATGGCAGAGGAGCCTACCGTTTGATGCGTTCGTTCCATGTCTACATTCCTTTCCTTTTGATCGTCGAACTTTTGGTTATGTTTAGATCACCGACCTGTGGCATGATGGTCGCCGACTTGTGGCATGATGATCGCTGAACCTGTGGCGTTTTTTTGGCAGCGGGAAAGACAAGTTCGAATTTTTGGGTGTCTGGGGGCCGAAACCTGGGGCGCGGCTGGAAACTCGATCGCCCCCAGGGCAAAAAACCGCCGGCGTAAACGCCAAAAGGCATTCGCCGGGTGTGCTGGGGGGAAACGGTTGGAGATGCTCTAAGGCCCTATAGGGCTAGCACACCAGAACAGCAACCGCCACCGTTGAAAAGAAGCTTAGATCATAAGGATCCAACATATAGACACGCGATCCACGTGGATTCACCGAAGACAAATGTCGAACAAATCCCGCGAGATCCGCTGGAGATAAACCTCCTTGCGCCCTTCGATGATGCTAGAAGCACCACCGAGACGGAGGCTAGGCGGGGAGAACCTTATTCCATCTTCAGAAAGCTCTGAGCAGGATACAAATACTAACAAAACTTAGAAAAGCATCAAAAACGAATCCCTCCTGCCAACAAGGGCCGGGATCCACCACGCCTCCATGGCCCTAAGGCCACAGGAGACGAGGCAGACCGGCGCTAGTGCTGCCGAGAGGAAGGAGAAACCCTGGCGGCGACTGTGTCTAGTGCACTTTCCTTGGCGGTTGGGTAAGAGTGCACATGGTAAAGTCGTCCACACACCTTGCTTTCAAACAATGATATGGTCTCTCTTTTCTATCTCGAAACAGGCTTTCATCCCGCTTTATATATAAAGCAACAACCAAAAATAGTACACGGTCGAACGATACAAGGAGATGGGTGACCATCAAACAATGTCGATCCTAGGAAAACCGGATCATGCACTGGTGCAGAGACGTGCTATACAAACGGTTTTTACCCCCTTTCCATGACGGAGTTTTAAACCGTTGCCTAGTGAGTGTGCGTGATAGGGGGGTCCTTCCCACATGACCTAGAAACCATCGGAGATAGGCCCTCCGGTCGCACACGTGTGCTAGAATGAGCTCGTCTGTGATCGGGTGAGGCATTGAAGACAATTATACAGGCCCAATAATTACCGTTCGTATGTACATCCCACACAGTGAATCCCAGAAAAATGTTTCCGTTCGTATGTATATCACACATAATTTTTTATGTGGAAACGTTTGTGCAAGGTGACCTAACGCAAAAAGTTCTCTGGCGGAAGCCGTGTGTGATTGTTAATTGATCCAATACGCCTACTTTCTGGAAACCTTGTGGGTTGTATGAGTTCATCTTGTTGGGGAACGTAGTAATTCAAAAAAAAATCTACGATCATGCAAGATCTATCTAGGAGATGCATAACAACAAGACGGGAGAGTGTGTCCACGTACCCTCGTAGACCGAAAGCGGAAGCGTTTAATAACGCGGTTGATGTAGTCGAACGTCTTCACGATCCAACCGATCCAAGTACCGAACGTACGACACCTCCATGTTCAGCACACATTCAGCATGCTGACGTCCCTCGAGCTCTTGATCCAGTAGAGGGTTGAGGGAGAGTTCCGTCAGCACGATGGCGTGGCGACGGTGTTGGTGATGTGATCAACGCAGGGCTTCGCCTAAGCACTACGACAATATGACCGAGGTGGTAAACTGTGGAGGGGGGCACAGCACACGGCTAAGAAGCAACTGTTGTGCCTTTGGGGTGCCCCCTGGCCACGTATATAAAGGAGGGGGAGGAGGAGGCCGGCGGCCAAGGAGGGCGCGCCAAGGGGGGAGTCCTACTTGGACTCCCAGTCCAAGTAGGATTCGCCCCCCCCCCCTCTGTGACGCCCGGATAGTTAGGCTACAGTAATCCCACGTTAATGTCGCCACGTCACCTTGGTTACTATTGCTAATCTCGCGCTAGTTCGAAACCTGATTCAAATTCAAATTTAAAATATAGGCAAACAACAAAAGTTTTCAAAAACTAAAACTAAAATGCTCGAGAGATGACATATAATGCATAGGTAATTATGCTAATGAAACCACAATTTTTATAAAAGGTTTAAATGCGCTAAAGTAATTAAAACAGTAGGTAAAACAATTAAGTAAATGCCTTTTGTATTTTGTAAAATAACAAACTATTCATTTAGTTGCCCCAAAAGTTAATGGGGCACTAGCATAATTATTAGTACTAAATTCTGAACTATTTTTATACTTTATAAAACTAAAACCAGTTAAAACAAAAAGAAAACAATTAAACAAGAGCTATGAAGAAAATAAGAAAAGGAAAATAAATAAATAAAAACAGAAGAAAACCCCTCGGCCAACTGGGCTTCGGCCCAGCCGGCTGGCCCATCGGCCCACCCGCACCCCTGGCCTATATGGCCTGCCGTGCCCGAACCCTAGCCACGAACCCCACTTTCCCCACTCACCTCGCTCTCCCCCTCCGCCCCCTCGATCTAGATCTAGATCAGGAGCAGGAACCAGAGGAGGCCGCGACGCCGCCGCTCGTCCCCGACACCACGCCTCGCCGCCGCCACCCGGAGCGCCTCCGCCTCGACCACCCCGACGTCGACCCCGTCGCCGCCACCTCGCCCCCGTCGTCGATCTGCCTCGCCGGACCACCCCGAGCCCACTGCCCTCCTCGACCGGCCCCCTGTGAGCTGCCACCTCCGGCCTCCACTCCCTCCTCTCTTCCCTGCGCACTGCGCTGGTCGTCGATGCCGCGGTCACCACCCCCCTCGTCGCGCCCCAGGTCCCTTGCACACGCTCGGCCTGCACCCCCTAGTCGACGTGCCCACGCCCCGCTTCGACCCTCCGCACTCGCGCCCGCCGGCGCACTGCTCTACTACTGCTACTGCCTAGCTGCTGCTTCTCTACCTCCCTGACCACGCCGGCCCCATGCTGCTGCTGTTCTACTCCGCTGTCGTCCCGCAACGTCCTCTACAGCCCAGCTCGCCCTACTCGCGCTGGATCCGCCTTGGCCGCGCCCGGCCTTTTCACTGCTCCACCCACACGCCGCCCGCGTCGGCCTTGGCTCCGCCAGCCGAGCGCCGTCGCCGCCGGCGCTCTCCTGTACCCGCACGGTGCTCCTAACCAGCCTTTGTGCCGCTGACTAGTGGGCCCGAGGCCATTAGGTTAAATGCTAATGACTAATTACCACTAATGACACTGCTAATAGAAACTGACTGGTGGACCCCATCTAGTTAATTAAACTAATAAATTTTATGTCAAAACTTGTACCTATGACACATGGGTCCCACTGGTTCCTTTGACCAGTCAAACTGCTGACTGGGATAACCCAGCCAATGACATGCGGCCCCCCTGAGCCTTTGACTAGTCAACGGTCCTAGTTGAGTGCTGATTGGGCAGTCAACTGGACCCCACCTGTCAGCACCTGGTGCAAATAGCTAGGTACAATTCTGTGTACCCGTAGCGATTTAACCATTTATTTCTAATTTAAATGAATTCCAGAAAATGTTTTAATCTTTAAAAATTAATTTAAAATAAACGGTAGCTCGGATGGAAATACTTTGTACATGAAAGTTGCTTAGAACGACGAGACGAATCCGGATGCGCAGCCCGTTTGTCCGCCACACATCCCTAGCATAGCAAACTCGCAACTTTTCCGTTCCGATTCATCTGTCCGAAAACGCGAAACACCGGGGATATTTTCCCGGATGTTTTCCCCCTTCACCGATATCACCTCCTACTGCGTTAGGGCACTCCTAGCACCGTTACTTGTCATGTCATGCATCGATATGCATCTGTTTGCATTATATTCATTGTTTCTTCCCCCTCTTCTCTCCGGTAGACTACGAGACTGACGCCGCTACTGGTGCCCCGATCGACTACGGTGTTGACGACCCCTCCTTCTTGCCAGAGCAACCAGGCAAGCCCCTCCCCCCTTGATCACCAGATATCGCCTATTCCTTCTCTCTACTGCTTGCATTAGAGTATTGCAGCATGTTACTGCTTTCGGTTAATCCTATTCTGATGCATAGCCTGTCATTGTTGCTACAGTTGTTACCCTTACCTGCAATCCTAAATGCTTAGTATAGGATGCTAGTATTCCATCAGTGGCCCTACATTCTTGTCCGTCTGCCATGCTATACTATTGAGCCTTGATCACTTCGGGAGGTGATCACGGGCATATGTTATATACTTTATACTGTTACATTACTTATGATACTATTCAGAGATGGGGGCTAAAGGGGCAGGTGGCTCCATCCCGGTAGAGGTGGGCCTGGGTTCCCGACGGCCCCTGACTGTTACTTTGTGGCGGAGCGACAGGGCAGGTGGAGACCACCTAGGAGAGAGGTGGGCCTGGCCCTGGTCGGCGTTCGCGGATACTTCAATTAATACGCTTAACGAGATCTTGGTATTTGATCTGAGTCTGGCCACTGGCCTATACGCACTAACCAACTACGCGGGAACAGTTATGGGCACTCGACGTCGTGGTATCAGCCGAAGCCTTCTTGACGTCAACGACTGAGCGGCGCACGCCGGATTGGACTGGAACGCCTGCTCTTGTATTAGGGAGGTTAGGTCTGCTTATCGGCCGCGTTCGCAATGTGCAGGTGTGCAATGGGCGATGGGCCCAGACCCCTGCGCCATAGGATTTAGACCGGCGTGCTGACCTCTTTGTTGTGCCTAGGTAGGGCTGCGACGTGTTGATCTTACGAGGCCGGGCATGACCCAGGAAAGTGTGTCCGGCCAAATGGGATCGAGCGTGTTGGGTAATGTGGTGCACCCCTGCAGGGAAGTTTATCTATTCGAATAGCCATGTCCCTCGGTAAAAGGACGACCCAGAGTTGTACCTTGACCTTATGACAACTAGAACCGGATACTTAATAAAACACACCCTTCCAAGTGCCAGATATAACCCGGTGATCACTCTCACACAGGGCGACGAGGGGAGGATCGCCGGGTAGGATTATGCTATGCGATGATTCTTGGTGAACTTACCATCTACTCTCTTCTACATGCTGCAAGATGGAGGCTGCCAGAAGCGTAGTCTTCGACAGGACTAGCTATCCCCCTCTTATTCTGGCATTCTGCAGTTCAGTCCACCGATATTGCCTCTTTACACATATACCCATGCATATGTAGTGTAGATCCTTGCTTGCGAGTACTTTGGATGAGTACTAACGGTTGCTTTTATCCCTCTTTTCCCCCTTTCCCTTCTACCTGGTTGTCGCAACCAGATGCTGGAGCCCAGGAGCCAGACGCCACCGTTGACGATGACTCCTACTACACCGGAGGTGCCTACTACTACGTGCAGGCCGCAGACGACGACCAGGAGTAGTTTAGGAGGATCCCAGGTAGGAGGCCTGCGCCTCTTTCGATCTGTATCCCAGTTTGTGCTAGCCATCTTATGGCAACTTGTTTAACTTATGTCTGTACTCAGATATTGTTGCTTCCACTGACTCGTCTATGATCGAGCACTTGTATTCGAGCCCTCGAGGCCCCTAGCTTGTATTATGATGCTTGTATGACTTATTTTACTTTTAGAGTTGTGTTGTGATATCTTCCTGTGAGTCCCTGATCTTGATCATACACGTTTGCATGTATGATTAGTGTACGATTGAATGGGGGCGTCACAAGTTGGTATCAGAGCCAACTGCCTGTAGGAATCCCCCTTTCACACTCCTTGGCCGAAGTTGAGTCTAGTTGATGAAAATTGTTTTACTAACTTGGTTGTGCGGCCCATGGGCCCACGTCGCCATTGGGTGGTATTAGGATCTTTTATTCCTCGTCTTTACTCTGGGACTCCAATCTCTCTTCTATTCGGGTTAAACGATTTTACTAACTCTGACTCTAGGTTCTCGATAATACTTTCTCCCAGAGCGCCTTACATTCCAGATGATCGACTGCTTCACCAGAAGGTTCCGAAGATGCTATTCGATGTTTCCCCGAGACGCTTGTTCCCACCGCCTTTACAAATCCCCTACCACTATTATATCCGTATGGATAACTGCACTCACTTGCCTACATTCAATCCCACTGTTCTTGTTATTACAAGATGCCCCGAACTGCTCTCCGTTGTTCCGAGAATCCTTTGAGCTTACTGCCCTGCAGTTCTTGCCTCATGAATACCCCCTACGGATAATTCCCCGCACTTACCGAGTATCCGTTCTTTCCCCCGTTGTTCATATGATGCACAAGATGCATTGATATGTTATCTGATCTTCCGGTAATCCTCTGCCCGCTATTGCTCTGCAATTGTGTGCTTGCATTTTGGTTGTGTTCCTTAAGACCAGCAATATTCATTTAGTATCCTTTGTCATTATCATTTCGAGTCTCTTGATTCAATATGTTGCGAATGCTCGCAATCCTCAATCGGATCCTAGAATTCATCCTTCTGGCTCAGATGTCATTTTGAACATGAGCTGTATCTCGACCAATCGAATTGCCATCGATTGTACCCCTAAGCCTGCTCAACTTATCCATCCTTAATCAGAGCGTTTGCTTCTGATCCCTTGATTTGGAAATCATAATTATTTTGCATTTGAGCTTTGAATTAGTCGGTTGTTTCTACAATCTGATCTCCTTGCATTCTTTCTTCCTCTGGTTGAGTACCGATACTCACATCAGATCCCTTGCGAACCACCAGATCCATTGTTGGATATTATCCGACAGCGTCCTTCCAATTCAATCACTTCGGAAGTTCTTTCCCTGTTACATAATGCCATTTGTAAATCCTATTCTCGGATTTGGCCAACCATACTCTGTTTTCGAGCTAGTGATAATTACTATCGAAGCTTGTGGTATATGTTCCTAAGATGCCCCGATGGGTTGAACCAATGCCTTCCCTAATCTGTATGAACTCGGGAAACTTCTACGGGTCATACTCTACTGGTGTTATGCCAGATAAATTTCTACACTATAACTTCATCAAACGCGAGAAGTGAATGAAGGATTATGCATTGAAGAAGTGGGAGTCGACCTTGAACTTTGTGTTCATGCCCATGGACACAATGTAGATCTTGTCATGGAAGCTTCTCGTAACAATAATTATCCCCTTGATATAATTTCATCTTATATCTGGGATTTGGTCATTTGCAATCGTGGTTTCCGACCATATTGTTCTTCTTTGATCCAATTTCTCAGACAAGTTCAAGCACTTGTCTTCTGGAGAGCAATAACTTAGTCCAACATCTACTTTGATCTGTCATCGAGTATTACCCCCTGGTATCTCAAAATTATCATGGAACTGCATAACTTCTTATGAGTTCTTCATCAAGTACTACATTCTCACTGATTCCAATTTTTCACGGGCTCTGAGTTATTAAACACTCAAAGACACCAATAACTGAACCGAGTACACACTATGGTTCAACAACTTTTAGTAATCTTCTTTACTTACGAGTTTGTACCAGATCACGTCATTCCTAGCCTGTTCGGCTATATCATTATCATGCTGATTTTAACTATGCTACCTGGTCCTTATTCCCGGAGCACAACTTTCGACGGTGAGCTAAGGTTACATTGAATTCCTCATCTTATCGTTCCACCTCAGACAACATGCTTGGTTCCAAGTTGGTGATGTATCCGTGGATCTACATCAGTCCTTTTGCTTGATGCAGCCGCTGTTCGATTGCTTCTTCATGGAGCCTCTCGACAAAATTTATCGTGATCATCATCAACATTTTGACTCCTTCTAGGATAACAATCGTATTCATGATGTTAAGTGTCATCCTCATCCCTTGGTAATTTGAGTTACCATCGACAACATCCTTACCTTCCTTTCGTCACAAACTTGTTCATGTTATGGATGCAACTTGCTTTCGAGCTTGTATTATGTTCTACCTTGAAGTATTACCATCTTTTATGTCAAGGATGTAGTGAGAATTGCTCCACCTCTTAAGAATTCTTGTTACAGTGATGCTTCTCGCCATCACCATCCTTTTTTTTGGACCCCGTGTTGCTTCCAACCGAAACACCGACAAGAGAACTCTGTTGTGAGACTTTAGTATTTCTAGCAACCCTATTGCTTTGAAGTTAATGGTTGATAGTTCATTCTTAGACTATTGGTTATTGAATCACCATTCTAACATTGATCGCGCTACCGAGCCCATATTTCGGGTGCACCTTTCAACCAATGTTTAAATATGTATGTTTTCCTCGAGCATACATCATTATACCATTTGATCTCACAAATGTTATCTCCTTGTTCACATAATTGTGGAATCCATCTTGTTGGTAATCTCGATGAATTGTCACTGAGACCATCAGCCACCTCCTCACCCTCTCCTTGATTTAATGCTGAACTCTTGTTTCGGAACTAGCTTCCATAGTTCAATTCCCGAGAATCTTACAATGTCATCTCGACAATTTGTGTTGCACCTTTCTTCTCAGGCATCCTGAGTCTGAGTTATCCTGATGCGTCTCTTGATGTGTTTGGTTCTCTTGTGAAATCTGGATTCCTTCGCCAAGGCTATTGCTCCAGTATTGTCACAAAAGATTTTCATTGGTCCCAATGCACTAGTATTACACCTAGATCGGATATGAACTCCTTCATCCAGACTCCTTCATTTGCTGCTTCCGAAGCAGCTATGTACTCCGCTTCACACGTAGATCCCGCCACGACGCTCTGTTTGGAACTGCATGTAACGTCCCCAGCATCACACTACAGTAATCCCTTATGATCAATGCCAAGTCATCTTGATTTACAAAGCTTAATCATATTGGATTAATATCTCATTTCAAATTCCTTCTCTGAATCCAATTCAAATTCAAAGTGAAAATTTCAAGTTGCACAAAGTTGCTGGAAAAATGTTCATCATTTAGGAAATATTCCAAAACAATTTATATTTAAGGGAAAACAACTTCACCACAATTCTAAGGTGGACAGAAGCAACTATTACAGTGCAAAACAGCATTTTAAAATGCCTTTCCAATTAGGAAATTTCCAAATGGATCCAAATAAATCCCAAGCTTATGGTGGCAGTGCACCACTTACCCTAGTATTTGTTTTCACCAGTGGCACATTTTTGCAAAAGGTAATTATTGCAAAAGAAAATGTAAAAGGCTATTGTTAAATGAAAACAGAAAAGTTTTCAAAAGAAAAACTAAAAGAAAAAGAAGAGGTGTGAGAGAGAGAAAGCTCCTGCCCCACTTGGGCTTCGGCCCACCCGAGCCAGCTGGCCCAGCAGGCCGGCCCACACCCCCTCCCAGGTCGCTCTCCCCTCCCTCCTGTTCCACCGACCCGGTGCATGTGCCAAGAGCGCCCCCACCGCACCCGCTTGCCGGCGTCGAGGTGGATAAGCCTCCCGATGCCTTGGTCCCCTCCTCCCCTGCCACTCTCACTTCCCCTCGCCCGCTCCGCCTCTCCCTCTCCCCACCAGATCCATCAGGCGCTCACTTCCTCTCCCCCTCGTTCCCCATCGATGCCCGAGCACCATCGCCGCCGTTCTCCGTCATCCACGCGACCACTGCGCCCCATTCGTCTCTCCGTCTCGTCCTTTGGGCTCGCCGACGTCGGCCACTTCTTCCTCGACCATGTACGAGGGACGAGGAGCCCTGCATCGCCGGCAAGCCACCTTCTTCCTCCTTAGATCCCGACGCACCGCCGCCGCTGATCCACTCCGCTCTGCTGCTCCTAACCCGTCGAGGGCTTTTCTTAGCCGCTCGGTGAGCATTCCCCTCTCTTCCTCTCCCTCTGGCCGCCTGCTTTTTGCCGTAGCTTGCGGTCGATGCCGCCGTGCCATTGCCGGAGCTTTGCTCCGCTGTTGAACTCGTCGCCGGCGCTGTGGTAGCTGTCGTGGTCACCCGAGCCCACTGCCGTGCTCAGGGCACTTCTGTGGTGCGGCCGGGCCTCTTAGATCGCTCGCGCACGCGCCGTTTCACCGATTCCGAAGAACGACCGAGAGCTCCGCCGCCCGCCATGGCTGCCGCCCGCGCGCCGTACGCGCTCCCGAGCCCCAGCGCAAGTCACTGGCGTGCTCCAGGATGCGCGCAGCACCCAGTCGCTGCCCCAACCGCACCCCTAGGCCGCTCCTGCCACGTTTCAAACGAGGCCCGAACACCACCGCCGCCACAGCTTGTCGCCGGCGCCACTCTGGCCATCCCCGCCCCTGCTGCTTGCTCCATCGGATGCGCCGCATCAACAGCTAGCTGTAGCCGCAAGCCGCGTGCGTTTTGGTGCCCTGTGGCGCCCGCGCGGTGAAGTTCCGCCGTCGGTTGGGTCGTCGCCGGCGTAACTCCGGCGGCGCTGACGTGTCCGACGTGATTAGGCGCTAATGACGCTGATTAGGATAGCCTGGTGAGAATGACAACCGTCAGTGACTAGGCCCACGCGTCAGCTTTGACTCTGCTGACGTGGCCTTTGACTGGGCCCAGCCGTCAGTGACTACGGCCAGATGACATGTGGGCCCCTTTGACTTCGTTGACCAGTCAACGGGTCAACGTTGATTGCTGGCTGGGCAGCCAACGGGGCCCACTGTCAGCTTCTATGCTGCTTTGCTGTGTACACTTTGTGTATGCACGTAGCAATTTAATCTTTATTTTCGAATTAGTATTAATTCCAGAAAATGGTTTAATCTTTGAAAAATCATAATAAATAATCCGTAGCCCGGATGAAAATGTTTTCTACATGAAAGTTGCTCAGAATGACGAGATGAATCCGAAAACGCAGCCCGTTTACATGTCAGATGCCTCTAACTATCTGAACATGGAACATTCCCCCTCCGGTCATTTGTGTGACACAGGTCCGGAATCGTAAATACCTTCCCGGTTGAATTCCCCCTTCACCTATATCGTGCAACACTACGTTAGAGCAACCTAGTTCTGCTTTTCGTCATGTAATGCTTAGTGGTACCTCTGTTTGCTTATATTTACTGTTTCTTCCCCCTCTTCTCTCCGGTAGACCCCAAGACCGATGCTGCCCCTGTGATCGACTACATCACCGACGACTCTTCTTCCTTTGCAGCAGAGCTTCCAGGCAAGCCCCCCTTTGATCATCTCGCCCATTCCATTCTCTCATGCTTGCATTAGATTTTGTTACTATAATTGATTGCTCCTATTCTGATGCATAGCCTGCTTTTGTAACCTGCTTATTGTTACCTACCTGCTTATCCTAAACTGCTTAGTATAGGTTGGTTAGTGATCCATCAGTGACCCCCACCTTGTCCTTGTTGCCCCTGCTTCATCATCGAAGACCCGATCAACGGGATCGAAGACCAGGCCTCGGCACCGCACATCACTTTCCCCTTAGTTGCTCGACACTACTGGGTTACTATCGAGTACCGAGGGTGAGACCTCATCAGCACTTCTGATGTTAACCCTGTAGTGTAGCTATCGGTCGTGGTCATCGAGGGTGATTCCGCCTTAACCACTTCCAATACGACTCTGTCGTGCAACCCCTCAAGTGTGAACCTCGAGGGTGGATCCTCTTACGTTCACATTGATGATTGCATCATGTGGAATCCGTCAAGGGTGATTCCTCAGGTTTTCCCCTTGGTGTTAGACACACAGTTACTATGGTTACTATGAATTTACACTGAACCCTGTTACTAAAGACGGGTCGGCCCTGAGGGGTACCCGCGCGAGCATATTTGCAAGTGATGAGGAGTCGGGTTGACCTGGAGGGTGCCCGTGAGATAATTACGAGGCGTGGCCGGGCATTCTTAGCCCTTGCCGCAAGTCCTCGAGACGGGGCGACGGGGTCACATCTTTCGTGAGTCTCTGCTTGTTACCGTGCGTTCCTAATCCACTACGATTTGGATATTTGATCCGAGGGGCCTCTGTCCTGATAGCACTAACCATCACGTGGGCATAGTATGGGCGTTCTGCGTCGTATGCATCAGCCGAAGCTTATTAGACGTCAGCGACTGAGCGGCGCGCGCTGGGTTGGACTGGTAAGCACCTGCCTTTTTTAAGGAGGTAGCTAGGTCTGCTCACCGGCCGCGTTCGCAACGTGCATGAGTTCCCGGGGCGATGGCTCATGACCCCTGGGGGCATAGGTTTAGTCCGGCGTGCTGGCCTCTCTATTAAGCCTAGGTCGGGTTGCGGCGTATTGTTTGGCCGAGGCCGGGCATGACCCAGGAAAGTGTGTCCGGCCGAAGTTAATCGAGCATGGTGGGTAAGTTGGTGCACCCCTGCAGGGAAGAAAACATCTATCGATAGCCTGTCCTATGGTAACGGGCACTTGGAGTTGTATCCCGATCGATACAACTAGAACTGGATACTTGAGATGAGAAATGGATATGAGAAATGGATTGTATGGCTCTGGGATTGCTTTCTCGTAGGGAGTCGAGAAAGGATCTCTGGCCGAGGTTGATAACACTACTACTACTTTACATTATGTTGATCTGTACTCTTCTAATGCTACAAGACCGCGGAAGATGTTGAAGTTGCTAGTCTTTGATAGGACTAGGCTCTCCCCCCTATTATGGCATTTCTGCAGCCCAGTCCACATATACAGCTCTCTTTGATAATGTTGCATATGTAGCGTAGATCCTTGCTTGCGAGTACTTTGGATGAGTACTCACGGTTGCTTTGCTCCCCCTTTTTCCACCTCTTTCCATTCTTCTCGGATGTTGCAACCAGATGGTGGAGCCTAGGATCCAGACGCCACCTTCGACGACGACTGCTACTACCCCGAGGGTGCCTACTACCACGTGGAGACCGCCGACGACCAGGAGTAGTTAGGAGGCTCCCAGGCAGGAGGCCTTGCCTTTTCTATCGTTGTTGCTTTTGTGCTAGCCTTCTTAAGGCAAACTTGTCTAACTTATGTCTGTACTCAGATATTGTTGCTTCCGCTGACTCTTGTGTATTCGAGCTTATGTATTCGAGCCCTCTGGCTTGTAACATAAAGCTTGTATTATTTTAATTTGTGCCTAGAGTTGTGTTGTGATATCTTCCCGTGAGTCCTTGATCTTGATCGTACACATTTGCGTGTATGATTGAATCGAGGGCGTCACAAGTTGGTATTAGAGCCGACTGCTTATAGGAAGCCCCCTTTCCAACTCCTTGGCCGAAGTTGAGTCTAGTTGTCCAAAACTGTTTTACTAACTTGGCTGTGTAGCTTACGGGCCCACGTCGCCATTGGGTGGTATTAGGATCTTTTATTCCTCGTCTTTACTCTGGGATTCCGATCTCTCTTCTATTCGGGTTAAAGATTTTACTAACTCTAACTTTAGGTTCTCGTAACCACTTCCTACCGGAGAGCCCCTTCAGTCCAGATGATCGCTTGCTGCTTCAGAAGATTTCGAAGATACTCTCCGATGTTTCCCCGAAACCCTTGTGCCCTTCGCCGTTGCAATTCCATATCACCGATAAATCCCTCTGGATAACTACATACACCTGTCATTCATATTGTCATCCCCAGTTGGTCTTGTTATTACAAGATGCCTTGTAATACTTTCAGGTATTTCGAGAATCCATTGTGCCTGCTGTGTTGCAGCTCCTTTTCCGCCTGAATACGTGTATGAATAATTCCTCACAATTATCGGGGATTCGTTCATCCCAATTGTTTAGGTATTTCACAAAAGTCTTCGAAATACCATTCGATCTTCCAAAAATCCTCAGCAGCCTATTGTTGTTGAAATTCTTGTTTGCTTGCATTATGGTTAATTCCATATTTCTAGCATCTTCTTGTTTGATCCAATATGTCGCCAATGCTCGTAATCCTCAATCAGATCCTAGCATTCATCCTTCCGGCTCAGACGTCACTCCAAACATGAGCTTGTTCTTGTCAAATCAAACCTTGATTGATTGTCGATCTGTATCGATTCAACTCAATTATCTTTTGATCAGAGCCTCTGCTTCAGATCTTCTGATTTGAAAATCGTAATTCCTTTGTATTCAAGCTTTGAAGTTATCCAGTTATATCTATAACCTGATGCCTTTGCATTCTTTCTTCTTCTGGGTGAGTATCGATACTCACATCAGATCTTTTATGGACCGCCGTATCCTTGGTTGGATTATTATCCGACAATGTCCTTCATATTCATTAAACTTGTGAGTTTTGCCCTGACACATAATGCATTTGGTAAATTCTATCAACTGCTTTTGTCAACCATGCTCTGCTTTCAAGCTGGTATATTTTAATCCTGAAGTTTGTGGTATATGTTCGTAAGATACCCCTACGGGTTGAACCTATGCCTTCCCTAATCCGTGTGAACTCCAAAGATATGTGAGTCTTACTCTTCTAGTACTTCGCCAGATAAATCTTCTGCACTACAATTTCTTCGAAAACGAGGAGTGAATGAAAGGTTATGCATTGAAGAAGTGGGAGTCGACCTTGAACCTTTGTGTTCATGCCCATGGACCCGATGTAGAACTTATCATGAAAGCTACTCATAAAAATAATAATAATAAACTCTTGTCATAATCCATTTGGTATTTTGCTTTGATTCTTGACAGTCATGGTCCCGACCATGATTGTTCTTCTTTGATCCCATTGGGCGGACAAGCTAAAGCACTTGTCTTCTGCAAACCAATATGCCTGCCCAACCTCCATTCTGATTTACCCTCGAGTGTTACCCCTTGGTATCTCGGGAATATCGCAGGAACTACATAACTTCTTATGAGTTCTTCATCGAACTACTCTTGATCACCAAATCCAATATCCCCGGGTTCTGAGTGGTTGGTCACTCGAGAACACCGGTAAGTGAATCGATTCCGCACTCCGATTTGATAACTCTAAGTAATTTTCATTGCTTACGAGTTTAATAATCCTTCCAGTCATTCCAAGCCTGATCGGCTATATCCCTATCATGCTAAATTTTAACTGTGCTACCTGGTCCTTTTTTCCCGAGTACAATTTTCGACGATGAGCTAAGCTTCTGTCGATCTTCCTCGTCATACCATTTCACCTTGAACAACAAGCTTGCTTTCAAGTTTGTGTCGTACCCATGGTTCCAATAACTTTTCACTTCATCATTCCTTTGACTTGATGTCATCGCCGATCGATTACATCTTCCTGAAATCTCTCGACAATTGTGTTGTGCTCGTCAACATTCTGAGCTCTTCCAGCATATCAATCGAATTCAGATAAGAAATACCATCCTTGACCTTCGATGATTTGAGTTGTCATCGACAACCCCTTGTCTTCTTTCCAACACAAATTTGATCATGTCTTGGTTATACCTTGGACTCCTTGCTATTCCTGCAATTGTTCCTTGAGTATTTCTTGTGATCTTCAACTCAAACCACTACTTGGAACACCATGTTAATGCTACCTCGAAGCATGACTGAGGTATTCCGAATATCAACAAGAACATTGGAAGCACATTGCCGAATGTTCTTGATCTATTATCCAAACACCGTTGTATGGGTAATATCATGATTCTCATTGCCCCATTAACTAAATGGATAAGTACTTGATGTACTGTCATGTATATCTTGCTCTGTTTGTTCTTGGGAAGCATATACTCTAATACTTTTGTATAAGCACCTTTTCCTTTCCATTGGTCTGGTTAAACTAATAATCACATTTTCCTTTCCATTGGTTTGTTTAACCATTCTCGTAATCTAACTTATCGGAGCAGAGTTAATTCTCTGCTTAGGTAAACACCTCGGTGTACAACTCTGTCAGGAAGACCTTGTTACTATTGTTGATAACATTCCGGTAGCCACCTGATAACCCACAAGTATAGGGGATCGCAACAGTTTTCGAGGGTAGAGTATTCAACCCAAATTTATTGATTCGACACAAGGGGAGCCAAAGAATATTCTCAAGTATTAGCAGTTGAGTTGTCAATTCAACCACACCTTGATAACTTAGTATCTGCAGCAAAGTGTTTAGTAGCAAAGTAGTATGGAAGTAATGGTAACGATAGCAAAAGTAATATTTTTGGGTTTTGTAGTGATTGTAACAGTAGCAACGGAAAAGTAAATAAGCGAAGAACAATATGTGAAAAGCTGTTGGAAATATGCCCTAGAGGCAATAATAAATAGGTTATTATTATATTCCTTGTTCATGATAATCGTTTATTATCCATGCTAGAATTGTATTGATAGGAAACTCAGATACATGTGTGGATACATAGACAACACCATGTCCCTAGTAAGCCTCTAGTTGACTAGCTCGTTGATCAATAGATGGTTACGGTTTCCTGACCATGGACATTGGATGTCGTTGATAACGGGATCACATCATTAGGAGAATGATGTGATGAACAAGACCCAATCCTAAGCCTAGCACAAGATCGTGTAGTTCGTTTGCTCAGAGCTTTTCTAATGTCAAGTATCATTTCCTTAGACCATGAGATTGTGCAACTCCCGGATACCGTAGGAATGCGTTGGGTGTACCAAACGTCACAACGTAACTGGGTGGCTATAAAGGTGCACTACAGGTATCTCCGAAAGTGTCTGTTGGGTTGGCACGAATCGAGACTGGGATTTGTCACTCCGTGTAAACAGAGAGGTATCTCTGGGCCCACTCGGTAGGACATCATCATAATGTGCATAGTGTGACCAAGGAGTTGATCACGGGATGATGTGAGTTACGGAACGAGTAAAGAGACTTGCCGGTAACGAGATTGAACAAGGTATCAGGATACCGACGATCAAATCTCGGGCAAGTAACATACCGATAGACAAAGGGAATTGAATACGGGATTGATTGAATCCCCGACATCGTGGTTCATCCGATGAGATCATCGTGGAACATGTGGGAGCCAACATGGGTATCCAGATCCCGCTGTTGGTTATTGACCGGAGAACGTCTCGGTCATGTCTGCATGGTTCCCGAACCCGTAGGGTCTACACACTTAAGGTTCGATGATGCTAGGGTTATAGGGAAAGTATGTACGTGGTTACCGAATGTTGTTCGGAGTCCCGGATGAGATCCCGGACGTCACGAGGAGTTCCGGAATGGTCCGGAGGTAAATATTTATATATGGGAAGTCCTGTTTTGGTCACCGGAAAAGTTTCGGGTGATATCGGTAATGTACCGGGACCACCGGGAGGGTCCCGGGGGTCCACCAAGTGGGGCCACCAGCCCCAGAAGGCTGTGTGGGCCAAGTGTGGGAGGGGACCAGCCCCAGGTGGGCTGGTGCGCCCCCCACCAAGGCCCAAGCGCATGGGAGAGTGGGAGGGGGCAAACCCTAGGTCCAGATGGGCCTTAAGGCCCACCCTAGTGGCGCCCCCCTCTCGTCCCCTTGGCCGCCCCCCTTAGATGGGATCTAGGGCTGGCCGCCTCCCCTTGGGGTGGGAACCCTAGAGGGGGCGCAGCCCCCTCCCCCCCTATATATAGTTGAGGTTTGGGGCTGCCCAAGACATGAGAACGTCTCTCTTTCGGCGCAGCCCTACCCCTCTCCCTCCTCCTCCTCTCCCGCGGTGCTTGGCGAAGCCCTGCGGGATTGCCACGCTCCTCCACCACCACCACGCCGTCGTGCTGCTGCTAGACGGAGTCTTCCTCAACCTCTCCCTCTCTCCTTGCTGGATCAAGGCGTGGGAGACGTCACCGGGCTGCACGTGTGTTGAACGCGGAGGCACCGTTCTTCGGTGCTTAGATCGGAATCAACCGCGATCTGAATCGCTACGAGTACGACTCCTTCATCCGCGTTCTTGCAACGCTTCCGCATCGCGATCTACAATGGTATGTAGATGCACTCCCCTCCCCCTCGTTGCTAGATTACTCCATAGATTGATCTTGGTGATGCGTAGAAAATTTTGAATTTCTGCTACGTTCCCCAACAAAAGCTCGTAGGCATTGGATCGGTGATGGAGAATTATGCCAGATGCGGTTCATCATGTAACAATCGTAACATAGGGTGACATAGAACTAGCTTCAATTCATCAATGTAATGTAGGCATGTATTCCGAATATAGTCATACGTGCTTATGGAAAAGAACTTGCATGACATCTTTTGTCCTACCCTCCCGTGGCAGCGGGGTCCTAATGGAAACTAAGGGATATTAAGGCCTCCTTTTAATAGAGTACCGAACCAAAGCATTAACACATAGTGAATACATGAACTCCTGAAACTACGGTCATCACCGGGAGTGGTCCCGATTATTGTCACTTCGGGGTTGCCGGATCATAACACATATTAGGTGACTATAGACTTGCAAGATAGGATCAAGAACACACATATATTCATGAAAACATAATAGGTTCAGATCTGAAATCATGGCACTCGGGCCCTAGTGACAAGCATTAAGCATAGAAAAGTCATAGCAACATCAATCTCAGAACATAGTGGATACTAGTCTTATCTTGTTTCGGCGGCATTGTGGGATGAAGCGGCCCGGACCGACCTTACACGTACGCTTACGTGAGACAGGTTCCACCGACTGACATGCACTAGTTGCATAAGGTGGCTAGCGGGTGTCTATCTCTCCCACTTTAGTCGGAACGGATTCGATGAAAAGGGTCCTTATGAAGGGTAAATAGAAATTGGCATATCACGTTGTGGTTTTACGTAGGTAAGAAACGTTCTTGCTAGAAACCTTTACAAGCCACGTAAAAACTTGCAACAACAATTAGAGGACGTCTAACTTGTTTTTGCAGCATGTGCTATATGATGTGATATGGCCAGAAGATGTGATGAATGATATATGTGATGTATGAGATTGATCATATTCTTCTAATAGGAATCACGACTTGCATGTCGATGAGTATGACAACCGGCAGGAGCCATAGGAGTTGTCTTTATTTTTTGTATGACCTGCGTGTCATTGAATAACGCCATGTAAATTACTTTACTTTGTTGCTAAGCGCGTTAGCCATAGAAGTAGAACTAATCGTTGGCGTGACAACTTCATAAAGACACAATGATGGAGATCATGGTGTCATGCCGGTGACGAAGATGATCATGGTGCCCCGAAGATGGAGATCAAAGGAGCAAAATGATATTGGACATATCATGTCACTATTTGATTGCATGTGATGTTTATCATGTTTTGCATCTTATTTGCTTAGAACGACGGTAGTAAGTAAGATGATCCCTCACTAAAATTTCAAGAGACGTGTTCCCCCTAACTGTGCACCGTTGCGAAGGTTCGTTGTTTCGAAGCACCACGTGATGATCGGGTGTGATAGATTCTAACGTTCGAATACAACGGGTGTTGACAAGCCTAGCATGTACAGACATGGCCTCGGAACACACGCAATACACTTAGGTTGAATTGACGAGCCTAGCATGTACAGACATGGCCTCGGAACACAGAGGACCGAAAGGTCGAGCATGAGTCGTATAGAAGATACGATCAACATGGAGATGTTCACCGATGATGACTAGTCCGTCTCACGTGATGATCGGACACGGCCTAGTTTGACTCGGATCATGTATCACTTAGATAACTAGAGGGATGTCTATCTGAGTGGGAGTTCATTAATCAGATGAACTTCATTATTATGAACATAGCCAAAAGGTCTTTTGCAAATTATGTCATAGCTTGCGCTTTAGTTCTACTGTTTAAGATATGTTCCTAGAGAAAATTTAGTTGAAAGTTGGTAGTAGCAATTATGCGGACTGGGTCCGTAAACTGAGGATTGTCCTCATTGCTGCACAGAAGGCTTATGTCCTTAATGCACCGCTCGGTGTGCTGAACCTCAACATCGTCTGTAGATGTTGCGAAACATCTGACATACACGTTTTGATGACTACGTGATAGTTCAGTGCGTAATGCTAACGGTTTAGAATTGTGGCACCAAAGACGGTTTTGAAACGTCGCAGAACATATGAGATGTTCCGAAGACTGAAATTGGGATTTAGGACTAGTGCCCACGTCAAGAGGTATGAGACCTCTGACAAGTTTCTTAAGCCTGCAGACTAAGGGAGAAAAGCTCAATCGTTGAGCATGTGCTCAGATTGTCTGAGTACCACAATCGCTTGAATCGAGTGGGAGTTAATCTCCCAGATGAGATAGTGATGGTTCTCCATAGTCACTGCCACCAAGCTATTAGAGCTTCGTGATGAACTATAATATATCAGGGATAGTTATGATGATCCTTGAGCTATTCGCGATGTTTGACACCGCGAAAGTAGAAATCAAGAAGGAGCATCAATTGTTGATGGTTAGTAAAACCACTAGTTCTAGAAGGGCAAGGGCAAAAGGGATACTTCATGAAACAGCAAATCGTTTGCTGCTCTAGTGAAGAATCCCAAGGTTGAACCCAAACCCGAGACTAAGTGCTTCTGTAATGAGGGGAGCGGTCACTGAAGCAGTACTACCCTAGATACTTGGTAGATGAGAAGGCAGGCAAGGTCGACAAAAGTATATTGGATATACATTATATGAATGTGTACTTTACTAGTACTCCTAGAAGCACCAGGGTATTAGATACCGGTTCGGTTGCTAAGTGTTAGTAACTCGAAATAAAAGTTGCGGAATAAATGGAGACTAGCTAAAGGTGAGATGACGATATGTGTTGGAAGTGTTTCCAAGGTTGATGTGATCAAGCATCGCATGCTCCCTCTACCATCGAGATTTGGTGTTTGCGTTGAGCATGATTGGATTATGTTTATCATAATACGGTTATTCATTTAAGGAGAATAATGGTTACGCTGTTTATTTGAATAATACCTTCAATGGTCTTGCACCTAAAATGAATCTCGATCGTAGTGATACACATGTTCGTGCCAAAAAGATATAAAATAGTAATGATAGTTCCACATACTTGTGGCACTGCCATTTGAGTCATATTGGTATAGAACGCATGAAGAAGCTCCATGTAGATGGATCTTTGGACTCAGTCATTTTTGAAAAGATTGAGACATGCGAACCATGTCTATTGGTATATATGCATGAAGAAACTCCATGCAGATGGATCGTTTGGACTCACTTGATTTTGAATCACTTGAGACATGCAAATCATACCACATGGGCAAGATGACTGAAAGGCCTCGTTTTTAGTAAGATGGAACAAGAGAGCAACTTATGGGAAGTAATACATTTTGATGTATGCAGTCCAATGAGTGCTGAGGCATGCAGTGGATATCGTTATGTTCTTACTTCACAGATGATTTGAGTAGATGCTGAGTGTATTTACTTGATGAAACACAAGTCTGAATTATTGAAAGGTTCAAGTAATTTCAGAGTGAAGTTGAAGATTGTCGTGACAAGAGGATAAAATGTCTGTGATATGATCATAGAGATGAGTATCTGAGTTACGATTTTGGCACACAATTAAGACATTGTGGAAAGTGTTTCACAATTAATACAGCCTGGAACACCATAGTGTGATGGTGTGTCCAGACATCATAGCTGCACCCTATTGGATATGGTGCATACCATGATGTCTCTTATCGAATTACCACTATTGTTTATGGGTTAGGCATTAGAGACAACCGCATTCACTTTAAAAGGGGCACCACGTAATTCCATTGAGACGACACCGTTTAGAGAAACCTAAGTTGTCGTTTCTTAAAAGTTTGGGGCTGCGAAGCTTATGAGAAAAAGTTTCAGGCTGATAAGCTCAAACCCAAAGCGGATAAATACATCTTCATAAGAATACCCAAAAACAGTTGGGTATACCTCCTTCAGATCTGGAAGCAAAAGTAATTGCTTCTAGAAACGGGTCCTTTCTCGAGGAAAAGTTTCTCTCGAAAGAATTGAGTGGGAGGATGGTGGAGACTTGATAAGGTTATTGAACCGTCACTTCAACTAGTGTGTAGCAGGGCACAGGAAGTTGTTCCTGTGACACCTACACCAATTGAAGTGGAAGCTTATGATAGTGATCATGAAACTTCGGATCAAGTCACTACCAAACCTCGTAGGACGACGAGGATGCGTGCTACTTCAGAGTGGTACGTGATCCTGTCTGAGATATCATGTTGTTGGACAATACTGAATCTACGAGCTATGGAGAAGCGATGGTGGGCCCATATTCCGACAAATGGTTAGAAGCCATGAAATCCGAGATAAATGGAACTTTGAGAAGAAGACGGACGTGGACGGTAATGTTACCGTCTATGAAGCTCGACTTGTGGCAAAGAGTATTTCCACAAGTTCAAGGAGTTGACTACGATGAGATTTTCTCACCCGTAGCGATGCTTAAGTCCGTCGGAATCATGTTAGCATTAGCTACATTTATGAAATCTGGCAGATGGATGTCAAAACAAGTTTCCTTACCAGTTTTCGTAAGGAAAGGTTGTATGTGATAAAATCAGAAAGGTTTTGTCGATACTAAGGATGCTAAAAGGTATGCTAGCTCCAGCGATCCTTCCATGGATTAGAGCAAGCATCTTGGAGTCAGAATATACGCTTTGATGGAGTGATCAAAGTTTTTGGGTTTATACAAAGTTTGTTAGAAACTTGTATTTACAATAAAGTGAGTGGGAGCGCTACAACATTTCTGATAAGTATATGTGAATGACATATTGTTGATCCGAAATGATGTAAAATTTTTGGAAAGCATAAAGGGTTGTTTGAAAGGAGTTTTTCAAAGGAAGACCTGGATAAAGCTGCTTACATATTGGGCATCAAGAACTATAGAGATAGATCAAGACGCTTGATGATACTTTCAAAGAACGCACACCTTGACATGATTTTGAAAGAGTTCAAAATAGATCAGCAAAGAAGGAGTTCTTGGCTGTGTTACAAGGTGTGAGTATTGAGTAAGACTCAAGACCTGACCACAGCAGAAGAGAGAGAAAGGATGAAGGTCGTCCCCTATGCTTTAGACGTAGGCTCTACAGTATGCTATGCTGTGTACCGCACATAAAGTTTGCCTTGCCATGAGTTGGTCAAGGGGTACAATAGTGATCCAGTGATGGATCACATAACAGCGGTCGAACTTGTCCTTAGTATCTAGTGGACTAAGGAGTTTTCTCGATTATGGAGGTGAAAAGGAGTTCGTCGTAAAGGGTTACATCGATGCGAACTTTGACACTAATCCGGATGACTCTGAGTAGTAAACCGGATTCGTATAGTAGAGCAATTATTTGAAATGGCTCCAAATAGCGCGTGGTAGCATCCACAAGATGACATAGATATTCGTAAAGCACACGGTTCTGAAAGGTTCAGACCCGTTGACTAATAACCTCTCTCACAAGCATAACATGATCAAACCAGAACCCATTGAGTGTTAATCAGATAGTGATGTGAACTAGATGGTTGACTCTAGTAAACTCTTTGGATGTTGGTCACATGGTGATGTGACCAGTCAGTGTTAATCACATGGTGATGTGAACTAGATTATTGACTCTAGTGCAAGTGGGAGACTGTTGGAAATATGCCCTAGAGGCAATAATAAATAGGTTATTATTATATTTCCTTGTTCATGATAATCGTTTATTATCCATGCTAGAATTGTATTGATAGGAAACTCAGATACATGTGTGGATACATAGACAACACCATGTCCCTAGTAAGCCTCTAGTTGACTAGCTCGTTGATCAATAGATGGTTACGGTTTCCTGACCATGGACATTGGATGTCGTTGATAACGGGATCACATCATTAGGAGAATGATGTAATGGACAAGACCCAATCCTAAGCCTAGCACAAGATCGTGTAGTTCGTTTGCTCAGAGCTTTTCTTGTCAAGTATCATTTCCTTAGACCATGAGATTGTGCAACTCCCGGATACCGTAGGAATGCTTTGGGTGTACCAAACGTCACAACGTAACTAGGTGGCTATAAAGGTGCACTACAGGTATCTCCGAAAGTGTCTGTTGGGTTGGCACGAATCGAGACTGGGATTTGTCACTCCGTGTAAACGGAGAGGTATCTCTGGGCCCACTCGGTAGGACATCATCATAATGTGCACAGTGTGACCAAGGAGTTGATCACGGGATGATGTGAGTTACGGAACGAGTAAAGAGACTTGCCGGTAACGAGATTGAATAAGGTATCAGGATACCGACGATCGAATCTCGGGCAAGTAACATACCGATAGACAAAGGGAATTGAATACGGGATTGATTGAATCCCCGACATCGTGGTTCATCCGATGAGATCATCGTGGAACATGTGGGAGCCAACATGGGTATCCAGATCCCGCTGTTGGTTATTGACCGGAGAACGTCTCGGTCATGTCTGCATGGTTCCCGAACCCGTAGGGTCTACACACTTAAGGTTCGATGATGCTAGGGTTATAGGGAAAGTATGTACGTGGTTACCGAATGTTGTTCGGAGTCCCGGATGAGATCCCGGACGTCACGAGGAGTTCCGGAATGGTCCGGAGGTAAAGATTTATATATGGGAAGTCCTGTTTTGGTCACCGGAAAAGTTTCGGGTGATATCGGTAATGTACCGGGACCACCGGGAGGGTCCGGGGGTCCACCAAGTGGGGACACCAGCCCCAGAAGGCTGTGTGGGCCAAGTGTGGGAGGGGACCAGCCCCATGTGGGCTGGTGCGCCCCCCACCAAGGCCCAAGCGCATGGGAGAGTGGGAGGGGGCAAACCCTAGGTCCAGATGGGCCTTAAGGCCCACCCTAGTGGCGCCCCCCTCTCGTCCCCTTGGCCGCCCCCCTTAGATGGGATCTAGGGCTGGCCGCCTCCCCTTGGGGTGGGAACCCTAGAGGGGGCGCAGCCCCCTCCCCCCCTATATATAGTTGAGGTTTGGGGCTGCCCAAGACATGAGAACGTCTCTCTTTCGGCGCAGCCCTACCCCTCTCCCTCCTCCTCCTCTCCCGCGGTGCTTGGCGAAGCCCTGCGGGATTGCCACGCTCCTCCACCACCACCACGCCGTCGTGCTGCTGCTGGACGGAGTCTTCCTCAACCTCTCCCTCTCTCCTTGCTGGATCAAGGCGTGGGAGACGTCACCGGGCTGCACGTGTGTTGAACGCGGAGGCACCGTTCTTCGGTGCTTAGATCGGAATCAACCGCGATCTGAATCGCTACGAGTACGACTCCTTCATCCGCGTTCTTGCAACGCTTCCGCATCGCGATCTACAATGGTATGTAGATGCACTCCCCTCCCCCTCGTTGCTAGATTACTCCATAGATTGATCTTGGTGATGCGTAGAAAATTTTGAATTTCTGCTACGTTCCCCAACAAAAGCTCGTAGGCATTGGATCGGTGATGGAGAATTATGCCAGATGCGGTTCATCATGTAACAATCGTAACATAGGGTGACATAGAACTAGCTTCAATTCATCAATGTAATGTAGGCATGTATTCCGAATATAGTCATACGTGCTTATGGAAAAGAACTTGCATGACATCTTTTGTCCTACCCTCCCGTGGCAGCGGGGTCCTAATGGAAACTAAGGGATATTAAGGCCTCCTTTTAATAGAGTACCGAACCAAAGCATTAACACATAGTGAATACATGAACTCCTGAAACTACGGTCATCACCGGGAGTGGTCCCGATTATTGTCACTTCGGGGTTGCCGGATCATAACACATATTAGGTGACTATAGACTTGCAAGATAGGATCAAGAACACACATATATTCATGAAAACATAATAGGTTCAGATCTGAAATCATGGCACTCGGGCCCTAGTGACAAGCATTAAGCATAGAAAAGTCATAGCAACATCAATCTCAGAACATAGTGGATACTAGGGATCAAACCCTAACAAAACTAACTCGATTACATGATAAATCTCATCCAACCCATCACCGTCCAGCAAGCCTATGATGGAATTACTCACGCATGGCGGTGAGCATCATGAAATTGGTGATGGAGGATGGTTGATGATGACGACGGCGACGGATTCCCCTCTCCGGAGCCCCGAACGGACTCCAGATCAGCCCTCCCGAGAGAGTTTAGGGCTTGGCGGCGGCTCCGTATCGTAAAATGCAATGAATCCTTCTCTCTGATTTTTTTCTCCCCGAACACGAATATATGGAGTTGGAGTTGGAGCAACAGGGGGCCCACGAGGCAGGGGGCGCCCCCCCACCCTCATGGACAGGTGGTGGGCCCCCTGGCCTTGATTCTTTCGCCAATATTTTTAATATTTTCCAAAAATAAGTTCCGTGGAGTTTCAGGTCATTCCGAGAACTTTTGTTTCTGCACATAAATAACACCATGGCAATTTTGCTGAAAACAGCGTCAGTCCGGGTTAGTTCCATTCAAATCATGCAAGTTAGAGTTCGAAACAAGGTCAAAAGTGTTTGGAAATGTAGATACGACGGAGACGTATCAACTCCCCCAAGCTTAAACCTTTGCTTGTCCTCAAGCAATTCAGTTGATAAACTGAAAGTGATAAAGAAAAACTTTTACAAACTCTGTTTGCACTTGTTGTTGTAAATATGTAAAGCCAACATTCAAGTTTTCAGCAAAGATCATAACTAACCATATTCACAATAACACTTAGGTCTCATGTTTACTCATATCAATGGCATAATCAACTAGCGAGCAATAATAATAAATCTCGGATGACAACACTTTCTCAAAACAATCATAATATGATATAACAAAATGGTATCTCGCTAGCCTTTCTGAGACCGCAAAACATAAATGCAGAGCACCTTTAAAGATCAAGGACTGACTAGACATTGTAATTCATGGTAAAAGAGATCCAATCATAGTCATATCCAATATAAATTAATAGTAATGAATGCAAATGACAGCGGTGCTCTCCAGCTGGTGCTTTTTAATAAGAGGGTGATGACTCAACATAAAATTAAATAGATAGGCCCTTCGCAGAGGGAAGCAGGGATTTGTAGAGGTGCCAGAGCTCAATTTAAAGCAAAGATAAACAATATTTTGAGCGGCATACTTCCATTGTCAACATAACAACCAAGAGATGGCGATATCTTCCATGCTACACACATTATAGGCGGTTCCCAAACAGAATGGTAAAGTTTATACTCCCCCTCCACCAACAAGCATCAATCCATGGCTTGCTCGAAACAACGAGTGCCTCCAACTAACAACAGTCCCAGGGGGAGTTTTGTTTGCAATTATTTTGATTTGATTTGCATAAAGCATGGGACTGGGCATCCCGGTGACCAGCCATTTTCTCGTGAGTGAGGAGCAGAGTCCACTCCTCTTGAGAATAACCCGCCTAACATGGAAGATAAGGACAGCCCTAGTTGATACATGAGCTATTCGAGCATACAAAACAGAAGTTCATTTGAAGGTTTAGAGTTTGGCACATACAAATTTACTTAGAACGGCAGGTAGATACTGCATATAGGAAGGTATGGTGGACTCATATGGAATAACTTTGGGGTTTAAGGGATTGGATGCACAAGCAGTATTCCCGCTTAGTACAAGTGAAGGCTAGCAAAAGACTGGGAAGCGACCAACTAGAGAGCGACAACAGTCATGAACATGCATTAAAATTAATAAACATTGAGTACAAGCATGAGTAGGATATAATCCACCATGAACATAAATATCGTGAAGGCTATGTTGATTTGTTTCAACTACATGTGTGAACATGTGCCAAGTCAAGTCACTTGAATCATTCAAAGGAGGATACCACCCCATCATACCACATCACAACCATTTTAATAGCATGTTGGCACGCAAGGTAAACCATTATAAACTCCTAGCTAATCAAGCATGGCACGAGCAACTATGATCTCTAATTGTCATTGCAAACATGTTTATTCATAATAGGCTGAATCAGGAACGATGAACTAATCATATTTACAAAAACAAGAGAGGTCGAGTTCATACCAGCTTCTCTCATCTCAATCAGTCCATCATATATCATCATAATTGCCTTTCACTTGCATGACCGAACGATGTGTATAATAATAAGAGTGCACGTGCATTAGACTAAGCTGGAATCTGCAAGCATTCAATAAACAGGAGAAGACAAGGCAATATGGGCTCTTGGGTGATTCAACAATGATGCATATAAGAGCCACTTCAACATTTTAATTATGGTCTTCTCCTATCGACCCCCAAAGAAAAGAAAAGAAATAAAACTATTTACACGGGAAAGCTCCCAACAAGCAAAAGAAGAACGAGAAATATTTTTGGGTTTTCTTTTAAATTATTACTACTACAACAAGAAAGGTAAACTAACTAAAAGCTACAACTAATTTTTTTTGGTTTTGTTTCTTAAGGTTTATCAAACTCACAAGAAGAAAGCAGGAAAAAGAAAAATAAACTAGCATGAATATTACAGTGAAAAGGTATGAGCACCGACAACTAGCAATGAGTGTGTAAACATAAATGTAATGTCGGTGGGAAATACATACTCCCCCAAGCTTAGGCTTTTGGCCTAAGTTGGTTTATTGCCACAGATGGCCTGACGGATTTCCATAGTTGTAGTTGGGGTCATACTGAGATGCAGCGGCTATTGCATCGTGGGCTGCCGCTTGGAGGCGAGCTGCCCTCGTCCTCCTTTCGTACTCATTTGCCTCCTCTCTGGTTATAAAATGTCTCCCTTTTGCCTGAAAGTCAAAGAGAGCAGGAGCAGGGAGAACAATATTGACGGTGTGACGTCTGTCAAAGATTAGTCGGTACTGGAGAGGCGGTTCATTCCTCTCAACAAACTGGTGGTGAACCATAGCATTAAAGTCTAGATAAGTAGGAGGCAATTCAATATCATCATCACGTATGGTTACACCAAGAAAATCAGCTAAGAGGGTTGCATAAATTCCACCAAAGAAATCTCCATTAAATCTATTATGATGCAACCTACGTGCAACAATGGCTCCCAAATTATAAGATTTATCTCCTAACACAGCACTCCTGAGAACACTGAGGTCAGGGACACACATATGACATCCTTCATCTTTACCATTTATGCACCTACCTATGAAGAGAGCAAAATAATGTATAGCAGGAAAATGAATGCTCCCTATGGTATCTTGGGCTATATCTCTAGATTCCCCCACAGTTATACTAGCAAGAAAATCTCTAAATTCAGATTTGCGAGGTTCACTAGCACTACCCCATTGTGGAAATTTGCAAGCAGTGGTAAAATCCTCTAAGTCCATAGTATAAGAATTTTCATAAAGATCAAACAGGACAGTTTGAGAATTACGTGAAGATGAAAATTCAAACCTCCTCACAAAGGAACTAGTGAGATAGTGGTACTGACGACACTTTTCTGCCTCGAAGCTCACAAGATCAGCGTTACGCAAATATGCGTTAAATTCTTCCTTGATTCCTTCTTGATCCATAAAGTCTTCTGAAGGCCATTCACAAGGCCGCACTGGAGCGTCCCTTGGTGGTTCATCGTCAGCATCAGGCATTGCAAGCCTGGGTCCTTGTTTCCTTGAAGAACCACCTTGGTACATTTTCCTAAACATATTTCTTCCTCTGAAAAATTTCTGAAAATTTTAGTAACTTCAAATAAAAGTGAAGCAAACTCAACAAAATTGATAACAACTACTCCTACAAGTGCCTAGGGCCTATATCATGCATTAGAATTACTTGGGACCATATAAATTTGACATGCAAGCTCAAGAACATGGTCACCTAGGCAGCACAAATTTGCAATGAATAAAGCACTAGAACAAAAACTAATTGGACCAATGGCGGAGTCACATACCAAGGAACAATCCCCCAAAGCAGTTTTGTGAGGGGTGCTTTGAGCAAGGAGATCGAAAATCGCAGCAAAATGAGCTAGAACTCGTGCTTGAGCTGGATGGTGATTTTTTTGGGAGGAAGAAGAAGTGTGTGGGTGCAGGAATAAGTGGAGGGGAGCCACCGTAGGCCCACGAGGTAGGGGCGCGCCCTGGACCCTCGTGGCCAGGTGCTTGCTCCCCCTGGTGTGTTCTCAGTGCCAGATATTCTCAAATATTCCAGAAAAATCATATTAAATTGGCTGGGCATTTGGAGAACTTTTATTTTTGGGGTATTTTTTATATTGCACGGATAATTCAGAAAACAGACAGGAAAATACTATTTTTACTTTATTTCAACTAAATAACAGAAAGTAAAAGGAGGGTACAGAAGGTTGTGCTTTCTAACTTCATCCATCTCATGCTCATCAAAAGGAATCCACTAACAAGGTTGATCAAGTCTTGTTAACAAACTCATTCCGACTAACATGGAGCCGGAGAAATTTTGAATAACACTATGTTACCTCAACGGGGATATGCACATCCCCAATAATAAGAATATCATATCTCTTTTTGACAGTAGGAAGAGGAAATTCAAAACCTCCAAAAATAATCGATGGAATTTTTCCAATAGAACTGATACTATGGACTTGAGGTTGTTTCCTCGGAAAGTGTACCGTATGCTCATTACCATTAACATGAAAAGTGACATTGCCTTTGTTGCAATCAATAACAGCCCCTGCAGTATTCAAAAACGGTCTTCCAAGAATAATAGACATACTATCGTCCTCGGGAATATCAAGAATAACAAAGTCCATTAAAATAGTAACGTTGGCAACCACAACAGGCACATCCTCACAAATACCGACAGGTATAGCAGTTGATTTGTCGGCCATTTGCAAAGATATTTCAGTAGGTGTCAACTTATTCAAATCAAGTCTACGATATAAAGAGAGAGGCATAACACTAACACCGGCTCCAAGATCACATAAAGCAGTTTTAACATAGTTTCTTTTAATGGAGCATGGTATAGTTGGTACTCCTGGATCTCCTAGTTTCTTAGGTATTCCACCTTAAAAGTATAATTAGCAAGCATGGTGGAAATTTCAGCTTCCGGTATCTTTCTTTTATTAGTGACAATTTCTTTCATATACTTAGCATAAGGATTCATTTTGAGCATATCAGTCAAACGCATACGCAAGAAGATAGGTCTAATCATTTCAACAAAGCGCTCAAAATCCTCATCATCCTTTTTCATGGATGGTTTCGGAGGAAAAGGCATGGGTTTCTGAACCCATGGTTCTCTTTCTTTACCGTGTTTCCTAGCAACAAAGTCTCTCTTATCATAACGTTGATTCTTTGATTGTGGGTCAAGATCAACAGCAGGTTCAATTTCTACATCATTATCATTACTAGGTTGAGCATCAACATGAACATCATCATTAATATTGTCACTAGGTTCATGTTCATTACCAGATTGTGTTTCAGCATCAGAAATAGAAATATCATTTGGATTCTCAGGTGTTTCATCAATAGGTTCACTAGAAGCATGCAAAGTCCTATCATTTTTCTTTTTCTTCTATTTAGAAGGACTAGGTGCATCTATATTATTTCTCTGAGAATCTTGCTCAATTCTCTTAGGATGACCTTCAGGATACAAAGGTTCCTGAGTCATTTTACCAGTTCTAGTAGCCACTCTAACAGCATAATCATTATTCTTACTATCCAATTCATTGAGCAAATCATTATGAGCTTTAAGTACTTGTTCTACTTGAGTGGTGACCATAGAAGCATGTTTACTAATGAGTTTAAGTTCACCTTTAACTCTAGACATATAATCACCCAAGTGTTCAAGCGTATCAGAATTATATTTCAATTGTCTACCAATATAAGCACTGAAGTTTTCTTGTTTAACAATAAAATTGTCAAACTCATCTAAGCATTGTCTAGCAGACTTATATTGAGGAAAATCACCTTCATCAAACACTACTAGGAAAAGGCTAATTAGTGGCGCACCTGTTTTGGCCATTAATGGCGCACTATAGGTGCGCCACTATTATCACGCCATTAGTAACAAATAGTAATGGCGCACCTCTCGTGCGCCATTAGTATCCCAGATAGTAATGACGCACCTATAGTGCGCCATTACTATGCCTATCTGGTGCGCCATTACTATCTGACTTAGTAATGGCGCACCACATAGAAGTGCGCCATTACTAACAAGTTTTTTTCAAAAAAAAATTCAGAATATTTTTTCAATTTTTTTCTTAATCTCGGGTCACTATGGCTTAATCTCGGGTCAATATGCTTAATCTCAAGTCAAATCGCACTTTGTGGTCAAACTTCCCGAAAGGTCACCCATCCTCACACTACTCCGAGGTGCGCCATTAGTATCCCAGATAGTAATGACGCACCTATAGTGCGCCATTACTATGCCTATCTGGTGCGCCATTACTAACAAGTTTTTTTCAAAAAGAAATTCAGAATATTTTTTCAAATTTTTTCGTAATCTCGGGTCACTATGGCTTAATCTCGGGTCAATATGCTTAATCTCAAGTCAAATCGCACTTTGTGGTCAAACTTCCCGAAAGGTCACCCATCCTCACACTACTTGAGCCCGAGCACGCTTAACTTCACAATTCTATCCAACCCTAGCACCAACTCACTTCACAGGCACTTGTTGACATATCTATCATATCAATCCTATTAAACCTTGTTGATGTCTAGGACCTTGTTCATGTTCATGAGTGTGATGAAATTTTGAAAAAATATTTCAAACTTCCCTGTCATATTACGTATCATATTTTGAAAAAAAATTCCAAAAAAAATTCAAAACCAATTTTTTTCTGTTACTAGTGGCGCACCATTTGCTAGGTGCGCCACTAGTAAGTTTGAAACTTTTTCCATTTTCCCCCCTCTAGATCTTGAAAGCCCCATATCTTTCGTTCTGTTAGGTTTTTGGGGATTCTGAAAATCTTGAACAAGGTTTC
Source organism: Aegilops tauschii subsp. strangulata (assembly GCF_002575655.3). Taxonomy (NCBI): domain Eukaryota; kingdom Viridiplantae; phylum Streptophyta; class Magnoliopsida; order Poales; family Poaceae; genus Aegilops; species Aegilops tauschii. The sequence continues at coordinate 169,378,199 of NC_053037.3, forward strand.
CCCAGTTCAATTCGGATGTAACTTTTCGAGTAGATGATTTTTCATATAAAAAACTTTTTAATCCGAGTTCGTATGCAAAAGTTATGCCCATTTTACTAAATTCCAGTGAGATTTTGTATATAAAGTCGAAATTCATATTTGTAAATTTTCCCAACAACTAGACCACATATCACATGGGAAACTTATTTTCTTTTATTTTTTTGACATTTCCATCATTTTCTTTTATTTTTTTAAAACTGAAAAGGCGGTCAGGGGGGGTGCAAAGAAAGTTAGTAATGGCGCACCAGGGGATAGTGCGCCATTACTAGTTGACATAGTAATGGCGCACCTTCACCAAAATGTGCCATTACTATGTGTATGACTTGGTCAAACTTAGTAATGGCGCACTTTGCATAGGTGCGCCATTACTAAGTTTGACCAAGCTTTGACCAAGTCATACACATAGTAATGGCGCATTTTATGAAGGTGCGCCATTACTATGTCAACTAGTAATGGCGCACTATCCCCTGGTGTGCCATTACTAACAATTTTTTTTCTAAACTAGTAATGGCACACCACACATCAGGTGCGCCATTAGTAATATGTCAATAATGGCGCACCTGTATCTGGTGCACCACTGCTATATAGCAGTGGCGCACCACATACATGGTGTGCCATTAATATCCATATTAGCTATAGCCCTTTTCCTAGTAGTGAAATCTATAGAGAGAATTTACCTTTACTACCTGTGTTGGGTTATCAAGACCATGAGTTTCTTTAATAGGTGATGGATTAAGACCATATATTTCTTCAACAAGCGGTAAATTAAGACCATGTATTGCTTCAATAGGAGGTAAATTCTTAACATCTTCAGCTTTAATACCCTTTTCTTTCATAGATTTCTTTGCCTCTTGCATATCTTCAGGACTGAGAAATAGAACACCTCTCTTCTTCGGATTTGGTTTAGGAATAGGCTCAGGAGTTGGTTCAGGAAGTGTCCAATTATTTTCATTAGTCAACATATTATTCAATAGAATCTCAGCTTCATCCGGTCTTCTTTCCCTGAAAACAGAACCAGCACAACTATCCAGGTAATCTCTGGAAGCATCGGTTAGTCCATTATAAAAGATATCAAGTATTTCATTTTTCTTAAGAGGATGATCAGGCAAAGCATTAAGTAATTGGCGAAGCCTCCCCCAAGCTTGTGTGAGACTCTCTTCTTCAATTTGCACAAAATTATATATTCCCTTAAAGCAGCTTGTTTCTTATGAGCAGGGAAATATTTAGCAGAGAAGTAATAAATCATATCTTGGGGACTACGCACACAACCAGGATCAAGAGAGTTGAACCATATCTTAGCATCACCCTTTAATGAGAACGGAAATATTTGAAGGAGATAAAAGTAATGAGTTCTCTCATCATTAGTGAACAGGGTGGCTATATCATTTAATTTAGTAAGATGTGCCACAACAGTTTCAGATTCATAGCCCTAAAAAGGATCAGATTCAACCAAAGTAATTATATCAGGATCACTAGAGAATTCATAATCCTTATCAGTAACAAAGATAGGTGAAGTAGCATAAGCAGGATCATATTTCATTCTAGCATTCAGAGTTTTTTGTTTAAGTTAAGCTAATAATTTCTTAGGATCACTTCTATCATTGCAAGCAAGAAAGTCTCTTTTAGTTTCTTCATCCATAACATAGCCCTCAGGCACAACAGGTAATTCATATTTATTAGGGGGGGAGTCTTCATCATTGAAAGGATCGATATAGTTGACTAGAGGGGGGGGGGTTGAATAGGCAACTAACAATTTTTAGCTTTTCTTTACCAATTTAAACTTTGCATCAAAGTAGGTTGTCTAGAAATGCAACTAGGTGAGCAACCTATATGATGCAACAACAATAAGCATACACGCAAGCAAGAGATAAGGCACAAATAAGCTTGCACAAGTAAAGGCACGAGATAACCAAGAGTGGAGCTGGTGAAGACGAGGATGTGTTACCGAAGTTCCTTCCCTTTGAGAGGAAGTACGTCTCCGTTGGAGCGGTGTGGAGGCACAGTGCTCCCCAAGAAGCCACTAGGGCCACCGTATTCTCCTCAAGCCCTCACACAATGCGAGATGCCGTGATTCCACTATTGGTGCCCTTGGAGGCGGCGACCGAACCTTTACAAACAAGGTTGGGGCAATCTCCACAACTTAATTGGAGGCTCCCAACGATACCACGAAGCTTCACCACAATGGACTATGGCTCCACGATGACCTCAACCGTCTAGGGTGCTCAAAAACCCAAGAGTAACAAGATCCACAAGGGATTAGTGGGGGATTCAAATATCTCTTGGTGGAAGTGTAGATCGGGGCCTCCTCAACCAATCCCTAGAGAATCAACAAGTTTGATTGGCTAGGGAAGGAGATCGGGCGAAAATGGAGCTTGGAGCAATAATGGAGCTTGGAGGTGGAAGAGGTAGTCAACTAGAGGAGGAAGACACCCCTTATATAGTGGAAGAACAAATCCAACCGTTATCCACCAACTCAACCTGCGCAGCGCGGTACTACCGCACCTGAGGCGCGGTACTACTGCAGGGGCACGCCGTACTACCGCCCCTGAGGCGCGGTACTACCGCAGGGGCACGCGGTACTACCGCAGAGCGCCGCGGTACTACCGCCCACGCAGCAGAGACCAGAACAGCCACACATGCACTAAGGCAGAGGGCGGTAGTACTGCTGGCGCGGTACTATCGCTCCCCCTTGCGGTACTACCGCAAGGCAGGGGCTGTCCAGGGATGGGAAGGCACGAATATAAAAAATTACATCCGTGGCTACTTCCGTAGAGTTGGAGTCGATGCAAAAACCCGACGCGGTAGTACCGTAAGCCAGCCGCGGTACTACCACGCGAGGTGCGGATGAAAAAAATTACATCCGCCCCTTACAGCCGCGTAGTTGCGGAACTAAGCAGGGACCACGGTACTACCGCTTACCAGAAGCGGTACTACCGTGGGGCCTTGCGGTACTACCGCAAGGTCCTGCGGTACTACCGCTCTGACGAGCAGTACTACCGCACTTCCTAGTTCGGCAGAAAAGAGCTATAATTGCATAGACAAGGAAAACTTAGGATGCTCCAAAGGCAAGAGGAAAGGAGGTGCAAGGGACGATGTGTACGTGATGAATCCACTCAACCTTTCCAAAGCGGACCCCATCTTAATAGTACGGCTTCCCTACGACTCAATACCACCGAAAAGAACCGAAGAGAAACGCCGTCTTCTATAGCCTTTGAGGGGAACCCAATCATCTTGTGCCTAGTCAATATATCTGAAATATCTGATGCACATGATTAGTCCGCAAAAGCATTGTCATCAATCACCAAAACCAACTAAGGGATAAAAATGCCCTTACAATCTCCCCCTTTTTTGTGGATTGATGACAACACGGGATTTGCACGAGGGTATAACGCAAAGAGCAAGGGCAAACCCCAAGTCTCTAAAATATAGACAGGCTCCCCCTAGATGTGTGCTATCTCGATGAGTGCTTTGGACTGCACGGCACACATACTAGGATCAACAATCCCCCTATATTTTATAGACATGGCAAATCTTGCAATTAGGCTAAAGCTAAGCAAGATAGACAGGAGCAAAATGTAATAAGCACAAGATAGAATAAGCTCACTACGGTACGATAGAGTGCATATGTCTTACACCATATGATAGAAGGTCTCACGAGCACAAACCAAAGCAAACGAAATAAACAAAGTTCAACTGACCAAACACGACATAACTCGCAGCAAATCCTACACTCTCTCCCCCTTTGGCACCGAGACGCCAAAAAGGCAGAGAGGACACCTACAGCAATAGTGGTGGCTCAAGCGGAGTAGTCACTGGCACGCTCCTCGTCGGACTCTGCAGCTGGGACGGACTCCTTCTCAGACTCGGTCCACCGATAGCCCTGCTTGTGCAGCCATTCTGCCTCTGGGGTGATGTTCACCTCTGACCCGCTAGATATGTTCTCGCTAAAGGTCCTGAAAATCCGCTTGTCGCGGCAGCGAGTCTCCTTGGAAGCCACATGGGTCTGGTACTGCCCCTTTGCTTGCATACAGAACAACGTCTTCATCTTGTTCTTCAGTCGCTTAGCCCAAGAAGGCTCAGAGGTGGGAGGGATGTAACCCTCAGAGCTGTCCTCGTCTGCTGCCTCCTCCTCATCCTCATCTGCATCCACGTCCATGGCAGCCGCAGTATCAGCACGAGAGGTAGTGTTGGCCCACTGAGGCTTGATACGGAGGTTGATGGGCTCATGCCGAATCCAACCAGGGGCATCAAACTCATCCTGAGGGTAGACCCGCTCCCAAGTAGCCGAGATCAACAGAAACAAATAAGGTCCATAGATGGGGACCTTGCGGTTGTAGACCGCAAACCGAAGCTCAATCCACATGATATGTGAGACATCAAGTGGCTGTGTCTGAGAGTTGCGAGCATCTTCACACAGGAGCATCATATCCACCAGATAGGCATGCACCTTGTCCTTGTCCCCAATGCGTGGGAAGAGAGTGTTGCGGAAGATCCGGTGCATGATGTCAAGAAAGGAGTTGAGTACCCAAGTTGACTTGCCATTGGAGAGCTTCTTCTCCACAAGGTAGGGCATGAGCTTGTTCTTGTTGGCAGACTCGGGATTGGCATGAGGGCGAACACCTTGGGGTGTGGCGAGCCCCTCATCCGGAACCCCAAGCAGGGTCATGAATTCCTTCCAAGTAGCAGTCAGCTGTCGGCCATTGGTCATCCAAGTCATGGTCCTTTCCTCATTGGGATGAAAATGCACGGAGGCAAAAAACTGAGCAAGGATCTCAGGATCATAGTCTTTGTGGAATGAGATGATATGCTCAATGCCAAATTGCTCTACGAGGTCCAAAGCCTCACCAAAGTATTCCCGGTGCGCCTCTTTGCGCATGTGATGCATGTTGATCCACTTCACCTCCACATGGGTATTTTGCTTGGCCTTGATGACATCCAGGTAAATGAGATTCTGCTGCTTGGTCCAGAATAGGTCATTCCCTCGAAAGTTAGCACGAGGGTTTCCATACGGATTGATCTTCCTCCGAGCGATGAACTCAGCAAGCGGTATCTCATCCATACCCTTGGCTGGTTCCTTCTCTTTGGTGGCAGAGGTCTTGGTTCTGCGTTGGGGGGCATTGGAGCCCTCTGCTTCCTCTGTGTTGCACGTACGCTTGGATCCCGTGTCACGGCTTGGATTGGAGCGGCGAGCCGGAGCACCTGAGCCACCACCTAAACACACACCACAAAACAAACACGCACGAAACGCGAGAAGGATCAATGCAAAGACCACAACAAAGCAGGAGAAACAAATAGACTTGGCACGTGAGAAGTGCCACAAGATGGATTTGAGACAATGGTAGTAACGCATGTTGTGCCACGTGCGGTAGTACCGCTCCAAGGAGCGGTAGTACCGGACGTGCGGTAGTACCGCACCCGTAGGGCGGTAGTACCGGACGGGCGGTAGTACCGCACCTGAGGAGCGGTAGTACCACACGGTTGCAGATCCTAAATAGCCATGGAGATCTGAGCACAACAGTGTCAACACGCGGTACGACGGTCGATCAAATCCATCACGGGACAACTATAGCAAGTACCAACACTACACAAAACTACTCTCCTACATCCTACTCTTGCATAGATTTGGCCTAAAATCTCAAGAACAACTTGCATCTCCCCAAAACCTAAAAGCAACAAGACAAACAAGAAAAAGAGAGGGATTGGGGAGAAACCTTGTTCCATGGCAAGAGGGAGTGGGGGGGGGGAACGATCCCACCGGTCGGAATCCGAGGAGAGCGACCGGAGACGGAGATCCGGCGATGGCCTCCGGCGCCGTTCTTGAGCGAGAGAGAGAGACAAAGTGGGGAGAGAGACGAATGGGTATGGGGGAGTTAGAACCCCCCGCCCGTGTTTAACCCCCACGCGCCCTTGACCACACGGTTGTACCGCACGTCATCGTGGTACTACCGCCCGGGCGGAAGTACCGCACCGAGGCCGTAGTACCGCTCCCCCAGGCGGCAGTAAAAAATTACTGCGGCGCTGGGTGCGGAAGTACTGCTCACTCCTCTCGCGGTAGTACCGCACGTCATCGCGGTACTACCGCCCGGGCGGAAGTACCGCACCGAGGCCGTAGTACCGCTCCCCCAGGCGGCAGTAAAAAATTACTGCCGCGCTGGGTGCGGAAGTACCGCGCGCCCCCCTTGCGGTAGTACCGTGGTAGGCCGCGGTAGTACCGTGGGCTAAAAAAAAGGTTTCAACCAAAGATAACTCCTAAGCACGGAACCTTCAAGCGAGAGACCACAATAAGGAACTAACACACTGGACACCACAAGCACGAGCGCGCCACGAAGAAGGAGAGGCAAGAACCAACACAGACCAAAAACGAGACACAACCTCTCCAAGGAGAGGGCGGTGGCCGGAGCCACCTATGTTTGAGTCAATTGGTATGGCACCGCGAAGAATTATCCTTGGGCCCATGACCAAAACTCGTCTTTGAAGCACAAGTACCATAAAAAATGGCTAATGTGAAAGAGTTGATCACTTTATGCATAATGGGGGGAGGGAGAGTTCATTGAGAGAACAACACTCCCCCTATGTCCATGCCTACACCTAGATTAGACAACAAGTTGAGTGTGGTGGGGTGTGCAAGGGGTCAAGCAAACATTGCTCGAATCAATGATATTTAGCTCATGCCTTAACTCGCGAAATCTTGCTTCATCCAAAGGCTTCGTGAAAATATCTGCAAGGTTATCATGGGTGTTGACGTAGTTGAGCTTGATCTCCCCTCGCCTAATGTGATCTCGGATGAAGTGATACCGAATCTCAATATGCTTCGTCTTGAAGTGTTGCACGGGGTTGAGAGAAATCTTGATGGCACTTTCATTATCTCACCAAAGAGGCACTTTGTCACAAATGACACCGTAATCCTTTAAAGTTTGCCTCATCCATAATAGTTGTGCACAACAACTCCCGGCCGCCACATACTCCGCTTCGGTGGACGAGAGAGACACACAACTTTGCTTTTTAGAAGACCAACTTACCAAAGAGCAACCAAGGAATTGGCACCCTCCGGAAGTGGACTTCCTATCCACATTGTCTCCCACCCAATCGGAGTCCGAATATCCTACAAGCTTGAAGTTTGCTCCTCTTGGGGTACCATAAGCCAAAGTTTGGGGTATGAGCCAAATATCGAAAGATTCGCTTGACCGCCACAAAGTGGCTTTACTTAGGTGCGGCTTGAAACCTTGCACAAATTCCCACACTCAACATGATATCCGGTCTAGATGCACAAAGATAAAGCAAGGAACCAATCATGGAGCGATATACCTTTTGATCCACCGCTTTACCATTGGGATCGATGTCAAGTTGGCACTTGGTGGGCATTGGAGTGGACATCACTTAGTTTGAATCTCTTGATCATGTCTTGAGTGTATTTGGCTTGGTTGATGAAGGTTCCTTCTCTTCTTTGCTTTACTTCGAAACCGAGAAAGAACTTCAACTCTCCCATGGAAGACATCTTGAACTTTGAGGTCATGAGTGCGGCAAATTCCTCATTGAAAGCTTTGTTAGGGGAACCAAAGATAATGTCATCAACATATAGTTGGCATATAAACAACTCCCCTTTGACCTTCTTAGTAAAAAGAGTGGGGTCGATTAGCCCAACTTCAAACCCACAATCTTGTAACAACTCGGTAAGGTGGTCATACCACGCACGTGGGGCTTGTTTAAGGCCATAGAGTGCCTTATCGAGTTGATACACATGATCGGGAAAGTAGGGATCCTCGAACCCGGGGGGTTGCTTGACATAAACCAACTCATTAATGGGACCATTAAAAAAAGCACTCTTCACATCCATTTGTTGCAACTTAAAGTTGTGATGAGAAGCATAAGCAATCAAAAAACGAATAGATTCAAGGCGAGCAACGGGAGCAAAGGTTTCACCGTAGTCGATACCCTCGACTTGGGAGTAGCCTTGTGCCACCAATCGTTCCTTGTTGCGAATGATGGTCCCATGAGCATCTTGCTTGTTCTTGAATATCCACTTGGTTCCAATGACATTGTGGTTCCCCGTTGGCCTCGGCACTAATCTCCACACCTTGTTGTACTCGAAGTTGTTGAGTTCTTCATGCATGGCATTAAGCCAATCCGGATCTTCGAGTGCTTCATATACCTTATGGGGTTCAACACAAGAGACAAACGCGTGATGAATAGTTTGCCAATTGTCTACGAGTGCTTACCCCCTTTTGAATGCTTCCAAGCACATTCTTCATGAGATGACCCTTGGTGGAGAGCTTGGATGCAATCTTGGCGGCACGATGCTCCAATTCCTCCTCGGTGGTGAGTCGAGGAGCGGTCACTTGATCCTCTTGAGCGCTGTCTTGAGCTTGTTCTTGATCTTGAACTTGCTCGGAGGAGAGAACTTGACCTTGGGCATCAATTGGTGTGTCACCACCGTCTTGAGCATGATCTTGCCCTTGGTCTTGTTCATGAGGTTGAGGGTCTTCACTTTGTTCTTCGGAAGCGTGTGGGCCTTGGGTTGGTGATGGCTCCACTTGAGTGGAGCATTGTCCTTCTCCTTCGGCCACAAGGGGTTCCTCAATGGGTAGAATAAAACCAACACCCATTCTTCTTATGGCTTGAGGAGGAATTTCATCACCTACATCACAAGTGCCACTTTGCTCCACTTGGGAGCCGTTATTCTCATCAAACTCCACGTTACACGTCTCCTCAATAAGTCCCGTAGATTTATTGAGGACATGGTAAGCATGAGAGTTTGTAGCATAACCAACAAATATGCCCTCATAAGCTCTAGCCTCAAATTTAGACAACCGAACACCTTTCTTGAGAATGAAACACTTACACCCGAACACCCGAAAGTACTTGAGGTTGGGCTTGTTACCGGTGAGTATCTCATATGGAGTCTTGTTCAAGCCCTTGCGGAGGTAGAGCCGATTGGATGCATGACACGCGGTGTTGATGGCTTCGGCCCAAAAGTTGTATGGAGACTTGAACTCCGCCATCATGGTCCTTGCCGCATCCATCAATGTCCGGTTCTTCCTCTCCGCAACACCATTTTGTTGAGGGGTGTAAGGTGCGGAAAATTGATGCTTGATCCCCTCATCACTAAGAAACTCATCCAAGGTGTAGTTCTTGAACTCGGTGCCATTGTCACTTCTTATTGTCAAGATCTTTGTATTGTGTTGACGTTGGGCTTCATTCGCAAAGTCAATGACGGTTTGTTGGGTCTCGCTCTTCCTCTTGAAGAAATACACCCAAGTGTATCTTGAATAGTCATCCACAATCACCAAGCAATACTTCCTACCCCCAAGAGTATCAAAGGATGGAGGCCCAAAGAGATCCAAATGAAGGAGCTCCAAAGGCCTCTTCGAGTAAATGATAGTTGAAGGAGGGTGAGCCGTCTCATGTAGCTTTCCTTCGATACAAGCACTGCAAGCACGATCTTTAGCAAAACTAACATTCGTTAGTCCACGGACATGGTCCCCCTTGAGAAGACTTTGCAAAGATCTCATATTGACATTGGCTAACCGGCGATGCCAAAGCCATCCCACGTCAACTTTAGCCATTAGGCATGTCGCGGTCTTAGTGGGTCGCTCCGAAAAGTTAATCACATAGAGACCGTTTTCGACATGCCCAACAAAGGCTACTTTAAGAGTCTTGCTCCACAAGAGGGCCACGGTATCAATATCAAAGAAACTGGCAAAGCACATGATTGCAAGTTGACGAACGGAAAGTAAATTGTATGCAAGGGACTCAACTAGCATGACCTTCTCGATCCTGAGATCATGAGAAATGACAACTTTGCCGAGTCCCAATACCTTAGAAGACGAGGCATCACCCCACTCGACATTGGTGGGCATAGATGGAATCTTCTGCACGTCCACCACCAAGTCCTTGCTTCCGGTCATATGATTTGTAGCTCCACTATCGAGCAACCATGATCCCCCACCGGAAGCAAAGAGATCAATGCTTGGTTTTAGGTACCCATTTTGTAATGGGTCCTTTGATGTTAGTAACAAGGGTCTTAGGAACCCAAATAGACCATTCAATATACTCATGAGGAGAACCAACAAATTTGGCATAAACATGCCCATCACTAGCACGGCATAGCACATAAGAAGAATTAAAGTCGCCGGCTTTGTTGGAAGGGGTGGCATTGCCCTTCTTGACACCGCCACCCTTCGCATTGTTCTTCTTCTCCTTGGAAGCACCCTCTCCCTCCTTCACAAAAGTTTGCTTGAGAGCAGGAGGTCGTTTGGTCTTGTCATTCTTCTTCTTGTTCTTGGGCTTGGGTGCGAACCCAATCCCCTCCTTGGCCACAACTTCCTTTTGATTGCTCAAAAGGTCATTGAGGTTCTTCTCACCTTGTATGCACGACACAAGGCCTTTCTCAAGTTGCTCCTTCAACTTAGCATTCTCCTCAACAAGATGCACATGCTCACAACAAGGGTTAGTAGCATTTGCATTATCAATTAACACCATATGAGGAAAGGTGGCTTTCTCCTTAGTTAGCTTCACTTGGAGTTGATCATGAGACTCCTTGAGGCTAGCATGAACACCCTTCAAGACTTTGTGAGCCTTGTCAAGAATGTCAAACTCCTCTTTGAGTCTAGCAAGATCAACCCCAAGCTTTGCCTTCTCGGAGTTTAGCACACGAGACACAACAAGAGCATGATCAAGATCTTTCTTTAACTTAGCATGATCATCGTTGTATGACTCCTCAAGAGCCAAACGAAGACCACGCTCTTCGTCAAGAGCATTGGAAAGATCCGAAATCTCATCGGCATAGTCACGACTATGCCCCTCCATCTTAGAGATGGTAACTTCGTGAGCCTCGATCATGTCATTGGCTTCACCAAGTTGTTCCAAGAGAGCAACGAAGTGCTTCTTGGATTTACCCTTGAGTTTACCCATAAAGGTCTCAAACTCATTTTCCTCCACATTTGTCCCCTCATATTCATCAATGCTATCCATCGAAGAAGGATGATTAATGATGGTAGTTTTGATGTTGGGGGTTACCTTGTTGATGGCTTTAGCCATGAGGCACTTGGCGGTGATGTTCTCAATTGGTGAGTCGAAGAGAGACATCCGTGGAGTCATTGCAATGGCAATGGAGGCCATGGCAACTGACTCACCATCTTCATCATCGTCATCATCCTCATTGTACTCTTCTTGTACCACCAATGCCTTGGGAGGAGTCTTCTTGGTGAAGTTGCTCTTGTTGGGGAACGACTTGCCCTTGTCCTTTCGGATGAGCTTGCCACCATTGTCTTCCCTCTTCTCGTAAGGGCATTCCGCAACAAAGTGGCTCACATTGCCACAATTGAAGCAAGTCCTCACTCATTGCTTGCCCTTTGCGCCACTTGAATAGTTCTTGTTGAAGTTTGGCCTTGAGTTCTTCTTGCTCCAAAATTGCCTTGAAGCAAGAGCCATGTGTTCATGATAGGCATACTTTGTATCTTCGAGGTTGCTCTCCTCTTCTTCCTCTTCATCCTCTTCCTCCATACTCACCTTGGCCTTTAGCGCAAGGTTGAGCTTCTTTACTCTTTGTGAGCGAAGAACCGCATTGTCGGCGGTCTTGTCCAAGATGCTCATAGCAACGAACTCATCCAATACTTCACTTGAGGACAAGGTGTGGAAGTCCGGCCTTTGACGAATGACGGAGGACATGGCTTTGTGGTAGGGCATCATTGCCTTGAGGAATTTGCGCTTGATCCAATTGTCATCCGTGTCCTTACTACCATGATCTCAGAGAGAGACCGCGAGTTTGGTTACTCTCTGAAAAAGCTCACGAGGTTCTTCATCTTCTTTCATTGCAAACTCGTCGGCTTCATCTTGCACCACTTCATAGTTGGAGCGTTGAATGCTTGCGCTTCCCCGATAGAGGGAAACAACTTGGAGCCAAGCATCTTTGGCCATGGTGTAGGGCCAGAGATGAGGAAGACCTTCGGGTGGGATTGCTTCTTGGATGATGAAGAGAGCATTCTCATTGAATTGATGATCCACAACTTCTCTAGGAGTGAAGTTACTTCGGTCATGCGGATAAAAACCATCTTCAATGATTCTCCAAAGGTTAGTGTTCACATGATTTAAATGACACTTAAAACGATAGACCCAAGAATCAAAATCTACATTCTTCTCAATCTTAGGGGCCGGGCCGGCATGATTCAAATGAGTGGAAGGGAGCGGTCCACCATAGACAGGTGGAGGTTCCACATGGGCAAAGATGCCGGTGCCATTTTTACCACTAGAAGAAGGAGCTTTCTCGCTAGTAGCTTCCCCTTTGTCGGAGGTAGCATCCGTCACCTTGTTGGCGGGATCACCCACTTTCAACGGTGCGGTGGAAAGTTTAAGCCCTTCTAAGTATTTATTAAACATGCTTTCGACCTCAGTAGTCATGGAGGTTTTCAATGTGTCCAACGCCACATTTAATTCCTCACGAGAGACCGCGGTTCCCCCATCTCCCGTAGACGAGACCGGATTCACACCGGAGTGCTCCTCCACACCGTCTACGATCTCAACCATACTCTTTGGACGGTAATGTCCTTAATAAAGAGACGAGGCTCTGATACCAATTGAAAGGATCGATATAGTTGACTAGAGGGGGGGGGGGTGAATAGGCAACTAACAATTTTTAGCTTTTCTTTACCAATTTAAACTTTGCATCAAAGTAGGTTGTCTAGAAATGCAACTAGGTGAGCAACCTATATGATGCAACAACAATAAGCATACGCGCAAGCAAGAGATAAGGCACAAATAAGCTTGCACAAGTAAAGGCACGAGATAACCAAGAGTGGAGCCGGTGAAGACGAGGATGTGTTACCGAAGTTCCTTCCCTTTGAGAGGAAGTACGTCTCCGTTGGAGCGGTGTGGAGGCACAATGCTCCCCAAGAAGCCACTAGGGCCACCGTATTCTCCTCACGCCCTCACACAATGCGAGATGCCGTGATAACACTATTGGTGCCCTTGGAGGCGGCGAACGAACCTTTACAAACAAGGTTGGGGCAATCTCCACAACTTAATTGGAGGCTTCCAATGATACCACGAAGCTTCACCACAATGGACTATGGCTCCACGATGACCTCAACCGTCTAGGGTGCTCAAAAACCCAAGAGTAACAAGATCCACAAGGGATTAGTGGGGGGATTCAAATATCTCTTGGTGGAAGTGTAGATCGGGGCCTCCTCAACCAATCCCTAGAGAATCAACAAGTTTGATTGGCTAGGGAAGGAGATCGGGCGAAAATGGAGCTTGGAGCAATAATGGAGCTTGGAGGTGGAAGAGGTAGTCAACTAGAGGAGGAAGACACCCCTTATATAGTGGAAGAACAAATCCAACCGTTATCCACCAACTCAGCCTGCGCAGCGCGATACTACCACACCTGAGGCGCGGTACTACTGCAGGGGCACGCAGTACTACCGCCCCTGAGGCGCGGTACTACCGCAGGGGCACGCGGTACTACCGCAGAGCGCCGCGGTACTACCGCCCACGCAGCAGAGACCAGAACATCCACACATGCACTAAGGCAGAGGGCGGTAGTACTGCTGGCGTGGTACTACCGCTCCCCCTTGCGGTACTACCGCAAGGCAGGGGCTGTCCAGGGATGGGAAGGCACGGATATAAAAAATTACATCCGTGGCTACTTCCGTAGAGTTGGAGTCGATGCAAAAAACCCGACGCGGTAGTACCGTAAGCCAGCCGCGGTACTACCGCGCGAGGTGCGGATGAAAAAAATTACATCCGCCCCTTACAGCCGCGTAGTTGCGGAACTAAGCAGGGACCACGGTACTACCGCTTACCAGAAGCGGTACTACCGTTGGGCCTTGCGGTACTACCGCAAGGTCCTGCGGTACTACCGCTCTGACGAGCAGTACTACCGCACTTCCTAGTTCGGCAGACAAGAGCTATAATTGCATAGACAAGGAAAACTTAGGATTCTCCAAAGGCAAGAGGAAAGGAGGTGCAAGGGACGATGTGTACGTGATGAATCCACCCAACCTTTCCGAAGCGGACCCCCTCTTAATAGTACGGCTTCCCTACGACTCAATACCACCGAAAAGAACCGAAGAGAAACGCCGTCTTCTATAGCCTTTGAGGGGAACCCAATCATCTTGTGCCTAGTCAATATATTTGAAATATTTGATGCACATGATTAGTCTGCAAAAGCATTGTCATCAATCACCAAAACCAACTAAGGGATAAAAATGCCCTTACAATCATCACTATCATCAATATTACCAGTTTCAATAATTTCACTCTCTCTAGCCCTAGCAAGTTGTTCATCAAGAAATTCACCAAGTGGCATAGTAGTATCAAGCATAGAAGTAGTTTTATCATAAGTATCATGCATAGCAGAAGTGGCATCATCAATAACATGCGACATATCAGAATTAATAGCAGAAGCAGGTTTAGGTGTCGCAAGCTTACTCAAAATAGAAGGTGAATCAAGTGCAGAGCTAGATGGCAGTTCCTTACCTCCCTTCGTAGTTGAGGGATAAATTGTTGTTTTCATGTCTTTCAAGTTCTTCATAGTGACCAGCAGATATAAATCCCAAGTGACTCAAAGAATAGAGCTATGCTCCCCGGCAACGGCGCCAGAAAATAGTCTTGATAACCCACAAGTATAGGGGATCGCAACAGTTTTCGAGGGTAGAGTATTCAACCCAAATTTATTGATTCGACACAAGGGGAGCCAAAGAATATTCTCAAGTATTAGTAGTTGAGTTGTCAATTCAACCACACCTGGATAACTTAGTATCTGCAGCAAAGTGTTTAGTAGCAAAGTAGTATGGAAGTAACGGTAACGGTAGCAAAAGTAATATTTTTGGGTTTTGTAGTGATTGTAACAGTAGCAACGGAAAAGTAAATAAGCGGAGAACAATATGTGAAAAGCTCGTAGGCATTGGATCGGTGATGGAGAATTATGCCGGATGCGGTTCATCATATAACAATCATAACATAGGGTGACACAGAACTAGCTCCAATTCATCAATGTAATGTAGGCATGTATTCCGAATATAGTCATACATGCTTATGGAAAAGAACTTGCATGACATCTTTTGTCCTACCCTCCCGTGGCAGCGGGGTCCTAATGGAAACTAAGGGATATTAAGGCCTCCTTTTAATAGAGTACCGAACCAAAGCATTAACACATAGTGAATACATGAACTCCTGAAACTACGGTCATCACCGGGAGTGGTCCCGATTATTGTCACTTCGGGGTTGCTGGATCATAACACATATTAGGTGACTATAGACTTGCAAGATAGGATCAAGAACACACATATATTCATGAAAACATAATAGGTTCAGATCTGAAATCATGGCACTCGGGCCCTAGTGACAAGCATTAAGCATAGAAAAGTCATAGCAACATCAATCTCAGAACATAGTGGATACTAGGGATCAAACCCTAACAAAACTAACTCGATTACATGATAAATCTCATCCAACCCATCACCGTCCAGCAAGCCTACGATGGAATTACTCACGCATGGCGGTGAGCATCATGAAATTGGTGATGGAGGATGGTTGATGATGACGACGGCGACGGATTCCCCTCTCCGGAGCCCCGAACGGACTCCAGATCAGCCCTCCCGAGAGAGTTTAGGGCTTGGCGGCGGCTCCGTATCGTAAAATGCAATGAATCCTTCTCTCTGATTTTTTTCTCCCCGAACACGAATATATGGAGTTGGAGTTGAGGTCGGTGGAGCAACAGGGGGCCCACGAGGCAGGGGGTGCGCCCAGGGGGGCAGGCGCGCCCCCACCCTCATGGACAGGTGGTGGGCCCCCTGGCCATGATTCTTTCACCAATATTTTTAATATTTTCCAAAAATAAGTTCCGTGGAGTTTCAGGTCATTCCGAGAACTTTTGTTTCTGCACATAAATAACACCATGGCAATTCTGCTGAAAACAACGTCAGTCCGGGTTAGTTCCATTCAAATCATGCAAGTTAGAGTTCAAAACAAGGGCAAAAGTGTTTGGAAAAGCAGATACGACGGAGATGTATCACCACCGATGGATGAGAACTTTGCCTATTGGTCCGCCTCGTCTTAACGAGCAGGAAAATGGTTCTCTTCGTCCCTCGCCCTTGGTACCAACGTTGTTGCCAACATAACTGACATGCTATCCTCCGACATGCCTTGCTACCATGACCGTGCAATATGTCAACGTCCTTCCTACTTTTGAACCACAAGGTGGGCCCATAACCCACAGTTCCACAGGATCGAAACCTGACTCTCCGACCTTCGAGAGATGATCTATACCCGATACTATGAACCCCCTTCTCACACGCTGTTCAGGTATCGATCGTTTGTTCATTTGCTTGAAACTTCTTATTGTGCCTTCTTATTTCTGCTCTCGCTGTTTACCTTAAGTTCAATTCGAGAGATACTTCTGCCACATTTCGTGAATGTTCACTAGATTAGTAACCCTATAAGGGTCCATTCTCCCGAAGTTACCCCTTACTCCACCGCTAAAATCTCGGGACGAGATTTCTTGTAGTAGAGGAGATTTGTAACGTCCCCAGCATCACACTACAGTAATCCCTTATGATCAATGCCAAGTCATCTTGATTTACAAAGCTTAATCATATTGGATTAATATCTCATTTCAAATTCCTTCTCTGAATCCAATTCAAATTCAAAGTGAAAAATTTCAAGTTGCACAAAGTTGCTGGAAAAATGTTCATCATTTAGAAAATATTCCAAAACAATTTATTGTTAAGGGAAAACAACTTCACCACAATGCTAAGGTGGACAGAAGCAACTATTACAGTGCAAAACAACATTTTAAAATGGCTTTCCAATTAGGAAATTTCCAAATGGATTCAAATAAATCCCAAGCTTATGGTGGCAGTGCACCACTTCCCCTAGTATTTGTTTTCACCAGTGGCACATTTTTGCAAAAGGTAATTATTGCAAAAGAAAATGTAAAAGGCTATTGTTAAATGAAAACAGAAAAGTTTTCAAAATAAAAACTAAAAGAAAAAGAAGAGGTGTGTGGGAGAGAAAGCTCCTGCCCCACTTGGGCTTCGGCCCACCCAAGCCAGCTGGCCCAGCAGGCCGGCCCACACCCCCTCCCCGATCGCTCTCCCCTCCCTCGTGTTCCATTGACCCGGTGTGCGTGCCAAGCGCGCCCCCACCGCACCCGCTCGCCGGCGTCGAGGTGGATAAGCCTCCCGACGCCTCGGTCCCCTCCTCCCCTGCCACTCTCACTTCCCCTCGCCCGCTCCGCCTCTCCCTCTCCCCACCAGATCCATCAGGAGCTCACTTCCTCTCCCCCATGTTCCCCATCGATGCCCGAGCGCCATCGCCACCGTTCTCCATCGTCCACGCGACCACTGCGCCCCATTCGTCTCTCTGTCTCGTCCTCTGGGCTCGCCGACGTCGGCCACTTCTTCCTCGACCACGTACGAGGGACGAGGAGCCCTGCATCGCCGGCAAGCCGCCTTCTTCCTCCTCGGATCCCGACGCACCGCCGCCTTCGATCCGCTCCGCTCTGCTGCTCCTAACCTGTCGAGGGCTTTTCTTAGCCGCTCGGTGAGCATTCCCCTCTCTTCCTCTCCCTCTGGCCGCCTACTTTTCGCCGTAGCTTGCGGTCGACGCTGCCGTGCCATTGCCGGAGCTTTGCTCCGCTGTAGAACTCGTCACCGGTGTTGTGGTAGCTGTCGTGGTCACCCGAGCCCACCGCCGTGCTCAGGGCACTTCTGTGGTGCGGCCGGGCCTCTTAGATCGCTCGCGCACGCGCCGTTTCACCGATTCCGAAGAACGACCGAGAGCTCCCACTACAAAAAAATACACTTCCGTGATGATACGTGTTTGTCACAGTAGGTCGCGTTTTTTGTCATGCATGTACATCCACGACAAATTTATGACAGAATCAAGATAGTCATACCTGTGCTGTCGTAGAAGTGTTCCATGACATTACCAAAATTATCATCACAGAAGTGTCCTCTTCCATGACGATAAATCGCGCGTCACAGAAGTGCTTTCGTCAAGGGTGACCGACACGTGACATCCACCGTAACGGAACGCCGTTAAGCTATCGGGTCGGGTTTTGGATCCGATAACCCGTTAACAGCCCCGACCAATGGGGATTTTCCACGTGTAAAATCATCATTGGCTGGAGGAGACACGTGTCAGGTCTGCGTTGGCACAGGTGTCACTCATCCAATGGGCGATACGCGCTTATGATATGTTGACACGTGGACCGACCCATCAAGTTTAAATGGGCCGGCCCAACTGAAGGCCCACAAGATTTTGCGGACTATAATGGGCCGGCCCAGCTAAAGGCCCACGAGATTTTGCGGACAATAATGGGCTGGCCCAGCTAAAGGCCGACAAGATTTTGCGGGCCATAATGTGCCGGCCCAGGTAAAGGCCCACAAGATTTTTGTGTGCCATAATGGGCCGGCCCAGGTAAAGGCCCACAAGATTCTTGCGGTTCATAATGGGCCGGCCCAGCTAAAGGCCCATGAGATTTCGCCGACATTAATGGGCCGGCCCAGCTGTAGGCCCACAAGATTTTGAGGACCCTAGTAGGCCGGCCCATTAACTGGCTGCCATGTTTTGGGCCAAATGCCGGCCCATATTTTATCCGGTCCATTAATGGCCTGCCACGCTCCGGGCCTAATAGTGGCCATATGAGATCCGGCCCGTTAAAAGCCTACCACGTTCTGGGCCAAATTACGACCCAGATCAAGTCCGGCCCTTTAAGAGGCTTTGGGCTCAATTATGGCCCATATCAGATTCGGCCCGTCAACTGGACACTATGCTTTTCGGCCCACTTGCTAAAGGCCCACTTAGTAATTCGGCCTGATATTAGTTTTGGCCTGTTAAGGGCCCGTTTAACATTTTGGCCCTATATTAATTTCGGCCTGTTAAAAGCCCGTCATATAGTTGGGCCTAACTATGGCCCGGTTTGCATCCGGCCTGCTCGCAGCCGATATCTGATTGGGCTAAACAAGGACCGAGACAATTTTGGCCTGTTAAAAGCCCGTGATTTGATTCGCACAATCATGGGCCGGGGTTCATTTCGGGCTGCTGCCGGCCCGTGAGCTGTTCGGCACGTTTCAGGCCCAACCTACATCGTCATTGCATGACGACCCGATTATGTACCGTAATTTTACGGTTTGGCCGGTTTACTGCGAAGACAGGATATATATACAGTAAAATAACTGCAGCATCATGAATAAGAAAAAACCTAGACTATACAATAAAGAAATTATGGCATATTACATCCACTGGGCATCAAAGTTCGCCACTATGATAATAAAGCACAAGCAGACAGCAGATTACATACACTGGGCATCAAAGATCGCCACCAGTGCAAATAAACACGCCGACAAAATAATATACAAAACCGACAGCACTTCAATAGAGTTCAAGAAAGGTTAGCCCTGCTGGGGAGCTGCAGCGCAAGCAGCTGAGCAAGATGATGAGACTGCGCTTGTTCAACACTTATATCTTCCTCACTCTGAAAGATAAACAAGTAGACAGATGACAGGTTTTGCACATAAAAGTATCAATGCTGACAATTCATCACATTTCTTACTGACGAATAAAGTGACACAGTTTAAAATTGCATTAACACAATATGGTATTGTTCAGGTCAAGACATGGCAGGAAATGACATTGTGAAGGAGTTGGCAGCTTCACGACACCACTGGATTACAGATCAAGAACTCATAAGTATCAATGGTTAGTGTGCTGTCAATTTATACCATTTCAGATTGGCAAATAGAGAGACGGTTTAAATAATAGTAGAATGATATGACATTGTTCATAGTTAAGACATTGCAGAATATGACATTGTGCTATAGTGGGTAGGTTCACCACACCACTGGATTACGGATGAAGAACAGAAGCATACATGCAGTGCAAAAGAAGATCACTTGCTCTGTATTGTTTAATTTACATGGTACGAAGAAGGAACTTGGTTGTACAACTGAAAACTTAAATTGAGAAAGGACAAACTTTTGTTTATGAACTACATAATAAACTTTAAACAAGCAATTTGATGCAAACACCAAAAATAAACAGCTGTTGCAGTCATGCCTAACCAAATATATACAACAAAGTTTGAAGGCTTGAGATGGACAAACTTACATTATTGGTGAAGACAGGCTCTATAAAGGCCTTGTCCATGCTGATGGGGGGGGCAATTCAAGAAGTTTACCACAGAATCTTCTTCAAAAGCATTGCCTTTATTCTACATTTTGTTAAGAGTAAATATAGATGTGATAATATACAAAAAAATGGAGAATATTTAAGATAAGATGAAGAGTGATGCTACATAACCAAGTAGCTATAAATGTAAGTGCAGCGATACAGGCAAAAGGTACAGCCAAGAGCAATGCACAGCTAAACTTCTTCAGTACCAACCTTATGGTAAGAGTAAATATAGATCTGATGTGTAGAAAATGGAGGGCAAAGGAAAATAAGCTGCAGAGTGATGGTACATGAACAACTACCTGTCATTATAAGTACACGGATAAAGGACAACATGTACTTACAAGAACAATGCAGAGCTAAAAAAACATTGGCATTGGATATATTCTACAATAATGTAACCATTCATACAGATCAGATAATTTGGAGCGAACAATTGATAAGCAAGCTATCATGCATACTGCTGTCACATAATGAACCAGGTATGTATGCAAGTACAGTGATACAGGACAACAGGTACTAACAAGAGCAAAGCAGCGGGCAACATATTTGCGATATCCTGTCGTTCTTGTCAAACCAGAATTCTTCTTCGAACAGATTTCCTGCAAAAAAGATCCGTAAGGCACATGCGGAAAAGTAGAAGTTCAAATTGTCATGTGATTTCATAGACAGTACCTCATCCTGGGAACGAGACCAGTGCATAACAAGGTTTTTCCATTCAATGTCTTCTAAATTTAGCACAGGAGACTTCACTGGAAATTCGTTTATAGACTTGCTATCAAAGTGTGATTTCCTCAGGTAACACCGATACTGCTGCAATGCTTCCTTGAAAAGCACAAGCAAGCTTCGCTCGTCATGACTATCCAGATTGACCCTCTCCTAGTTACAACAATGTAATGTAAATCATTGATGTGTTCAATCAGCAGAAAACAGGAAAATAATAACCATGAATAATAGCACTTACACGTAAGTTGGACAGGAAGATGTGAAAATGGTGTTTGTCTTCACAATAATCTTCCCATGATGGGAATATATGCACGTAGTCCCTAACAACATTGAAAGCATTGTCTTTTAAACTGGGAATAAATGGAATGGGGTTCCAATCTACAGGAATTGGCCGTCTCAGCAGTTGGGATAGGTCTTCGGCCGGTGGACTTGCTGTACTTTTTGCTGGAGTGGGATTTTTCTGTGGTACAACTGGTGCTATGGCAAATGAAATCGGTATACCTTTTGCTGGAGTGCAGGTCCTGTGTGGTGGGGCTAGTGGTGTGGCCAGTGAAGTATGGGTACAGTCTGCTGGAGTCAGTCCTACGTTTTGTGTCACTGGTTGTACAACCAATATAAGTGGGGTGCTGTCTGATTTCTCTGGCACCACCACGTTTTTCAAGGACTTTGCTGGTGCCCCTTCAGGTTCGGCAATCACCCTCTTCCTTTTTGATGTCTGATGCACAAGAACAACATTTGAGTGGAAAAACATGGTATGATGACAGATGGAATATGTATTGATAATGGATGGGCATGGCATCTCGACATATATGATGAGTAAACTAAGCAGATGGCGGTGCAACAAAGTAGAAGAAATGCAAGACAACATATGCAAGATACCCGCAATCAATAAAACATTGCCAAATTAGAACAAGCACCTTGATGGGTGAACAGGACAGGCCATCTGCCTTTGACTCCTCGAGGTTAGAATAGTCATTAGGATCATATTCCGAACAAGAATCAACAGGTGGGGAGCGTATGAGTTTCATTGCATCCAGAATGGCACTCAATGCCTTGGTGCCAATTTTGTAAGTCATTGCAGTGTTTAGCTTCAAGAGTGGGCTGCTGCTAGTGCGGCACAAAGTAGCTACACAAATCATAGTGTAGATATAACGGGAAAACCTTAAGCATCAGAGTAAAATCAGCAAAGTGGAACCTGCTGGAATATATGTGCTAGTATTGCCGGTACGGCCAGAAAGGCTTCGGATACTAGCTCTCTTCAAGTGAAGGTGCGGTACTGTTAATATCAGTGTAACTCTCAAAGGCGACACAGCTCCCCGCATTTCCTTGCTATTCTTATAGGATTCAAGTGGGCAGGCCACTACAAATCCTATTCCTATGTTTACAAGATCCTACGAATCAAAGAGGCTCAAAGTGTCCATCACAACCGACCGTATAGACCTCTACACTGCAAATGTCCCTGCTCATCTTCAGTACAAGGAACATACTGTACTACTATCATACTCCCTCCGTTCCAAAATATAAGTCTTGGTAGAGATTTCCACTATGGATCACATACAGATGTATCCAGATACATTTTAGAGTGTAGATTAACTCATTTTGCTCCATATGTAGTCCATGGTGGTATCTATACAAAGACTTGTATTTAGGAACGGAGAGAGTACATATTAAAGAAGAACGGAAGAGGAACATGGTAAAGAAGAGCAAGCAGATTTTGGATAATAAAATGTTGGTTGCGCAGTGCCCACACATGATGAACCAGAGCGCATTAAGAATGCAACTCCCAGCTGTCTCTCGACCATTTCAGGCGGTTGGATGAAGATCCTACGTCTCCTAACCCATCTTCTTCCTCGTCTCTGATTCTTCCCATACAGAACACCGCACGGGCTGCCGGCCGGACCACCAGCCCCCGCCGCCTGTGTTCCTCCGCCACCCCCACCCCAACCCCCACCCGCGTCGAGTTTTCTTCGTTCGGCGAGGCCCCACAACCACCTGAGCCCATTCGTTCGCACCGGCGAACTCCAGCGAGCTTTGAAAAATCGACTAACCCAATTTTGAAATTTAGTCTACTGTGATTTAACTAGTGTGGAATATAAAAGGGGAAAACCATAAGCATTGGGAGTATAGTGTTGAGCGTGCCATGGCGGATCTGAAGGTGCAAACCGGACAAAGGCAACTTCGCAACCAAGACAAGAAATCAGAGTAAAGCAGTGGCGATCTATTTTTTTGCTGCGATAAATAAGTTGAGCGGATACGAAAGAGTACCGCCTCTGGTGCGGCGCCGTGTACGCATCTGCTGAGAATTTGACGTTGCTGCGGTAGCGATGGCTGTCGGCGGCGTGGAAGCAGATCTAGGGGGGTAGCCGGTGGCGGCGGGGCGCGGTGGACGAGACGGTCGTAGGAGCGGCGCCGACAAGGTGGACGACGGCGGGGATGAAGCGAGAGGACGGGATGCAAGGATCCCGGTCCGAAGCCGTGGATGAGAGAGGTCGATCTCTTGTAATGGACGGCGGCGTCAGGGTATCAGCTCCGGCATGGTGGAGGAGGACGGTGGTGGATGGGGTGGCGAACGGCGGCGGCCGGAGGAGGGTGGGGTGGAGAGGGTGTTTTGGCGCCCACGGAGTACGAATGGGGAAAAGGGAAGTAGAGAGGAAGGGGGAACCATGTATTCAGGGCGCGCTTGTCTCAAATGCGAGGAAATTTACAAACTTAGCCCCCGTTTCAAATTTCTACTACATCACAGCAACATTAGTCGGTTGGGGATAGGACGGTAATCTCACATACACCGAATATTTGCCGACGAGAGTTTGTTTTTGGCGCCCACCGTGTATGAATATGAATCGGGGAGGGAGTCGATTTTGGCCGAGGACACACTGTGTTTTGGCGCCCACCGTGTATGAATCCGGGTGAGAGGCGGTTACGTCACGTTTGGGTGAAACTACAAACCTACCCCTATCGAAACCTATAGAAATCCAGCAGATAGGCTTTGCGTGGCAGGGATAGGCAGTAGTGATTTCCATCTCGCAGATTTTGGTTTCGGGCGGTTACTGCGACTTTCCCCGCTTCGTTTAAATTTTGCAGAGTGCACGTTTACCGTGCCAACTCAATTCGAATCCCGTTTGTATTCTATTTTTTTCCGGGCGGGATCCATTTTCAATTGGAATTACATTCTATATACATCATTTTTTATATATACTTTCAAAAGCACAACAAAGAAGTCTGCTCCTTTATATGTATAATATGATTTACAAATACAACGATCTAGAAATCTTAAGGTTGAATTCAAAAAAAAT
Source organism: Aegilops tauschii subsp. strangulata (assembly GCF_002575655.3). Taxonomy (NCBI): domain Eukaryota; kingdom Viridiplantae; phylum Streptophyta; class Magnoliopsida; order Poales; family Poaceae; genus Aegilops; species Aegilops tauschii. The sequence goes on from NC_053037.3 coordinate 169,402,426, forward strand.
TAACCAAATTATGTTCTACTAAAATGTATGGATAAGTAATATCTACATATTTAATAACATAGATGTGCGTGAATTCATATGAGTATGCATGTTTGATAGATCAATTTTGGTTCGAGTATGGATTACATGTATCATCATCTCGAATTCAAATATTTGAATCCCTTTTTTGTTCACTCCTTTCACGCCCATCTCTCTCGCATGCATGCTCCTTCAGGTAGCTATCACTCTCTTTTTTCCAGCTCACCCGCACGCTCACTTCATGTTTCTCCTATCCTCGCAAACATGGTCTCTCGACATCTCCCTTGAGAAGTGTCACACTCTCCCTATCATTATACATTACACGGTTTTCATTATCTCTCACGTCTCTACTGTTCTCTGGTATCACTCGGTACCTAAGCTTTCTTTTTCACTGCCACACACACAGTCTCCACTCGTCTTTCACTTTGTCTTTCTCCCTATGGGATTCTCTCACACACCCTATATGTCTTTACATATGACTCATACCACTAAAATTACTCTCTCTCTCTCCTGTAGACACAACATTTGTTGCGGTCTCCTTTTCGTCTCCATCCCAGACTGACATTATTCATTTGTTTACCGATCAGACAACCCCGACTACCGTCTCGTCTCTCTCTCTCTCACAGACACACACACAACTCCTGCTTCCACTCCCCTTCCCGACTACCGTCTCTCTCTCACACACAAAACTCTCGCTTTCGCACCCTGACTCGTATTTCTCTCACAAACATTTATCGACTAGCTAGCCTCTAGATAGGTTTATACACCCGCACACTCGTGCTTCCACCATCGCATACATGTCTCTCTCCCGCTCCTTGTATCTATGTAGATTTTTCTTCCCTTCTTGAGACACGCCCTCTCGATCATGCACACACACACTATCGCCTCATTTTAAGCTGATACCTATCGCACACACACTCCTTGTGTCTTTGTCACACATGCACTCCGTCCTCCTCCACTCTCCCTCTCTCTCACACACACATGGGCTTTTTGCAACAACTAGCAAGATGCCCATGCGTTGCACGGAACATCAAGATGCATTTGTATGAGTAGTTTATCTTGTGGGGGAAAAGGATGAACGAGGGAAGGCCTTATTTGCAAATGTGGAGAGGGGTGTGGGTATCTTTTTGCAAAATTGCCATAGTTTCCTTCCTATCCGTCAGATATAGATCGGACGGCCTATATTGCAGGATGGCAGGCACACGATCATCACCGACAATGCTTTTTATAAGAGTAGGGATAAAAAATAGAGTTGGTGATGATGGTGGGCCTGCCATCCTGCAATGTAGGTCGTCCGATTTATATCTGACGGATAGGAAGGAAAATATGGCAATTTACCCGCACTCTTCACCACATTTGCAGATAAGGCCTTCCCTCGTTCATCCTTTTCTCCCACAAGATCTTGATGTTCCGTGCAACGCACGGGCATCTTGCTAGTAAGAGTAGAAATTAGACATATACCACTTCTCGAATCTTGAAGCCAACAACATTCCTCCCTTATCTCATCAAAACCGCCAAAGGAATATATTTTGGGTGAAACATAACATATTTTTAGTGATATACGTATTTCAAAACTAGACTTTTTTTCTGTCAAATCGGTGAATATGTATTAATCTACTTTGATCGTGTGGCAACGCATTGGCACATTGCTAATAGTTATTATATTTTTTGGACACCAGACAAATGGTGGAGTACATATACGAAGAGAAGAGGCGCACACACGCAGTCGGCCTCTCGCTGTCTCGCACACATGAGTGTTACGTAAAGGCGACGTTAACAAATAAACCCTAAAACCCTGCACGATTGCTGCATTCGCGGGTACCGGGTACGTGGTGGAGCACCTTTGTAGGAATAGTCAGCTCGCGTGATAATTTGATCGTAGGAGTTGATGGTCGGGACCACAGGTGAACGACTTGGAGCGCGGTGGCTCGCTAGTTGCCACAGATCGAGTAGCCACGTTTAAAATATTGTTTTTAGCGGGGTTAAGAGTTTCGATTTTCAATGGCGCGTTATAAGTAGTAAGTAGTTTTTAGAACGATTGGTATGGAGCGAAAATGGAATTCATAGTACTACGTACCTCCTTAGCGTATGGTTGTATAGTTTTTTTTGCGATGGAGGTTGTATGGGTTTATGTTGCGAGATGTTGAAGCTGGTAGTTCTAGGGCAAATACTATGGTTTAGATTTAGATGCTGGTTTTCAGTAATGAAAATCAGAAGGGGAAACCCTTCTTTGATTAAAAAAACTACTACCTCCATTCTGGTTTACTAGTCCCTATCGTACTTTGGGTCAAAGTTTGTCCACAAATTTTACTTGTAAAATGTGAATGGAAAACGAGATATTGTTATACCCAAACAAAAAAGGACTGGAGGGAGCGATTGCTCTGACACGGACGCGACCTCTCATAGCGCAGGCATTGAACCGGCGCGCCGGCCAAGAGGGCCGCACTCACTGCAGGCCCGGCTGAGCACGCCTCCTCGCCGCGTGCAACCAGCTTAAGACTGCCCCGCCTGCCTTCATTGAATCCGCGCGTGTGCCGGCAACACGTCCTTCCGCGAGCCGGCATGCATTTTAGAACACAAAAAATGACTAAAATATAATTAATTTACGCATGGTCTTGACTTGTTTTGCTCGCACTGGTAGCAGGAACTAGTAGAGGATTTTCTTTATTTATAACTCTCCTCACATTTTTGTTGGCTTTGAAGTGAATCATGGTTGTGGACATTATGTATGAATGTGCAGATATCTGTGAACATGAGTTTGATGTGGAAGTTGAACTTGGAATGTTGGGCTTGCGCGTGAACTATACCATGTCCAATGCTTCGTCTGTTATTGTTTGGAAAGTAATTGCTGTTATTACATGACCCAAAAAAAACATTTTGTGCCACATCAGTAGATGCACGGACATCGCAACAGGCATGCCGACTGGATAAACATTTGAACCTAGCTATTATGAAGGAAATTTTGTATTGACAACAGTTTTAGATAGCAGGAGACGCCTAGCCTGCTCTGCCTCTGCTAGCTTATTTCTGGCTTCTTCCATCTCTTCTTTGGCTTGGGTGAAGAGAGCATCTGATTGCTCTTTTCGCTTCTTCAGGAACTCAGCTACATTCTCAAGGGCTGCTGCACGCTTTCTTTCAGCCTTTACTAATGCCACGAGGACACGAACAGCTGACGACTCCACCTGGCTTGTGTGTAATCCAGCATCATCTGGGAATTTGCACCTTGTGTCTAATCCAGCATCATTAGGGAACTGGCACCTTGTGTGTAATCCAGCCTCATTTTGGAAACATGATCTCGAGGTTGACCATACTTCCCTCCTCGCAGGAACTGCATCCTGACATGAAGTTACTTCTTTTTTAGATCAATACTCAGAGCAACCTAGATCCATTTAGTAGAAGCCAGATAAACAGAACTCGGAGAAGTGAATTCAAAAGGAGAAATAAAAATAAAAACAGACTACAAGGTGAGAACACCCACTTCCTACATCAAGCTAAAAACGAAAGCATTAGGACGATTAAGACTCTTCTTATTACACATCGAAGAACACCACGCTTAAGAGAAACAGAAACTACAACATATACACATCGAAGAACACGAGTCTACACGAAAGTAATTGAAAGGGTGTTACTTACCAAAGCTCGTTTTACAGGTTCGGTGCAGCTCCTCTTTAACTTGCCACGCTCCTTGAAGATGTCCCGAATATCCCGTGTTTGGTCTTCATTTCTCCTCTGCATGTTCGCACTCGTGGTTTTAAAATCTCAACATGGCAAGAAAAATATACTACTAGTAATACTCGCGCATCTTGTGGGCAACATTAAAGCACTCGTCTGCCATATTAGAGCATCTCCAACAGAATCGCAACGCGCGGCGCTTTAAAAAAGCGTTTACAGTGCTGAGATCGAGAAGTAGATACTAGAGAGTAGAGGATAATTCTCAGCATAGATAGATAAAAAAAAGATAATTCAACTACTCCTCGTCGTCCGACTCCTCCTCGGTGATGTCCTCCTCCGACGTCTGACTATAGGCGTGAAGATACCGATCGTCGTCGGATTCCCAGGGCGACTTTGCTCCTAGCCTCATGTTGAATTGAGCGTCCGCTTTTCTCCTACGCTTGTCCTCGTGATAGGCGGCTCGCTCCGCCCTCCTCTTATCCCTCTCCGCCCTCCTTTGCGCGTAGAACTCGCGCTCTTTGATGATGTCCTGCGGGAAGTGTTGGCGCCACAGCGCCATGGCTTCCTCGTCCATCTCGGCGATGCCGAGACGGTGCTCCCACCTCCGGTTGTCGTGACGATCCTCGTCGGTGCTAAGCCGCGGCAGAGGCGCGAGCTCCTGTGCCCGCTCCCGCGCCGGCACGTTGGGGAAGTTCAATGTTCTATGACGCCACCAGAGGCGCCACACCGCCACGTCGTACGTGCGGGCGGCCTCGTTGGCGGTGTCAAAATTGCCGAGGCCGAGGCGCATCCCGCGGAATCGGATCTCGGCAGAGAAGCCGCCGGAGGGGCGCGCGCGGACGCCGCGGTATCCCCAAGTTTCCCGGCGACGCGGCGGCATGGTGGCGCGGCGGCGGCGAGGCAAAAAAGAGCGGGGAGAGAGCGGTGGTGAGGTACAGAGTGGGGAGAGAGCGGTGGCAAGACACAGAGCGGTGGGAGGGCATTGGATTTTATAAAGCGCGTCGGACACCGCGCGCCAAAACTAGCGCACGCCCGGCCGCTTTTTCCCGCGCGCGATCCTTTCCCGACGTCTCTGCTATCTCTACTCTCTTCTCTACTGTTATATTTATTTAATATTTAATATTTAATATTTATCTCTACTTCCTTTACTGTCTAATTTTTTCTCTATACTTTTTTTCTTGCAATATAGGCCGTCCGATTTATATCTGACAGATATGAAGGAAACAAATGGGAATTTTGCAAAAACATACCCATACCCCTCTCCAGATTTGCAAATAAGGCCTTCCCTCGTTCATCCTTTTCTCCCACAAGATAAACTACTCATACAAATGCATCTTGATGCGTGCAACGCATGGGTGTCTTGCTAGTTCTAAAAACCTTTCCATCATTTGCCACACTACTGGTTGCAGATGAAAAACCTACCCAAGCACAGCGCGATACAGGAGCGACGCACAATTACAAGCTGATATTCTGTTGGACGAGGCTATAACCAATTACTTTTATGGGAACAATAGCACCCAGGAAATTTGAAGGTAGGTATGAACAAAATTGGAACTGCACATGTACTGCTAAGTGATTCAATACACACATTACTAATCGAGGAGGAGAATGATGGTGGCGGCGGCCTCTGTGAGTCATGGTCGGCAACGGGAGTCAGTTCATTGTCCACGACGGTGGTACTTCTGCGCTTGGCATCGGCTTCCGAGAAGCAGATCCGAGACCGTGGAAGACGATGACGGGGAAGAGGCTCCGTGTACGACAACGACGGTGGACCGGCTCCAGTGCGGCGTACGAGGTCGTCGATGAGGCAGATGCGCTGTGGTGGACGAGTGCGCCGATGTAAAGGGGAGGAGCACAAAGGCTGCGGTGCCGTGGAGAAGTCTATTTTGCGGTGGGGATAGAAAATGGGGAGTATTCATGTGTACTACTCTGGGTGCCGGGGTGGGGTTGGCTGGGTAGGGTGAACCTGAAGTTACGAAAACAGCCCCCTACCAAGCATCATCCGTAGGCCTGTTCCGAAGGCTATGATGGTAACTTCCCACTGCTCGAATCAGGGTCGCGGGAGATTTTCCCGCCGACCTCAAAATTTTGTGACACTGGACTCCCCGTGTGGCGTGTTGAGTGATTCGGCTAAGCAACTAGCGAGTAGTAGTAGTAAACTCTGCATATTAGGTTTGACCGAAGTCAAACTTCCTAAAGTTTGACCAAGTTTATAGAAAAATATAAACATTTACCATAACAAATATGTATGATGTGAAAGTACATTCAATAATGAATCTAATGGTATTTATTTGTTATTGTATATGTTAATATTTTTTGTTATAAGCTTTCTGAGAGTTTACAAAACTTGACTTTGACCAATGCTAATACACGGACTTAAATAAAAACGGAGGGAGTACACATTTGTTTTCTTAGTTTGTAGTGAACTAATCATTTGTTGAAATTGTGAAATAAATATATTAGGCTATTGACTTCAAATGTAATGGTCTATACAATTCAATAGTTACAATCATTGTCGAATCCCAAGATGTATACAAGGTCTATAGTACTTCACAACATGCTCAAACTCACACACACACACACAAAGTAAACTAGAAGACCGTTCTCTCATGTATACACAACGTATCGGCATCTGTCTATGTCTCACTCATGCATGATCATTTGCACATTCACACCTCTCTATGTCTGTATCACACGCACACCGTCTCCACATTGCCCTTCCGCCACAACACACATATGGACACATACACACGTTCTCTTTCAATCACACACACAAAATCAGTATTAAAAAAAAACTAGGGCACACCTAAAACGTCCAAATCCAAATAAACACGAACTGGAGCTAAATTCAAATATATGGAAATATTGCAGCGTCAAGAACTATCACAGGAAAAAATGTTGAGTAATATTTGAGGATTGTTTTCACACACACAAAAAGGTTCGGTGGATGTCCTTTGAGCGCGACACGGCGACGCACCGTTCGATCGACCGCGCGGCCGCGGTTCACGCGCTTGCACAAGATTCCGTATCGTGGCTGTGGTACTAACTAATAAAAGCGCTGCCTAAGTCTAATGTTTACGTGTACTAGTACGGTTTTCTTTTAAGTTTGACCATAAACATAGTTCTGCTGGGGCCTCAGCACAACACACCCTTGAAAATAAACTAAGCAACTAGTCCGCTTGACACTGCAGTTGAACCAGCATGAGCGACGGCACTGCCACCTACTCGGAATCTGAGTCCACGTCCTCGACTTCGTCCTCGTCCCTCTTCCTCTTCCTCTTCGCCGATGCTTCTTTGCTTGAACCGAACACTGGGCTCTGCTTCTTCATCCAACCCTTGTAGATATTTAAACAAAGGTAGGCATCCATTGCTGCGTACAGGATGTGATCTTCATCTAATGTCTTCGACTCCCATGCATGATGAAACTCGTGATGAGGTTTCTTCAGTTTAGTGTACGAAGGATCAATCATGGCTGCTGCCAGGGTCAACATTGAAGGTTGAGAGGAGGACACCAGGCTTGCCTTCTGGAGATCGAAGGGCTGGCCTACAACGAGACCTATCCGACGCAGGACATCCCTGTCGTTCTTAAAGCCTACAGTAACGAATTTCACTCTTTTGTCCTTGAGGAAGTTCTTAAAATCCTGGCACTCAACGTCGGCATGGCATATGTGGTAGACCAAGCAAACATTATGTACGCAAACGTGGATCACGGCGGGCTTCTTCCTCTCTTCGTCCTTTAGATCCTTCTCTCGTCCCAGGACTGTGGTGTACTCAACATCTAGCCCAGCAACCCACTCATCTGTTGAACTGTTGAACATGCGTAGGAAGCGAGCAAGCCAAGCTTTCACCGTCTCGGATCCACGTGTGTAGATGACGATGAACTGATCGTCGGTGATGGCTCTAACCTGGTACTCAGTGGCGACAATGGAGATTTGGGAGGCCATGGATTTTGGAGGAGGGTTAGGAGAAGTTGAACTGTTGTATCCCGCAAAAAAAACTAGGAGCGAACTAATGTGAAAGGACGGGACGACTGGGAGCGAACTGTTGTAAGGTAGAAGACGGGGACGAGTAGGGCATGCGAATGGCGTGGGGTTGCTGGCTTGCCCGGTGGATAAACGGCTGCAAGCCCCCAAAGAGTTCTCGAGAACTATGTGGGACCCACTAGATGTCATGTCTACTAGACCCATATCGTAGGCCTGACGGCATAGCTTCTGCCTGTTCGCACGCCATGCCGGCGCGTGGATGTAACTTCACTTAATTCCGTCAAACGTCGCGCCTCCCATGACCTTCGCCTCCCTCACGCGGTCGCGCCCTTTGAGACTTCGACCGGCTATAAATGAGCAATTTTTTTGCCTTTTTTTAGACAAGCAATTTTTTTGCCTACTCCGCATGCATGATACTCCCTCTGGTTCTTTTTACTCCCGTCAACCGTTTGCAAAGTGTTTGACCAAATTTATACTTTTTTTGAACACCACGTTATATTAATTAACCAGCCACACCAGTACACTCATTCGATAGAATATTCACCACACAGGGCGGTACGTTATATACAAGAATACCATCTAATCTATTGTCAAAGTTATACTTAGCGATTAAGTGTGCCACCTTATTGGCCGAACGGCTAATCTTTGACAATTGAAGATTGTTGATCAAGTTCGAGATGCTCAACGCTTTCATCTTCAGGTCACGCATAGCAGACCTGTCATAGTCCCCTGATGCAAGAGACGCTACCACAAAAGCGCAATCAGTCTCTAAAATTACAGGATTATGAAGAGAAATACCTATGTAGAGACCGGCAATGCAAGCCCTAAGCTCCGCTTCCTCCACGCTTTGACAGGCATCAATGAAATCCCACGACCAAATTTATACTAAAAATATCAATATCTACAATACTGATTATAATGAGTATAAGAGAGAGATGATTATTGTAACATAGGTAGATACCGTAACATAATAAATGTGATGCTACTATGTGTCATGCATGGCAATAAATGAGACCACCTATGATACTAATCTATGATACTATGCACTATAGAGGTAGTAACATAGACTAGTAACATATGCATGTTACTAGTCTAAGTTACTCCCCACTATGACCAGCCTTAGAGTACCACTACCTCCCTTCTAGTTTAAAGGGCTCGATTCAAAAATTTCACCTACTCTTAGCAAGATAGTAGAGGCGGTGGAATAGTTTTTGAAGTCTGCAAAAGTACTCAACTAGTGCTGTCGTTCTTCACAAAAAATGTGTTTACCAATGCATGCATGAACACTAGTTACTCTAACCCCCCTCTCTTCTTTAATTCTTTGCCACATCAGCATGTTTGCTATTCCCGTGTGCATGATACCAGCTAAGATACCACCATTATGGCCAGCCTTAATCATCGCATGCAATAATTTAGTGCACCTTGAAATATGAACATGTGTGGGCCGCGTATGTTTTTAATGACTTGAGACTATACCTAGCCCGGCATGCAAGATGACTTATTATGCACCGTTCCCCATACCTGCAGGAAGCCCGTTCGTCTCCAAATCTTTTCCTCTCCATGTATGGAAACAATATGCCTGCCAAACTCTCCTTCTCCCTCCGGAGGTCCCACCACTCCACCCCGTGTGAAAAAAATCTACATGCATGACTCTCCTCCCCCCACGCTCGTCCAATCCGTTGTGACCAGCAATATTTCCACCCCTTCGCTCCCCCGTAATTTACTCCAACAAATATGCCCACGTAGCTGTTACTTAACTGCAGGTGCATTGGGTCACTGACATATGGGCCCAACAGGGATCTGGCCCACATGTCAGTGACGCAACTGGACCTGCAGTTAAGTCAGTGCAGCTCAGTCCATATCTTACGTAGGTGTGCCAGTGCTCGCTATAAATACTGGCCTCCCACGACATCGCTATCTCCTCCCCCTCACGTTCACGTTCATCGCTATCTCCTCCCCCTCCCTCTCACGCCGACCACCATGGCATCGCCCCTCCCAAGCCCTAGGAGCCCCTCGCTGCACCGCGCGGACGGTCACGCGTCGCTGTTCCGTTCCTTGCCGCCACTAGTCGAGGAGGACGCGTCGGTGTTCCGCTCCTCGCCGCTACGCGATGCATCGCCGTTCCGTTCCTCGCCGCCACTAGTCGAGGAGGACGCGTCGGTGTTCCGCTCCTCGCCGCGATGCGACGCGTCATCGTTCCGTTCCTCGCCGCCACTAGTCGAGGAGGACGCGTCGGCGTTCCGCTCCTCGCCGCGACGCGTTGAGGTGGACGCGTCGGCGTTCCCAATCTCGCCAGCACGCACGCCGGAGGACGCGTCGGCTCCCCGCTACGAGGAGAACGCCGCGCCGCCCGCCGAGCCCCCCAGCCTTGAGGAGCTTTCGAAAGAAATGGATGTCGCCTTGTGGGAGGCTTTGCCTCCAGCAGAGCGCACCAAAATAGAGGCGGAGAAGAAGGCCGAGGAAGAGTAGCGCACCGCGGAACAAGCTGCCTGGGAGGCCTATGTCGCGTCCGAGAGAGTCAGGCAATTGGCTCTTTGGCAGAAGGCTCGTGCAAGGGCCGTGAGGGTGGCGGAGGACGCCCGTGCCAACGCCCTGAGTGCAGTCGGGCCCAAGCGCCTCATCTACGCTTGGCGGTACGTGGACCGGGTGCACGCTTCTAGCGAGGAGGCGTACCTGTTGGCGCCGGATCACCACACCGGTGAGATCGCGCTCGCCCGCCGGCAAGCCGCCAATCAGCACCTCGTGAGTTGCGAGGCCGAGGAAGAGGCGTTGTGTCGGCGCGCTGGGAAACGGCCGCGCACCAGGGCACTCGTGGGGCGCCGCAAGCGCTCCTGCAAGCGCCGTGGCTTTTAGGAGGAGTATAATTTTTGTTTCGTAAGGCGATCTCATTAGTTTTGGGACGCAAATGATAAATCCCGAACGTTCAGGAATTTTTAGCGTCCTTAATTAATTATGTAAAAGGGAAAGTTTGGAAACCTTGTGTATTCGTACGCATTTTACAAGTACGTGCATATAGCACAAACTTTACTATATAATGTCGCACTACACGTCTCTCTCGATATATGCTTGCAGACTGTGCTACTCCCTCTGTCCAGGTCAGTAAGTCATCTTTGGTTGTGCACCGTGACTAAGAAGGAGGGAAGACTTATACACCTAGACGGAGGGAGTACTACTATTACTTATGTACGTGCAAATGCACGTTTTAACATTACGATGCGGTTTTTGTAAAAGTAGAAAAATAGCACTAGTCAAGCTTGTGAAACGATTCAATGCAAAACAAATGCAAAAATGCTCATTTGATTGTTTACTTTTAGATTCCTTCTCTGTGGTTATTTCTCTGTCGTACTTTGTACGGAGTATCTCACTGGTTGGAAAGGCATGAAATTCCCAAACTGCTTCCTACACCCTGTATCGAATTTTTTGCCTAACAAGTTGGAAAGGCGTGCAATTGGAATTCCAACTTGAGTACTACTACTAGTAGGAGTACCAGGGGCCAGTTCTTTTAGGCTTCTAGATTAGTAATCCCATAAGAGCAAGTACAATAGAGCTGAGTCAGCGGGCTATAAGAAATAAACTAGTATATTTCTGCTTAGTTGGAGGAAAGAGAAGAGGAGAGAGAAGGTAAGCGGGCTCTTCGTGAAGAGCCAGCTCTAGCACGTGCTCCTAGGCACTTTGTGAGAATGAGAAGTGGGCCACATAATAAAAAAGTAGTACACTCTTTTGATCTATTATTGTACATGTTGGCTATAAGATGGGCTGTAGATGACATGGCACTGGCTTATAGCCAGCAGCTGGCTATACTATTAACCATGCTCTAACTACTACCTCCGTCCTGGTTTATTGGTCCCCATTGTGATCTGTGTCAAATTTTGATCATAAATTTAACTAATGAAATGTTAGTGCATGTCACATGCACTACTCCATCCGTCTAGGTGAGTAAGTCATCTTAGGTTGTGCACCGTGACCAAGGAGGAGGAGAAAACGAGAAATGTTAATGTTTATTTGCTAATTAATAGTATTGCATGCAATGAACTAACCACTGCATGTCGTGTTTGATATCTCAAGTCATTAAAAGCATGCACACTCTTTATCTCTTATTGGTTGATATGTCAAGAAACAAGAAACGAGGTAGAAGTTAATGCACCGCGCCTAAGTGTTTTGGGATTATTTGGTTTTCGTAAGATGACTTACACACCTAGACGGAGGGATTACAATGGTGAGGAATAAACCAGTTAAATCTTTGGTCAAAATTTAGCAAAATTACAATGGTGAGGAATAAACCAGGACGGAGTAGTAGTTTAGAAGCCCAAATAAATGAGTGAGGCGCCTTATTGTTACTCTCCACTGTGACTAGTCTTGTGGGAAAAGCTGGGGAAGCCGCCAAAAGAGTTAGCCCTAGGAGTAGTAGCTAGGGATCGAGTGTGTGAGAAAGTAAATGCAGAGAGATGAAATGCAAAAAAGACGGAGGGATGTGATGGTTGCTTGTCCGTTTATTTTACCAGGCCACTTATTACTGGGAGTGGTTGGGTTTTGTGATATGACGGCTTTACTGCCGTGCCACGAGCGGGGTGAGAGGTGAGACTCCCGTGCAGCGCCGTCCTCTACACTTGTACTACATCGGTCGTGGTTTATTAGCCCCCCATTGAATTTGACTGAAGATTTAACTGACAAAATGTTAGTGCATGTCAACAAAAACTATATCGTTGGATTCGTATTTGAACATAGTTTTGAATGATATAATCTTAGGTGACATGCATCAGCATTTATCATACTATATATAATGTTAGTTCAATTTTTGGTCGTACTAATCTATAGTAGTAAGGTGCCCGTGCGTTGCACCGAAGAGTGAAATGCATTGATCGGGGAGTTGTTTATTTTGACAAAGGATGTGGGGGTCATCTCATGTGTAACGGGTATCGACAGGTCTCTTCGGATACTATTTCATCTCTAGAGCTCACAAACATCCGGGTGAAATAGATAAAAAGGTATCTTTTGCAAACAAAAGCGTTCAACTGTTCAGCCTGCATCCAAAACTTGTGAAGAAATAACACTTATTGTGCTTTGCAAGAAATGATCTTTAAGAATTAGTTTTTGAGTATCGATTGTTATACATGTTGGCTACAGATGACATGGCACTTTCTTATAGTCAACAGTTGGCTATACTATTAAGTAATATTAACCATGCCCTTATACACCTAGACGGAGGGATTAAATCAGGATGACTTGCAAGCGGGCAGAGGAGATGTAAGAAATGGTTCATCGTAAGTCTTTCACCAGTACTGTAGTAAAAATTCATACATGGAAGATTGTAGACTAAACCATAAACGGATACACTTTTATTCATGCGCGATACTCCAATAGAGCAAGATCATGCATGGAAGTCTCCACATGCTTAGACAGCGGATTACATTGAGCGAAGACTAATGATCAACATTTAACTTGATAATGCAGATGTCCAGGTGAACCTCCTTGGAGTCCCCGTGCACATTGTTGGGGGTCAAATAATACCATGCGTCTTCCATGTCCACATCGGCGGGAAGGTCCCAGCTCGGCAGAGTCCAAGTCAGCTTGATGTAGCCAGTGTCGCCGCCCACGTACCTCCGAGGGGTAGTAATAGTGAGCACGCACGCGTACATCGGCCTCGTGTCAGTGTCAGCGTCAGCAGCATCACCCCTGACGCACACAACAGAGATGTGGCGGCGGCCTGCGCGGGCCTCGCTGGTGGCCACGATCAAGAGGAAGACGCTGCCGTCCTCCTCCGAGACTAGCAGGCGGCGCTGATCCTCTAGCGACTCCGGCACGATGAACGGGTAGCACGTCTCGTACGTGATGTTCTTCGCCAAGGGCCAGTAGTGATTGCCGCACGCCTGCGTTAGGTGATGCACGATGTCCGCCGGCGAGCCCCAAAACGGCACTAGGCACTCATAGCAGTAGACGAAGGGCTCCTTGGAGGCATCGACCAGGCCATCCATGAAACGGGAGTGGCTGTAGGGGACGTTCCGCCAGTTGAATATACGAGCAAGTTACTACGAGATTTAGTCCGAATAAGCACAAAATAAATCATGACGGCTATAATAGAGATTAAACTAATCATGCGGACTAGCATAGTAGATGAACATATCGAATCTAGGACACAGACTAGAAACATGAATTCTACCACGATTTCGAACAGGAAGGACAGAAACACATACGGTGCAACGGGAGCAGCACCATTGGCGTTGAGGTTGTCGCCCATGTCGTTGAGGAAGAGGTTGCCGAGGTCGGGGAAGAAGTCGTCGTCGGTGAAGTCGTCTGTAACGCCCACGATGCGGCTATATCTCCCACGTGTCGAGGCACGACTTAGAGGCATAACCGCATTGTGGTTTGTCGCCAGAAGGGTCATCTTCACACAATCCCATGTAATGAACTAGAATGGGATAAAGAGTTGGCTTACAATCGCCACTTCACACAATACATAAATAAAACATACATCATTCAGAGTACACACATAGACCGACTACGGTCAAAGCCAAAAGAAAAGAAGATAACCCAACTGCTAGATCCCCGATCGTCCCAACTGGGCTCCACTACTGATCAACATGATAAGAAACAACACAACGAACAAGATCTCCGTCGAGCTCCCACTTGAGCTCGGTTGCGTCACCTGCACTGGCATCGTCGGCACCTGCAACTGTTTGGAAGTATCTGTGAGTCACGAGGACTCAGCAATCTCACACCCGCGAGATCAAGACTATTTAAGCTTAAAGGAAAGGATGGGGTAATGAGGTGGAGCTGCAGCAAACACTAGCATATATGGTGGCTAACATACGCAAATAAGTGCGAGAAGAGAAGCAACGGAACGGTCGTGAACTAGCAATGATCAAGAAGTGATCCTGAACTCCTACTTACGTCAAACATAACCCAGGAACCGTGTTCACTTCCCGGACTCCGCCGAGAAGAGACCATCACGGCTACACACGCGGTTGATGCGTTTTAATTAAGGTCAAGTGTCAAGTTCTCTACAACCGGATATTAACAAATTCCCATCTGCCACATAACCGCGGGCACGGCTCTCGAAAGTTTAAACCCTGCAGGGGTGTCCCAACTTAGCCCATTATAAGCTCTCATGGTCAACGAAGGATAAACCTTCTCCCAGGAAGACCCGATCAGTCTCGGAATTCCAGTTACAAGACATTTCGACAATGGTAAAACAAGACCAGCAAAGCCGCCCGAATGTGCCGACAAATCCCGATAGGAGTTGCACATATCTCGTTCTCAGGGCACACCAGATAAGTCAAGCTACGAGTAAAACCAGACCTCGAGTTTCCCCGAGGTGGCCCCGCAGGCTGCTCGGTTCGGACCAACACTCGAAGGAGCACTTGCCCGGGGGGGGGGGGGGTCTAAAATAAAGATGACCCTTGAGTCTACAGAACCCGAGGGAAAAGGGGATAGGTGGTAGCAAATGGTAAAACCAAGGTTGGGCCTTGCTGGAGGAGTTTTATTCAAAGCGAACTGTCAAGGGGGTCCCATAATCACCCAACCGCGTAAGGAACGCAAAATCAAGGAACATAACACCGGTATGACGGAAACTAGGGCGGCAAGAGTGGAACAAAACACCAGGCATAAGGCCGAGCCTTCCACCCTTTACCAAGTACATAGATGCATTAATTAAATAAGAGATATTGTGATATCCCAACATAAACATAATCCAACATGGAGCAACCTTCATCTTCACCTGCAACTAGCAACGCTATAAGAGGGGCTGAGCAAAAGCGGTAACATAGCCAAACAACGGTTTGCTAGGAAGGGTGACAAAGGTTAGAGGTTCATGCCAATATGGGAGGCATGAAATAGCAAGTGGTAGGTAGCGCGGCATAGCAATAGAGCGAACAACTAGCAAAGCAAAGATAGAAGTGATTTCGAGGGGTGGTCATCTTGCCTGAGATCCCGCAAGGAAGAAGAACGAGTCCATGAAGACGACAAACGGACGTAGTCGAACGAATCCTCACAACTCCGGAATGAAACCGAAGCTAACGAGAGAAGCAACCCGGAAAGAAACAAACAACATAGTAAACAACCACCACATACACATGGCATGATGCAAAAACAAATATGATGCATGTCCGGTTTAATGAGGCATGGCATGGCAAAGTGCGCAAACGAAACTACAAGTTAAGTGGAGCTCAATATGCAACGAGTTGCATATTGACGAAACACCACATCAATTGTTTAGTTCTCTCGGTTATGTACCCAACAATGTTAAATGTTGTTAACCATGGCAAGAGGTGAAGCATAAGGAAACTACCTATTTTAGGCAATTTAAAATGAGGCCGGAACAACAAACAATAATTCTGGAAAATCCTCATGTCATTTAGCAATTTTAATGCAAACATCAATTGTAAACATTTAAATGTTGTTATCATGATGCGAATGACATATGTAAGTTATATGCAATTTTATGAAAGTGTTGGTATAAAATGATACGAGGCATTTGTTACCGTGGTGGAAGAAAGGGGGTGCCACGGCAACGAATCCGAAAATGATGCCACGGCAACATAGCGGTGATCCGACAACTCGTCGAGATGTCGGTGCAAAAGAAACTGTGGATGAACGGAACATGCAAACGATGGTGGGGTGATCCCGGTTACCGGGTTCCCACATGACGGTGGCAAGGAAACGAGGAACGTGCAAGGACCAATTGGGACACGGTTCGAACATGAGCAACTCATACATCACAATCATACGTTCACGGGCGTCGTCTCGGGGTTATACCTTCGAAGCGTGCATTTTTGGAGCGGTTTGAGTTCGGAGCGGTGTAGAGGAAGTAGGCGTTCACGGGACGTCGTGGAAGTAGTGGTACACGTTGTCTTGTCGAATCAACGGCGGCGGTAGTTGTACACTTGACGGTCTTCGGCGACGGTAGTGGTACATCTTGTAGTGGAACTTGGGCGTCGTGGTACACGGCGACGGTAGTGGTACACATTTTCGTAGATGTCCGGGGTCGTCGGTCGAGGTACTTGTCGCATCGCCGAGCGTAGTCGACCTCGGCATATCCCAAGGGGTACTTGTGGTCAACGCGGCCTCTAGTGTACTTGTCGGTCCAGCAAGCGGAAGCAATTCGGGGCGGTCACGGTCTCGGCAACAAGTCTTGGTGTCCTAAAACTTCAGGAGCGGAGGTACACACAGGAAACAACAACAACAACGCTGGGGTCTCGGTCATGGCCATGGCAGGAGACAACGGTGGCATAGCCGGCTTGGTGTGTTTGAAGTGGACAGCTCGGGGCAACAGGATGAGCAGCGACAGCTATGCAAGCGGGTCCCCAAGCAAACAGAGGCAAGAAGAGGACCAGGGACGCGACAACTCGTTGGACAAGGCATCAGGCAGCAGCAATGGCGCCCTTGGCGGCCGCCGATGATGGAGTCAAGCAAGGAAGGGGTCGCGTCCAGAGGAGAGGAAGGAGGCCGGGAGGCGGCGGGTCCGGGCGAGGGGAACCCGTTCCCGGCGTTGGAGGCCTTGAGCAGAGGTCTGGTGGTGCGGAGGAGCTGTGGAGGTGATGCAGGCGATGGAGACAGGGAACGGTGGGAGCAGAGGAGCTCGCGACGACACAGCGAACGGGGAGGCCCTCGAGCAGAGGAGCGGGAGACATGGAGGGGCGTCAGCAGAGCAGCGGCAGAAGGGCGCGACGACGGCGGGGTCTCGGCGGCTGCGACAAGGGAAGAAAGCGCGGGCGCCATGGTTCTGGGTGACGGGGCCGCTTCTGGTGGCGCGGGAGGCCGGGCGGCAGAAAGAGAAAGAGATGGGGATCGAGCGAGGAGGTGGGGGGATCGAGCGCTGGCGGCGCTGGAGGGAGGACGAGGGAGAGATGGAGATCGATGGGAGTGAGGAGGAGGTCGGGCTAGGGTTAGGATTAGATAGGGCGCGGCTGGGCTTGTGGAACGGGCCGGTCTGGTTGGTCAGGCCCAAGAGGCCGGCTGGGCTGGCTCCTCTCTCCTATCTTCTCTTAAAACAGAGAAAAAGAAAGGAAAGGGAAGAAAAGAAAAGGTTAGAGAAAGAGTTTGGGCATGGGGATTATTTTCCCGGACTCACAAAAATGCGCTTGATCCCGGAAAAATAGAAGTGGCCTGATTGGACGATTTAAATTCAAACTCATTTGAATTTAATTCAAATGGTTTGAAAGAGTTCAAGGTATTGAGGAGTCCAAAAATGTTGGGAAATTATGAAGAACCTCGATAAATGGGAAAAGAAATATTGGCAAGGTTAGAGAGATCGACTCAAAGCAGAAAAGGCATAGGATTAATTTTGCACGTGTGTTAAGGTGAACTCCAATTAATGGAATATTTATAATAGCTCCATAAATATTAGGAGGATATGTTATAAAGAGAAATCACCATGTGAATTTCCCTCAATTTAAATGGATCGAAGATCCATGCAATTTACTTAGTAGAGTTTTAAAAATTAAATGACATGATGGCATGATGACATGATGCAATGAAAAATAAAGAGCAAGCACAAAAGAAACACATGGCGATCACGAAAATAAGGAAGTCTTCTGAAGCATCGGTCTTGGGGCGTTACATCGTCGCTGCTAGCAGTCGCGAGAGTGCGCTCAACAGCGCTCGCCGAATGGAGCGCAGGAGGGAGTGGCTGTAGGGGACGTTGCGGCCGCCGAATGGAGCGCAGGAGTAGCCCACGAAGCAGTAGATGGTGCTCCTCCCTAGTCTCTATTCTTATCTCTATCTCTACTACTCTTCTTTGTTTTTTTATAATATACTAGTTGTAGTTGTCAAATCGAATAGTACTGCGTCGTCAACTGCACGCCCGGCTGAACACGCCTCCTCACCTCCATCAAATCCCTCCGTTAAACCCGCATGCAAACCGAGAAACCTACTCCGGCCCGCGGGAGGAAATTTGCCGGTTGCCGTTGGAGAATAATAGATTCACGTCCAATCCATTTGATTTAATTGCGTGTATGATTCTCCCTCTATAAAAAGTTAATTGCATCCTTAATCTTGTATTCTAAGTACTATGTGGGTTCCACTGTCAGTACAGTGTACAAGACTTGCAGGCTGGCTACAGATTCATACAGAAAGTTAAAAAGAAACAAATACATGACTTGCAGGATTGGAGTTAGCACCGATGGCGGTTCGTAGTCGTTCCACGCTCGGGCATTGAAGTTTGTAACTATGTTAGATTAGAACATACTACTCCTCCGGTGCTAGTAGTAGAGCAGAGTCCTACTCCACTACAAAAGGAAGTCTCTGGAACAATCTGGCATGGTGGCCGCTGCCGGCGCCGTCCATCACCATGCCTCCGCCCAGTCCGACCACCAGTCACCACCACGCCCCACTCCTCCTCACCTCTATCATCTTTCTCGACATATCATTTTTTCGATGAAATGGTCGACATACTATTTTTCGATAAAATTCTCAAGATATCATTAGTTTTTACGCATGGGATTACTCCTACCCACGATCAAGAGGAAGACGCTGCCGTCCTCCTCCGAGACTAGCAGGCGGCGGTGATCCTCCAGCGACTCCGGCATGGTGAACGGGTAGCACGTCTCGTACTTGATGTTCTCCGCCAAGGGCCAGCAGTGACCGCTGCACGCATCCGTGAGGCGATGCACCATGTCCGCCGGCGAGCCACAAAACGACATCGGGCACTCATAGCAGTGGACGAAGGTCTCCTTGGAGGCATCGACCAGGCCGTCCATGAAACGGGAGTGGCTGTAGGGGACGTTGCGCCAGTTGAATATATGAGCAAGTTACTGCGAGATTTAATCCGAATAAGCACAAAATAAATCATGACGGCTATAACAGAGATGAAACTAATCATGTGGACTAGCATAGTAGTAGGATATAGAGTAGAAACATGAATTCTACCACAATTTCGAACAGGAAGGACAGAAACACATACGGTGCAACGGGAGAAGCACCGTTGGCGTTGAGGTTGTCGCCCATGTCCAAACACCACGTAGACACAGTCTTTGAGCTCGGTTCGTAGTCGTTCCACGCTCGGGCATTGAAGTTTGTAACTATTTTAGATTAGAATATACTGCTCCTCCGGTGCTAGTAGTAGAGCAGAGTCCTACTCTACTACTCTACTCAAGCAAGTTAGGGCATAGCACTGTAGGGAGTACCAGTACTGTGATCACTCAAGCAAGTTGTTGTGACGCCCCCGATTTGACCGTACACTAATCATGCACGCAAATGTGTACGATCAAGATCAGGGACTCACGGGAAGATACCACAACACAACTCTACAACATAAATAAGTCATACAAGCATCATAATACAAGCCAGGGGCCTCGAGGGCTCGAATACAAGTGCTCGATCATAGACGAGTCAGCGGAAGCAACAATATCTGAGTACAGACATAAGTTAAACAAGTTTGCCTTAAGAAGGCTAGCACAAAAGTAGCAACCATCGAAAAGGCAAGGCCTCCTGCCTGGGACCTCCTAACTACTCCTCGCAGCCGAACTCCACGTAGAATCATCCTCGGGGTCTCTAGCTCCTGGACTCCAGCATCTGGTTGCGGCAACCAGGTAGAAAGGAAAGGGGGAAAAGAGGAAGGAAAGCAACCGTGAGTACTCATCCAAAGTACTCGCAAGCAAGGAGCTACACTACATATGCATGGGTATATGTGTAAAGGGGCATATCAGTGGACTGAACTGCAGAATGCCCGAATAAGAGGGGGATAGCTAGTCCTGTCGAAGACTACGCTTCTGGCACCCTCCATCTTGCAGCATGTAGAAGAGAGTAGATGGTAAGTTCACCAAGTAGCATCGCATAGCGTAATCCTACCCGGCGATCCCCTCCTCGTCACCCTGTTAGAGAGCGATCACCGGGTTGTATCTAGCACTTGGAAGGGTGTGTTTTATTAAGTATCCGGCACCTACGGGCACGACAACGGCGGGAAGACGAAGGGGAGAGAGGCGAGGCTCACCGGGCGGCTACGTAAAGCCCCTGGAAGGTTAGTAGCAGCAGCAGGCGTCGCCGGAGTCGAAGGGGATCGCCGGAGCAGAGGCGGAAGGAGGGCGGCTCGATCCGCTGCCTGCGGTGCTCCTCGGCTTGCGCTCATGGACGGGGACGAGGAAGTCGACGACGGCGGAGCTGCTGGACAGGTCAGCGAGGCGAGGCGAGGTCAGTAGCCGCGGCTGCGACGGCGAGCGGCGACGGAGGCGCTCGGGATGATGGGGGGAGCAAGGAGCGGCGCGAAGGAGAGGGGAACTGCGGGCGTTAGGGTTAGGGTTTAGGTCGGGGGCGACCTAGTAGGCGACGGGGGAGCGGCGGATGGCCGCCGCGTGGCCATCCTTGGCCGCGGGCGGTCGAACGGCGGCCACCACGCCTCAGGTGAACAGAGGTAAGGGAAAGCCCCCAGATGGGCTGGGCCGTGGCACTGTGCAACTAGAGCCTAGTTGCACAGTAGCTTCTGGCCCCTTTTACTTTCCTTTTTTAATTGCTTTCCAATTTCTTCCTCTGTTTTGCATTTTCTCTTAGCACCAAATGAGTTTTGTTTTGAACAAAACTTGGCACATGAATCTAGTACAATACCTTGAGATGGAACAAAAAGGTTGGGGTCAAAAGGAGTTGGCTAACCAATTTTAGAAATTGAAAAGGCAAATTTAAAAGCTGTTGGACCACTAAATTAATTCCCATGGGCATTTTGAGAACTCAAATGAGGTTGGTTTCAACATAACAATGGTCAGGGGAATTTATAGGACAATGTGAACATTTTTGTTTTACTGCTTGAAGAAATAAATATTTGACTTGCATTTTAAATTTGAATTTGAGTTTGGTTTGAAACAAAGGATTAGCAACTTCATTATGATGACATGGCATCATCAGGCATGAGATTACTGTAGCATGACACTGGGGGTGTTACAAATCTCCTCCACTACAAGAAATCTCGTCCCAAGATTTAAGTGGGGAAGTAAAGAGTAACTTCGGGAGAACTGACCCTTATAGGATTAATTATCTGGTGTACAATTCAGGGAATGAGGCAGAAGTATCTCTCGAGTTGAAATTCAAGAAAGTTATCAAGAGCAAGGTAAGGAGGGGCAACAAGAAGCTCCAAGCGGTTAGGCAACCGCCCGTTGCCTGAAACAGAGGGTGAAAGGGGTTCAGAGCAATGGGAATAAGTGTTGTGTCTGATACCAAAATTGATGATCTCACGAAAGGTGGCACGTGAATTACATACGAAGCCAAGCAGGAGGAATAACTTTGGGAACAGGGGGTGTACAAGAGAGTCAGGTTTCGATCCTGTGGAACTGTGGGTTATGGGCCCACCATGTGGGTTAAAAGTAGAAAGGGCAGTAATGTCTTGCACGATCATGTAAGTAAGGCATGTAAGAGGATAGCCTGTCTTTTATGTCGGCAACAACATCGGTACCAAGGGCGAGGGACGAAGAGAACCATTTTCCTGCTCGTTGAAACGAGGCGGACCATTAGGCAAAGTTCTCGTCCATCGGTGGCTACCGGGATGTCATCAACAATAGTAACAGGGTCTTGCTGACAGAATTGTACACCGAGGTGTTTACATAAGCAGGAGAATATTACTGCTTAGATCATATAGAACTCAAGAAGGGTTAAACAAAAGAATGGAAAGGAAAATATCGTTATCAGATTAAACAGAACAATGGAAAGGAAAATGTGTTTAAACACATATTTCAAGGGTATATTCTTCCCAAGGGTAAGCAGAGCATGATATCCATGTCGGGATATAACATAGAAAACCCTTTAGGAAAGAGGAGAAAAATTTCATGCCATTACCCATACAACGGTGTTTGGATAATTGATAAGGAAAGTTTAGCATTGTGCTTCAAATGTTCTTATTAAAATTCGGAGTACCACAGACATGCTTCGAGATAGCATTGACATGGTCTTCAAGCAAAAGACAGACCTGGAATACACAAGGATTCATCAGGAACAACATATAGAATATGTCTTTCAATTTCCTCATGGAAGAATGGTTAACCTTGCTAAAAAGGAAATTATAACAAAAGGTCCTCTGGCTAGGGGTGCTAAGCAAAGACACCACCTTATCGAGTTATGTAGAGACCAATGTTATAACTCTTGGAAATATGTTCCAACCATCATATCTGACCGAGGTTTAGATCTGATTGGTGTCAGGATACCTCAGACTCAGGATGTCTGAGAAGAAAGGTGCAACACAAATTGATGGGATGACATTGTAAGATTCTCGGGAAATGAACTATGAAAGCAAGTTCCGAAACAAGGGTTCATCATTAAACCAAGGGGAGGATGAGGGGTGGCTGATGGACTCAGCGACAATTCCTCGAGATTTCCAAAAAATGGATTTCCACAACTATGTGACCAAGGAGATAACATTAGCTAGATCGAATGATATAATGAGGTATGCTCGAGGAAAACATACCCAATTAAATATTGGTGGAAAGCTGCACCCAAAATATGGGCTTAGGTAGCATGATCAATGTTGGAACGGTGATTCGATAACCAATAGTCTAAGCATGAACTATCGACCATTAGCTCCAAAGCTATAGGATTGCTAGAAGTTTTGAATTCACGCATCCTAGTTCAATTGTCGGTATTCAGGTTAGAAACAACACGGGGATCAAAAAGCAAATGGAGATGGCGAGAAGTATTACTATATCAAGAATTCTCAAGAGGTGGAGAAATTCTCACAATATCCTTGACATAAGAGATAGCAATACTCCAAGGTAGAACATAACATAAGTTGGATAACAAGGATCTCAAGGTACAACACAAAACATGAACAAGTTTGTATTGAAGGGAAAGCAAGAATGTTGCCGATGATAACACAAATCATCGAGGGGCAAGGATGGTATTTCTCATCATGAATTCAATTGATATCCTAGAGGAACTCAGAATGTTGATGATGATCATGACAAATTTTGTCGAGAGGTTTCATGGAGATGTAATCGATCGACGATGACATCAAGTCAAAGGAATAATGAAAGCGAAAGGTTATTGGAACCATGGTTAGGACACAAACTCGGAATCAAGTTTGTTGTTCAAGGAGAAGTGATATGACGAGGAAGATCGACGTAAGCTTAGCTCATCGTCGAAAGCTGTGCTCTGGGAATAAGGACCAGGTAGCACAGTTAAAATCGGCACGATAATGGCATAGCTGAGCAGGCTAGGGATGACGTGATCGAGTACAAACTCGTAAGCAAAGGAGATTACTAAGAGTTGTTTAATCGTGATGCGGACTCGATTCAGTTATCGATGTCCTTGAGTGTTTAATAACTCGGAGCCCGTGAATAATTGGAATCAATGAGAATGTAATACTCGGTGGAGAACTCATAAGAAGTTATGCAGTTCCGTGATAACCTTGAGATACCAGGGGGGTAATACTCGACGACAAATCAAAGTAGAGGTTGGATTGGGGTATTGCCCTGCAGAAGACAAGTGCTCAAACTTGCATGAGAAACGGAATCAAGGAGAAACATGGTCGGAACCACGATTGCAAAGGATCAATTCACCGACACCAGATGATATTATACCAGGGAAATAGCTATTATTCTAATAAGCTTCCCTGATAGGATCTACATCGTGTCCATGGGCATTAACACAAAGGTTCAAGGTCGACTCCCACTTCTTCAATGCATAACCTTCCATTCGCCTCTCGTATTTTGATAATGACATTAGTTGTGGAAAGTTTTTACCTGATGCAATACCAGATAAGTATGACCCGTGAAATCTTTCGGGTTCACACGGATTAGGGAAGGGGTAGGTTCAACCCATCAGGGCATCTTAGGAACATATACCACAAACTTCGGAGTAAATAATACAAGCTCGAAAGTAGAGCATGGTTCACAAAGCAGAGGATACAATTTACCAAAGGCATCATGTATCCGAGGAAAATCTCACAAGCTTATTTAATATGGAGGACATTGTCGGATAAAATCCGACAAAAGGGTCTGGTGGTCCACAAGGGATCTGATGTGAGCATCAGTACTCAACTAGAGGAAGAAAGAATGCAAGGAGATCAG
Source organism: Aegilops tauschii subsp. strangulata (assembly GCF_002575655.3). NCBI lineage: Eukaryota > Viridiplantae > Streptophyta > Magnoliopsida > Poales > Poaceae > Aegilops > Aegilops tauschii. The sequence goes on from NC_053037.3 coordinate 169,427,075, forward strand.
ATTATAGAAACAACTGACTAACTCAAAAGCTCAAATGCAAAGGAATTATGAATTCCAAGACAAGGGATCAGAAGCAATGCTCTGATTAGGGATGGATAAGTCGAGTAAACTTATGGGTACAATCGATGGCAAATTTGATTGGTCGAGATCCAGCTCACGTTTAAAATGACGTTTGAGCCGGAAGGATGAATTCTAGGATCTGATTGAGGATTGCGAGCTTTCGCAACTAATTGAATCAACGGACTCAAAATGATAATGACAAGAGATGCCAATAAGATTTAGACTTATGGGATTAACCATAATGCATGCAAGTAAGAATTTCAAGAGCAATAGGCTACTCAGGATTTCGGAAGTTCAAATAGTATTTTGAGGACTTTTGTGAAATACATGAATTAACTGGGGATGAGCAAATATCCGGTGAGTGCTAGAAATTATCCTTAATGGTATTCATGTGGCAAAGAACAGCAAGGCAGTAAGCTCAAAGGATTCTCGGAGCAGCAAAGAGAATTTCGGGGTATCTTGTAATAACAAGATCAACTGGGAAACATTGTATGAATGGCGAGTATACGTGGCTATCCATAGGAGTTTATCGTTGAAAGGGAATTGCAAAAGCGATGAACACAAGTTCTCGGGTTATCAGCGGAGAGTATCTTCAGGGTCTTCACGTGCAACAGACGATCATCAGTAATAAGGGGCTCTCCGGGTGAAAGTGATAACGAGATCCTAATGTCAGATTTAGCAAAATTCAATTAACCCGAATAGAAGAGAGATCAGAGTCCCAGAGTATAGACAAGGAGTAAAAGATCCTAGTACCACCCAATGGTGACGTGGGCCCGTAAGACACACAGCCATGTTAGTAAAAGTTTTGCAATGACTAGACTCAACTTCGGCCAAGGAGTTGGAAAGGGGGATTCCTATAGGGAGTTGGCTCCGATGCCAACTTGTGACGCCCCCGATTTGACCGTACACTAATCATGCACGCAAATGTGTACGATCAAGATCAGGGACTCACGGGAAGATACCACAACACAACTCTACAACATAAATAAGTCATACAAGCATCATAATACAAGCCAGGGGCCTCGAGGGCTCGGATACAAGTGCTCGATCATAGACGAGTCAGCGGAAGCAACAATATCTGAGTACAGACATAAGTTAAACAAGTTTGCCTTAAGAAGGCTAGCACAAAAGTAGCAACCATCGAAAAGGCAAGGCCTCCTGCCTGGGACCTCCTAACTACTCCTCGCAGCCGAACTCCACGTAGAATCATCCTCGGGGTCTCTAGCTCCTGGACTCCAGCATCTGGTTGCGGCAACCAGGTAGAAAGGAAAGGGGGAAAAGAGGAAGGAAAGCAACCGTGAGTACTCATCCAAAGTACTCGCAAGCAAGGAGCTACACTACATATGCATGGGTATATGTGTAAAGGGGCATATCAGTGGACTGAACTGCAGAATGCCAGAATAAGAGGGGGATAGCTAGTCCTGTCGAAGACTACGCTTCTGGCCATCTCCATCTTGCAGCATGTAGAAGAGAGTAGATTGAAGTCCTCCAAGTAGCGTCGCATAGCATAATCCTACCCGGCGATCCCCTCCTCGTCACCCTATTAGAGAGCGATCACCGGGTTATATCTGGCACTTGGAAGGGTGTGTTTTATTAAGTATCCAGTTCTAGTTGTCATAAGGTCAAGGTACAACTCCGGGTCGTCCTTTTACCGAGGGACACGGCTATTCGAATAGATAAACTTCCCTGCAGGGGTGCACCACATAACCCAACACGTTTGGCCGGACACACTTTTCTGGGTCATGCCCGGCCTCGGAAGATCAACACGTCGCAGCCCCACCTAAGCACAACAGAGAGGTCAGCACGCCGGTCTAACCCTATGCACGCAGGGGTCTGGGCCCATCGCCCTATGCACACCTGCACGTTGTGTACGCGGCCGGAAGCAGACCTAGCCTAGTGGCGTTCCAGTCCAATCCGGCGCGCGCCACTCAGTCGTTGACGTCACGAAGGTTTCGGCTGATACCACGATGCCAGGATACCCATAACTACTCCCGCGTAGATGGTTAGTGCGTATAGACCAAATGGCCAGACTCAGATCAAATACCAAGATCTCGTTAAGCGTGTTAAGTAACCGCGAACGCCGACCAGGGCCAGGCCCACCTCTCTCCTAGGTGGTCTCAACCTGCCCTGTCGCTCCGCCATAAAGTAACAGTCGGGGGCCGTCAGGAACCCAGGCCCACCTCTACCGGGGTGGAGCCACCTGTCCTTTCAGCCCCCTCAGCAGAATCACTTGCGGGTACTCCTCGAGCCGACCCGACTTTAGTCACCACATGTGTCATGTATATAATGTATATAGGATATACCCGTGATCACCTCCCGAAGTGATCACGACCCAGTAGTATAGCATGGCAGACGGACAAGAGTGTAGGGCCACTGATGGGTCACTAGCATCCTATACTAAGCAGTAGGATAGCAGGTAAGGGTCACAACTGTAGCAACAATGACAGGCTATGCAACAGGATAGGATTAACGGAAAGCAGTAACATGCTACTCTACTCTAATGCAAGCAGTATAGAGAAGAATAGGCGATATCTGGTGATCAAAGGGGGGGCTTGCCTGGTTGCTCTGGCAAGTAGGAGGGGTCGTCAACTCCGTAGTCGAACTGGGCAGCAGCAGTGTCGGTCTCGTAGTCTACCGGAGAGAAGAGGGGGGAAGAAACAGTAAATACAATGCAAACATAAACATGACGATGCGTGACATGACAATGAGCGGTGCTAGGTGTGTCCTAACGCGACAGTAGGTGGTACCGGCGAAGGGGGGGAACATCCGGGAAAGTATTCCCGCTGTTTCGCATTTCGGACAGACGGACCGGAGGGGGAAAGTTGCGAGTTCGATAGGTTAGGGAGGTGTGGTGGACAAACGGACTGCGTATCCGGATTCGTCTCGTCGTTCTGAGCAACTTTCATGTACAAAGTATTTCCATCCGAGTTACGGATTAAAAGATATGATTTTCTAAAGATTTTAATAATTTCTGGAATTTAATTAATTATTTAATTTAATTCGAAATTTGGATTTATGACATCAGCATGATGTCATGCTGACGTCAGCAGTCAACATTGACTGTTGACCTGGTCAACCTGACACGGGGGACCCACCTGTCATAGACAGTGGGTTAAACAGAGTTCAAACTAATCTAAATTTAGTTAGTAAAACTACTGGGCCCACCTGTCAGTGACTGATCAGGTTTTAACTAATTAAGTTTATTTTTTCAAAACGTTTGACTAACCTAATTTGGTGGTGGGGCCTATATGTCAGTGGCTGGGGAATAGTACCCCGCGTTGACCGTGGTCAACGCAGTCAAACAGAGGCGCAGGGGCCCACTGTCAGCGGCACTGGGCGGGCCCCACGCCACGCCAGGTCAGGGCCGGCGCCGGAGGAGCTTCGGCGAGCGCGTCCGCGGCGGTTTCTCGCCGGAGTTCGTCGGGACTTTCGCTACAGCAAGCCAAAACACGCGCCGTGACTTGTGTTCGAACGAGTGGAGAACACCGCGTCCATCACGGGTGGTGACGCGAGTAGGGATGGCCGGAGTCGCCGCCGGTGACATGGACGGCGGAGACCCGAGGCACGGCAAGCTTGCAAACAGCGCAACGGCGAGCAACACAAGTGGTGCTAAGCACGTACGACGTCTACGCGTGCGGGAGAGCATGATGGACACACTTGCGCGGTCGTTCGGTCACCGGAACGTGGCCGGCGACGAGCTCGGTGGAGGCGAGCTCGGACATGTGGGGAACGGCACCTACGGGCACGACAACGGCGGGAAGACGAAGGGGAGAGAGGCGAGGCTCACCGGGCGGCTACGTAAAGCCCCTGGAAGGTTAGTAGCAGCAGCAGGCGTCGCCGGAGTCGAAGGGGATCGCCGGAGCAGAGGCGGAAGGAGGGCGGCTCGATCCGCTGCCTGCGGTGCTCCTCGGCTTGCGCTCGTGGACGGGGACGAGGAAGTCGACAACAGCGGAGCTGCTGGATAGGTCGGCGAGGCGAGGCGAGGTCGGTAGCCGCGGCTGCGACGGCGAGCGGCGACGGAGGCGCTTGGGATGATGGGGGGAGCAAGGAGCGGCGCGAAGGAGAGGGGAACTGCAGGCGTTAGGGTTAGGGTTTAGGTCGGGGGCGACCTAGTAGGCGACGGGGGAGCGGCGGATGGCCGCCGCGTGGCCATCCTTGGCCGCGGGCGGTCGAACGGCGGCCACCACGCCTCAGGTGAACAGAGGTAAGGGAAAGCCCCCAGATGGGCTGGGCCGTGGCACTGTGCAACTAGAGCCTAGTTGCACAGTAGCTTCTGGCCCCTTTTACTTTCCTTTTTTTAACTGCTTTCCAATTTCTTCCTCTGTTTTGCATTTTCTCTTAGCACCAAATGAGTTTTGTTTTGAACAAAACTTGGCACGTGAATCTAGTACAATACCTTGAGATGGAACAAAAAGGTTGGGGTCAAAAGGAGTTGGCTAACCAATTTTAGAAATTGAAAAGGCAAATTTAAAAGCTATTGGACCACTAAATTAATTCCCATGGGCATTTTGAGAACTCAAATGAGGTTGGTTTCAACATAACAATGGTCAGGGGAATTTATAGGACAATGCGAACATTTTTGTTTTACTGCTTGAAGAAATAAATATTTGACTTGCATTTTAAATTTGAATTTGAGTTTGGTTTGAAACAAAGGATTAGCAACTTCATTATGATGACATGGCATCATCAGGCATGAGATTACTGTAGCATGACACTGGGGGTGTTACAGTTGTCTGGCATCGACATGACCCTATGCTGCTGGTATGTGTCTCGTAAGTCAAGCGGCGTGCTGTAGTCATCGTCACCTGTTCACTTCCCGCAGCACATATTCGCTTCTCCATCTTTGTCCGCACATAATCTCGTCCAAGCTTCCATCCCCGCTAACAATGGCAGAACCGAGCAGCGTCCGCCGAAAGAGTGGCTGGAATTCGCTCCCCACAGAGGTAATCAAGCTCATTGTTTCGCGTGTGGACAATCTCAGTACCATGTCGCTCGCCGCGTGCTCGTCGGGGCTGTACCGTTTACTCAAAGCCCTTAGGCCGGAGCTTTTTAAGCCAGCTCCTTGCTTGCTGATGCCGCCTGATCTTCAGAAACGGCGTGTCACGTAGCATAATGATCGTAGGGTGGCGAGCATCAACCCCCTTGACTGCGATCCGATCCCCGTCAGCCTCAACTACATTAACGGTATGTACTGGGTCGGCATGAACATGTCTTGGATGGTGCTCGTCAACGGTCGCGGCAGCTGGATGCTCGTGGAGGTCTACACCCGGCGATTGATCCCCCTTCCGTCGATTAACACTGCACTGCTTTGGCACCGCGGCCCAGAATACTCGGAATCTTACAGTAGCCAACATGATACCAAGTTTGATTTGCTCAAGGTTGTAATCTGCCAAGTGCCCACAAGATCTGCGAATTATAAAGACTTCAGGCTAATTGCGTTCTTCAACCGCGGTCTCGCCTATCTGACAGGTCACTGCGGTAAGTGGATATATCTGCACGTCCATCGCAGGATCATACATCCTCCATGGTTCTCTGATGCCATTGAACACAAGGGCTTCATTTACGCTGTCGACTCCTTCTATGGCTGGACGTATTGCTGGCCTACTCCAGTCATCGCTACAAATGGCTGTTACAGCAGTATGTTACTTTCCTATGATATCATGATGGCTTGCTTATATTACTGTCAACATTTGCTGAAAAAATATTCATGCTCATAACATGCTGTTCTTAAGATTGACTAAATCAAGAGTCCTTTTTTATTTGACTCCAACTTGATATGATGTTGTAGGCCGCCTGGTGTCCCTACCATTCTTAATCCCAGAACCTTTCAAAGAAAAGCGGCATGGCAGTTGCAGGTGGTTCCTAGCTCAATCAGACGACGGCGAAAGATTGATGATCGTTCGCACGTACCGGACGTGTTGTTTCACGGAATACAATCACAGTCACTGCAAGGTCTTTGAGCAGGATCCCAGCTTCTCTGGGCCTTCAGGAATTTTTGACTGGAGGTTGGTAAGTAGCCTTGGTACACGCTCTCTGTTTGTCGGACTGAATTATCCGATTAACCAGGAGATAACGGACGGCAAGGATCACGATGGCAGCGTGGTTTCGTTCATCAGGCAAAACTGTGTGTACACAGCGTACCATGCGTCTCTGCATGCACCATACCCTGATATGTGCCACCACGCTCTGCAGCCCAAAGTAGGAGAGAGGGTCACAAGTATCAGACTTCGACCTGCTGGCTGGAGTTTCCCCCGTCAGGCACCCATCTGGTTCAAGCCGTCAGCCAATCTCCACAGCTTAATAAATAGTAACGTCTAACTGAGCCAGTTAGTTAGATGCGTACACTTGGTGTAGTAGGATCTTTATTTAGTTTGATGCATACACTTGTTCTTTTTTGGTAGCCCTTTTGTAATGATGGCTGATGTTTGGTTTGGAAGAGAGAGCTGTGTCTTCACTCTTCTGGCCTGCTTACTGCTTCTGTTGCACCCCAGCCCTGGTTGCTGCTGCTGCTGCTGCTGCTGTTTTCAATGTACAATCAGTAGTATATTTCGTCTGTTGGTTGAATAAATGTGTTGTTATAACGACAAACACAATGTTTTGGAAGTCGTTGCACGGTTCGATCCTTTAGTGCCCCGTACCATACGTAGCGCATACTATTTTTCATACGGAACACATTTTCCACTTGTTAATAACATGCACCCCACTTATGAAGGCCCAATAGAGAAGCCCATAATTAACTGGAAGGGAGGCTCTCACATGAATCCGGCCCATGTACATGGTCATGGTCCCCTAAACATAAATATGTAAATAAATAAATAAAGCTAAATGCTCATGCACCAGTTCTTTGGGAAAATAGGTAGCCCAGTATTTCTTTTTGAAGAATACCCAAGCTAGGCCTATTTGATTTCTCCGAATTACTGGGCTGCAAATCTTTCAAGACGAGGAGGGATGCATTCCGGCCTGGCTTAAGAGTATGGTCAATGTCTGTTAAAAGTAATATCAACAGGGGTTGAAAATTCCAAAAAAAATTATAGCAGATGAGATATAAGTTTCTTTTTTTGTTTTTGTTCTTCACTGATATCTTATACGTATTTCATTGGATTTAACATGACATAGTACTAATTTATTTTTAAATTTGTTTTAGTATGGCTATTAATTTTTGGATTAAGAATATTTCGTTCCCCAGCAAAAATTTGCGAATTTTCAAATTTTCCCACATATTTAGTTAATTTTTTGACCCTGGTACTGACCAGAAAATGGCCAGCAATTCTAAAAATGGAAAACGGGCTGCAATAAATTCCATATGAATTAGAAAATGAGTAAAAATTATAAAAATAATAGCAAATGGGCTGTACACGCCACAGATTTCGAGGCTGACTTGTTTACGCAAGGCTTTGTCAGTGAACACACGATTCTAGCAGCAGTGACTGTCGGATGTCCATCCAACGGCCGACGTGCTTCTTCAATCTCTGATCTTCCTGCTCCAGCCGCCTAAACTAGCGCCGGCGGGACTGCCTGCTCCCTCCTCTTGTGGCCCGCTGTGATGCCGCGCAGGCTTCCCTGGCCCACCCTACTCCCTCCGCTGGCCTGGCCGCACGCAATCAACTGCCTCCTTATTACGCGAAAAATGATTTCTCCCACTGACATCTGGGGCGCACCGGTTGGGAGGATGACCTGTGGGCCTACTAAGTTGACATGGATGCAGGGCTTGTCAACTTAGTCAACAAACGATTCTAGCAGCAGTAACCGTTGGATTTGAATCGAACGGTTCTGCTACTTCTTCAATCGCTGCTCTTCTTGCACCAGCCGCCCAAACCAGCGCCGGGGAGAGCGCCTGCTCCTGCCTCTAGTGGCCGGATGTGCTGCCGTTGAGGCCTCATTGCCCCCTACTACTCCCACTGCTAGCCAGGCCCTGCGGCGACGGCAGCCTCACACCGCAGCCGAACCAGTGAACCCTCGTACTCCTCTCCGCGTGGGCATCCACTGCCGCGTCTTCCCCGGCTCCGCGTCATCCCCTTCCTAGGCCTCGCCGTCGTCCATCGCCTTGGTGCTCTCGGTGCGGCGTGGTCAACGTGGTCAACGACATTCCATCGGAAGAGTACTGTACGTGGAGAGGCTGACAGTTGGGTCCACGGCCACAGCCCAGTTTTTTTGTGATTTGCTAAGTAAGTCGCTTTGTCAGGCCTGTTGGGCTGGAAATCTTTCAAGACGAGGAGAGCTTTCATTCGGCTGGCCGAGAAAATGGCCCATCAGTGATGAGAAATGGGCTGTACATTTTTAAAACACATCAAACCGGCAATTAGTTTCAAATATCTTTTTTTTTCATTTCGAGATTTTAAATTACATTAATTTTTATGCGTGGAGAATTTGTTGGATTTTATATTGATATACATTTATTTTTAAAATCAGTTTGAATGTGAGTTGAAATTTCGGGATTAAAAACAGTTCGGACCGCACCGAAATATGCAAAATTTCGTATAATTTTTTAACCGTGGCCACAATATGGCCTGTAATGCTAACAAAAAGAATATGGGCTCCAAAAAAACCTTAATAATTAGCAAATGGGCTGTAAATTATTAGAAATAATGGCAGATGGGCTGTATGCTGTTTTCCACAGATTTGAGGCTTTCCTAAAAAAAGGTTGACGCACAAGCACTGACTGTTGGATGTCCATCCAACGGCCGTCGTGCTTCTTCAATCTCTGCTCTTCCTGCTCCAGCCGCTCAAACAAGCGCCGGCGGGACTGCCTGCTCCCTCCTCCCCGCGGCCGGCTCTGCTGCCGCTCAGGCCTCACCGCCCCAGCGTACTCCCATCGCTGGCCTAGCCATCCCTCTACTCACCCGCACCTGCTGTTATTCTCCGGCGACGGCAGACGAACCAGTAAACCCTCGTACAGTCGTACTCCCATCCGCGTGGGAAACAACTGCCGAGTCTTCCCTGCCTCCGTGTCGTTCCCTTCCTAGGCCTCGCCGTCGTCCACCGCCCTGGTGCTCTCGGCGCAGCCTGGTCAACGTGGTCAACGACCGACATGCATCCGAAGTGGACTGTACGTGGAGAGGCCGACAGCTGGGTCCATGGCCACACGCAAGGAAATGCCTCCTTATTACGCGCAAAAGAATGATTCCTCCACCTGACATCAGGGACCCACCGAAAGGGCCTCAGTATTTCGCAAAAAAACATTACCGCCGTTGACAGCTCGGACCCACCAGCTATATCTTCGCACGCAAGGAAGTGGCTCCTTATTACGCACAAAAAAATGAATACCCCCCCTGCTAGCTGGGACCCACCATGGTGGGAGGCTGACTTGTGGGCCTACTAAGTTGACTGGGATAGGGGACTTTGTCAACTTTAGTCAATATGAACGATTCTAGCTCCAGTGACCGTACGATGTCCATCCAACGGCCGCAGTGCTTCTTCAACCTCTGGTCTTCTTGCTCCAGCCGCCCAAAGCAGCGCCGGTCATGCCGCATGCTCCTGCCTCCCGTGGCCGGCTGTGCTGCCGCGGAGGCCTCACCGCCCCCTACTATTCCCACCGCTGGCCAGGCCCTGCGGCGACGGCAGCCTCACATCGCAGCCGAACCAGTGAACCCTCGTACTCCTCTCCGCGCTGGCTTCCACTGCCGCGTCTTCCCCAGCTCCCCGTCGTCCCCTTCCTAGGCCTCGCCGTCGTCCACCGCCTTGGTGCTCTCGGCGCGGTGTGGTCAACGTGGTCAAGGAACGACTTCCATCGGACGTGGACTGTACGTGGAGAGGCTGACAGCTGGGTCCACGGCCGCAGCAAGGAAGTGCCTCCTTATTACGCGGAAAATAATGATTCCTCCACCTGACAGCTGGGACCCACCGGACGGGCCACTGTATTTCGTGAAAAAAACGTTTCCCCATGACTGCTGGGACCCACCAGCTACATCTTCGCACGCAAGGAAGTGCGTCCGGGCAAACAAACGATTCGCCCCCCTGACTGCTGGGACCCACCAGCTACATCTTCGCAGGCAAGGAAGTGCCTGACAGTCGGGACCCACCTGGTCGAAGCGTACGTAGCGTTGTCATTCTGGTCGCGAATGTGTACGTACATATACACTGGAGGATGTAGAAGCGCGCACATGTCGTAGTAGAGGCATGCACGTAGCATGTACACGTACGTACAGCGGCTAGTGTGCAAGAAAGAAAATACGGCCACGTACGTACATACGGGCAGGGTCTCGAACGCCTACTCGCGCATACGTACGGCCAGGGCTCGTGTACATGGCTGGGTCGGAACAGAGAAACAGCGTCGTCGTCGTGTTCATGGGGAGCCAACCGGCTGGGTCAGAACGGAATGCGTCATCATCTTCATCGGGAGGGCTTGGACGGAACAGCCGATGGAAACGAGGCCTGGCATACCGCAGAACGAGGAAACGGCCTTGTGTTCGACCGGCCACGTTTTAAACGCGATCCTGTTCATCGGGAGGGGTCTGGCGTACCGCAAAACAGAGGAAACGGACCTCCTACGGTCGAAACAGGGGTCCTGTTGATCAGGAGGGGTGTGGCGTACCGCAAAACGGAGGAAACGGACTTGTGTTGGAGCGCTACGGTCGAAACGGGGGTCCTGTTCATCGGGAGGGGTGTGGCGTACCGCAAAACGGGACTCCACGGGATACTGTTCATCTCCACCATCGACCCCCTCCAGCCTCCACGGGCTACTGTTCATCCACCGTCGACCTCCTCCAGCCTCCACCTGCGACTGTTCATCCACGGGCTCCTGTTCATCCAGCCTCCACCACGCGCTACTCCACCAGCTACTGTTCAACCAGCCCTCTCCACGGGCTCCTGTTCAACCACCCCTCCACGGGCTACTGTTCATCCAGCCCTCCACCATCTACTGTTCATCCAGCCCTCCACGGGGTGGTCCTGTTCATCCAGCCCTCCATGGGGTCCTGTTCATCAAGCCCCAACCGGCTCGTTCGATCGGGGTCCTGTTCATCCAGAGGCAACACCACGGGGTCCTGTTCATCCACCCCCACCGGGACCTGTTCATCCAAACCCCCCAGCAACGCTCACTGTTCATCCAGAGGCAGCATCGATCGGCTTCAGTTAGCAGCAGTAGTGAAGGAATCGCTCGATCGGGTTCAGTTAACAGCCATCGATCGATCACTCGGGTTCAGTAACACGTAGCCTGCTCGGGTTCAGTTAGAGCCCAACGCCTCGCTCGGCCCTCGACCTCCCATCGTAACCGGGAACTCCCCGAAATTTTCCTCGCCCTCGCTTCTACCATGGTTTTTTCCGTCATGGACGGCCCAAAGAATGATGCAGCTGCGTCTCCGGCCCGCCCAGGACGAAAAGCCCATTTTTTGTCATAGAAGTAGGAGCCCACCACATCTATGATGATACCGGGTTTTGTCACAATTATCGTCATAGAATTGTCATATGTATGACATAATTTTTTTTTCGTTTAGCCCAAAATATCACAGATGTGTCTTTTTTTTGTAGTGTTCGCCGCCCGCCATGGCCGCCGCCCGTGCGCCGTACGTGCTCCCGAGCCCCAGCGCAAGTCACTGGCGTGCTCCAGGACGCGCGCAGCACCCAGTCGCAGCCCCAACCGCAGCCTTAGGCCGCTCCTGCCACGTTTTGAACGAGGCCCGAACACCGCCGCCGCCACGGCTTGTCGCAGGCGCCACTCCGGCCATCCCCGCCCCTGCTGCTTGCTCCATCGGATGCGCCGCATCAACAACTAGCTGTAGCCGCAAACCGCGCGCGTTTTGGTGCCCTGTGGTGCCCGCACGGTGAAGTTCCGCCATCGGTTGGGTCCTCGCCGGCGTAACTCCGGCGGCGCTGACGTGTCCGACGTGATTAGGCGCTAATGACGCTGACTAGGATAGCCTGGTGAGAATGACAACCGGGCCCCACCGTTAAGTAAACTCTGTTTAATTTTCTGGTAGGATTAGATTAATAACTGTGGGCCCACGTGTCAGCTTTGATTCTGCTGACATGGCCTTTGACTGGGCCCAGCCGTCAGTGACTACGGCCAGATGACATGTGGGCCCCTTTGACTTCGTTGACCAGTCAACGGGTCAACGTTGATTGCTGGCTGGGCAGCCAACGGGGCCCACTGTCAGCTTCTATGCTGCTTTGCTGTGTACACTTTGTGTATGCACGTAGCAATTTAATCTTTATTTTCGAATTAGTATTAATTCCAGAAAATGGATTAATCTTTGAAAAATCATAATAAATAATCTGTACCCCGGATGAAAATGTTTTCTACATGAAAGTTGCTCAGAATGACGAGACGAATCCGAAAATGCAGCCCGTTTACATGTCAGATGCCTCTAACTATCTGAACATGGAACATTCCCCCTCCGGTCATTTGTGTGACACAGGTCCGGAATCGTAAATACCTTCCCGGTTGAATTCCCCCTTCACCTATATCGTGCAACACTACGTTAGAACACCCTAGTTCTGCTTTTCGTCATGTCATGCTTAGTGGTACCTCTGTTTGCTTATATTTACTGTTTCTTCCCCCTCTTCTCTCCGATAGACCCCAAGACCGATGCTGCCCCTGTGATCGACTACGTCACCGATGACTCTTCTTCCTTTACAGCAGAGCTTCCAGGCAAGCCCCCCTATGATCATCCCTATATCGCCCATTCCATTCTCTCATGCTTGCATTAGATTTATCTACTGTAATTGATTGCTCCTATTCTGATGCATAGCCTGCTTTTGTAACCTGCTTATTGTTACCTACCTGCTTATCCTAAACTGCTTAGTATAGGTTGGTTAGTGATCCATCAGTGACCCCCACCTTGTCCTTGTTTCCCCTGCTTCATCATCGAAGACCCGATCAACGGGATCGAAGACCAGGCCTCGGCACCGCACATCACTTTCCCCTTAGTTGCTCGACACTACTGAGTTACTATCGAGTACCGAGGGTGAGACCTCATCAGCACTTCTGATGTTAACCCTGTAGTGTAGCTATTCGGTCGTGGTCATCGAGGGTGATTCCGCCTTAACCACTTCCGATACGACTCTTTCGTGCAACCCCTCAAGTGTGAACCTCGAGGGTGGATCCTCTTACGTTCACCTTGATGATTACATCGAGTGGAATCCGTCAAGGGTGATTCCTCAGGTTTTCCCCTTGGTGTTAGACACACGGTTACTATGGTTACTATGACTTTACACTGAACCCTGTTACTAAAGACGGGTCGGCCCTGAGGGGTACCCGCGCGAGCATATTTGCAAGTGATGAGGAGTCGGGTTGACCTGGAGGGTGCCCGCCAGATAATTACGAGGCACGGCCGGGCATTCTTAGCGCTTGTCGCAAGTCCTCGAGACGGGGCGACGGGGTCACATCTTTCATGAGTCTCTGCTTGTTACCGCGCGTTCCTAATCCACTACGATTTAGATATTTGATCCGAGGGGCCTCTGGCCTGATAGCACTAACCATCACGTGGGCATAGTATGGGCGTTCTGCGTTGTATGCATCAGTCGAAGCTTATTAGACGTCAGCGACTGAGCGGCGCGCGCCGGGTTGGACTGGTAAGCACCTGCTTTTTTTAAGGAGGTAGCTAGGTCTGCTCACCGACCGCGTTCGCAACGTGCATGAGTTCCCGGGGCGATGGCTCATGACCCCTGGGGGCATAGGTTTAGTCCAGCGTGCTGGCCTCTCTATTAAGCCTAGGTCGGGTTGCGGCGTATTGTTTGGCCGAGGCCGGGCATGACCCAGGAAAGTGTGTCCGGCCGGAGTTAATCGAGCGTGGTGGGTAAGTTAGTGCACCCCTGCAGGGAAGACAACATCTTTCGATAGCCTGTCCTACGGTAACGGACACTTGGAGTTGTATCCCGATCGATACAACTAGAACTGGATACTTGAGATGAGCAATGGATATGAGAAATGGATAGTATGGCTCTGGGATTGCTTTCTCGCAGGGAGTCGAGAAAGGATCTCTGGCCGAGGTTGATAACACTACTACTACTTTACATTATGTTGATCTGTACTCTTCTAATGCTGCAAGTCCGCGGAAGATGTTTAAGATGCTAGTCTTTGATAGGACTAGGCTCTCCCCCTATTCTGGCATTTCTGCAGCCCAGTCCACATATACAGCTCTCTTTGATAATGTTGCATATGTAGCGTAGATCCTTGCTTGCGAGTACTTTGGATGAGTACTCACGGTTGCTTTGCTCCCCATTTTTCCACCTCTTTCCATTCTTCTCGGATGTTGCAACTAGATGGTGGAGCCGAGGATCCAGACGCCACCTTCGATGACAACTGCTACTACCCCGAGGGTGCCTATTACCATGTGGAGACCACCGACGACCAGGAGTAGTTAGGAGGCTCCCAGGCAGGAGGCCTTGCCTTTTCTATCGTTGTTGCTTTTGTGCTAGCCTTCTTAAGGCAAACTTGTCTAACTTATGTCTGTACTCAGATATTGTCGCTTCCGCTGACTCTTGTGTATTCGAGCTTATGTATTCGAGCCCTCGAGGCCCCTGGCTTGTAACATAAAGCTTGTATTATTTTAATTTGTGTATAGAGTTGTGTTGTGATATCTTCCCGTGAGTCCTTGATCTTGATCGTACACATTTGCGTGTATGATTAGTGTACGATTGAATCGAGGGCGTCACACTGCACCAACTGACAGCTCCACCATTCAATATAAATACGTATCCAGTTTGTGACTTCATCCGGATCAGTGACAAAGCTTGCATCGATGTAACCATTTAGGACGAGCTCTTTGTCACCTCCATAAACGAGAAACATATCCTTAGTCCTTTTTAGGTAGTTCAGGATGTTCTTGACCGCTATCCAGTGATCCACTCCTGGATTACTTTGATACCTCCCTGCTAAACTAATAGCATGGCACACATCAGGTCTGGTACACAGCATTGCATACATGATAGAACCTATGGCTGAGGCATAGGGAATGACTTTCGTTTTCTCTCTATCTTCTGCAGTGGTCGGGCATTGAGTCTGACTCAACTTCACACCTTGTAACACAGGCAAGAACCCTTTCTTTGACCGATCCATTTTGAACTTTTTCAAAACTTTATCAAGGTATGTGCTTTGTGAAATTCCAATTAAGCGTATTGATCTATCTCTATAGATCTTGATGCCCAATATATAGGCAGCTTCACCGAGGTCTTTCATTGAAAAATTCTTATTCAAGTATCCTTTTATGCTATCCAGAAATTATGTATTATTTCCAATCAACAATATGTCATCCACATATAATATTAGAAATGCTACAGAGCTCCCACTCACTTTCTTGTAAATACAGGCTTCTCCAAAAGTCTGTATAAAACCATATGCTTTGATCACACTATCAAAGCGTATATTCCAACTCCGAGAGGCTTGCACGAGTCCATAAATGGATCGCTGGAGCTTGCACACTTTGTTAGTACCTTTAGGATCGACCAAACCTTATGATTGCATCATATACAACTCTTCTTTAAGATATGCATTAAGGAATGCAGTTTTGACACCCATTTGCCAAATTTCATAATCATAAAATGCGGCAATTGCTAGCATGATTCGGACAGACTTAAGCATCGCTACGGGTGAGAAGGTTTCATCGTAGTCAACTCCTTGAACTTGTCGAAAACCTTTCTCAACAAGTCGAGCTTTGTAGACAGTAACATTACCGTCAGCGTTAGTCTTCTTCTTGAAGATCCATTTATTCTCTATGGCTTGCCAATCATCGGGCAAGTCAACCAAAGTCCATACTTTTTTCTCATACATGGATCCCATCTCATATTTCATGGCCTCAAGCCATTTCACGGAATCGGGGCTCATCATCGCTTCCTCATAGTTCGTAGGTTCGTCATAGTCAAGTAACATGACCTCCAGAACTGGATTACCGTACCACTCTGGTGCGGATCGTACTCTGGTTGACCTACAAGGTTCTGTAATAACTTGATCTGAAGTTTCATGATCATCATCATTAGCTTCCTCACTAATTGGTGTAGGAATCACTGGAACTGATTTCTATGATGAACTACTTTCCAATCTGGGAGAAGGTACAGTTACCTCATCAAGTTCTACTTTCCTCCCACTCACTTCTTTCGAGAGAAACTCCTTCTCTAGAAAGGATCCATTCTTAGCAACGAATATCTTGCCTTCGGATCTGTGATAGAAGGTGTACCCAACAGTCTCTTTTGGGTATCCTATGAAGACACATTTCTCCGATTTGGGTTCGAGCTTATCAGGTTGAAGCTTTTTCACATAAACTTTAAGAAACGACAGCTTATGTTTCTTGCCAAACCACGGTTCATATGGTGTCATCTCAACGGATTTAGATGGTGCCCTATTTAACGTGAATGCAGCCGTGTCTAAAGCATAACCCCAGAACGATAGCGGTAAATCAGTAAGATACATCATAGATCGCACCATATCTAATAAAGTACGGTTACGATATTCGGACACACCATTACACTGTGGTGTTCCAGGTGGCGTGAGTTGTGAAACTATTCTACATTGTTTCAAATGAAGACCAAACTCATAACTCAAATATTCACCTCCACAATCAGATCATAGAAATTTTATTTTCTTGTTACGATGATTTTCCACTTCACTCTGAAATTCTTTGAACTTTTCAAATGTTTCAGACTTATGTTTCATTAAGTAGATATACCCATATCTGCTCAAATCACCTGTGAAGGTCAGAAAATAGCGATACCCGCCGCGAGCCTCAACACTCATTGGACCGCATACATTAGTATGTATTATTTCCAACAAGTCAGTTGATCGCTCCATTGTTCCAGAGAACGGAGTCTTAGTCATCTTGCCCATGAGGCATGGTTCGCAAGCATCAAGTGATTCATTATCAAGTGATTCCAAAAGCCCATCAGCATGGAGTTTCTTCATACGCTTTACACCAATATGACCTAAACGGCAGTGCCACAAATAAGTTGCACTATCATTATTAACCTTGCATCTCTTGGCTTCAGTATTATGAATATGTGTATCACTACAATCGAGATTCAACAAAAATAGACCACTCATCAAGGGTGCATGACCATAAAAGATATTACTCATATAAATAGAACAACCATTATTCTCTGATTTAAATGAATAGCCGTCCCGCATTAAACAAGATCCAAATATAATGTTCATGCTCAACGCTGGCACCAAATAACAATTATTCAAGTCTAAAACTAATCCCGACGGTAGATGTAGAGGTAGCGTGCCGACGGCGATCACATCAACTTTGGAACCATTTCCCACGTGCATCGTCACCTTGTCCTTAGCCAATCTTCGTTTAACCCGTAGCCCCTGTTTCGAGTTGCAAATATGAGCAACAGAACCAGTATCAAATACCCAGGCGCTACTACGAGCATTGTAAGGTACACATCAATAACATGTATATCAAATATACCTTTCACTTTGCTATCCTTCTTATCCGCTAAATACTTGGGGCATTTCCGCTTTCAGTGACCAGTCCTTTTGCAGTAGAAGCACTCAGTTTCAGGCTTAGGTCCAGACTTGGGCTTCTTCACTTGAGCAACAACTTGCTTGCCGTTCTTCTTGAAGTTCCCCTTCTTCCCTTTGCCCTTTTTCTTGAAACTAGTGGTTTTGTTAACCATCAACACTTGATGCTCCTTCTTGATTTCTAACTCCGCAGCCTTTAGCATTGCGAAGAGCTCGGGAATTGTCTTATCCATACCTTGCATATTATAGTTCATCACAAAGCTTCTATAGCTTGGTGGCAGCGATTGAAGAACTCTTTGAATGACACTATCATCAGGAAGATTAACTCCCGGTTGAATCAAGTGGTTGTGGTACCCAGACATTCTGAGTATATGTTCACTGACAGAACTATTCTCCTCCATTTTGTAGCTATAAAACTTATTGGAGACTTCATATCTCTCAATTCGGGCATTTGCTTGAAATATTAACTTCAGCTCCTAGAACATCTGATATGCTCCATGATGTTCAAAACGTCTTTGAAGTCCCGATTCTAAGCCGTAAAGCATGGCACACTGAACTATCGAGTAGTCATCAGCTTTGCTCTGCCAGATGTTCATAACGTCCGGAGTTGCTCCTGCAGCGGGTCTTGCACCTAGCGGTGCATCCAGGGCATAATTCTTCTGTGCAGCAATGAGGATAATCCTCAAGTTACGGACCCAGTCCGTGTAATTGCTACCATCATCTTTCAACTTAGCTTTCTCTAGGAACGCACTATAATTCAAGGGAACGGTAGCACGGGCCATTGATCTACAACAACATAGACATGAAAAAACTATCATGTACTAAGTTCATGATAAATTAAAGTTCAATTAATCATATTACTTAAGAACTCCCACTTAGATAGACATCCCTCTAGTCATCTAAATGATCACGTGATCCATATCAACTAAACCATGTCCGATCATCACGTGAGATGGAGTAGTTTTCAATGGTGAACATCTCTATGTTGATCATATCTACTATATGATTCACGTTCGACCTTTTGGTATCAGTGTTCCGAGGCCATATCTGCATATGCTAGGCTCGTCAAGTTTAACCCGAGTATTCTGCACGTGCAAAACTGGCTTGCACCCGTTGTATGTGAACGTAGAGCTTATCACACCTGATCATCACGTGGTGTCTCAGCACGACGAACTGTAGCAACGGTGCATACTTAGGTAGAACACTTATACCTTGATTTTTAGTGAGGGATCATCTTATAATGTGTCAGTGTACAAAATTAGGGGCCCTTCTTTGTACCCCTTTACTTGTGCACGGGCAGTTTGAGCCGCACCTACGACCACACTTAGTGGGGCAGGGGAAGGAAGCAAAGACACAAGACTACCAGAGCCGTGCTCAGGACCAGAAGCATGAAGAGCAGAGGGGCGAGGTGAGACTCCCCCGACAAGGCCCTTGCCGGGGCGGCCTTCACGGCCCCGGCAAGAGCCTTGCCGGGGCAACTTGCCCAACACCAACGGGGTCGCCACCCTTGGGCCTGAGAGTTCCGATACCATCAACCAGATTAGAACCAAGGCTCGGGAGGCGCCTCCATGGTGGCATGCAGTTCTTTGTGAAGACAAAGGGCCAACAAGGCCTAGATAAGAACCAGAAAACTAGGCGACAACGAGGATCCTTGCCGAGGACGCCCACGAGGCCCCGGCAAGGCTCCTACCGAAGATACTTACGAGGCCCCGGCAAGACTCTTGCCGAGGGCGCCCTCAAGGCCCCAGCAAGACCCTTGCCGGGAATATCAGCAAGACCGCGGCAAGGCCTTGCCGCCCCGTCGCCGCCCCAGCTCAGCGGTCGGTCCACCAACTAAGCAGGTACCCACGTGGTAGTACGTGGCTCCTGGGCCAACTAGTCAAGCACCTACGTGGAGGCATGCAGATCTTCGTGAAGACCCTGCCACCACACCAGCTCAGCAGCCAGCCAGCCTACATGGCGCTGCACGCCTCGTTGGCCTGGACGCATGTCGGAGCAAGGTGAAGCGGCGACGGACGGGACGGGCATCGTTACCGTCCCCGATAAAGTAAGAGGACACCTAAGTAGCGCATTTAATGCGTTTCGTCCTGTAATGTCAGGCGATAAGCTTGTACACTGTACAACTTTCCACCTCTTGTGTGCCACTGTGGCAGCCTCTTTGACTATAAAAGGAGGCCCGCGGCGTACTGAGAGAGGATTCGGCCTTTTTGGCCCCGGCATGCTTTGTAGCTAGTCCAAGAACACCGGATAAACACAAGCCAGCAGGAGTAGGGTTACGCATCACTTGCAGCCCGAACCTGGGTAAATTTCCCGTGTTGATCTCTTAAACCCGCTCTTTCCACAGCCCCGCGCCCGCCGACCGTAGAAGGGATTCCCCGTGATCCCATAGGTGTCGTTTCCACCGACTTGTTTGGCACGCCAGGTAGGGGTGCGTGAGCTGTGAAAATCCGGTTTGAAGGTCAGCACATCGACTTCATCATCACCATGGCCCCCAAGAGAAAGGGGATCACAGCGATCGGCTCGCCCGGAGCCGGCCCATCCGCGCCCGCGCGGCAGGCGACCGGGTGGCCACGGATGGGTTCGGAGACGTGGCCCATGAGCATCCACGACACTCTGGTGATCGGAGCCAGGCGAGCCACGTCGTTCGAATCCGAGACGACGAGCCGCGCACTACTTGGTCAGGGGGCGGGGCCGTGCTACCCACGGGCGGCGCGGCAACCTCTACGGCGCCCCAGCTGGCACCCGCGCTGCGGCTTGAGCGATGCCGCGATGTCGGAGCCCCCGGGCACCACCGCGGAAAGAGCCCTGTGCGTCACTCGCAGGACGCAGCAGGCCGGCGTGCGCGCTCGTACGCCGGCGGAAGCGGTGTGCGACCGCGAGACCGTGACGGAGCCCTTTCTAACCTGGTTAGATGCTGGAGTGCGTCACGGTCTACGCAGCTCTCGCCGCCGCCCACGCCAGCAGAAGCGCTGGCGCGCGTGCAACTGCTCCTTGACTTCCCCCTGCTGCGGAGAAGCTTGACGAGTGGAGGGCCACCATCCAAGTCTTTGCCGTCGAGCCCCAGGCTCCGGCATGGGCGCAGCCCACCGTCCATTTCCTCCAAACAGGGGAGCTTCCTGAGGAACAAGAAGAAGCAGAGAAAGTAGCCCATCGGTCCAGCATGTACCAGTTCGTGGATGATGCCCTATACAGAAGGAGACCGAACGGCGTGAAGTTGAAGTGCCTTCCTCGGGAAGACGGACTGAGCCTGTTGGCAGAGATACATGGAGGCATGTGTGGCTCCCACATAGGGTCAAGAGCCCTTGCCGGTAAGGCATTCCGGCAAGGTTTCTTCTGGCCCACCGCTCTCCAGGATGCGACGACATTAGTAACCAAGTGTGAAGCGTGCCAGTTCCATTCAAAGAAGCTTCATCAACCAGCCCAAGCCCTTCAAACAATCCCTCTTTCCTGGCCATTTTTGGTCTGGGGGCTCGACATACTGGGCCCCTTTCCCCGCGCTGTCGGGGGGCTTTGAGTACTTGTACGTCGCGATCGACAAGTTCACAAAGTGGCCGGAAGTGGAACTAGTGAGAAAGGTGACAGCACAGTCAGCCGTCAAGTTCTTCAAGGGGCTAGTCTGCCCTTTTGGTGTGCCCAACAGGGTCATCACCAACAACGGCACACAGTTCACAAGCCGCACCTTCATGCAGTACATTCAGGATCTCGGCAACAAGGTTTGTTTTGCTTCTGTTGCTCATCTCAGAAGTAACGGCCAGGCTGAGAGGGCGAACGCAGAAGTGTTGCGGCTCCTCAAGACCAGACTTTTGACAAGCTACACTGGTGCAGAAGGCGCTGGATTGATGAATTGCCAACAGTTCTTTGGTTGATCAGAACGATGCCAAATCGAGCCACTGGCCAGACACCCTTTGCCCTGGTATACGGGGCAGAAGCAGTTCTCCCCACGGAACTCATATACGGGTCGCCTCGAGTGCTCGCTTATGATGAGCTTGAGCAAGAGCAGTTGCGCCAAGAGGATGCGACGCTCCTTGAGGAAGATCGTCTTTGGGCTGCTGTGCGAGCCGCTCGCTACTAGGAAGCCTTGCGCCGCTATCATAGCCGCAAGGTTCACGCCCGAAGCCTTGAGGAAGGCGACCTTGTTCTTCGGCGAATTCAATCGGCCAAGAATTCAAACAAGTTGACGCCGAAGTGGGAAGGCCCTTATTGGGTAATACGAGTCACCAGGCCCGGCGCAGTCCGCCCGGAGACCGAAGATGGCATTCCAGTGAGCAATTCCTGGAATATCGAACATCTTCGCAAGTTTTACCCCTAAGGCACGGTTGCCAGGAGCCCCGGCCACCCCCATTTTGTAATAGCCTTGCCGGCAAGGCATGTAACCCTATGTACAAAGCCAGGCGCAGACCCTGAGCATAAATAAATGAAGAGTTGGCGCCCTAAGTTTTAGCATGCATGCTAGGTTGAGTCTCTCTCTGTGTTAGGGTCGATAGTGCTTAGCGGCGACTAACCCCTAGCATAGAGGTTGAGTGTGCGTCTCCATGTTCCTTCCCGTCCTTTCTTTTTGGTTTGCAGGATGCGCGGGCGTTTCTGCTGAGCTGTTTGGGGGAAAGGAAACAGGCCGACGCCCGAACCCCGGCAAGCCAAGGTTTCCGGGGGCTACAGATCCAGAGATCCGACCACGGCAAGCCCAGGTTGCCGAGGGCTGCAGAATCAGATAAGTCTTTCGTCCCCCACTCTACACTTCCGTATGGAACTTGAACGTACGAAGCTTCGCTCACTCTTATACCGCCGTGCTCCCTCTTTCCCGTGGCCAAGAACCTTTCTTTGGGCCAGAACTTGGTTGTAGCGCGGTGGAAAGGGAGCAGACGAAGGGCCTAATCCTACTTTGCCCCTACCTCCGCCAAAAGGCATGAGTGTAGTCGAGCTATAGAGCGGGAGGATGGCAAGGTCTGTTGCCGGGTGACGATGTTTATTTTTAAGATAACAAGGATTCACCCCTTGGTGTGGGCCTCGCTCGCGCATAAAAGAACACAACAAACACCCCTTTTCTTCATTAATACGTTGTTAACAAGTACAATTCATATGGAATGAGAACTTGAGAAAGGGGATTACAAGGTTTAAGTCTGACAAATGCCCGCAGGCTTAAAAACTAAAAAAGGATAAGATGCCCGTAATCCCTTTCTTGTCCCTCTCCTCAGGAAACGGACCAGGATAAGCAGGAGGGCAAAAGGAGTGCCTAGGTGAGGTACGAGTAGCAGAAGACACCAAGAGAACATCGCAGTGGCCGTCCAGAAGAGGGCAGGCGATGATGGTGCCGTGAAGAAGACGAAAGATGAGGCAGCGGGCCGGCAATAAGCGACGAAGGCGTCGGTGCCATTGTACTCCGAGTTGACGGCCCGCCACCCGCCTTCTTCATCTTCTCCGGCCTTCCAGCGCAAGCCACCAGAAGTGGCGACCCTGAGAAGTTCAAGGAGCTGGCGGTGCAGATGGTGGTGCTGGCGGCGTCACCCAGGGACGGTGTGTCCGACGCCTAGTCGGACCCGTCATCCTCCCGCCCGCTACCCTCGTCGTCGCTCTTGCTTTCCTCCTCGTCGCTCTCGCCCGAGGAGGAGCTTTCGTCATCGGTCGAGCTCTCCGCACAGCACCCTAGCCTGTGTCTTGAGCGCCCAAAGACCTTGACGGAGAGCAGGTCGCTCTCCGCTAGCCTGAAGTAGAGGACGTGCCCATCCATCAAGCAATGGGCACGTGCGAAGGTTTTCCAGCCCCGACGAAGGAGCATCACATGAGGGACGGGAAACCTCGTGTTCACCCACATGTCGCCGTGGCAACACCCCTTCATGTGAAGCCTCAGCCTCGGTGGCCGGTCGATCTTCAGCACCCTCGCGAACGCCTCGGGAAGGCGAAGGTGGCTACGCGGCGGCCCACACAGATGCAGAATAAACTCCAGCGCTGTGTCCCCAACATGCCCGCTCGACGAAGTAGGAGGAGATGGTGGAGGAGATGGAGACGACGCGGGCATCCCCCTTCCACACCCACCTCTGCCTCGACCACCTCTGCCTTGGCCGCCTCGCCGACCGCGGCCCTGTCCGGCACCCCTGCCTCGAGCGTGGCCTTCGGCTTGGGCATCTGAAGCCAATAATCTTGTTCAGATCAAAACTATTCATTTGGATATATAAGATCTTGACAGAATCCAGCACCATTGATAGGTCATCCATGGAGAAACTCTTCATTGAGCATAGAACATAATATTAGTACAAAATGTGCACTCCAAGATGATATATAAATTATGCGCAGAAATTTAAAATGCAGCTTATGGTTACAAGTGTAGATGATAATATAAAGTACCTGAAGAATTGTGGAGCCAAACACCATATTGAAATGAGCACAGAGATCATGTATTACACCCAAGGTCTCCAGGTTAGGCGCAGAGAGGACGGTTATTTGCAACGGTGAATAACTAGAATCAAGGATCAACCTTTGAAGTGAAGGGGCATCTTGGATGATGAGCTGCCTTCCGTCAAAAGAAATTCCAATTCTTACAAGGTTAGGCGACTCTATTTGGAGACAACCGATTCTAACTGTGAAAACAAGCACCAAGCACTCCAGCGCAGGGCAACTGGAGTGGATGATGCTGTGCAATGAGGCCTCCGATATACGAACCCGCACAAGTGAAAGTTTCTTGAGAAATGGGAGTCGAAGGTTTAGTACCAGATTGTCTGGTAGGTAGCACAACGCAAAGGTGGCGGTGTGGAGAGAGGACGAAAACCGCGAGATGGACATCGGTGCTGAGGGCACAAGTTCATGGCGTTCGGTATGTGGTATGTGATTTCCAGGGGAATAGTAGAACTCAAGCAGCTGTAGTTATGTGAATTCAGGGGATTTCAGCCAGGCGTCCACCGTGCAGGGCATGGTATGCTTGCTCAGGTAGCATGACGGGATGCGGAGGCTTTGAACGTTGCCCTAGTGGGAGGTGATGATGGCTCTGGGGATTTCAAAATCATTGAAAAGAGATAGCTGACGACAGTCGAGATTAAGGGGCACGACGCGCCATAGAGGGCGCCACCGAATTGAGAGGACTTGGGTGCGGCAGCAATCCTTGGTGGGGAGAAGCGAGATGATCTCCCCAAGGACGGCGTCCGGGAGATCGCTGATGCGGTCCACCCGAGATTCTACGGGTTCCTGGGATCCGGTGGGGGCGGGGTCGCCGCTTCTCCCCGCGCTGCCGGGTGCGAGATCTACAACAGGCGTCGCCGCTGGCGGGAGCCTCACCTTCTTGGCGCTGGGGTTAGCCGACTCCATTTTCCTCGAGGGCGTCGCGTCGCGCTCACGGATTTGAGCAGAGTAACAAATGACGAGCCTAGTTGTAGTGCAAGCGAAGAAGAAGGCGAGCTGGGGGTTTTCTGTAGGAGTGAGGAAGAAGGGGAGTTGGGGTTTTCTGTAGGAGTGAGGTGAGGAATTTGGGGGTACGAGTGGAGCGAGCTGACGTGAGGTGGGTGGGAGCGAGGAGGAAGAAGAGCACCCAGTGTGGATGGGCTTTTGAATTGATTTTACTATTTACTAGTGTGGATGGGCTGTTTTGTCTTGGGCCCAGAGAAACAATTACTACTAGTACAATGGAGACACTCTACAGCTACCCAGAAAAACAATTACTACTAGTACAGTGGAGACACTCTACCGCTTCTGGCTCCTCCTAGGTCATTGAAACGTCTCCCTCTACTGAATGTCGTTATACTTTTGTTCACCGACATGCGGGCCATGCAGCACGCGGGCCCAAATGCCATCCACCAAATTAGAAGGCAGTATGCAGGCGGAGAGTCACCCCGGTCGTAGCGCAGCAGTAACGAGCCATCGTATCACAAAACCCCACCTCCCCGCAGTCTAAGTTTAACGGACGAAGCAACCATCATTTCACTCTTCGCTGAATCCCCTTCTCCCTCACCGTCTTCAAGAAAGGCAACACTCGCATCTGCCACTGTTCTTCTCTCTGAACGGAGGGAAGGTAAGCGGATCCGTGATGTTGGTATATTTTCGTTCAGAGAAAAAAAAGAACTTTTGCAAAGCAGTAACCGATCCTCACTCTCTTTTTTGTTTCATTGTCATTACGATTGTGTTTTCCTTTCAGTGGTCTCCTAGTATTCATCAGTTTCATGATGGAACAAGGAGAACCAGGCAAAGATCTACTGATATTGGAGCAGATGCGGGAGGCTGATCCCCACGAGACAGAGAGCTCCAAGAAGATGGAGGCAACCACCGAGCTGACCCTAGATACGCTCACGGCCACTACTGAGATGGTCAACGCCCCGTTTGAGGTTACAGCCCCCGTGGCACTGCAGGAGCAGTTTTCCCCCTTCGAGGATGTGTCCCCCCCCCCCCCGCTGAGCTGCCCAAGGTGATTTCCTTCTTTGCCGATCTCGATTGTGGTTTTTCATCTAAGTATGTGGTGATTTTTTTAGAAAAGGAAGTATGTGGTGATTAATAATGCAAAATTTTATTAGCTTCGATGCCATGCTATACATAGTGGTTTAAATAACTTGTGTTTCTTATACTGAAAAGTAATTCATAATTTGTTTCTATTTCAATTAGAGCCCTAATGCAGACAAGGATTGTGTGGTTGTACATGTCACTCGCTATGAGGCGGACGACCTGAATATACGCACTGGGAAAACAGAGTTCTTAGGCTGTTGGATCCTGGAAGCCATTTGCGGTTATACCAATGAAGAGTTGTATTCCAGCCTCACTGTTGTCAGGCGTGTTGTCCAGGGTGTACTGAAGCACAAGAAGTTCAAAGCTACTCCTTCGTTTGTGAGGCATACTGTTCTTGTCAAGCTTACGCAGGAAGATGACGTGGCATGCCTCCACAAACAAGTTTATCAGTGGCAAGGCCACAAGGTTGTCTTCATGAAGGTTCACAGGATTGAGCTGCTGCGGGACGTCCTCGATGATGTTCATGGCAAGGTCCGTCTTGTGTCCAGCCCAAATTAGATCGAGGCATGAAATAGTTGCCCCAGCTAGTGTTTAATAGTAGTTTGAATTGTGTCTAATTATCCGAACCTTGCCTGTTATCGACCCCTCTGGGGCTATTACTCTGTTTGAATCCGTCTATGGGAACTGCTGCTACTTTTGTGTGCCCGTGAATCATGTGAGAACCATCGTAATTGTTGCCGAAACAGATGCGTCCTCACTAGTTTTTTCATGAATATGGCATGGTAAGACATAAGTTGTCACGGTTTATCATACGAGTAGTGTGTGTTTTGATGAAATAGAGCAGTCGTTCGAGAACTGTGCGCCGACGTATACATAAGTACTTGTAAACACTGGTGGTGCTACCCCACTTGTAAGCAGTTGTGCAAAACACAGCACATTGGCTCAGCTCGCTTCAACACTAGGCTATCGACCGGCTAACAATCAACAATTTGCTGTCTGACATATAATCAACTATGTATCTTGTTACAGTGGTTCATGCAGTTAATTGAGGCCACAATGTAATAAATTCCAAATGTTCACACGCTAGTCCAGCGCTCATGTGGATGTCTCACATTAAACTCGTCTTCATAAAAAACTTGAAAAGCATAAGTTAAGCAATTTTATACATCTCAATGATTCATAGAACATAACAAACATATACTAGTTCATAGCAAAAGACAAAGTTGTGAGAAGGTTTACAAATCAGGAAAAACAAGCAAGGCTTCTCTGAGCAAAGGGCCTCCCGGCAGGCTTAAATTTCCTGGAGTTCACTCTGGTTTTTTTCTTGTTGCCACCATTCAGGGTTAGGTTCCAGAATAACCAATTATAATTGTGGTCTCAGCT
The DNA here is from genome assembly GCF_002575655.3 of Aegilops tauschii subsp. strangulata. Lineage (NCBI taxonomy): Eukaryota > Viridiplantae > Streptophyta > Magnoliopsida > Poales > Poaceae > Aegilops > Aegilops tauschii. The sequence goes on from NC_053037.3 coordinate 169,454,331, forward strand.
GGAATGCTGAACTGAACCATGCAGTGTACTGACTAGCTGAAATGCTTGTGCATTCCACTAAATTTAAGCACCGCTATTTGCAGAAATAAGCAGACCACAATGCCTCTTGTCCGCGCACCTGTCCAAAAAACCGCCGTGCAGCCGTGCCAGCTAGTCCTCGGTCCATGGATGAACCGGTAGAAAGTGCATTCCGGACTAGGATGCAGTTGTTTTCGCTCGTCCCTGCACTGCAATCAGGAAGTAAAACGTACGAATCAGCTTCTTTTAGATTGCGTTGGTCATTCTACCTTAGTTACTAGTACCAATGTAGGGATACCTTGAAGACGGGAGGTTAGACGACGACAACGAGGGATATCCATCTCATTTTGCGCAGTTGTACTAAAACTGAGGTGTGTGCTTTTGATTGCGCGGATAGAAACGATGCGGAGACAGACATCCCGAAACGATATGGAGACAGACATCCCTGTTTGCGCAAATACGAAATACGGTTATTTAAACAGTGACATATATTACTACTTTCCCCCGTTTCCTCTTAGAACCAAGTCCTAGATTCATGCTACAGCTTTCCCACTTTCTTCCCTATTTGAACCAACGCTCTGAGTCGACTGTATGAACTAGCTTTACTTCTAATAATAGTAGAAGTCTAGGTGGCTTTGGAACAGCGGACGGAAGTAGAAAAGGATCCACACAAAGGGAGCTGGGGCAGTAGAGCAAGGCAGGTTTCGAAGGAATATATACTTGAGGGTCGTCGGCATGTGGCAAAGACGGCGTCGGGAGGCCGCATCTTGGCCACAATACCGCAGGGAGGAAGACGGGGTCGGAGGCCCTCCCGAGCCGGTGCTCTCTCGGAGAGAACGACACGGCCGTCGATCGGGACGCGCGGGCAGCCATTGGTCTCCTCCCTCGCCGCCGACGACAGCGTGAACGATGCACCTACACCCCTGCCCCGGTCGAGGTTGTCCGGCCGGATTTGTGACCAGCCGTGAGCTGAGAGAGAGTGTGGCCGCCTATGTGTTGCTTAGATCTGGAGAGCATGAGAGAGTGAACGAGAGGAACCCTAGTAAAGCAAGCGCTCAGGCTCCTGCTTTTATATATAGTGGAGTGATTTTGTTGTACCAGCTTCAAAAAAATGCGCTCCTACATGTACCCGCGAGTGGGTGTGAGAGAACTAGTGCGTGCGTGCACCGCTTCTCTTCGTGAGAGTACAATATACTATGCCCAAAGAACGTTCGCCGCAGAGTAATAGTATAAGTGTGTGACGTGTGAGCTAAAATAAAATGTGCGCGCCGTCTTTTGTTTTTTAGAAGTTCTGAGGGTAGGGTGTGAAGAGCACATATGTGCGTGACGTCTACCTGCAGATAGACGGTGGGTGCGACGTGCGAGTCTACGAGAGGACTCGGGAGAGTCGTGACTCGTGAGGGTGCGTGTGCATAAGAGAGAGGGGGGCACGTATCAATGCAATGCATGTGTCCGTAAATCATTATCCGACAAATGTTCGCCACAAGCCTTTTCCTGACGAACGCCGTAAGAACCGTTAGATCGGCATCCAACAGTGTCAGTTTTGCCATGTCATTTAACAGAACAGCCACTGCTCCTACACACAAATCTTCCACGTGAGTGTTAGCAACTGCCGTATGCTCCCTCCGTTCCGAAATGCAGTGCATATAGCTTTATTGAAAATTCGAACCTCACAAACTTTTACCGAGTTTTCGTGTACCAAATTGCACATGTAGAATACCATGTATATATCATTTCATTCATCTTCGAGAGGTAACTATAAAGATGGGTGAGGAGTCTACAAAGAAAGACCATCGTATCACCCGCAGCAATTTCAAGCATCCTTTAGTGTCGAGGAATATCATAGGAACTCTATATGATATGATTTTTATAGGATTTTTTCCTTTAGAGCCAATTGGTTCATAGGAATAGATTCATATACTCCACATTTCAAAGGAAATAAACATGATATCATTTCTATAGCTTTAGAGCCACTTGGTTCATATGAATGGATTCCTATACTCCCTTAATTTCAAAGGAAAATAAACATTAGCGTATATTCAATAGAAAAGTTCCTATGATATGAACCAAATTACATCTCTTTTCTAATCCCTCCTCATAGGAATTGAGATACATGTCATCTCTAGATTCAATAGAAAAGTTCCTATGATGTGGACCAAATGACATCTCTTTTCCAATCCCTACTCATAGGAATTGAGATGCTCCATGTCATCTCTTTCCCTACAACTTCCATGTATACATCTTCTATTCCTAAATAGATAGTACAACCCACTAGTAGCTTTTTTCCAAAACATGCAACTATGGCACAAGAACTATATAGTGTGCCAATAACTTTGAAAGATGCTCGCTGGATGAAGCTAACCCGATAGTGCAGAGATAGGCAAATCCGAGCACTACTGGCTGTTGGATATCATCAACATTCCACCAGATCTACCACATGTACAATTTAGAAGACTCCATGGTTGAACTTAAGCATAATGCACAAACCTCAAAACACAAGCACTTCTCCTTTGTTCTAGAATCTTCTGTATCATAATTGATTATTTTTTTCTAAATGAATTGCCATTATTTGTTTTTTACTTTATGATTTACAATGCACAACCCCATGAATCTTAACATTTTATAAAACTAATTGATTTTGAATGAGATGAACTATAAGAACTAAACGAACATCTACATCATGCATATATGACTCAAAGCTTTACATGCTATAGTGTGTATTTATTCGTAATTTGGTTTCGAAATCTCATGCGTTCAATACATGTGTACCTTACTAGTTTTGAGTAGAGTAGCAAATTTCACGCGGCCCCGGGTATATCAAAATGTAGGGCCCATGCATCATTGCCTTTCGGTCGAACCTACGTCCACAATTTTTTGTACGTACTATATCTCCACTGGTCTCCGAACCCAAAATGCTGCCTCGTTCCCATAAAACCAAGCGGCCCACACATATTTAAGGCGTCGACTCAAACCCGTTTACTACGATGTGGCCCCGCACGCCGTAGTACTCCTACAAACCCTACCGCTGCACTCATCATCGGTTTTCTTCAAGAGGACGAGGGAGAAGCCGATTTGTAGTGGAGGCGCTTTAAAAAAAGGATCTGTAGTGGAGACCCCTACCCTAGGGTGCCCTAGGTAGCTGCCGCACGCATCATCGTTTTCTCTTTTCTTTATGCTCTTGCGCCCTAGAGTGAAATGATGGTTGCTTCATCCGTCCAGCTTAATGCGGGAAAGGTGGGGCTTTGTGATTTGACCCCTCATCGCTCATTTTCTACTACTGCGGCGCTACGACCGGGGTGCCTCCAATTCCAACACCTGCTCCGAACTGTAATTTGGTGCATCGCACGTGGAACAAGACGGTGGATGAGCCACATGTCGGCCAAAGGGGTCCTGTTAAGTGTGTCGCCATTTCGTGTGCGGACTGACCCTGCTTGGGTTGCTACGCCAACACGACAGGAGCAGCCTACCACATGGTTTTGCTCCTTGGTGAATCCCGACTATATTGATCTAGAAAGATACGTGCTGAACTACCCTCTCTGTCTCGGTTTTTTTATTTTTAGGCGTCTCGGTTTATAGGGCCTGCCTGTAGTTCTAGGTCATCCATTTGACTAACTAAATATGAGTTACTATGTCTCAAAAAGTATATCATTGGATTCATTAGCGGATGTAGTTGTATTTAAAAGTCGAGGGCGAGGCTTTTCCTGCGCGGTAGGCGGGGCAGTTCCGCCTAGTCGGTTCGACAGAGACGCGAGAAGACGAGGTAGTAGGCTGCTGCAAACGTAGGGCTGTGTGATTTGACAGCGAGTTACTGCTGGACAGGTGGGGCCCCGTGATTTGACTTGCCATTATCATTTTAACTACGGCGCTACGACCGGCGTGAGTCTCCCGATTCCTGACCACCTCCATACAAGTGCCTCTCCCAATGCTCCACCATGTAGTAGAGGCTGGCTCTTGCATGAGAGCCCACTTCTCCACTTTTTCCTTGCCTCTCTTTCCTCCACATATGCAAAAATGCCATGTAAATAGCACTATTGTACTTACTTTTACTTGTTCCTACAGGTGCTTAAGCTTGCCACATAGGCATAAAGTCTGATGTGGCAAGTTAATCAAGAAGAGAGAGACTAGTTTGGTGACCCAAGGAAGAAACGGTGCTAAGCGCGTGTACCTAGGTGAAAAGACAATTTTGAGTCTATAGCTAATTAAATGAAGCAAACTTAGCAACACCATTTCATTGGAAGAGGTCACTCCTTGACAAATGCAATAAATACTAGTACTCCCTGTGTCCCATACTATAAGAACGTTTTTGGCACTACACTAGTGTCAAAAACGTTCTTATATTATGGGACGGAGGGAGTACGAAGAAAGAGATAGAGAGGAGTAAAAAAAATACACTTATAGCCAACCTTGTTGTAGTATGAGTGACTAAGTGATGACTATGTATGACATGCCCACATCAGATAGCCTAACGCACCATGTTAAATCTCCAAGGGCGCGACCGCGCGAGCGACGCGATGGTCGTGGTAGGCCCGACCATGATACGGGCTGCTGGCAGCCCTTGGATCTGAGATCAAACGGTCGCATGCTAAGTTGCTGAAAATTTGCAGAATAACCCTCCAGGATAGGATATTCACCCATAGGTCTAGAATCACGCCATGCAACCGTTCGATCTCAGATCCAAGGGCTCTCAGAAGCCCGTATCATGGGAGAATGGAAAGCCACTACCCTGCCGTTCGCACGCTGGCAGTTCGCTCCTACTCGTTCCCGCACGTCCTTCAATACTACGGCGGTTCGCTCCTAGTCCTCCCATCCATTCACATTATGACAGTTCCACTGATCCTAACCCTCCTCCCAAATCCATGGCGTCCCAAATCTCCACGATCGGCGGTGATTACAAGGTTAGAACCATCACTGGCGATGAGTTCGACGTCATCTACACCCGTTCTTCCGCGACGGTGAAAGGATGCCTTTCTTGCTTCAGACGCATGTTCGAAAACTCAGATGATGAGTGGGTCGCTGGGCTAGATGTTGAGTACACCACAGTCCTGGGACGAGAGAAGGATTATAAGGACGAAGAGAGGAAGAAGCCCGCCGTGATCCAGGTTTGCGTACATAATGTTTGCTTGGTCTACCACATATGCCATGCCGACGTTGAGTGCCAGGATTTTAAGAACTTCCTCAAGGTCAAAATAGTGAAATTCGTTACTGTAGACTTTAAGAACGACCAAGAAGTCCTGGGTCGGATAGGCCTCGTTGTAGGCAACCCCTTCGACCTCCTGAAGAATCGGCTGGTACCCTCTCATCAACCTTCAATGCTGACCATGGCAGGAGCCATGGTTCATCCTTCGTACCGTAAACTGGAGAAACCTCATTACACGTTTCATCGTCATGCATGGCAGCGGAATGTACTAGATATAGACCACATCCACTACGCTGCAATGGATGGCTACCTTTGTTTCCATATCTACAAGGGTTGGATGAAGAGCAACAGCCAAGTGTGCGGTTCAAGCAAAGAAGTATCGGCCAAGAGGAAGAGGGACAAGGACGAAGTCGAGGACGTGGACGAGGAGTCCGAGTAAGGTGGCAGTGTTGTTGCTCATGGTGGTTCTAAACTTCTAATGCAGTGTCTACCGGATTAGTTGCATAGTTTAATTTCAGGTGTGCTTAGTTTAATTTGAGGGGTGTGTTGTGCTGAGCCCCCAGCAGAACTATGTTATGTTTCTTCTCGTTACTTTAACTCTTCAGTATGTACATACTACTAGTATTTCTTTAATAGAATTTAGCACCCCAATTAAGCACGTACTAGCTTTTTTAGTAGTACTATATGCATAATTTGGCGACGAGCGCTCTCTATATGTACCACCTTTTTTTTAATTTCAATTTTTGCTCCATGGCGCAATCCATCGATAGTACTACTGTACAAAAGTATACATTTTTTAAAAGGCTAGAGTACTGTTCATCACATATATAGCCAGTTAAATTCTCAACCTAGAACGACGTGCATGCCATGTAGTAAACCGATACGGAGGAAGTATAGTAAAAATGAGGTGATTTTACCGAGCGATCGGCGGGGGAGCATGGCCTGTCATGCGGTCCCACGTGTCATGATGTACCAAGGCCATGCGCGTGTCCCTCTTGAGGCAGAAGCAATACTACGTGGTTTGAGATGATGGCGAACCGAAGTGTGAAATAATGGTTGCTTCGTCCGTCTGGGAAGGTGCGGCATTGTGATTTGACGTCTCATTGCTCATTACTACTACTGGGCCGGTACGAGTGGGGTGCATCCCCCCTGCTGTTCTGCATTGTTATTTGGTCCTTGACACGTCGACCCGGTTGCTATATGTCCCACATGTCGGCGATAGGAAGTACATAATTCATGAAAGGGAGCGTCGACGGAGGAGTATAGTACAGAATTCATGAAAGGGAGCGACTTAGTTTTGGAAAAATCTGTTTTCACGGAGTACATACCCACTAGGGTTTATAGGGCTCATCTAAAAAACATTCGTTTTTCCGTTTGATAAGTCTCAATTCTACTATACTAGTAGTAGTACCATTACATGTTGGATTTCAAGGTGCATTAGATCACCCGACGCAAGCAGTGTCAAGAGGAAACTAACCAATGCATGTACAAGTTCATGGAAATTTAGTGGTCATTCATGCATTCATTCTAATTAATGCCTCGGTAAACATAACTTCTTGAGAAAAACGAGCGTACTAATTACTTGTGCAAACTACGAATTTAATTCGACCACTCACCGTCTACCTTGGTTGGAGAGATTTTGAAATTGAGCCATAAACTGAAAAGGAGGGAGTAGTAACTTTTGTCTCGATTAGTATTTGTGGCCTTGTATAGATGCAAAATGTATTTTTTATAGTGGCCTTGTATAAGTAAATGGAGGGAGTACTAACCAAAGTACGTAGTAGGGACGAGGAGTAAACAGAGGGAGTAGTAAAATTTTCTCCTCGTGCTGCGAGCCACCGCGCGCGTGGGCGAGGGAGCGGGCGTAAAGGCGTACAGTAGTAGTAGTACTTCTACTACTATTCGTAAGCAAGCTTTACCTCATCCTGCGAGCCACCGCGCCCGTGGGCGGGGGAGACGGCGTACTAAGCAAGCTTCTCCTCGTTCTGCGAGTTGACGGGACACATCAAAAGTACTCCAGTGTATAGAGCCTTGCCTCTAAGGTAGGCCCCACATGGTTTGCCTCTTTTTTTTAATTTAACATAATGCGTCAAGTTGCAATTTGTTTGTTCACCCGTGGTAGACGATCCTCCCTCCACCAAGTGGACAACCAGTACACGTGCCAAATTACCACGTGGGCTGCCTTTTTCGTATAGAAATGAGCTCCACCGTGTACCCGCGCGGGTGTGGTTGGGAAAGAGATGGGAGTACGTGTGCCGTGCGTGCACCTCTTCTCTTCGTGCACGTCCCCCACCTACGTGGGTGTGTGAGAGAGAGATACAAACCTAGACATAATGCGCCGTCCATCCCCATGCCTCCGCCCAGTCCGACCAGCAGTCACCACCACGCCCCACTCCTCCTCACCTTATCTCTCATCTTTCTCCCTCCATTTTTATATACAAGGGGCCACAATCAAAATTACAATTTGCAGATATACAAGGCCACTAACACTAATCGATGCAATATTAATGGTGTTTGCCTCGTGGTACTAGCAAAGGAGGACATTAATTATCCCTTGCATGCATGCGGGAGTTTGTAAAAAAATGCATCTTGATGTTCCGTGCAATGCACGGGCATCTTGCTAGTCCATGAAAACAACACATGGCAAAATTCCACGGCGAACGAGGGATTTGAATCTGTTGGGAGGGGCTGTTTGGATCTTGCCCGGGGTAGCCAAAATATTGGCGACCCTTTTGTCCACCGGTGCCTTGCCACTGATGAACGAGGAATGGCTCGGGTGCTCATGCTGTCATGCATCCTCCAGCGCGCACGTTGGAGACGAGCTCGCACGAGCTGTGTTTTTTTGTCCCACAACGCCGCCCGAGCCGCCCGCAGACCGATCGGCGACCCGCAAATTACGCCATCCAACCGTAGCCGCACACAATATGACAGCAACTCAACCAACCGGACGAAATTCACGCAAACACGTAGACAAACTGATATTTCATATAAACAACGACGGAAATCATATAAAATACCGGATTTTCATACAAACATGACGGATTTCATTACATTCAAATGAACTACGCGGTGCTAGTTCTGGACAGCACAGGTATATAATACCTGGCCTAAATGGTCGCTCGCTGATCGATTTGTGTTTCTCATGTCCGGCAGCACGATCACCGGACTGCCGGGAGCCCCGGAGGTATATGCTTCAGCGCAAAGGACGACTCGCTTCCCCACTGCCCAACTGATTTCATTGGCTGGTGCCGAAGATGATGGTAGCCGGCCCCGGTTCGAGTTCATCACCGGCCACTACTTCGCTATGGCCGGCACCGGCTCGAGTTCATCCTAACATTCCCCTCTTCCGTGGAGCCCATGCGGGGTCGACGAAGGTCCTCGCAATAAAAGGATCCGGCAAGACACCTGCTGTGTACGCCGGTGTCGCCTCCGCGGTGGCCTTCATGGGACCGAAGCGGCGGGGGCCTCCCGTGTTCTACTTCTCCTCGATGATGGCAGCGGACGCGAAGGTGCTGGCCACCGACTCGTCGCTCTCCGCGCACCCGGCTTCTGTCGCTGCTTGCATGGCGCGGCCGCTGGCATGGGAGTCTCGGCCACAGAAACGGGATACGCGGTACGAGGCATCGGCGTGGACTGCAGCAACGACGCCCGTGCGCCGCTCCTCGTCGAGCTGGCCTGGAGCGGCGAGTTGCCGAACCACGCGCCGGCTTGGGGCGGCAACTAGCTCCGTCGGGCGAGGGGAGGGAGGTGGATCAGCGAGCTGCATAGCTCGTATCCGGCAGGCTACCCAGCTGGCTTAGATGCGAAATAACTACTCTTCGTAAGCCATTGTAAGAGTGGACAAAATGGTGGAGGAGATAGGGGAGCGGCGGAGGTGTGCGATTCTTGGCCGGCGTTTGGCCTCGTTTAAATAGGAGATTAAATAGATGGCGGACGGGAGGAGCTCGGCCGGCGTTGCGTTTAACGCCGGCCCGGTCATGAACGGACGTGTGTCCAGAGTGGGTTTCTCGGCTTCCTCACGGGCGGGTTTCATGGAGGCGTTTGAATGCGGCATGGAGGCGTGTTCAGCCGGGTGTGCCGCGAGTGGCGCCCTCGACTTTGACCTAGGACACCGCGCCATTCTTCAACTGACGTGTGGGCTCTTTGGGTGCATGGCCTGCATGTCAGTGACCCAACGCAGGCAGCGCACAGCAGAGGAACCTTTGGTGGGCCAGGGCGGTCAGAAGCGGGCATTTCATAAACTGATGATTGTTCATTGAGTGTGACGTCATCTTTTTCATATAGATAGGCCTAATATGTTGATAGCCCGTTCGATACGTTGTGATTCATAAAGACCGCTGCAAACATCAATGTTGTGCTTATCACAGATAAGATTGATTAATACCCGTAACAATCCATGTCCTTAACAAAGGGTGCATGCACGTATAGGTTGAGCGGGTGTCTTGCGTCGTGTGCTGTGTGCATGCAGGCGTGCGAGTGTTGCGTGCGTGCAAGGGTACGTTTCAGTGTTGCATGCATGGGTGCGTACGTGCGTGTGTCCGTGAGTGCATGTGTGCGTGTCAGTGTTGCATGCCAGCTTGCATGCGTGTGTACGTGTCAGTGTTGCACGCCTACATGCGTGCGTGTCTTGCGTGCGTGCATGTGTATGTGCGGGGTGAGGCTACACGTCAGTCGACTGACTTTTTCATCTCTGGTCATTAGATTTTCCAGCCGTTGGATACGAAATCAAGGGCCTCCAGTTTATCATCAAACTCCACCCCCCCTGAGCCGCCAGCCACCACCGGCCGAACCGCCCGCCCCCGCCGCCCGCGGCCGGCCCGCGCTCCCCGAAACGACTCCCCACCGCCGGTCCGCCGCCGCACCGGCCATCCCTCTAGCCCCCCCCCCCCCCGCCGAGCTTTTTCTCCGAGGATCCCCACCCCACCGCCCAATGAACACCCCCCCAACCGCCGGTGACTGCCAACCAAAGGTCTCACGACTTCGAATACCCACCGACCACTAATTTATTACCATTTCTGTCCTTCATATACGCGCTGACGGGTGGGTCCTATGGTAATGTGCGCTGCTGAATGTGGACCGTTTGACAGGTCAATTGATCGTGTTATCAACAAATTACGGAGCTGTATGGTGAGCCAGTGACCGTATGATCACCCTAAAATGTACTCCTATTTTATTAACACAGTACAGACTCAAACTACCATTTCTTTCTTTCATATACGGGCTGACAGGTGGGCCCCACGGTTACGCGCCCCGATGGTGCAACACTAGTTGCGCCGCGTGGAACGTGGTCAATTGATTGTGTCATCAACAAAATACGGAGTTGTATGGGTGAGCCAGTGACCGTATAATCATGATATGTATTTGTTTAACACGGTACAGACGGAAGGGCTCATATATACGCGCAAGCACTCACCACTATAAGCGCACACACGCGAACCCTACCCCTATGAGCACATTCGAGAGAGTGGGCCAACATATATGATCTTGAGATTTTACGAAGTCACCATAGGTGCCTCGTAGTCGAGTGGAACGTCTCCTCCCACTGAACGTACATCGCCGGAAAAATACTAAAATTAACACAAGATAAATGCGAGCACCGGGACTTTAACCTTGGTGGGCTCGAGAAACCACTGTCCTCTAACCATCCAACCACATGTTGGTTAGCACGACAAAATGTATGTGGTGACCGTGATGAGCTTATTCTGAAGTCCAGTGACCATATCGTGCTTTCGCTTCAAATACAATGACCGTAAGTGTCGTCAACAAAATACGGAGCACACGTCAAATGCAAAGTCCGTCAGTGTCATCAACAAAATATGGAGATGTATCGTGAGCTAGATACCATTGTACTATTGTATATGCTTATTTTCTTAGTGGCCGATTGCGTGTGTGGTGTGGTGGGCACATCATTTCTAGTTGTGGTGGGTCAACATGAAGACTCATGGGTCGGTTCCATCCCGCGCCACATATAGGTTGGACCGAGACGTGTTATACGAAGACCCATGTGGAGGACTCGGCGTACAACACGAAGCTACCAGAGTCGCGGAGGACTCTATCCCCACTGGTGATAAGCCGACTATATATGATTTGTAACCCTAGGCCCTTAGTATGTTATACAAGCTTGGGGGCTAGTTCGTCGATAGTATACACACACGCACAATGCCTGGTATTCACCTGTACTTTGTACACACCCCTATCACTAATATACAGTACCAGGAGTAGGCTGTTTCTTCAACTGCAAGGGTCCGATCCGAACTAGGGTAAAACTTTGCCTCGTATTACCATCCAGCCTAACAGCCAGGGGTATCCTACCGAATGATATGATGAAATCATATCTGCCAACTACTAAGAGAGAGGTGTGTCGGGGGGGGGGGCAGTGTGTGCGAGAGAGGCCTAAAGATAATGTGCGTGCAGGAGACACGTGGGCACATATATGTGCGTATAGAGGGCTAGTAGATACCGTGCATGTGTATATATGCATGTGAGAGAAATAGAGTTTTCCAACTGAGATTAGTGAAAAGAGTGGTACATAGTAGTCAGAAAGAGAGAGAGAGAAACAGAGAGAGCATGTGCGTGAGACACCCCGACACCCTGAGAGAGATTGTGAGCATGTGTGAAAGAGAAATGCCGATGCATATAAAGTGTGTGCACTTATGCGTTAGATAGAGAGATATATAATGCGTTTGTGAGAACGGGGCGAGGCATAGTGCATCTACGTGTAAAAGGCGGTTCTACGCATTAAATTAAAATATAAATGGCATTATTATTTTTGGATGAGATCATGAATTTTGCAAATTGCGTATGGACGAAAATCGGTCTATCAGACACCCATACTCTATTGAATTCTAGCATGTGCATGTGTTTATTTCATATTATCGATCCATAGAGTGAGAGCGGTTTGAAATATAGGCAATGGATGCTTTTGCAATTCATATATAAACATTAATTAGTGCACTCCATGTTGTTAGTGTGAAGCACTTTATACATTTGTCACTTGCATGGATACATTCCAAATTGCTAGCTACGAAATAGAACACATGTCGAATTCAACATAAAGGGGGTTTCGAAGATTCGAATTCATAGGAAGTGCATTCATCTATTTAAACCCGAGATAATGGCATTTGTAAATCAGATGTAAAAGGGGGCATCAATCTTTGTTGTGAGTTTGAACATGCTATATATATTCTTACGCATATCTAACTTTTTTTTTGCAACCAAGGAGATTATATCTGGAACCATGCATGAACTGAGGTAAGTTGCATATTTTTTAATATATACTCGTGTACAATGTATATTCAAATGTACCCCCTCCATTCCAAAATAATCGTAGCTTTAGGATTTTCAAGAGTAAAGATTTGTGAAGTTTGACAAACCCTGAAAGTTCAATTCAAGAGAACCGAAAACGTTAATGGTTCTGCTCCCAAATATTGAACGAAGCGCCAAATAGGCCTCTGGTCACCCGAAACCGCGTGAGACTAATGTTTTTGTGGTAGGAAATTACTGTCCTGACTCTGGCCCGTGTAGCCTATCGGCCCGATGTCCAAAGGTCTAAACCGGGGTAGGTTTGTAACTTCACCAAGACGCCAGTCTCAACCGCCTTCGAGAAGCATTCATACGCCGTGGACGCCTACCCATGCGCTCGGCCGAAATCTATAACGCCCACATTTGGGACACCTGACATGACTGTCCTACCCCCAACCCGCAATATGTCCGAAATTTTAGATGGGGGCAAAGTTTGTAACTTTCCCCAAATTTCAAACAAGCGCGTCTCAAACCGAAACATTGTTCCCCCTTAGTTCCCCGCCTCCCTCCGTTTCCCCATTCATACTCCGTGGGCGCGAAAACGCCCTCTCCACCAGCCGCGAAACCCCAGCCTCCTCCGTCCTCCACCCCATAGCGACCAATCCACCGCCGCCCTCCTCCATCACGCCGGAGCCGGTACCCCAACGTCGTTGTCCAACGCAACCGCAACCGCAACGCCCTCAAGGACTTAGCAGCTGAAGCCGAGGCAGAGCTGCCTCCACGACGCCGACGCCGACGTGCGCCGTACCAGAACCACTCCGACCACGCCGTCCTGCGCCTCACTGCTGCGGCTCCACTGTCACAACCGTCCACCGCACCGGAGCTGTTCCCGCTACGCCGTCGTTTGCCGCCTTGGATCTGCTTCCCCGCCGCCGACAGACGGCCACCGCACCACACTCAACAACTTGGCCATGGATTCGTCCAAGGCTGCACCGTCCTCCACAACTTCTAGTTTCCGGTGAACAACAAGAAGATCGTCGGAAAAACAGAAGGAGGACACGGCACTGCCAGCAGAAAGAGGTACTCCTCTTCCCTTATTCGTGCAAATCTTACGTCTCCACTCACACCGTATTCATCCCACAAAAGAAACTAGTTGAGCGCTTCTTACTGCATCTTCTTCGTGATACTAAATGCACAAGGTTTCCTCCCTTTTACTATTTCACCTTTGCTAGAGGTCAGTAGCCCGCCTGGATTTCAATTCAGGGTCAGTCGAACTGCAATTAAAAGAAGCAGCACCCGCTTAGGCGCGCGGAGCACCTAGTCCACCTGTTCCCCGGGGAAGCGGCGCATCGGTGTCTATCATAGGGGTGTGGGGCGCAGGAGCTGCTTGCACCCGATCTGGAGGTCGACGGGGCTTGAATGGATGGCCGAGGGGTGCCAAGCACGGCGGTGCGGTGAGGTCGAGGGGAGGGCGCAGGCAGGGGAGGAATACTGGGCCGGTGGTCGCTGGCGTTTCAAGGAAGATCGTCAACACTGACTGGCTGGAGGTAGATGAAGGCGATCTGCCCGTTCTTTGTACATCGGACGGTGCAGAAAAAATGGACTGGCCTATTTGCTTTTAGTTGACTGTTATTTTCATAGAATCCTGTAGTAATTTAGTGTGCCATGCATGTTGTAGAGCTATCATATGTCTCCCGTCATTTATTTTTCATCGACCTGCTATCTGCTACCTTTACACTGTACTAATTGTGCACACACTTCACCCATACTCACACTATTGTTTTTTATGCATGGGTATTTCAGACTCTGACGCAGTGTTGATGAATGCAGAAAAGAAAAGACAGAAGTCGCTCCAGTGTAATTTGAAGATAAGCACTAAGCGTTTCAGCGCTCTAATGGGTGCAGTGTCAGCAGTTGGAGACAGTAAACGTAGCTCTGCAGTTGATGATCTCAATTGGCACACACAACCATCCCAGGTGCTTGCTTTAACTTCGCGCTGTCAAATGTGGTTGCATGTTGCATATGGTGTCTAGCTTGTATTGCTTCCAATTTGGTTAAATTGCATCTGCTTACTTTACACATTATACCTTTGATAATGACATGCCTTCCTGTTTTTGATACATACTACATATGTCTATTAACCATGTTCGTACATCAAACTAATGCTCTTTTGTATCCCTCGTCAAACACTTATGCCGAGACAGTCACCCGAGTGGGTTACTGTGAGACGCCCTACTCGTTTAAAGAGTGCAGTGTCATCCTCCCCACATGATTCTCAAGAAACAGCAAGGCTAAATGAAGTTAGTCAACGTAGCTCTCTAGTTGATCACTACAATTCCCCCACACCACCATCGCAGGTGCTTGCTCTTACTTGGCAGTGTGATATGTGGTTGCATGTTGCATATGGTGTCTACCTTGTAATGCTTCTAATTAGGGTAAATTGCATCTGCTTAGTTAACACATTATACCTGTGAATATGACATGCCTTCCTGTTTTTGGTACATACTACGTCTTTCTATTAACCATGTTCTTACATCAAACTACTTTTCTTGTGTATCCCTCATCAATGCTCCTAATTTGTTAAATTGCATCTCCTTAGCTTACACATTATACATGTGAATATGACACGCCTTCCTGTTTTTGGTACATACTACATCTGCCTCTCACACCATGTTCTTACATCAAACTACTGTTCTTGTGTATCCTGCGTCTATCGCTTATGATGAGACAGTCACGCGCGTGGGTTAATATGAGACGCAATACTCTTATAAAGAATGCAATTTCATCCTCTCCACATGATTCTCAAGAAACAGCAAGCCTAAATGAAGATATTGAACGTAGCTCTGTACCTGAAGACCGCACTTCCCCTACACCACCATCACAGGTGCTTGCTCTAACTTCGCAGTGTGATATGTGGTTGCATATTGCATACGGTGTCTAGCTTGTAATGCTTCTAATTAGGGTAAATTGCATCTGCTTAGTTTACACACTATACCTGTGAATATGACATGCCTTCCTATTTTTGGTACACACTACATCTATGTGTTAACCTTGTTCTTACATGAAACTACCTCTCTTCTGTATCCTGCATCAATCACTTACGATGAGTCACCTTTATTCGTTGCATATTGCATATTTTTTCTAGCCTGTTGCCATGTATTGCTTCTAATTTGGTCAAATACATTTGTTAGGGCACCCTTTTAATTTGGCAGAGTGATATTGGTTTCATCTTTCATATGGTTTCTAGCTTGCATCGATTCTAACAAGTTCAAGCACCTTGTGCTTAGGTTACACTTTATACATCATACATGTCAATATGTCACGCCGTCCTGTTTTTCATACATATTCCATCCTGCTATCATGCGGCTGCCTTACATGAAAGTAGTGTTCGTCAGTATCATGCATCAATGAGTTCTGAAGAGCAAATTTTATTCCTTTTTCTTGTGGGTTTGACTTGACAAGGCAAAATCAAGAAAGAGGAAGGAAAAGAGTAAGGAAGGCGATGATGGTGGTCCTCTGCAGCAACGTAAACGGAGCATCTATACCGATTCTCCTTGTACTGATAGTGCATTACAAGGTCCAAGTCTCCGCTCCCCTACTCCACCATCCAATGTGCTTGCTCTAACTTGGCAGTGTGATATCTGGTTGCATGTTGCATATGGTGTCTAGCTCGTATTGCTCCTAATTAGTGTAAACTGCATCTGCTTAGCTTACACATGATACATGTGAATATGAGACGCTTTCCTGTTTGTGGTACATACTATATCTGTCTATCACCCATGTTCTTACATGAAACTACTCTTCTTGTGTATCCCGCATCAGTCACTGATGATGGGACACCTTTAAGTTGGCAGTGTGATATTGGTTTGCGTCTTGAATATGATTTCTAGCATGTATTGCTTCTAGTTTGATGAACGCCACCTATGACGAGACAGTTTTAACTTGGCAGAGTGATATTGATTGCACCTACCATATGGTCTCTTGCAGTGTTTCTAATTTGTTGAAGTGCCTTCTGCTTAGTTACCACATCATAGGTGTGAATATGTCAAGCCGTCCATTTTTTCGTACATATTCCATCCTCGTATCATGACTTTGCCTTTCATCAGAGTAGTGTTCATCAGTATCATGCATGAACGAGTTCTGAAGAGTGAATGATATTCCTTTTTCTTGTCGGTATGACCTCACAATGCAAAATCAATAAAGCTGAAGGAAATTGGCAAGACATTGGATGATGGTGGTCCTTCCGAGCAACTGAAACGGAGGTTCTCTACATATTCTACTCCGCCATCCTCCCAACAAGATTCGCAAGACAACGCAAGGCTAGACAGTCAACGTAGCTGTGTAGATGATGAGCACATCTCCCCTACTCCACCATCACAGGTGCTTGCTCTAACTTGGCACTATTATATGTGGTTGCATGTTGCGTATGATGTCTAACTTGTGTTGCTTCTAACTTTGTTGAATTGCATCTGCTTACTTTACACATAATGCCTGTGAATATGACATGTGTTCCTGTTTCTACATCAGACTACTATTCTTGCATATCCCGCATAGGTCACTTATGATAAGGCACCTTTAAGTCACCACTGTGATATTGGTTGTGTCTTGCATATGATTTCTGGCATGTACTGCTTCTAATTTGTTGAAACGCCATACAGTTTGAACTTGGTAGAGTGATATTGGTTGCATCTTTCATATGGTGTCTAGCTTGCAGTGCTTCTAATTTGTTGAAATGCCTTCTGCTTAGTTACCACATCATAGGTGTGAATATGTCACACCATCCTATTTTTCATACATATTCCATCCTTGCATCATGTGTTTGCCTTTCATCCGAGTAGTGTTCGTCAGTATCATGCATGAATGAGTTCTGAAGAGCGAATTTTATTCCTTTATCTTATCGGTTTGACTTCACAATGCAAAATCATTACAGCTGAAGGAAATTAGTCCGGCAGTGGATGATGGTGGTCCTTCGGAGCAACTCAAACAGGGGGTCTCTACAGATTCTACTCCACCATCGTCCCAACAAGATTCGCAAGACAGCACGAGGCTGGACAGTCAACGTAGCTGTGTAGATGATGATCACATCTCCCCTACTCCACCATCACAGGTGCTTGCTCTAACTTGACACTATTATATGTGGTTGCATGTTGCGTATGATGTCTAGCTTGTATTGCTTCTAACTTGAATTGCATCTGCTTACTTTACACATAATGCCTGTGAATATGACACGTGTTCCTATTTCTAGAACATACGTGTACATGATGAGCACATCTCCCCTATTCCACCATCACAGGTGCTTGCTCTTACTTGGAACTGTTATACGTGGTTGCGTTTTCCGTATGATGTCTAGTTTGTATTGCTTCTGATTATGTTGAATTGCATCTGCGTAGCTTACAACTTATACCTGCAACGATCACTTACCCATAAGACACATTTAACTTGGGACTGTGATGTAGGTTGCATCTTGCATTGTCTTCTAGCTTGTACTGCTTCTAATTTCTTGAAATGGCACTTACGACGAGACACTTTTTACCTGATAGAGTGATATTGGTTGCATGTTCATATGGTGCCTAGCTTTCATTTCTTCTAATTTTGTTGAAATGCCTTCCGCTTACTGTTTTTTCATACATATTCCATCCTCCTATCGTACGTGTGAATATGAAACGCTGTCTTTTTTGTATATATTCCATCCTCCTATCCTGCGCTTGCCTTACATCAAAGTAATGTTCATCTGTATCATGCATCAACCAGTTATGCAGAGCTAATTTTATTCATCTTCTTGTGGTTTTGACTTCATAAGGCAATATCAGAAAATAGGAAGGAAAAGAGTAAGTTAGGGGATGTTGGTGGTCCTCCGGACCGACGCAAACAGAGACTCTCTATATTTTCCACTGCTACTGCTAATGAAGTTGAAGTCCCAAGTCTACATGATGAGTTCATCTCCCATACTCCACCATCGCAGGTGCTTGCTCTAAGTTGACAGTGTGATAATTGGTTTCATGTTGCATATGTTGTCTAGCCTGTATTTCTTCTATTTTGATTAAGTTGCACATGCTGAGTTCATACGTTATACATGTGCATATGACATGGCTTTTTGTGTCTAGAATACACTGCATCTATCTATCATACCATGTTCTTACATCAAAGTACTGCTGTTGTGTATCCCGCATCAGTCACTCATGATTGGACGCTTTTAACATGGCAGTTTGATAGTGGTTGCATCTTGCATTGATTTCTACGTTGTACTGCTTCTAATTTTTCGAGTTGCCACTTATGACAAGACACTTTTAACTTGGCAGAGTAATATTGGTTGCATCTTTCATATGGTGTCTAGCTTGCATTACTTCTATTTTCTTGAAAATCCTTCTGCTTAGTTTGCACATCGTAGCTGTGAATATGTCATGCCGTCCTGTATTTCTTACATATTCCATCCTCATACAGTTGTCTTACATCAAAGTATTGCTTGTCTGTATCATGCATCAATGAGTTCTGAAGAGTGATTTTATTCTTTTGTGTTGTGGGTACAGCTTGACATGGCAAAGTCAAAAAAGAGCAAGGAAAATAATATAGTAGGGAGTGCTGTTACTCGTTGGGTGAAATGGAAAAGGTTCTGCTGTCGAGATTCTGCTGGTACTTATAGTGCAGTAGAAGGTCCAAGTCCACCGGCTAAATCTACAAACACAGTATCACCTGCTCCACGAGCTGCATCATCCGCTTCAACTGTACCAGCATCCCAACCAGTTACTCGTTCGTTTGCTCCGGAACTGGCCAGTTCCCAAGCTGCCTTCACACCTAACACTACTTCCGAAGCACTGCTGACACAACAGGACTTGGCAAGATCAGATGAACCTCATGAGCATCAACACCAAGACGGTACCTGACCGAGTCAAGTTGCAGTTGCATGCTCCTTTATATGTACTCTCATAGTTTGATGTACACTAACACTTTCCATATTTGTTGTTGAACTAGCACCACGGCGCAGGCGAAAACAGACATCAGAGATAATGCTTGACAGATTAACAAAATCTAAAGGAGGAAGAATGGAGATCCATTTTGAGGCAGGTTTAAAAAGGCCACGTGATGCTACAGAGTCAGCCAAGTTAGTATCAGAGGCAGCCGCTGCCGTTAGGTGTCATGCACGTATTCTCCCAACGTGGATCCAGTACAGGAATGAGAAAGACAATACCCAGTTTAACACCTTCCTTGACCATTTATCCGTAAGTAATGTTATTCATCGCAATTAGTAATATTGTCTTGCTCTATCCCATACTTTCTAGCTTCCTCCTAATAAGACTCACATTCTTTTTTCAACAGATGAGGTTCAAGTTGGATCCGAAAGATGATGCAACTAAACAAGCATGCACTCATGTTTTTCAGTCTGCTCTACGACAGTATCGGTACCATCTTAGAAAATCTCACTTTGAAGGCAAGGCTAACAATGAAATCGCCCAAACATCTCCAGTGGAATATATTACAAATGAAGACTGGACAGCCCTCGTTAAACACTTGTCTGATCCAAAGTATCAGGTAGGCTATATGTATTTGATCAGACCACATATTGAACTTGTATTTATGTATGTGCCTTACAAGTGTATCTTCTTCTAGGCTAACTGTTTGAAGAACAAAACCAACCGTTCTAAAGTGAAATTCCAACAAACAACAGGATCTCGTAGCTATATTGCACACTACGAGGCTCTTGTAAATAGCTGCTACTTCCTTTTTTTTTGTGTGCCATATTATCGTATCTATATTGACTTGTTCCAAATACAGAGGAAAGCCCGTGTGGACCAAAAAGAACCTAAACCGAATGCAGTGCAAATCTTCAAGGATCGCCACACCAGCAAGATGAAGGGCATGAGCACACCAGTTCAAGCCGCTGTTGTAAGTCCTTACTCCTCCTGCCTTGAACTGATTGGTACTGTGATGTGTTCATTTAACTACTTGGTTTGCAGCCAATGTTAGTTACTCTGTTCACTTTTATTCACAGTTGTCTTAACGTATCATTTCACCTTACATGGTTTAAAAGAGATGAAGGATATTCTTTTGGTCTTGATCTATAATCTAGTTGTTATGTTCACGTGCGCACACAATGATAAAATAGCCTGTTTGTTTTATATCTGTTTGCCCATGATATGAATGATGTCATACTATGTTCATCCTACTTTAAACCATGTCTCATTATCCTTAGATGTCAACGAATGTGAGGAAATAGACAATACAGTAGGCATGCTACATGGACATATGTTCCGAAAGTGATTTTATTATGTAGTTGGCACTACAATACATGCTAATATATTACAGTAGTTCACCAAAATAAGTTATGTATAAACGTTTAACCTACTTTATTTGTTTTTGTCTCATTAGTAACTTATCTGGTACACTAATCTACAAGTTCAAACTTTCAGGAAGCTATGGAACAAATGATTGAACAGCCACAACCACCTGAAGGTGACGAGGCTACTACAGGCACAATGTCACCTCTTGCTGCAGTGAGTCAGTATCTCTCCACTAACAGTGCAAAAAGCACCTTCCTGCGTAATTCTGGGTTGGGTTGTCAAGGTAACCTCGTCCAAATCGCCTACTGAACATAATCTTCCTGCTAGACAGAGTGATATATCTGTGCTCCAGACACAAGTCCAATCCCTAATGGACGTTGTTTCGGAAACAAGAATAGTGGTTGAGAAATGTCGTCAAGATATGAATGGTTTTGAAACCAGACTATTAGACATTCGCTTCGTTGTTCAAGAGCAATGGCGGAAAAAAGGTGGAGATCGTGCTGCTCCATCAGATTCTACAGCCTGAAACATTAGCACTCAAGTCAAATGATTTGTGCTTCTATACATCTGATGTTGCTTTTATATGGAAGGACTGTAAACTTTATGCCAACAGGCCTTTTGTTGAATGGTTGGAATTTATTTTGTTGTGATACAACATTTATGATGCTGCCTCAGGCTGCAGTAATTACGACGCTATTTTTGTATAGTGTAGGTTTATCTTAGTAATGTATTCGGCCGAAAGCTTCGTAGGAGCCCAACATGCCAACATTCATCGGGCCCATTCCAATTGGGCTAAAAACGATTACGGGCCAAAATTGGCATGTATCCCACTAAAAATATCTGGGCCTAAATCAGCATAAGCTTTCATATTTTTCTGGTAGGCCTGTGCCCATAGTGGGCCTTTAACAGGCCTAAACATAATTTGGGCCCTCAGTAAAATAGGCCGTTTACAGGTGTAAATATCTTGAGCCCATAAAAAACATGGGCCTTTAATAGACCGAAAGTGAGATTGGGCCCTGATTGTGCCAAATAACCCACTGGACTTAGCAGGCCGAAATGGTGGCCCATTTACGATGCGGATCTTTGACAGGCCGAAATTCGTACGGACCGTAAATGCGCCGACCTAATACACGGGCCATTAATGGGCCCGATATGACGTTGGGCCACATATGGCCCATGGTTTACGTCCGGCGTTAACAGGCCGAAAATGACAACAGGCCGAAAGTGGCCCAAAGCTATAGTGGGCCTCTAACAGGCCGAATGTCAGACATGGCCGAATATGACCCAAATCCTTCACGGTCGTTTATGGGCCGAAAGTTTTGATGGCCTGTAAATGGGCCCAAATGAAGCCGGACCTTTAACAGGCCGGAAATACACCGGGCCGTAATTCGGCCCAATTACTTAGCGGACTATTAACGGGCCAGAAGTGACCATGGACCGCGTTGATGACAAGTTTAGGACAGGCCATTGACGGGACGATTTGAAAGATAATGTTGGGCCTTTAGCTGGGCCGGCCCATTATGGTCTGCAGAATCTTGTGGGCCTATAGCTGGGCCGGCCCATTGTGGTCCACAAAATCTTGTGGGCCTTTAGCTGGGCCGGCCCATTATGGTCTGCAAAATCATGTGGGCCTTTAGCTGGGCTGGCCCATTATGGTCCGCTAAATTTTGTGGGCCTTTAGCTGGGCCGGCCCATTATGGTCCGCTAAATCTTATGGGCCTTCGGTTGGGCCGGCCCATTTAAACTTTGTGGGCCACTTTTGGGCCGGTCCACGTGTCAACATATCATAGGCCCATCTCGACCGTTGGATGAGTGACACCTCTGCCAACGCGGAGCTGACGCGTGGATCCGTCAGCCAATGAGAATTTTACACGTGGAAAATCGGCATTGGTCGTGGCTGTTAACGGGTTATCGGATCCAAAATCCGCCCCGATAGCTTAACGGTGTTCCGTTACGGTGGATGCCATGTGTCGGTCACCCTTGACGAAAGCACTTCTGTGACGCGCGATTTATCGTCATGGAAGTGGACACTTCCGTGATGATAATTTTGGCAATGTCATGGAACACTTCTATGACAGCACATGTATGACTATCTTGATTCTGTCATAAATTTGTCATGGATGTACATGCATGACAGAAAACGCGACCTACTGTGACAAACACGTATCATCACAGAAGTGTATTTTTTTTGTAGTGGGAGGCTACGACAAGCATTACTGCAAGGAGAAGGGTCAGGATGGTGCTGAGGGGTCCGACAAGAAGCGCGGCGGCCAAGGGGGTCGCCGCGGCAAAGATAATCAACAAGAGAGGCCCGCCGCGAGCCTGTGAAGGTATACCCATATCTGCTCAAATCACCTGTGAAGGTTAGAAAATAACGATACTCGCCGCGAGCCTCAACACTCATTGGACCACATACATCAGTATGTATTATTTCCAACAAGTCAGTAGATCGCTCCATTGTTCCGGAGAACGGAGTCTTAGTCATCTTGCCCATGAGGCATGGTTCGCAAGCATCAAGTGATTCCAAAGCCCATCAGCATGGAGTTTCTTCATGCGCTTTACACCAATATGACCTAAACGGCAGTGCCACAAATAAGTTGCACTATCATTATTAACCTTGCATCTCTTGGCTTCAATATTATGAATATGTGTATCACTACAATCGAGATTCAACAAAAATAGACCACTCATCAAGGGTGCATGACCATAAAAGATATTACTCATATAAATAGAACAACCATTATTGTCTGATTTAAATGAATAACCGTCTCGCATTAAACAAGATCCAGATATAATGTTCATGCTCAAAGCTGGCACCAAATAACAATTATTCAAGTCTAAAACTAATCCTGGCGGTAGATGTAGAGGTAGCGTGCTGACGGCGATCACATCGACTTTGGAACCATTTCCCACGCGCATCGTCACCTCGCCCTTAGCCAATCTTCGTTTAATCCGTAGCCCCTGTTTCGAGTTGCAAATATGAGCAACAGAACCAGTATCAAATACCTAGGCGCTACTACGAGCATTAGTAAGGTACACATAAATAACATGTATATCAAATGTACCTTTCACTTTGCTATCCTTCTTATCCGCTAAATACTTGGGGCAGTTTCGCTTTTTGTGACCAGTCCCTTTGCAATAGAAGCACTCAGTTTCAGGCATAGGTCTAGACTTGGGCTTCTTCACTTGAGCAACAACTTGCTTGCCGTTCTTCTTGAAGTTCCCCTTCTTTCCTTTGCCCTTTTTCTTGAAACTAGTGGTTTTGTTAACCATCAACACTTGATGCTCCTTCTTGATTTCTACCTCCGCAGCCTTTAGCATTGCGAAGAGCTCGGGAATTGTCTTATCTATCCCTTGCGTATTATAGTTCATCACAAAGCTTTTGTAGCTTGGTGGCAGCGATTGAAGAACTCTTTCAATGCCACTGTCATCAGGAATATTAACTCCCCGTTGAATCAAGTGGTTGTGGTACCCAGACATTCTGAGTATATGTTCACTGCCAGAACTATTCTTCTCCATTTTGCAGCTATAGAACTTATTGGAGACTTCATATCTCTCAATTCGGGCATTTGCTTGAAATATTAACTTCAACTCCTAGAACATCTCATATGATCCATGATGTTCAAAACGTCTTTGAAGTCCCGATTCTAAGCCGTAAAGCATGGCACACTGAACTATCGAGTAGTCATCAGCTTTGCTCTGCCAGATGTTCATAACGTCCAGAGTTGCTCCTGCAGCGGGTCTTCCACCTAGCGGTGCTTCCAGGACGTAATTCTTCTGTGCAGCAATGAGGATAATCCTCAAGTTACGGACCCAGTCCGTGTAATTGCTACCATCATCTTTCAACTTAGCTTTCTCTAGGAACGCACTATAATTCAAGGGAACGAGAGCACGGGCCATTGATCTACAACAACATAGACATGAAAAAACTATCAGGTACTAAGTTCATGATAAATTAAAATTCAATTAATCATATTACTTAAGAACTCCCACTTAGGTAGACATCCCTCTAGTCATCTA
Source organism: Aegilops tauschii subsp. strangulata (assembly GCF_002575655.3). NCBI lineage: Eukaryota > Viridiplantae > Streptophyta > Magnoliopsida > Poales > Poaceae > Aegilops > Aegilops tauschii. The sequence continues at coordinate 169,479,024 of NC_053037.3, forward strand.
AATGATCACGTGATCCATATCAACTAAACCATGTCCGATCATCACGTGAGATGGAGTAGTTTTCAATGGTGAACATCTCTATGTTGATCATATCTACTATATGATTCACGTTCGACCTTTTGGTCTCAGTGTTCCGAGGCCATATCTGCATATGCTATGCTCGTCAAGTTTAACCCGAGTATTCTGCACATGCAAAACTGGCTTGCACCAGTTGTATGTGAATGTAGAGCTTATCACACCTGATCATCACGTGGTGTCTCGGCACGACGAACTGTAGCAATGGTGCATACTTAGGTAGAACACTTATACCTTGATTTTTAGTGAGGGATCATCTTATAATGTGTCGGTGTACAAAAGTAGGGGCCCTTCTTTGTACCCCTTTACTTGTGCATGGGCAGTTAGAGCCGCACCTACGGCCACACTTAGCGGGGCAGGGGAAGGAAGCAAAGACACAAGACTACCAGAGCCGTGCTCAGGACCAGAAGCATGAAGAGCAGAGGGCGTGAGGTGAGACTCCCCCGGCAAGGCCCTTGCCGGGGCGGCCTTCACGGCCCCGGCAAGAGCCTTGCAGGGGCAACTTGCCCAACACCAACGGGGTCGCCACCCTTGGGCCTGAGAGTTCCGACACCATCAACCACATTGGAACCAAGGCTCGGGAGGCGCCTCCATGGTGGCATGCAGTTCTTTGTGAAGACAAAGGGCCTACAAGGCCTAGATAAGAACCAGAAAACAAGGCGACATCGAGGCTCCTTGCCGAGGACGCCCACGAGGCCCCGGCAAGGCTCCTGTCGAAGATACTCACGAGGCCCCGACAAGACTCTTGCCGAGGGCGCTCTCAAGGCCCCGGCAAGACCCTTGCTGGGAATATCAGCAAGACCGCAGCAAGGCCTTGCCGCCCCAGCTCAGCGGCCGACCCACCAACTAAGCAGGTACCCACATGGCAGTACGTGGCTCCTGGGTCAACTAGTCAAGCACCTATGTGGAGGCATGCAGATCTTCGTGAAGACCCTGCCACCACACCAGCTCGGCAACCTACCATCCTACATGGCGCTGCACGCCTCGTTGGCCCAGACGCGTGTCGGAGCAAGGTGAAGCGGCGACGGACGGGACATGCCTCGTTCCCGTCCCCGATAAAGTAAGAGGACACCTAAGTAGCGCATTTAATGCGTTTCATCCTGTAATGTCAGGCGATAAGCTTCTACACTGTACAACTTTCCACCTCCTGTGTGCCACTGTGGCAGCCCCTTTGACTATAAAAGGAGGCCCCTGGCGTACTGAGAGAGGATTCAGAGTTTTTGGCCCTTGCACGCTTTGTAGCTAGTCCAAGAACGCCAGATAAACACAAGCCAGCAGGAGTAGGGTATTACGCATCACTTGCAGCCCGAACCTGGGTAAATTTCCCGTGTTGATCTCTTAAACCCGCTCTTTCCACAGCCCCGCGCCCGCCGACCGTAGAAGGATTCCCCGTGATCCCATAGGTGTCGTTTCCACCGACATAATGCTACCGTTGTACTAAGGAAAATAAGATGCATGAAGGATAAACATCACATGCAATCAAAATATGTGACATGATATGGCCATCATCATCTTGTGCCTTTGATCTCCATCTCCAAAGCACCGTCATGATCTCCATCATCACCGGCTTGACACCTTGATCTCCGTCGTAGCATCGTAGTCGTCTCACTAACTATTGCTTCTACGACTATCGCTACAGCTTAGTGATAAAGTAAAGCTGTTACATGGCGATTGCATTTCATACAATAAAGCGACAACCATAAGGCTCCTGCCAGTTGCCGATAACTTTTACAAAACATGATCATCTCATGCAACAATTTATATCTCATCATGTCTTGACCATATCACATCACAACATGCCCTGCAAAAACAAATTAGACGTCCTCTACTTTGTTGTTGCAAGTTTTACGTGGCTGCTACGGGCTTCTAGTAAGAACCGTTCTTACCTATGCATCAAAACCACAACGTTTTTTCATCAAGTGTGTTGTTTTAACCTTCAACAAGGACCAACCGTAATCAAACTTGATTCAACTAAAGTTGGAGAAACAGACACCCGCCAGCCACCTATGTGCGAAGCACGTCGGTAGAACCAGTCTCCTGAACGCGGTCATGTAATGTCGGTCCGGGCCGCTTCATCCATCAATACCACCGAATCAAAGTAAGACGTTGGTGGTAAGCAGTATGACTATTATCGCCCACAACTCGTTGTGTTCTACTCGTGCACATATGATCAACGCATAGACCTGGCTCGGATGCCACTGTTGGGGAGCGTAGTAATTCAAAAAAATTCCTAAGATCACGCAAGATCTATCTAGGAGATGCATGGCAATGAGATGGGAGAGTGTGTCCACGTACCCTCGTAGACCGAAAGCGGAAGTGTTTAGTAACGTGGTTGATGTAGTCGAACGTCTTCACGATCCAACCGATCCAAGTACCGAACGTACGGCACCTCCGTGTTCAGTATGATGACGTCGCTCGAGCTCTTGATCCAGTGGAGGGTCGAGGGAGAGTTCCGTCAGCAGGACAGCGTGGCGACGGTGTTGGTGATGTGATCCGTGCAGGGCTTCGCCTAAGCACTACGACAATATGACCGAGGTGGTAAACTATGGAGGGGGGCACCACACACGGCTAAGAAACAACTGTTGTGCCTTTGGGGTGCCCCCTGGCCACGTATATAAAGGAGGGGGAGGAGGAGGCCGGCGGCCAAGGAGGGCGCGCCAAGGGGGGAGTCCTACTTGGACTCCCAGTCCAAGTAGGATTCGCCCCCCCTCCTTCCTTCCAACGGAGAGGGAAAGGGGAAGGGAGAGAGAGGGAGAAGGAAAGAGGGGGGCGCGCCCCTCCCCTTGTCCAATTCGGATTGGGGCAAAGGGGGGGGGGGTGCCACCTCCTCTGGCCTGCCTCCTCTCCTCCACTATGGCCCAATAGGCCCAATAACTTTCCCGAGGGGTTTCGGTAACCTCTCGGTACTCAGAAAAATCCCCGATCTTCTTCGGAATCATTCCGGTGTCCGTATATAACCTTCCAATATATCAATCTTTACCTCTCGACCATTTCGAGACTCCTCGTCATGTCTGTGATCTCATCCGAGACTCCAAACAAACTACGGTCACCAAAACATATAACTCATAATACAAATCGTCATCGAAGGCTAAGCGTGCGGACCCTACAGGTTCGAGAACTATGTAGACATGACCGAGACACATCTCCGGTCAATAACCAATAGCGGAACCTGGATGCTCATATTGGCTCCTACATATTCTACGAAGATCTTTATCGGTCAAACTGCATAACAACACACGTTATTCCCTTTGTCATCGGTATGTTATTTGCCCGAGATTCGTTCATCGGTATCATCATACCTAGTTCAATCTCATTACCGGAAAGTCTCTTTACTTGTTCCGTAATGCATCATCCCGCAACTAACTCATTAGTCACATAGCTTGCAAGGCTTATAGTGATGTGCATTACCGAGAGGGCCCAGAGATACCTCTCCGATACACGGAGTGACAAATCCTAATCTTGATCTATGCCAACTCAACAAACACCTTCAGAGACACCTATAGAGCATCTTTATAATCACCCAGTTACGTTGTGACGTTTGATAGAACACAAAGTGTTCCTCTGGTATTCGGGAATTGCATAATCTCATAGTCAGAGGAATATGTATAAGTCACGAAGAAAGCAATAGCAATAAAATTAAATGATCATTATGCTAAGCTAACGGATGGGTTATGTCCATCACATCATTCTCTAATGATGTGATCCCATTCATCAAATGACAACACATGTCTATGGTTAGGAAACTTAACCATCTTTGATTAACGACCTAGTCAAGTAGAGGCATACTAGGGACACTCTGTTTGTCTATATATTCACACATGTACTAAGTTTCTGGTTAATACAATTCTAGCATGAATAATAAACATTTATCATGATATAAGGAAATATAAATAAAAACTTTATTATTGCCTCTAGGGAATATTTCCTTCACATCTTCCACTGTGTTTTTAGAGAAGCCGTCTGCAATTGAAACCCCCAATAAGCACGGTAATTGGCCTATTATTTATAATCATGTAGTAATCAAATTGATATTTCTTATAAAACACACCATATATTTCATATCTGTATAACGACAACAAGGATTTCATAGTTGAATTACATTAGATAGCTTCAGCACTCGGTTACAACATATAGGGATATAAATAGCTACGTCATTAGACATCAACACCAAGTTTCACATGCAACATCGAAAACCTTTGGAAATTAGCATCATACACGGTAAATATGTCAGGACCCCGATTCTAAGTCACACCGATCTAGCCTGTAACACCTCATATCACTTTGCGGCCTCACACATGGTATTCCCACGGGTGTCGCCTTACCATGGCCCGGGACCGTTTGTGCCTTTTGGCTCACGTATATGATAGTGTCGCTAGCATCCATATGACAGAGAACCCGGGCCAACATGAATAGTCATGAACCCAAAGTGGCACTAACTTACGGGGATAGGAATACATGAATCAACATCGAGCATGTCGGTCAGCAGCGTGCGAATCCGGGCTGTAGCACTGGGCTAACAGGACTCCGGGAACCCAGGCTGTAGCAGGCTAGGCAGGACTCCGGATGTCACCGCGTGACATTTCCCCGAAGGGACAGACACAGGAACGAAGTGAATCACATGCCGGCCAGCCAACTGTTCCGGAGCAGTAGTGCTGGGCTAGCAGGACTCCGGTGAACCGGGCTGTAGCGGACTACTATGGCTCATGGAAGCGCAAGACTACATTTCCCCATAAGAGAGGCTAGCAAGGATAAACAACTAGGTTGTCGGATCCCACACATACCAAGCATTTCAATCATACACACAATATGCTCGATATGTGTGAATACAACATGGCATCACAACATAACTCTACGACTCAAGTATTTATTCATTAGGCTCCGAGGAGCGAGATATTACAAACATAGGTATCATGACCCAACATTCAGAGCATACAAGTCAAAGCACATGCGGAAGCTTAACATGTCTGAGTACAGACATCTACAAATGAAAAAGGCTGAGAAGCCTGACTATCTACATGATCCTGCCGAGGGCACAAGATCGTAGCTGAGGTATCAAGCTAAACGTCGAAGTCCACACGGAACTAATAGCGAGACTGACGTCTCTCTGCAAAACATAAAATAGGCAAACGTGAGTACAAATGTACCCAGCAAGACTTACATCAAAACTATCTACATATGCATCAGTATCAAAAGGGGGTGGTGGAGTTTAACTGCAGCAAGCCAGCTTTGACTCGGTGGCTATCCTAAACTACAACTGCAAGTAACTCTTTTGAGGTGGCGCACACGAGTCCACATATTCACCATATCAATACACCACTATGGATCCGCTCCCGTCTCCCTACGAGAACGCCATCCTTAGCACTCACACTTATCTTGCGCATTTTAGAGTATCCACTTTCACTTGTCTATGAACTGTTATAGGCAACCCAGAAGTCCTTTACCGTGGACACGGCTATTCGAATAGATGATGTTAACCCTACAGGGGTGTACTTCGTCACACACGCTCTCACCACTTACCGCCGTTTACACGACATGTACTCGGCAACCTTCAAGCGGAAGCCCAGCGAGGGTGTCGGCCACAGCCTACCTAAACACTCAAGTCTCTAGTCCAGGTTTATCGCCTATTCAGGTTCCATCCGCAGGGAGTCCGGCCGAGGTTTCCACATACGGCCCCGAAAGATGTGTGCAGGGTTCCCGTGACACCAAACGGGCGCCCGGTACACCGTGCCACGTGCCTACCGCATCACAGCCCACCCCTCGGGTCAGCGCTGTCCACGTCCTCCAGCATACTACAAACACCAGAAATTACTTGCAACTCCTGGACAGAGGACAAGGGTGGTTAAGAAGCCGAGAGGGTCCATTGGTTTCGGGCCCAATGCGTGGTAGTAACTGTTTCATGGATCACAAACACAGAACTCAGTTCCTGAGGATGGCTTCAATGAGATAACCCACCATGTACTCCTACATGGCCTCTCACCGATACCTTTACCATATCGTGTTCACGCACTTGGCTCTCACACAGCAGGACATGTTCACAACTTTCCAATTCATCCCCGATGAATCAGACCTGACACAACTCTAAGCAATAGCAGGCATAACAAACAAGCATGAATGAGTAGGCACATCAGGGCTCAAACAACTCGTACTCATGCTAGTGGGTTTCATCTATTTACTGTGGCAATGACAGGTCATGCAGAGGATAAGGGGTTCAACTACCGCAGCAAGTAACAGATGAATCATTGTTGTCCTAATGCAGTAAAAGAGAGCAGGAGCGAGAGAGTGGGATTGTATCGGAATGAACAAGGGGGTTTTGCTTGCCTGGCACTTCTGAAGATAGTATAGTTCTTCATTGGTGTCATCGAACTCATCGTCGGAACCACGTCTATCGAGAGGGGACAACCACCGGCAAACAAGGAAGAACGCAATCAATCCAATGCAATAATTATGATGCATGATTATGACAAGGCAATATGATGTGATTTGTCCTATTGCAACAAGCAACAGAAAGGTTTGGGTTGATTTGAACTCAAGGTTCAAATTCAAATTCAGACTATGAATTCAAATAGTGCATTATCATGTTTTGGACTATACATTGAGATTAAGTTGTTCAAACATGCATGAAAATGCCATATTCAGATTCCTTGTATTTTTCTGATCATTTTTCATATATAATTCTTTTCAATCTGAGTTATAGATTAATTTCTATGATTTTTAGAAGTTTAGGGTATTTTCTGGAATTTCCTAATTAAATTAAAATCCAGAAAATTATTAATTATGTCAGCACTACGTCATGCTGACCTCAGCAGGTCAACAGACCGGGTCCAGGGTAAACATGACCAGTGGGACCCACTGGTCAGTGACCCAGTGTTAGTTAGTGACACAGACAGGTGGGTCCGGTCAACGGCCACGTCAGCGAGGTCAACGCCGACGCGTGGGGCCACTGTGTTTAGATTAAACTGAAAATATTTTTGTTAGCTGTTTAGTTAGGCAGTGGGGCCCGCATGTCAGCGAGCCAGGGGGTTAGTTAGTGGGGCTGTTAGCGGCTAATGCCTTAGCCACGTCAGCGTCGCCGGATTAAGGGCCGACGACCTTGCAGTGCGGCGGCGGCTCACCGAGGTGGCGCTAGGGCAGCGGCTGGGCGCGCTGAGGGCACCACGAGGAAGCCCTCACTCGCCCGCATCCAGGGGTGCACGCAGCTGGGCGCCAGGAGGCCGGGGTCGACGGCGGCGACCAGTTGGGCGGCGGCCGGAGTTCGGGCATGAGCGCGGGCGGTGTTGCGGTGCGAAAACAAGCACGAGGATGGAGGAGAAACGGAGGGGAGCTCACGGGGATGCGGCAGGGTAGGTCAGCAGCCTCGGGGACGCTCTGGACGAGGCGAATCGACGGAGTCGATCTCCGGGCACCGGAGGTGAAGACGACGATGCTCCGGTCGATTGGGGCCTCTTCTGGTCGCGTGCGTCGGGTGTGTTGCTCCACGGGGTCGTGGTGGAGCTCGGGGACGTGGAGAGGGAGCGAGGGAGTGGCTGCGGCCATGGTGGAGCTCGTCGGTGGAGGCGGCGCGGTTCGGTGAGGTGAGGAACAGCGAGGGGGAGAGAACCAGAGGAGGGGAGAGAGAGCAGCGAGTGAGCGAGAGGGACCAGGGGGGCTGCGTGGCGCCTCCAGGTGCTCGATCAAGGGCAGGGGAAGAAGCAGGAGGTGGAAGCAGGAGGTGGAGCTCGGGCGCGCGCGCGTCGACACGCCTCTGCCTACCGGCAGAGGTTGAAGACGGTGGGGCTCCTAGTGGGCTGGCCAACAGTGCCAGGCCAGTGGGCTGGGCCGGCCACTTCGGCCGCCAGGTGGCTGCGCAGGTAACTTCTCTCCCTCTCTGGTTTTCTATTTATTAATGTTTTTTATTTTCTGCAATTGGTTTTGATTTGATTTTAAAAACATCAAATCATTTTTGAACTTTCTGTAAATTGTTATGTGAGCTCAGAAACTAGTCCAAGGTCACAAACAACTTACAAAAGTATTTGAACTTTATTTCTTATATAACAGAAATAAATTCAACTCAAATAGGTTATTGATTTAAGTCAAAGGCCCAAAATAAATATTTCTGTGATTCCAAAAATATTGGTTTGAATTTTACCTCTTACCAAAATTTTCACAGAGTAACAGGAACATTTTCTTAGGCTTCTTTGAGAAGATTTTAATGTTGACCATTTTTAAAAGGTTTTTGAGGCTTTGAAAATTCCCCAATTCAAATTTTATTTGAATTTAAACATGATGCATGGATGCTAGAAAAATCAAGCAAGGGCTGATCTGGGGCTGTGACAGCTCACCCCCACTAAACAAGAATCTCGTCTCGAGATTCAAGACGTGAGGTAAGAAGACAGAGGGGGTACAAGCTAACATGATATTCACGATCCAAGTTGCATTTCATAAGAACGTTGATTCGATCACCATCTTTGTCTCGATGTCTTGCTCTGAGAACTCCATCCAACAAGACAAAAAGAGGAAAGGGAAAACTCTAGAAGGATCGATCTTCTTGAGGTTCGAGCAGCTTAGGATCATCTTAATGATCGCAAGATCAACTCACGGAATGAGACGTAGGAACATCTCTAGAGCTGAGAGGCAAAACATGCTTCAGGAGGGATAGAAGAAACAATTTGACGAGGGTTTCAAGGTAGCGAGGAAACAATTTTCATGATTCCATAACGGGGCACCTTAGGAAAGGTGACTCGTAGAATTATTCCCATAAGTGGCAAAAAGAATTACTTTTGATACATAGATCGTTGAGACTTTTTATGCCAGCCTGAGGCAATTCACATTTGATTGTTTGAACGGGTTTGAAATAATGGCATACTCATACTAGAATGGATGATGTGGACTACCTTGTTGAAGACAACGTAATGGATGATCTCTACTTATCATCGGAAATGGATGGAACCTGTGGTAGGACCACTTGAAGATGATCTTGATCAGTAATTACTGAGCAGGGTAGTCCATAGTAGAACGACACAATGACGGTGCAAGCTGGGAACATAATGCAAATGCTGGAATGATTTTAGTAATAGGGGAGAAGCTCAACAGTAGAGAGTGAATCCACTGTTTGAAAGGTTATAGCATAATCGAGGAAACTGGGAGCAATCCCAGTTAGTGCCGGTGAAAACACCTAGCGCTTGTGCGTGCTCTCAAGAACTTGAGCATTTCCATATTCATCAAGGTTTTACCAACATCCGTGTCGAGGATCCTGGCAACACATCATACTACCATGATGAATGGTGATGGAGGATGCAGGTGCAAAGGAGGACAACACTTTCTCAGATTTTTCCTTAGCAATGCCAAAGAAGCAATCTGGATGATCGACCGAGAGACATTTAGCACTCCACTTCTAATGTTCTCCTTGATGTGCTAGCGTAACCCATTTATTGATATGGTTTGGTATCTAGAACATCAAGTAAAAGGTCGGACTTCGGGAGCACAAGAATCCATAAGGAACAACTAGGGAGTAAATCCTACGAAATCCTTATGGGGAGGTGGCCAACTTCCTTAATCAAGATACTACAATAATAGGTCTTCCGGCTAGGTGTGTTGGCCACGACATCCACTTTACCGATTATCGAGAGACCAATATTGTAGTTCTTGGGAATGTTCCAACCATCATGTCTGCCTGAGATTTAGATCTGGTTGGTGTCAGAATATTCCAGACTCATCAAGTCTAGAAAGAAAATTAAAGTTTGCAACACAAATCGACGAGAAGACGTTGCAAGATTCTCGGGAGATGGACTACGGTAGTAAGCTCCAAAACATGAGTTGGTTCTGCTACAAACATGTGAACACGTTGTCCTAGACAAGCATGACCACATAGTAGTCTTACAACAAAACACTACTGAGTTCTGGTTGGGAACCATCAACGAGGATATCGAGGTTCTTTCATAAGTCCGGATTAGCTCTTATGAAGGAACTCCTTCTCCTTGAACAAATCAGTCAGTGGCTTAGTGTGCTAGAGAATTCATATGGAATGAAGATGAGCAGTCTAACAGACCACGGAATACTTCGCACGTGCATAACTGACTTGGGATGATTCCAGAGGAGGTAGAAACATGCTTTCTCAAATTCACGGCGGCAACTTGCATCAAATGCACATGAATTAGAGGAAGTCACTCCTTTCATCCAAACATAGGCTTCATGAACTAGCACAAAGAAAATGCTTTCAAAAGTTTCCAACACTAACTTAGATGTTCAACATGAATCATGGACAAGATGAAAATGTTGTCAATGGGCTTAACAACAATTCATCCAGGTTTCCATATAAATGTAATTCCATAACTATGTGAACATGGTGATAGCACTGGTCATACCAAAGGATGTAATGGTGTATGCTCGAGGGATCAACCACGAGTAAGACAACATTATGCATATCGTTGGTTCTGACTTGATTTGATGATAGCCCATACGCAAATCAAAGATTTGGGTAAGACAATAGATCCAACAATTGATCACGAGGATCAATCAATGAACATATCATCTTTCTTCAACACACACATAGACACAAGATATCCCTTTGGAAATGAACTAAGTTAGACAAGCTTTTATCTTCCAACTCTCCAAGTTGTTGTTTAGCTTGACCAACTAGCTCAGGGGTATCCAACACAGATTCTTGGAGAAGGGGTGGTTTATTGGAAAACCAACTTGTTCACAAACTCAACATATCGGTCAGGGACAACCTGGTGGTACTTCCAAGAAGATATTTGGAAAATCACGATCCACCGACATGTTATTAAGATCGAGAACAATCTTGCTTTTCAGGGCAAGACGATATGACCAAATAAGCAAGGACTGACACTATCCTAACTCATTGATCGAAAAGTGCACCGGGAATAAGGACTAGGTAGCACGATCAACCTTAGAATGATGATTCAATAGCCAACATGCTAAGAATGAGAATATTGTCCATTTACTACCAAGCAACGGAGTTGCTAGGAGTATAAATTTCACACATCATAGTTCACTTGTCGGCATTCCGGTTGCAACAACACGGGACCAAGAAATGAGTGATGATGGCGAGGAGTATCACTGCAACAAGAATTCATAAGAGGTGGTGCAATTCTCATGACATTCTTGACATAAGACGATAATACTTCAGGGTAGAACAGAATCAAAAGCTGGTTTGGCATTTTGATCTGCGGAATACAACTACTTTGACCCAATCCCAGAGATGGACGAGGTACTGGAGTTTGTTTCTCCTAGCCATCCAGAATAGAATGGCTTGACGGACCACAAGAATAATAGGCATCAATGAGAACGATTGCACATATACTCCTGACTATTAATTGATAGACGAGGGCCAGAAAATTAGCTAAGGAGGGACAACCCAAAGGAACATATGATTTTCTGAGTTGTGGATGCATAGATTAGTATGTCGAATCAAGTTCAACAGGTTTCTTCCCGATAACCCATGCAGAAAGGTAGAATTGGCGGAATCACAATTTTTGAATGGAGAGCTCATCGAGAGCGCTCTTGTTGTGATCATTGGTTCAAAGATCTTCTGCCACAGTGGTTCATGGTATTGGAAGAATGATATACCACGGACCTCGAGGACTATCACAAGGGTTACTAATATCCTAAAGGAACGAGCAAACACTAGCTACACGAGTTAAGTAGAGTGAATCTTGGGTTCAAGAACCCAAAAATAGAATTCCTACTAACTAAATGGCATCACGGGACGCTTTCGAGAATAATGGCCAGAATCATCACACTGGGGATGCAAGCATTGCTAGATTACTAAGTGGTCCTCTAAGACACCTAGGGTCATAATAATAACTCCAACATATACGACGAGGTAACGAAGTACCTCAACTCGATGAGTAGTGTGGTTAATCTGGCCCAAAGGAACATCGAGAACGGACGGAAAGGATTTGCAAATGCATCAGACTATTTAGGAACCTGGGATGACTCGGACAGCATAACGACTGTAAATGCTCAAAAAGATTTGAGACATCATGTAAAATGGTGGCATAACCACTCAACATCAAAATAACAAGGTTCCGAGACCAACTATGAACATACGGAAGTAGTAGGAACTGAACTGAGGCTTAAATCGGTCAATCCTATAAGTCTACAGAGTAGTAACACGTGATCCTAATAGAAAGATGAGAAGCCTAGTTCTTAATCCCCGTAGAAAAGAAGAGGTTGACTCAGATCAGACGGGCATAAGGTAAAGGAGTAAAAAGAGCCTTACGTTCCCTTCCACAATCAATTCCCTTATATAACTAAAGCACATCTAGACTCAACTTCGACCAGTTTGGCTTGGTAATCCTACAGGCAGTCAGGCTCTGATACCAACGCTGTCAGGACCCCGATTCTAAGTCACACCGATCTAGCCTGTAACACCTCATATCACTTTGCGGCCTCACGCACGGTATTCCCACGGGTGTCGCCTTACCATGGCCCGGGACCGTTTGCGCCTTTTGGCTCACGTATATGATAGTGTCGCTAGCATCCATATGACAGAGAACCCGGGCCGACATGACTAGTTGTGAACCCAAAGTGGCACTAACTTACGGGGACAGGCATACATGAATCAACATCAAGCATGTCGGTCAGCAGCGTGCGAATCCGGGCTGTAGCACTGGGCTAACAGGACTCCGGGAACCCGGGCTGTAGCAGGCTAGGCAGGACTCCGGATGTCACCGCGTGACATTTCCCCGAAGGGACAGACACAGGAACGAAGTGAATCACATGCCGGCCAGCCAAGTGTTCCGGAGCAGTAGTGCTGGGCTAGCAGGACTCCGGTGAACCGGGCTGTAGTGGACTACTATGGCTCATGGAAGCACAAGACTACATTTCCCCATAAGAGAGGCTACCAAGGATAAACAACTAGGTTGTCGGATCCCACACATACCAAGCATTTCAATCATACACACAATATGCTCGATATGTGTGAATACAACATGGCATCACAACATAACTCTACGACTCAAGTATTTATTCATTAGGCTCCGAGGAGCGAGATATTACAAACATAGGTCTCATGACCCAACATTCAGAGCATACAAGTCAAAGCACATGCGGAAGCTTAACATGTCTGAGTACAGACATCTACAAATGAAAAAGGCTGAGAAGCCTGACTATCAACCAGATCCTGCCGAGGGCACAAGATCATAGCTGAGGTATCAAGCTAAACGTCGAAGTCCACACGGAACTACTAGCAAGACTGACGTCTCTCTGCAAAACATAAAATAGGCAAACGTGAGTACAAATGTACCCAGCAAGACTTACATCAAAACTATCTACATACGCATCAGTATCAAAAGGGGGTGGTGGAGTTTAACCGCAGCAAGCCAGCTTTGACTCGGTGGCTATCCTAAACTACAACTGCAAGTAACTCTTTTGAGGTGGCGCACACGAGTCCACATATTCACCATATCAATACACCACTATGGATCCGCTCCCGTCTCCCTACGAGAATGCCATCCTTAGCATTCACACTTATCTTGCGCATTTTAGAGTATCCACTTTCACTTGTCTATGAACTGTTATAGGCAACCCAGAAGTCCTTTACCATGGACACGGCTATTCGAATAGATGATGTTAACCCTACAGGGGTGTACTTCGTCACACACGCTCTCACCACTTACCGCCGTTTACACGACATGTACTCGGCAACCTTCAAGCGGAAGCCCAGCGAGGGTGTCGGCCACAGCCTACCTAAACACTCAAGTCTCTAGTCCAGGTTTATCGCCTATTCAGGTTCCATCCGCAGGGAGTCCGGCCGAGGTTTCCACATACGGCCCCGAACGATGTGTGCAGGGTTCCCGTGACACCAAACGGGCGCCCGGTACACCGTGCCACGTGCCTACCGCATCACAGACCACCCCTCGAGTCAGCGCTGTCCACGGCCTCCAGCATACTACAAACACCAGAAATTACTTGCAACTCCTTGACAGAGGACAAGGGTGGTTAAGAAGCCGAGAGGGTCCATTGGTTTCGGGCCCAATGCATGGTAGTAATTGTATCATGGATCACAAACACAGAACTCAGTTCCTGTGGACGGCTTCAAATAGATAACCCACCATGTACTCCTACATGGCCTCTCACCGATACCTTTACCAAATCGTGTTCACGCACTTGGCTCTCACACAGCAGGACATGTTCACAACTTTCCAATTCATCCCCGATGAATCAGACCTGACACAACTCTAAGCAATAGCAGGCATGACAAACAAGCATGAATGAGTAGGCACATCAGGGCTCAAACAACTCCTACTCATGCTAGTGGGTTTCATCTATTTACTGTGGCAATGACAGGTCATGCAGAGGATAAGGGGTTCAACTACCGCAGCAAGTAACAGATGAATCGTTGTTGTCCTAATGCAGTAAAAGAGAGCAGGAGCGAGAGAGTGGGATTGTATCGGAATGAACAAGGGGGTTTTGCTTGCCTGGCACTTCTGAAGATAGTATAGTTCTTCATCGGTGTCATCAAACTCATCGTCGGAACCACGTCTATCGAGAGGGGACAACCACCGGCAAACAAGGAAGAACGCAATCAATCCAATGCAACAATTATGATGCATGATTATGACAAGGCAATATGATATGATTTGTCCTATTGCAACTAGCAACAGAAAGGTTTGGGTTGATTTGAACTCAAGGTTCAAATTCAAATTCAGACTATGAATTCAAATAGTGCATTACCATGTTTTGGACTAAACATTGAGGTTAAGTTGTTCAAACATGCATGAAAATGCCATATTCAGATTCCTTGTATTTTTCTGATCATTTTTCATATATAATTCTTTTCAATCCGAGTTATATATTAATTTCTATGATTTTTAGAAGTTTAGGGTATTTTCTGGAATTTCCTAATTAAATTAAATCCAGAAAATTATTAATTATGTCAGCACTACGTCATGCTGACCTCAGTAGGTCAACAGACCGGGTCCAGGTCAAACATGACCAGTGGGACCCACTGGTCAGTGACCCGGTGTTAGTTAGTGACACAGACAGGTGGGTCTGGTCAACGGCCACGTCAGCAAGGTCAACGCCGACGCGAGGGGCCACTGTGTTTAGATTAAACTTAAAATATTTTTGTTAGCTATTTAGTTAGGCAGTTGGGCCCGCATGTCAGCGAGCCAGGGGGTTAGTTAGTGGGGCTGTTAGCGGCTAATGCCTTAGCCACGTCAGCGTCGCCGGATTAAGGGCCGACGACCTTGCAGTGCGGCGGCGGCTCGCCGAGGTGGCGCTAGGGCAGCGGCTGGGCGCGCTGAGGGCACCACGAGGAAGCCCTCACTCGCCCGCATCCAGGGGTGCACGCAGCTGGGCGCCAGGAGGCCGGGGTCGACGGCGGCAACCACTTGGGCGGCGGCCGGAGTTCGGGCGTGAGCGCGGACGGTGTTGCGGTGCGAAAACAGCACGAGGATGGAGGAGAAACGGAGGGGAGCTCACGGGGATGCGGTAGGGTAGGTCAGCGGCCTCGGGGACGCTCTGGACGAGGCGAATCGACGGAGTCGATCTCCGGGCACCGGAGGTGAAGACGACGACGCTCCGGTCGACTGGGGCCTCTTCTGGTCGCGTGCGTCGGGTGTGTTGCTCCACGGGGTCGTGGTGGAGCTCGGGGACGTGGAGAGGGAGCGAGGGAGTGGCTGCGGCCGTGGTGGAGCTCGTCGGTGGCGGCGGCGCGGTTCGGTGAGGTGAGGAACAGCGACGGGGAGAGAACCAGAGGAGGGGAGAGAGAGCAGCGAGTGAGCGAGAGGGGCCAGGGGGCTGCGTGGCGCCTCCAGGCGCTCGATCGAGGGCAGGGGAAGAAGCAGGAGGTGGAAGCAGGAGGTGGAGCTCGGGCGCGCGCGCGTCGACACGCCTCTGCCTACTGGCAGAGGTTGAAGACAGTGGGGCTCCTAGTGGGCTGGCCAACTGTGCCAGGCCATTGGGCTGGGCCGGCCACTTCGGCCGCCAGGTGGCTGCAGAGGTAACTTCTCTCCCTCTCTGGTTTTCTATTTATTAATGTTTTTTATTTTCTGCAATTGGTTTTGATTTGATTTTGAAAACATCAAATCATTTTTGAACTTTCTGTAAATTGTTATGTGAGCTCAGAAACTAGGCCAAGGTCACAAACAACTTACTAAAGTATTTGAACTTTATTTCTTATATAACAGAAATAAATTCAACTCAAATAGGTTATTGATTTAAGTCAAAGGCCCAAAATAAATATTTCTGTGATTCCAAAAATATAGGTTTGAATTTTACCTCTTACCAAAATTTTCACAGAGTAACAGGAACATTTTCTTAGGCTTCTTTGAGAAGATTTTAATGTTGACCATTTTAAAAAGGTTTCTGAGGCTTTGAAAATTCCCCAATTCAAATTTCATTTGAATTTAAACATGATGCATGGATGCAACAAAAATCAAGCAAGGGCTCATCTGGGGCTGTGACAAAATAGACAGATGAATCTCATCTGGGAAACTGCAGAAGCGGAAGGCAAAGATTGAGCCTTCAGTGATGTTGAATGTCCTTACAACTTTAGGCCAGTGGCTATGTAGAATTGCCCACCCAACCTTCGTCCTCTTGAGGAAGACTTCAATGTTGTATCATGGGTATTGAATGAATACCTTCCTCGCCTCTTGGCCATGCGGGTGGTTTGAGAGGTAATCATCGGTGAACTGCTTTGGAAAGTACTGAAGACAAAGATATGCATAAATCGCTGTTACAAATTTTGAAATGGCACAAGGGAAAAACAAGGTAAAAGAGCCAGTACCATCCTATAGTTGACTGATGTCTTCTTCATTGTGCAAACAAAGATCTTGATGTTATTTGTCACAAGTTTCTTTATCCCAACAATCTTTCTGAGTTTCTTGACTTAATTGATATTCATGGACATCTCATTTCCCCATATGCAAAATGGGTCGAACAGTGGGGCTAAGCCACTGACAGCGGGACCTACATGTGCAAGACCAAATTGTAAGAACCTAAATATTAGAATGATTCCCGCAACTGCACAATAATGTGCTATTAGCGAAAGGATCATGCATGAGCAAACCTCGATGGTAAACCGCAGTGCCTCCCATTGTTTCCCTGCAACACATATAAGGAAGATGTTGATCAGGTAAACTGAGAATTGCCATACTATTAGTTCAATATATTATAAAAAAATAAACAAATTTCAGATCCAACAGATTAATTCGAGAGGCATGGAAAATCGAGTTAACCTAACCAAGCATACTAAACAGCTTGGAAATAGAGCAATTATATATGTTTCTCGTGTATTGAGTACATCCAAATTTGATTTATTTCTCACATGCATAACAATACAAAATTGTACCCACAACAAATGAAAATCAAATTGTAGAATTGAACCAAACAGTTAACTGGATAGCAGAACAAATGAACCAAAACAGTTAACTGAGCACGACATTGCAGAATAGAACATATACTAGAAGATAAGACAATTGACGAAACCAAGAATGCTTGAGAACTACTATGAAATGTAGCAATTGTTGGACCAAATTGTTAACTGAACATTACATTTCAGAATATCAGATTCCATGTTAACGTTATAGAGTACAAATCACTAGAAGGCACTGGCGGTGGCCTCGAGAAAACAACATGAACTGTATTTTAAAGTAGACAACCGCGTAGCGGTGTCGACGGTGGCCTCAAAGAAGAGGTGCTCCTCCAAGATCTGACGGTCGGCACGCATGGCATCCATCGCGACCTCATCCACGCGTGCAGCCGCGATTTGCTTCTCCGCTGCCAGATGCTACTGAGCTCCATGCTACACTGCGTGCAAAATGGCTGTGGCCAGCGCTTAATTGGAGTACGGGGTAGTGATTTGGGCGGAAGGTGTCACGCCGTCGGTCGGGGCATGTGGGATGGGGAAGGAGGAGGATGGTGTGGGTGCGGTGTGGATTACCTTACCATGTCGACGAGGCTGCACAGCAAGAAGAAGGGTCACCGACGAGGAGGCAGCGCGGCAAGAAGAAGGGTTGCCGGCGAGGAGGCGACGCTCCAAGAAGAAGGGTCGTCGGCAAGGAGGCGACGCTGCCAGTAAGCAGGAGCGAAGGTTTGAACTTGGAAAGCAAGCAGGAATAGTGGAAATGTGGCTTTTGGTGGGGGTGGGGAGATAGATATTTCCGCGGTGGTAGAATTTTTTCTGCTCGGTGCCGTGAGAAACTAGCGAGCAAGTGTGGTTCAAGCGCGGTCGGTGGACTGTAGACAACGAAGCTTCCTGCGTAAGCCAGACAAGACAGTGCGCCAAGATATTTTATATCGCATCCCACACGATTCTTGCTAGTAAACTGTTTGTGGTATACCTGATTTTTTTCATTCTATTTTGAAAGAAAAAATGGTATTACGAAGGAAAAGTATGGTGGTTGAATTGCTAGAATATTTATCTGCAGCGAAATGCAACTATATGAGTGTCGTGTTAAAATTCGGAATTATTCCGCGTTCTTTTGGCCTTTTATGCATTAATTGAGTTTCTAGGCATTTAATGTGCATAATTCAAATTTGAACTGCAAGCACATGCTCCAGTGCACCAAAGTTTGTTGAAAAATCACATGTGTGTCTTTGGGTGAATTTATATGTCCCTTGCAAGAAATGGGAATGAAATTCAAACATCTGGGCATCGTGGCTCGGCCAGAAACATTGAGAAACTTGGGTTTTAAATTCTTGTAAATACAAAACTTGCATGAAAATCATGAAACTTGGCATGGTGTCATTTCATGGCACCAACATGCTATTGTAAACAATTTAGCCGAATTGGGACAAGTTTTGGTATAAGCTCTTGCAAATCGGAACTTCTATCAAGAAGGCCCGTGGTTCCGAGAGGGAAATGTGTCACCTTTATGTGCGAAAAGCTTGATGACCTGCAAGGGCACAGGGCCATTGCAACTCACGGTAAATAGAGTATTCCGATCCCACAGGGAGCGGTGGTTGCACTAGTAACTACCAACCCCGCAGCTACGTTGTCACACGCAGCTATGTTCACACCCATAACGTTATCTAGAAATAGTCTATTCGTTGGTTTCTAACGGAATGATAATAAGGGTGATCTTGTCTAAACAACTAAGCGAAGGTAGAAATGTAAATAAAATAGTGCATACAATAAGGGGGTGATGCTTGAGTAAAAGGTGTTCTCGAGGTGTTCAGAATCATTACTGCACGCACGTCCTACAGATACTTAAGCCACTTTTCATGTAGTTATTTGTGGGCGGAGCCTGGTACAGAACACGTTCTACTCGTGGTAGACTTCGTGCCATGCATGCCACCATCAGAGTCTCGCCCAGAGGGTTACAACTCATGACAATTAAGGGTTTACCCCGTGGACGCAGCCAAAGGGCGGTCTCCGTTATTCCCCTATCGAATTGGTAGAGACGGGATAGGTAGAGGATACTACTATCACTTTTTCTCCTCCACTTCCCTAGAGATTGCGCTATCACTTGCTTTCTCCGCTCTCTAGTTCATCCAATAGTAATATTGTTGTGCCCAAAATTGGCAAATGTTGGATGGTGCACTTCACCCAACATCATGAAGAGCATTAACAATACATGAAAAGGTTAATTCATATCGTGCAAAATTATTCGGTGCTAGTACAAACTAGAGTTCATCCTATTCCCCAAGAACTAGTAAGTCACTCAAACATGTATATGGAGTAAATAGAGGATTGGGACAAGTTACAAGCCAACATGATGTTGGAGATGAAGAGGATCATGGTGGTGGCGGAGATGGAGAGGGAACCGGCCCTCCGGCTGGCGCCGGGTGTGGAGGCGCCTCCTCCCTTCCTTCCTCCTTGGCTTGAACCTTCTCTCTATGGTGGAGTTGATGCAATGGAGGTGTGGTGGTTGACGATGAGACTTGTGGAGGATGGAGATGAGATCAGCCGGTGGCTAGGGTTTGAGGCCTTCATATAAGAGTGCTCCTCGGGTGTCCTTCGTTGATCTAGCCTCCTCCCTTTTATCCAAGGGCTCAAGGGGAGCCAAATCCATGTCCCAAACAAGCCTTGGTCGTGAAGGATCTCGTAGGGGAAAACAGGGACGAAATCGGAGCTAATTTTGGGAAGTTATGGCCTATTTTCGTGCCTGCGTGGAGCTCAAACGACCGCTCAAACGGGCGGCTCCAGTCGTATGAAAGGCCATCTTTCATTCTGGACTTCAGGAGTTGCTTCGTATTTTGGTCGCCATTTCTTCATACGAACTCCGATTTTGACGTTCTTGGGCTCGTTGGATTGGTAGCGAAAACCCCGATGTGTTTGTTGCCTTAGATCTGCATTTTGGATAGTTCGATAAATGTCAAATCATCAAACTCTCCAAAGGGCCTTGACCCGGTGCCTGGAACTTCTCCGGCTGAACTCTAGCTTGATTCTATTGATGTCCCAAGTCCATGAACATGTCAACACACCTACAAATACCACAAAACAAAGGAAAACTAATAAAAACTAAATAAAAATAAATAGTGTGCAATAAACTTGGTAAAACAAGTAAATACCAAAAACTATGCATTGGAGTCATGAATAAGTACTAGATGGATATGATATGAGGGATTTCGGCACTAGAATACACTCTAAAAAGTATGCAGAAAATCCACTCATCAATATCCCCAAGCTTAAACCTTGCTCGTGCTCGAGTAAAGAGGTTGATAAAACAAAGTTATCCATGTAGCTCATCAATAGCATTGTTGCCCATAGGCCTATCATTGTCTTCTCTACAAGCTATAAGCAAGATAGAACACGTCTATACAAGGTAGCACATGCTCAGCTAGATAATATTTACTTTGATCACCAAACCACTAGAGCTTTAGTTAAATTTTCTATGCTCCTTGTCAAAGTTTAATCTAGCATGAAAACAAATACTTGCATCCTCTCACTTATTAGCTTCTTCATTTCTTTTTGTTGTTTTTCTTTTTAAACAAACTTGAGCACAAAGAGTTGTAAAAAAGTCAAGATATGGAGGTTTTCATTCATGCCCACTAACATTCTCCACTCAATGCTCTCAGGAACTTACTTCAATCATTGTTTGCTGAAACTTTTATTGTTAGATGACGGGATCATGCCAAAGAAATGGTCATGCTCGGGTTTCGCAGTGGCTTAAGTTTGATTACTATGGACTAATATGTTGTCTCTTTCGAGCTCTTGTGATCAGTACTCATTTATTACCACATACACGCTCACTCAAGGGAAAGCCGAATAATATTCGCTGCAGTGTTGCCACTACAAACGCTAACAAACTCATAGCCAAAACTCTAGTCGATCGTTCATTGGCCAGCGGGGTTCTCAGCATGAACATCAAGAGAGATGACGAAGCCAAATTTACACACGTACACGTGCATATAGTAGTAAGTCCATGGCACCAGCGAGAAGCTGAAGCACCATGTAAAAATGCAACACATATTTTGGCATAATCTCATTCACCTTTCAACTAAGTTCCTCTGGACAACTTTATTCACAAAGGGCTAGTGAGTCTATTATATCAAACACCATGGGATTAAGCTACTCCATGACCTTTTCTTTTAAAACAATTATAACAAGTGTCAAACTTTTTATTCAACCATAATCATCATTTTTTTTAAGTAGAGATTGTGGCAATGTCTTTCAGAGGATCACAAGATTGTTCCCAAGCTAAGCAAAAACTTGAACAAAGTGCATAAAAACATAGACTGGGCAATATAGGGCCTAATTGAGCAAGTGATCCCCTTATAAAAATACAGAGCAAGCATACTTAAGAGAGCATGTCAAACAGTGAGTCACATGATTACATAATATTCATTAGATGAAGATCATTGCACAAAACTCTACACATGCAAAAATAACTTCCCCAAGCTTAGAACTTTGCAGGAACTAGTCTCAAGAAAATTATGAAAAGAGAAAGTGCAGTTTATTAAAGTAGAGTATGGAAAGTGATTACCTCCCCAAGCTTAAATGTAAGCAACAGTTATAAAACTTTTTACCGATAAGGTGCGAATAACATCTCCTTTCAAATGCACATGGACCTACGCTTCATCAACATTTTTTATATGGTCCAGTAGAACCGGGCACTTATAGTTGAAGACTTTGTTGAAGCAAAGTGACCGAGTGGCTTGTGTGGATTTGCATATGGTTGGCACCATACCGTACATGTCACCACACTAGGTCCAAACCTCTGCGAAAATAACACACATGATAAAAAGAACACAGATCGGTATACGAACATAGTCCGTATACCCAAACGGTCAAAAGGAACAAAAAAAGCATGACGACTTACAAAGTTTATTGGTTAGGAGGCTTCAAAGGTAAATAATAAACATTAAAGTGCAAACGGATGGTTAAAAATATAATCCACTAACCTTGGCTCGAAGAAATAAACAAAACGAGTATTTTCTAACCTTCATACGAGCACTCGTATGACCGCTTGTGGTCGAACGGTCCATCATCTTTTGATCTGTCGTGGTACACGGCATTGGCAGCCAACCAAACGAGCGCTCATACGAGTGCCTGTGCTCGTATAAAACACCGTCTTGCATTCTGGATCTCCAGTTGCTTTCTTCCCAAACATCATACGAGTGCATGCGACCCTATGATACGCCATCGTTGGGTATGTTCCCTCTGATTGTGTGTGTTGGCGCCTCCCTCGATCAATACGATCGGGAATACAACCGCAAGCGGTCATATAAAACGCCGTCTTTTTCCCTGTTTCGTCTGAAACTTCCTTTTCTTCAAAAATTCTTGCGGGGTTAGCTCCAACACTTGTACTAGGCATATATTAAGAAGATCCAACAGTGCAATTGTACCACGTATAAAATTTTGAGCAGACGGAAAATTTCACCTAGTGAAGACTTAAAGCAAACCAACTTTAATAGCAATTCACGAAAAGTGCCAATGCAAAAATATGAATGCAAACTAAACTATAAACACCCAAAAACTAATAAAGACCCCTACTTACTTTCGGGTTGCCTCCCGATAGCGCTTTCTTTAGAGCCATATAGCTAGGATTTGATGCTCCATAAATCCACCCGGATCCTGATAACCCACAAGTGTATTGTTGCTTTTTTGACAAATAAGAGTGTCGAACCCAATAAGGAGCTAAAGGTAGAATTTATATTCTCTTCAAGTTCTATCGACCACCGATACAACTCTACGCACACTTAACATTTGCTTTACCTAGAACAAGAATAAAACTACTTTGTAGGTGTAATACTACAACTACTTTGCTACAATAAAACTAGGAGTACTTTGCAAGATAATAAAAGTTAGTTGTTTTAGTGAGGCCTTCCCAAGGTGATGCTCTACTACCTTGTTTGACTTGGTCTTCTTGATCCGCTCCTTGATCTCACGAAGAGCGGTTCCTCTAGCTTGGTCTTGTTTTGTAGTTTGGTGCTGGACATGTGATACCTGCACGCATGTGTATAAGTCCGGGCAACAAACATGAATGTTTGTTGCACCGACAGGAGCTCCCGAGCCTGGCCCATACGTGCCGCCTGGCATCGTTGGGGTAGGCCCCAACAAATACACAAGCGCACACTTTAGCCAAGCCGCAATGGGATTCATGTCTTCCTTGATATCTTCCTTGCTTCTTCATTAACCTGTGATTGAATCAGTTTCCGTTTTTCCCGTGGGTCGCGCTGAATGACATGGGGCAACCCACGCAGTGGCCTATGGGACGCCCACTCTCACGAGGAGGTAACTGCCATTTTACTCATCCCACTACTCCTGCCGTTTCCGCCATGTACGCTGCAAGCATTGCGCAGGGTTGGTGGCGGACGCGTAGGGTGCGGAAATGAGTGCCATGGGAGGAAGCTCAACACCATGGATAGGCGCAGGATGGCAGTCGTCGATTATGGATGTTGTCAGTGATGCAGAGGGATTGGATTGGTGGAGTGGGGCGGTTGCCTTCTGGGTGGTGAGGAGCCAGCTCTAGGCCATGTTTCCCTATAAAAGGAGGCACGGGCGGAGGGTCACCCACACACACATCTCCTCCTTCTCGTTCTTGTGTCCTTCTTCCACTATGGTGAGGGGAAGAGGATGTGGTCGTGCTCCAGTAGTGGTGACGAGGGTCTCTTCTCGGCAGCGCCTCCCTCCCCCAGCTGGGGATGTAGTGGTAGAATCCAGCGCACAAGGTGGCGCTACAAGACGTGGGCGCGGCTATCGTGGTGCTCAGGGCCGAGGAGGGATCCCGGTGCTCTGATCGCTCCTCCCCCAGCCGCCTCGGCCCTAATGGAAGGCCACGTTGGGGACCAGCCGTTGGAGTTCATCGTCAAGCTGCGCGGGCCCCCGCCCAGTCGCCTTCGGCTTCCTACCCCTTTTGCAAGGGTGATGGAGGTAGAACAACCGCCGGGATTTGAGGCTGCACATGAGGGGTTGCTGCAATGGCAGCATGCGAGCGGACGTAGAGTTCCCCGTGCCTCATGTCATGCTTCTCCGGCGTGGTTGGAAAACCATTGCTCATGCCCATAGCTTGGCGGCGGGGCATGTTCTCCATTTTAAATTAATGGAGGCCAACTTGCTCTCCATCAAGGTCTTCGGGCGTTCGGGTGCTCGCTTAGGGTGCTACGCGGAGAGCTCGGCCGACGACAAAAGCTCCTCCTTAAGCGACAGCGACAAAGGGACAGTGATGGCGATGACGACGGCGCCGAGCGGGAGGACGATGGCTCAGATTCCAATGGAGTGTCGGATGCACCGTCACCGTCAGCTGGGCGCCGGCAGCACCATCATATGCACCTGGGTCTTCTTCCCCCGGTAGAGCGATTTGTCGGGGTGTTGGGTGTGGATGTCTCCGCCTCCTCCAGCTAGACTCCGTCAGGCTTCCCTGTGGACTCCGGCTTCGTCTTCGCTGCCAGTGTCCCTCCTGTCACGTTTCGCTGGTCCTGGCGGTGGTGACCAGGGCATCGCCTAGCCGCTCTCTCCGTCCATCGCCTTCGTCCGCGCGTTCCCGATCTTGTCAGGCTGCGTCCCACGGGCCCTGACGGGGTCAGGCTGGGCATCAACCCAGGCACTCCTTTTGCCCTCTTCACCTCCCACTGTAGCCCCTAGGAGGAGAGGGACAATAAAGGCATTACGGGGAACTTATCTTTTTTGATCTAAAACATGTAGGCACTTGCCAAGCTTTCACTACTCAGGATGCTGCTAACGCGACACTACGATCAGAGACCCTTCGACGAAACTGTGTGCGATGCAATAATGGAAAACGGTGGTGTAAAAAAACCGTCAAAAAAGGTGCAAAACGTTTGCGATGACGGATGCATCAAACATGGTTCAGATCTTAGTTGCGTGTGCGATTCAGGGCATACGGTTCAGTTCAATTAACCGTTTTCGATGAGGACGAACAAAAGAAACATGCAGCCAGATGAAGGTGTGTGCGATTTACATCATACCGTTCACTCAGATGAACTATTTGTGATTAGGCAACACAAAAGAAACGGCCAGCCAGATCAAGGCGTGTGCGTTGTACATCATACAGTTCGCTCGGATGAACTGTTTGTGATTAGGCAACACAAAAGAAACGGTCAGCCAGATCAAGGTGTGTGCGATATATGACATGCGGTTAACTCGGATGAACTGTTTGCGTCGAGGCAAGAGAACATAAACGGTTCAATATAACAAATACCATAAATATTGCAAGGTTCAAATTCAAAGATTACAACGCCCAAATTCAAACATTGCAAGCTGCGTCATTTCTGAAAAGGGATTAGCCGCTGACAAGTCATGTATGGGTTTGACACAATGACTTCCAATTGCTTTGCCCTATGCTCTTCCAATACGAAGTTTGGCATTTTTGGAGGCTTTTCCATTCTGCAGTACCTGCCGGCTCTGATAATCATACCATTCATATTTCCTAATTAAATGCATCTTCAACCTCAGTACCCTCAGCACCTTTGCTCTGGCAAGAAAGAACCCGGCGAGTGTGATCTCCGGTAAGGTCCCTCGGTAGGAGTTCAAAGTAATATTTGAGAGATGCAGATCCAGGCATTCGATGTGATTGTCGTTATAAACATTATCCACCTCCGGGCCTATTATTATCTTCAAAAGAAGAAAATGTGTTAGTGCCTACATGAAGTTTTGAACACTGTTACACGCCCATTTGGTTTGCAGGATTTGTAAAATGCACCAACGTGCCATCTTCGATCTGGCATGATTAACATGGGCATTTTATTACAATCTAGAAACATGTAGCCTTCTTCACAAGAGGTTGGATTGGATGAAAAATTACCTAAGAAAACTAGTACAGATGAATCCAAAGGAGAAATGCTTATGGACAATTGTAACCATATGAATGAAGCAACCAATATGGGGTGGGGGTGTATGTCCTAAAATCCTCCAAAATTCCTTCAGAAATCGTAGTACATTGTCATTGTAAACTTGGGAAAAGGTGCAAAAAATTGAACTCCCTTATGGTTAACATTTAACAGGAAAGGAGACATCACCTCGATATATAGCTTCTTCAGGCACGGAAAGCATCTCAGGCAACTGACAACTTGGTCCAGGTTGGGGCCGACAGATTCTAGTGCCAACACCGTCACTGTGCCCAGAGTCTGGGTGAAGGCTGCGCTGGATGACAGACGAACATACATCTTCAAAACTAGAAATAACGTTGATATCAAGAAGGAGTATAAGGCGACTGTTGTACCTGGAAGTTGTAGTATTTGACAGACGAGTAGCCCACCACTTCCAATTTTGGCGCAGAAATGACATTGATTCTTGTTGGACCTTGTTGCACGACTACAAGTAATCTCTCAAGTGAAGGTGTGTTCTGGATGACCATATTGTGGTCGACCTTTTGTGATCTCTCGTTGCAGCACCAACAACACACATAAATAGTCCGGAGAGTCCTGGAGGTGATGTGCAAGGTACTCGACCAATTCATCGCCTGAAGACGAAGGAACTCGAGTGCAGTACGGCTGCGGAGCAGGCGCTCCATGTCATCCTTTGGGATGCGGACGACGACGAGCTTGAGGTGCTTCAGTCGTGGTAGAAAAAGAGCAGGCGCGTCATTAAGGGGGGGATGGCAGTTCATGAACTTGGCGAGGCGCAGCGTGGGCATGAAGCGGAGCGCGGACTTTGGCAGCAAGCGCATATGCCCATCATTAAAACTGAGCTTCTCGAGCTGATCTATGGCGGTGGATCAGAACCACTCGTCATGCTTGGCTCGGTCCTTGCCATTGGAACGGAACTTGCCCGTGATAAGGCCTTTGATTGGGCCATGGTGACTGCCGAGGATCTGGGAGAACGCATGATACGCCTCCAACGTATATATAATTTTTTATTGTTCCATGCTATTATATTATCCATCTAGGATGTTTTATATGCGTTTATATGCTATTTTATATGATTTTTGGGACTAACCCATTAACCTAGACCCCAGTGCTAGTTTATGTTTTCCCTTGTTTTTGAGTATTGCAGAAAAGGAATACCAAACAGAGTCCAATTGACCTGAAAATTCACGGAGATTGTTTTTGGACCAGAAGAAGCCCACGGAGTACCGGAGATGGACCAGAAGAGTCCCGAGGCCACCACGAGGGTGGGGGCGCGCCCTACCCCCTGGGCGCGCCCCCTTTCTCGTGGCCGCCTCGTGGACCCCCTGACTTGTTCCCGACGCCAACACCTCTTATATATCCCCAAACTTCCAGAACATAACCTAGACCGGGAGTTCCGCTGCTGCAAGCCTCTGTAGCCATGAAAAACCAATCGGGACCCTGTTCCGGCACCCTGCCGGAGGGGGGGTCCATCACCGGTGGCCATCTTCATCATCCCGGCGCTCTCCATGACGAGGAGGGAGTAGTTCACCCTCGAGGCTGAGGGTATGTACCAGTAGCTATGTGTTTGATCTCTCTCTCTCTCTCGTGTTCTTGATTTGGCACGATCTTGATGTATCGCGAGCTTTGCTATTATAGTTGGATCTTATGATGTTTCTCCCCCTCTACTCTCTTGTAATGGATTGAGTTTTCCCTTTTAAGTTATCTTATCGGATTGAGTCTTTAAGGATTTGAGAACACTTGATGTATGTCTTGCATGTGCTTATCTGTAGTGACAATGGGATATTCACGTGATCTACTTGATGTATGTTTTGGTGATCAACTTGCGGGTTCAGTGACCTTGTGAACTTATGCATAGGGGTTGGCACACGTTTCCGTCTTGACTCTCCGGTAGAAACTTTGGGGCACTCTTTGAAGTTCTTTGTGTTGGTTGAATAGATGAATCTGAGATTGTGTGATGCATATCGTATAATCATACCCACGGATACTTGAGGTAACATTGGAATATCTAGGTGACATTAAGGTTTTGGTTGATTTGTGTCTTAAGGTGTTAGTCTAGTATGAACTCTAGGATAGATCGAACAGAAAGAATAGCTTCGTGTTATTTTACTACAGACTCTTGAATAGATCGATCAGAAAGGATAACTTTGAGGTGGTTTCGTACCCTACAATAATCTCTTCGTTTGTTCTCCGCTATTAGTGACTTTGGAGTGACTCTTTGTTGCATGTTTAGGGATAGTTATATGATCCAGTTATGTTATTATTGTTGAGAGAACTTGCACTAGTGAAAGTATGAACCCTAGGCCTTGTTTCCTAACATTGCAATACCGTTTTCTCTCACTTTTACCACTTGCTACCTTGCCGTTTATATATTTTCATATTACAAAAACCTATATCTACCATCCATA
Source organism: Aegilops tauschii subsp. strangulata (assembly GCF_002575655.3). Classification (NCBI taxonomy): domain Eukaryota; kingdom Viridiplantae; phylum Streptophyta; class Magnoliopsida; order Poales; family Poaceae; genus Aegilops; species Aegilops tauschii. The sequence goes on from NC_053037.3 coordinate 169,507,703, forward strand.
TTGCACTTGTATCACAATCTCTTCGCCGAACTAGTGCACCTATACAATTTACCATTGTATTGGGTGTGTTGGGGACACAAGAGACCCTTTGTTATTTGGTTACAGGGTTGTTTGAGGGAGACCATCTTCATCCTACGCCTCCCACAGATTGATAAACCTTAGGTCATCCACTTGAGGGAAATTTGCTATTGTCCTACAAACCTCTGCACTTGGAGGCCCAACAACGTCTATAAGAAGAAGGTTCTGTAGTAGACATCAAGCTGTTTTCTGGCGCTGTTGCCGGGGAGGTGAGGGCTTGAAGGTATATCCTTAGATCTTGCAATTGAATCTTTTAGTTTCTTGTTTTATCACTAGTTTAGTTTATAAAAGAAAACTACAAAAAAAATGGAATTGAGGGTGCCTCATATGCTTCATCTTTTTAATATCTTTCATGAAAATAAGGATTCCGATAATTGTGCCAAAATGTTAGAAGAAGAATGCATTAAAATGTTCGACACTAAATTTCTGAATGATGAGCATGATTGCAATTTTGTTAGTATGAATTCTATGAATATCCATGATGCTAATGATATGCAAAGCCACAAGCTTGGGGAAGCTATGTTTGATGAAGATTATATTTTTTGTCCCCCAAGTTTTGATGAGCAAATTTATTATGATGAAAGCATGCCTCCTATTTATGATGATTATATTGATGAAAGTGGATTTGGAGAGGTCATGACTTTATTTAGTGATGAATCCACTATTTCGGAAGAGCTTCCAATTCATTATGAGAACAAAGTTGCTATCTATGATAATTATTGTGATGATATGTATGCTATAAAGAATAATGATAACCATGAAACTTGTCATCATGATTTTAATTTTCAATTGGATTATGCCTCACATGATAGTTATTTTGTTGAGTTTGTTCCCACTACTATTCATGAGAAGAATTTTGCTTATGTGGAGAGTAATAAAAATTCTATGCTTGTGCATCATGAAAATAGTGATTTATGTGATAGTTATATTGTTGAATTCATTCATGATGCTACTGAAAATTATTATGAGGGAGGAAAATATGCTTGTAGGAATTGCAATAATATCAAGTTTCCTCTCTATGTGTTGAAAATCGTGAAGATTTGCTTGTTTTACCTTCCTATGCTAGTTATTTCTTGTTCCCATGAGTTGTTTGCTCACAAAATACCTATGCATAGGAAGTGGGTTAGACTTAAATGTGCTAGTCATATTCTTCATGATGCTCTCTTTATGTTTCAATTCTTATCTTTTATGTGAGCATCATTGAAATCATCATGCTAGCTAGGGGCGTTAAACGATAGCGCTTGTTGGGAGGCAACCCAATTTTATTTTTGTTCTTTGCTTTTTGCCCATGTTTAGTAATAAATAATTCATCTAGCCTATGGTTAGATGTGGTTTTATGTTTTAATTAGTGTTTGTGCCAAGTAGAACCTTTGGGAAGACTTGGGTGAAGTCTTTGCGATCTTGCTGTAAAAAACAGAAACTTTTGTGCTCACGAGATTAGCTGCCATTTTTTACTGGAGAGTGATTTTAGGTTGATTCTTTTTGAAAAAGATTAATAGACAAAGTCCTCACGTCCACCAATTTATTTCAGAACTTTTGGAGTTACAGAAGTACTCTAATGATACAGATTTATATGTTTTTGACAGATTCTGTTTTCTATGTGTTGTTTGCTTATTTTGATGAATCTATGAGTAGTATCGGAGGGTATGAACCATAGAGAAGTTGGAATACATTAGGTATTACAACAATATGAATTTAGAATGAGTTCACAACAGTACCTAAGTGGTGATTTATTTTCTTATACTAACGGAGCTTACGAGTTTTCTGTTAAGTTTTGTGTTGTGAAGTTTTCAAGTTTTGGGTAAAGATTCGATGGACTATGGAATAAGGAGTGGCAAGAGCCTAAGCTTGGGGATTCCCAAGGCACCCCAAGGTAATATGCACGGAAAACCAAGATCCTAAGGTTGGGGATGCCCCGGATGGCATCCCCTCTTTCATCTTTGTTCATCGGTAACTTTACTTGGAGCTATATTTTTATTCACCACATGATACGTGTTTTGCTTGGAGCGTCATTTTATTTTATGTAGTTTTGCTTGCTGTTTGAATAATATCCCAAGATCTGAAATTCTTAAATATTAGAGAGTCTTCACATAGTTACATAATTATTCGACTACTCATTGATCTTCACTTATATCTTTTGGAGTAGTTTGTCATTTGTCTAGTGCTTCACTTATATCTTTTTAGAGCACGGTGGTGGTTTATTTTATAGAAATTATTGATCTCTCATGCTTCACTTATATTATTTTGAGAGTCTTTTATAACAGCATGGTAATTTGCTTTGGTTATAAAATTAGTCCTAATATGATGGGCATTCAAGATGGGTTAATAAAAACTTTCATATAGAGTGCATTGAATACTATGAGAAGTTTGATACTTGATGATTGTTTTGAGATATGAAGATCGTGATATTAGAGTCATGCTAGTTGAGTAATTGTGAAATTGAGAAATACTTGTGTTGAGGTTTGCATGTCCCATAGCATGCACGTATGGTAACCGTTGTGTAACAAATTTGAAGCATGAGGTGTTTCTTTGATTGTCTTGCTTATGAGTGGCTGTCGGATTTCGGGTTCCGGCAAAACCCTTGAGGTTCGAACACTAGGGTGCGCACGAAGATCTCTCCCCCCTAGCTCACGCCCTCACCGTGATCTAAAAGCTCAACGCGTCGGACTCACAGAACAAGAGACACAAGGTTTATACTGGTTCGGGCCACCGATGTGGTGTAATACCCTACTCCAGTGTGGTTTGGTGGATTGCCTCTTGGGCTGAGGATGAACAGTTACAAGGGGAGAAAAGCCTCCTGAGGAGGGTGTTCTTGTGCTCGGTGAGCTGGTGTGGTGTCTCTGCAGCCGGTCTAGATCTGTCCAGCCAGTCTCCATCTGTCCCCCCTCCATGGTGGTGGCTAGTCCTATTTATAGAGGCCTTGGTCCTCTTCCCAAATATTGAGCGGGAAGGGATCCCACAACGGCCATGTTTGAAGGGGGACATCTAGTACAAGTTATCCTGACAAAAGTAGTCTTCGCCTGCCAAAGGCTCTGGTGGTGATGCCGTCTTGGGCTCCACGGTGACCTCCGTCCTGCCGCCCTGCTGGTCTTGGTCTTGTTGCACTGATATGGAAACCTTTGCCTGATGCCTCGAGATTCCTTGCCTGCGCATGCCTCTTTAGCACCAAAGAGGAAACGACGACATTGTGCACGCTGGCGCCCGCCTGGTCATGGTCGTCATGGCTTGCGTCACAAGGACCTCGCGAGGTGCCCCTTGCCTTGATCTCTCCGCTCCTCGCGAGCCAGCCTGGTGAGGCCGCCCTTGAGGAGGTCTTGCGTCATCCGCCTCGTGAGGCTTGGCCCCTCGCGAGGGTCTTGAGTGTTTGCTGGTGAAGATGGGCCGTACGGGGCCGCTGGTGGAGCCACACCGTGGGCCGCTGGCAGGCAAGTCTGGGGACCCTCGTTCCCAGAACGCTGACAGTAGCCCCCGGGCCCAACGCGCGCTCGGACTTGGCTTCGAGGTGAAGCCAAGGGGCAAGTGCGGAGCGTCGCGGGCCCGGGCGTCTCCGCGTCCCCACGCTGCCTCGGCAACTGCCAGACGTGACGAGTCCTTGCTGCATGCAGAGAAAAATCATCATTACCTGTGATCGTGGGGATCGTCGGTTGGCCTTCTTCCGCTATAAATGAGGAGGGGGGCAGAGCTTCCGTTGCCCATCTCTCCCCGTTCCGCTCGCTTCTTCTTCTTTGCTTCATTGCTAGTAGCGACGCCCATGGCGCCCACGAAGAGGTTCTCGGCCGCAGAGAAGGGGAAGGCCCGCCAGGAGGGTCCCGGCTCACCGCCGCTAAAGAGGGGGCGTGGCATCCCCCGCAAACATACTGCGACCCCTGCCGTGGCCCCTCGCGGCCGCGGCGGCGCCTCTTCGCGTGGTGGGAGTCGCCCAGGTCGTGGCAGCCCCATCGATGAAGGGAGGCGTGCCTTGGTCGCGCGGCCTCCCCCGCCGTGCTTCCACTCGGCGGAGGCACTGCCGGAGTTCGTCATGTGGTCGGAGAACCCGGCTGGCACCTGGCTTCACCGGCGAGCTGCCGGCCACGGGTCCAGATGGGCTCTGGCTGCAGGGTGACGGCTGCAGCAGCAAGGCTTCTTGGGTTACGGTGGAGGTCTCCGTTGCAGGCAACACAACCCTAGCCCGCGGCAGGCAGATGTTTGCCCGCGTGCGCGGCCTGGGCAGGCGGTGCACCCTCCACTTCAAGTACGATGGCAACACGACCCTCTACGTGAGGGTATTCGGAGAGGATGGCCGCTGCGTCGGGTGCTGCCCTGAGGACAATGGCGACGGCGAGGTGCTCGGCCTTGGCGACGGTCATGACGAAGGTGAGGGTGGTCTTGCCCTCGGTGCTGGTCGCTGCTCGCCCAACTACAGCGATTCTTCCTCCGGCGACATCTCCAGCAGCGGCGGCTACGACCAGCCGCCACGCCGCCGCGCCCGCTTCAAGGGTGGCAGCGGGTCGTCTCATCGTCGCGCCCCAGTGAAGCGCGAGGAGGGGTTTGGCTGAGCCCAGGAGGGCGCCATGGGCCCTTCCTCATGAACTGCCGCGGGAGCGCGCGCCACTTTTGTTTCGTTCTTCCTTTTCTTCCTGTATTAAGAGAGAGACAAGTATGGGGCCCCGCAGGGGTGTGCAATGTACCATGATTTCCAAGTTGGTATGCTATGTTTATCGTTCCTATGTCGTGTTGCAGCATCAATGTTCATGTAAGCGCATAGAAATAACTTAGCTTGACGCGCTTGAAGTAGTTTCCGCCTCATGAGGCACGCGTTTCCAGTACCTGGCGAGCCCTCCTTGGCTTGGGAGGCGTCTAGGAACTGCAAAAATTCGTTAGGAAACTCTTATTCTTCCGAGCCCTAGTCGTGGGCACAGCCGGCCACGACCCAGTGCTTCGCATCGCGGTACCCGAGGGGCACGTATTGAGAGAGGTGCGCCAGCTTGCGAGCTCGAGCGAGGGTGCCTCGCGAAGAACAGGAAAACGAATGCTCACGAGGGCACCTATCCAGCCCCCTCGCGAGGCATGCGAGGGAGAGTACGGGCCAAAACGAGGAACCGAGGGCAGAAAAAGGGGGCAAAAGGCGATGGAACCAAGCCGGCAAGGAACACCAGAAAGCAAATTTTCATTAAAAAGGGGCAAGCCAACTGCGGAAAGCAAATGAAAAGCCGCGTCCGGCACCTAGTCTAGTCTTCTTGTCTTCTCACCAGCGCGGAGCTAAGTGCTGCCACTAGGACGTGGGAGGGAGCCCCCGAGGCCCGAGGGCGGCACTCCTGAGATTCCGGGGCGTGTACAGCCCCACTCATTATTACGTGAGAATGTCACGAGCGGAGACCTTCACAGGCACTGGGCCTTGCTTCATGGGTAGAACTTCCGGAGGTGCTGGATGTTCCAGGCGTTCTGGATGGGGATCCCGTCCTGCGTCTCCAGGCGCGCGGCGCCGGGCCTGGAGACGTGGGCGATCCGAAACAGGCCCTCCCACATGGGTGAGAGCTTGTGCAGCCCTTCCCTGGAGAGGACCCACCTCAGGACGAGATCACCCCCTCGAGCATCCTGGAGCAGACGCTGCGGCAGTAGTACCGCCGCAGCGCCTGCTGGTACCTTGCGGCTCGGAGCGAGGCTTCATGGTGGCGTTCCCCCCAGCACGAGGTCCATACCCCGCATGGCGTCTTGCTGCGTTTCATCAAACGCCAGGACCCGCGCGGAGCGATGCCTGACCTCGTGTGGGAGAACCGCTTTTGCTCCGTAGACGAGGAAGAACGGGGTCTCGCCTGTCGGCTCGGTGGCGGTGGTGCGGATGGACCACAGCATGGACTGGAGCTCGTCGTGCCTGCCCCTGCCGCAGGCTTCGAGCTTCTTCTTGAAGGTCCTAGTCTTGAGGCCCCTCAGGACTTCCGCGTTGGCACGTTCGGCTTGGCCATTGCTCCTGGGGTGGGCCACGGAAGCGTAGCAGATCCGCATTCCAAGGTTAGCACAATACGTCTTGAAGAGATTGCTAGTGAACTGTGAGCCGTTATCGGTGATGATGCGGTTAGGGACCCCAAAGCGGCTTACGAGGCCCTTGATGAACTTAACTGCTGACCTGGCTGGGATGGTGCGGACGGCTTCCACTTCCGCCCATTTGGTGAATTTGTCGATGGCGACGTAGAGGTAGCAGTAACCTCCAGGCGCTCGAGGGAATGGACCCAGGATATCCAGCCCCCAGACCGCGAACGGCCATGAGAGTGGGATAGTCTGGAGGCCCTGAGCTGGCTGGTGGATCTGCTTGGCTTGGAATTGGCAGGCCTCGCAGGATTTCACCATCTCGGCCGCGTCGTTGAGTGCCGTAGGCCAGTGGAACCCGCTACAGAAAGCCTTGCCGACTGGGGTGCGCGACGACGAGTGGTGCCCGCAGTCTCCGCCATGTATGTCAGTCAGCAACTCATTCCCCTGTTCCCTGGAGATGCATCATAGAGAAACATCATTTGGCCGCTTCCTGTATTTCTCACCATTCTGAATGCAGTATGCCGTAGCCTGCCGGGCCACATGCTCCGCATCCTCTTCCTTCTCCAGCAACGTGCCTTGCGTCAGGTATGCCTTAAACCCCTCGATCCAGCACCCCTCCTGAGGCTCGAGCGCTAAGAGCAGGCGCGCTCCCGAGGTTGGGCCACAGGCGGGGGCTCCCGAGGCTGGTGGCTGGGGGAGTTCCTCCTGAGGTGGCGTCGGTTCCGTAGGGGAGGTGCTGCCAAAGGCTTGAAGAGCCGCTCCTTGAAGACGCCAGGCTCTTGGGGTAGCCACTTGGCTGCTCTCTTGGCGATGTCGTCGGCCTCCTTGTTGGTGCCACGAGGCACATGCTGTAGCTCCAGGCCCAGGAACTGCTTCTCCATTTTGCGTACCTCCGCGAGGTATGCCTCCATGTGCTCATCCTTCGGCTCGTACACCTTGTTGGAGAAGTTGACGAGGAGCCGCGAGTCTCCCTTGATGGTGAGGCATTTCACCCCCAGGGCCACCGCAGCCTTGAGGCCGGCGATGAGGCCCTCGTACTCTGCGATGTTGTTGGAGACCTTCTCACCCCGCTGGAAGCAGAGCTGCACGGCGTAGTAAAGCTTGCCCTGAGTGGGCGAGATGAGCACAGCTCCAGGCCCCGCGCCCTGGCGTGCGAACGCGCCATCGAAGTACATGACCCAGCCATCCGGCGCTTCACTCCCTGGCGAGAGGGATCGGTTCTTGCCTGCTTCGAGTTCCGGGGTGTCGGTCCATTCTGCCACAAAGTCGGTGAGCGCAGCCCCCTTGATGACCCTGGTTGTGCTGAACTCCAAGTCAAACGCTTGCAGCTCGATGTTCTATTCGGAAACCCTCCCCGCAGCATTGGGGCTCCTGAGCACTCTCTCCAGCGGGTAAGCTGAGACGACCTTGATGGGGTGACCCTGGAAGTAGTGGCGCAGCTTACGCGAGGCCACCAGGAGCGCAAGCAAGAGCTTCTGAGGCATGGGGTATCGTGCTCTCGCATCTCGTAGCACTGTGCTGATGAAGTACACCGGGTGCTCGACGAGGGCGGGAGAGCTGACGGAGTCTTTGGCTCCCGGGGGTGAGGTGTTTCCTGTGGATCTGCAGCTTCAGGGGCTCGATGACTTGCCGGGGCAGCCGCTGTCTCAGGAGCATCGCCTTGGTGTTGTGCTGCCTCGTCCGGCTTGGCGGCTCCACTTGGCAGGCCCTTGACCTGGCGCTCCTCTCTGAGGGCCACCGGTGCCGCGCTGCCGGAGTGGGGTGTGGCAGACAGGTAGAGTACCAAGGGCTCGAGAGGATGAGGTGCCACCATCACCGGCGGGCTGGTCAAGTATCTCTTGAGGTCTTGAAATGCCAGGTCAGCCTCGGGGGTCCACTCAAATGAACCCTTCTTCTTCATCAGCTTGAAGAACGGCAAGGCGCGCTCCCCCAGCCTGGAGATGAAGCGCCCGAGCAAAGTCACACAACCTGCAAGCTTCTGCATCTCCTTGAGGGTTTGTGGTGGGCTCATGTCTTCTATTGCCTTGACCTTCTCCGGGTTGGCCTCGATCCCCCTGTGGGACACGAGGAAGCCCAGCAGCTTGCCGGAAGGGACACCAAACATGCACTTCTCCGGGTTGAGCCACAAGTCCACCTGGCGCAGGCTCGCGAAGGTCTCCTCCAGGTCCTGAATCAAAGTTCTCGCCTGCCGAGACTTCACCACAATGTCGTCGATGTAGGCCTCAGCGTCTCTCCCGAGCTGCCGTCCCAAGGCGATGTGCATCAGCCGCTGGAAGGTTGCTCCTGCGTTGCACAGTCCGAATGGCATGCAAGTGTAGCAGTATACCCCGCATGGGGTCAAGAAAGCCGTTTTCTCCACATCTTCCACCGCCATCTTGATCTGGTGGTAGCCCGAGAACGCATCCAGGAAACATAGCAGGTTGCACTCGGTGGTGGAGTCGACAATCTGGTCGATGCATGATAGCGGGAATGGGTCTTGAGGGCAGGCCTTGTTGAGGTTGGTGAAGTCGACACACATGCGCTCCTTCCCTCCTTTCTTTGCCACGACGACCGGGTTTCCCAGCCACTCTGGGTATCGGACCTCGTTAATGACACCTGCTGCCTCCAGCTTGTGGGTTTCCTGGACGATGAAAGACTGCTTCTCCGTGGACTGTCGCCTCGCCCTCTGCTTCACAGGGCGCACGTTGGGGCATACCTTCAGATGATGCTCAATCACTCCTCTCGGGACCCCAACAAGCTGCTTGGGCTCCCAGGTGAACACTTCCTTGTTCGCCCGCAGGAAGTCCACCAACTCCCTTTCTTGATCTGGGGCGAGGTCGGCACCTATAGTAAAGGTGGCGCCTGAGGCCCCGTCCTCGTCGACCGGTATTTGCTTCGTCTTGGCTTGACCTTGAGTGAATAGCTGCTTCTTCTTGGTCGGCGCAGCCCCCTTGGTCCTGGGTACGGCCTTGTCGGCCGGGCAAGCTGCCGTCGTGGCCCTGAAAGCGAGTTTGAGGGCCACCAAGGCTTCCTTGGTGTCTCCGGCCATGGTGAGGACGCCCTTGCTCCCTAGCATCTTCATGAGGTTGTAGGCAGGATGAGGAGCTGCCATGAATTGGGCCAGCGCCGGGTACCCGAGGATGGCGTTGTACGGTAGGTCGATGCGGGCGATGTCGAAGTCGATTAGCTCGGAGCGGTAGTTGTCGCGTGTGCCAAAGGTCAGGGGGAGACGGATTTGCCCCAGGGGGTTGGAGAAGCCGCCGCGGACCCCAGAGAAGGGCTTGCTGGGGCGGAGCCGCTCAAGCGGTACGTGAAGGAGGCTAAAAGCCTCCACAAAGAGCACATTGAGGCTGGCACCGCTGTCGGCGTTCTGGGAACGGGGGTCCCCAGACTTGCCTGCCTGCAGCCCATGGCGTGGCTCCACTAGCGGCCCCGTACGGCCCATCTTCACTAGAAAACCCTCAAGACCCTAGCGAGGGGCCAAGCCTCGCGAGGCGGACGATGCAAGACCTCCTTGGGGGCAGCCTCACCAGGCCGGCTCGCGAGGGGCAGAGAGATCAAGGCAAGGGGAACCTCGCGAGGTTCCTATGACTTAAGCCATGACGACCAAGACCAGGCGGGCGCTAGCGAGCACAGTGTCCTCGTTTCCTCTTTGGTGCTAAAGAGGCATGCGCAGGCAAGGAGTCCTGAGGCATCAGGCAAAGGTTTCCATATCGGTGCAACGAGACCAAGACCAGCAGGACGGCAGGACAGATGTCACCGTGGAGCCCAAGACAGTGTCACCACCAGAGCCTTTGGCAGGCGAAGACCACCTTTAGTCAGGATAGCTTGTACTAGTTGTCCCCCTTCAAACTGGCCGTTGTGGCATCCCTTCCCACTCAATATTTGGGAAGAGGACCAAGGCCTCTATAAATAGGACTAGCCACCACCATAGGAGGCAACTGATCTAGGATCAGAACGATTCCATCCATAGCCTCGCGCAAGCTCACCAAGCACAAGAACACCTCTCCTCAGGAGGCTATTCTTCCCTTGTACTGTTCATCCTCAGTCCAAGAGGCAATCCACCACAATACACTGGAGTAGGGTATTACACCACATCGGTGGCCTGAACCAGTATAATCTTGTGTCCCCTTGTTCTTTGGATTCGTCGAGCTAGGCCGTGAGACCATGATGCGTGCGAGCTAGAGGGAGGAGAGATCTTCGTGCGCACCCCAGTGTTCGAACCTCAAGGGTTTTGCCGGAACCCGAAATCCGACATTTGGTGTGCCAGGTAGGGGTGCGCTGAAGCTTTCCTCTTGTCGATCCGCGTTTCGCCACTCCATCAAGTTCATGGCCGACGCTCGCTGGGCCCGCGCTGAGCGCCGGGCCGCTCTCGCCACCCGTGTCGCTCAGACAGCCCCTATTGGCGGGCCTCCCTGTCATTCTCCGTAACCCGCCGCCAACGCCGCCACCGGTCCGGCGGGAAACAAGTAGCAAGCATCCTCTCTGCACCCCTCCGTGCGGCGGGATGGCCGCACCGCCACTCCGTCGCTGACCCCAGCCGGCTCGCCGTCTCACGCTCTTCGCGCTCCCACGGACGCGCAGGCCACGCTGCTCATGGCACGCGAGCTGCTGCGCTACCGCCCGGTCGATGACCTCTACGAGGACTGGTTGGACCGCATCGCCGAGCTCGTCAGCGCTGCAGGGGGCTCCCCTGCGCCATCCCTCTCGCTGCCTCGCCCTCCGCCAGCTGCGGGCGACGTGGCTCGTGGAGCGCCTCCACCACCTTCGCACCAAGACGGCGTTCTGGCGCCAAGGCGTGTGGTCCCCTTGCGAGACCCACCGCGTCGGGCGCCCGCGCGAGAAGAAGGAAGCTACCAAGAAGTTCCCCGGCCGCAAGAAAACGCTCCACCACTCGCAGCATAGCCATGTCAGGATCGCTTGCCACGGCAGGGCCACGCGCCATTTGCCGTGGCAGCGCGTGGAGACCAAGATCAAGCTCCGCCTCCACGACGGGCCCCGGTGGCCACGGCGGGCTGCCGCACCTTCACCCCTGAGCTGCGTGGCTCGTCTGGCCAGGCAAGTTCAAGCTGGATCTGCCTCCTCGCTACGACGGCACCCCCGACCCTGCGGAGTTCTTGCAGCTCTACGAGCTGAGCATCGAGGCGGCCAACGGCGACGAAAAGGTCATGGCGAACTGGTTCCCCATGGCTCTGAAGGACGGCACCCGCTCATGGCTCCTGAACCTGCCCCCGGGCTCAATCTCCTCCAGGGATGAGATGCGCGACCACTTCGTCGCCAACTTCCAGGGCACTCGCAACCACCCTCCGGCCGCGGGCGACCTGCGCCGTATCAAGCAGCAGCTAGGAGAGACCTTGCAGAAGTACATCCAACGCTTCAACAGCGTCCGCGTCAAGACCCCCAAGGTGACGGACGAGGCCATCATTTCAGCGTTTTATGATGGCGTCCGTGACGTCAAGATGAAGGAGGAGCTCGCCATCCACGAGGAGCTGTGCACGGCTCTGGAGCTGTTCAACCTGGCGACCAAGTGCGCGAGAGCTGAGGAAGGGCGCCTTTCCCTCCTCGAGCTCCCAGCTACTAACCTGGAGGAGAAGAAAGCCAAGGCCAAGGACGTGAAGCGCAAGTGAGTGGTCGTGCTCGTGGCGGAGCCTGACACAAAGCGCGGCCGGGATCATCCCGAGTCATCCAAGAGGAGCCGACCGTTCTGCGCCTTCCACAACGTACACAGCCACAACACCAACGACTGTCAGGAGCTCAGGGCCATTCGAGATGGACGCTTCGGTCGACGCCCCGAGCGCAACGACCGGGGCTACGACCGAGGAGGAGGATGTGGCGGAGGACGCTGGGACGACCGTGGCCCCCGCCAGGAGTGGCGCGACCAGCCTCGCGAGGACCATTGGCAGGATCAGCCTCGTGAGGAAGCCTGGAGGGATCAGCCTCGCGAGGACCGCCCTCAGGGCAATGTTGGTCTTCCTCCGCTGCCGCCACCACCCAGAAGGAATGACGACCACCATCAGGACGAAGGAGCAGGGGGCTTCCAGGAACCGCGCGCTATCGCCTGCATCTTGGGCGGAGCTCTGGCCCCAGCGTCTAAGCGTATCTTCAAGAAGTTTGCTCGCGAGGTGAACGCGGCTCTTCCCAAGCTTGAGGCCACACGCCCGCTTAGGTGGTCCAAGTACGCCATCACTTTCAGCTCGGCGGACCAGCTCAAGTGCACTGCAGCCGCCGGTGCTCTCCCAATGCTCTGCTCGCCTGTCATCAGCAACGTCCATGTCACCAAGACCCTTATCGATGGCGGTGCGGGGCTAAACGTCTTGTCCGTCAACACGTTAGATCCCCTTCAAGTACCCTATGATCAGCTGCAACCGACCAAGCCCTTCTCAGGAGTGACCCATGGTTCCACCACCCCGATCGGGCAGGTCCGCCTCCCTGTCACCTTCGGTGGACGCGATAACTACCACACCGAGCTCATCGACTTCGATGTCGCCCACATTCATCTGCCGTACAATGCCATCCTCGGGTACCCAGCGTTGGCCAAGTTCATGGTAGTGACCCACCACGGCTACAACGTGCTCAAGAAGCCGGGGACTGGTTGTGTCATCACAGTCGCCTGTGAGGAGAAGGATGCAGTGTGATCCCTTGAGTGCGCCTTCCAGGCCGCAGCGATCGAAGACCCCAACAACGAAGGATTCCTACACTCTCCTGAGGCCATCCCCAAGAAGAAGAAGCAGCTGCTCCGTATAGGGCCTCTGGAGAGCAGCGTCACCAACAGCACCACCTCAAGATCTGCGCCCTCAGATGGGGCGCCTCCCTCCCGCGCATAGGAAGGCGCGCCCAGCGCCCTCCTTGGGCAGGGGGCTCTCTTCTGGAGGGCCTCAGACCTTGCCAACATCACGACGGAGGCGCTTGGGCACCACATGGAGGCGTGCTTTGCGGCACGTTTCCCTCAGGAGGGCACCAGGCGAGGAGCGCCTGGCGCCCAAGAGTTCATCACCCAGACTACCCAGGAGCTTCAAGAAGCAAGAGCCATGCGCGGCGACCGCCGCCCACCTGCCGCAGCTCCCCATCCAGGCAAGGATGGCGGGCTGCGTGTCTGCATCGACATCCCAGGGCTCAACAGGGCCGCATCTCAGGAGCTCTTCTGGCCTTCGCGCGTGGGACGTTGCGAGGGCCCACCTCACAGCTATGTTCGCATGCCATTCGGCCTGCCAAGCATGGTGGCCGCCTATCAGCGTAACCCGCGGAGCGTCCTGGCGGCTCAGGAGGCCAGGCATCACACAGTCTTGGAGGAGATGGAGACGGTCCTCAAGGAACCGCCTGGACCCCCAGAGCCTCCCGAGGCTCAGGGTCCCGGTGGCTCGTGAGGAGCAACCCCATCGCCACGTGTCTTCAGCTACCCCAACACTCCTTCGACAACAGAACCAGGTGACATTTTCCAAGTTTATTTAGCTGGGAACGCCCTCTGGGCCGCATCATTCCCAGGCCGCGTGGGTCCGTCCCTGCGGCATGTATCCCTTTTTGCATCTTTAGCTTACTCAGCTGGGGGCGCCCCTCGGGCTGCATCCTCCCCAAGCCGCTTGGGTCCAACCCAGTGGCGTGTCTCGTTCCTGCATTTACCTAAGCTAATTCGCTTCCCATGCATAATCTATCTATGATTATCACCTGCTTGATTATCACCCACCATGGGAGCTGCTCACGCTGGCACGGCGCTTGTGCTCGGGTCCGTCCCTGCAACACCGACAAATCTGAGCGGTCGAGCTCTGACTCGCGGCACGCCCCGCGCATGTCACCTCACCAGGCCCTCAGTGCCTTCGTCTTCTTGCGGAGCGACCTGCGGCGGACCGGCAATCGTAGTGGCAACCTTTGTCCCTCCTCGCGCTAACCTGCAGGAACTTCCCGAGGATGACAGCAGGCGGTACCACGAGCTCCCTCTTCTCCCATGCAATTCGCTTGCGCGTTATAAGGGGGGCTCCTGAGTATTGCGACTCAGGATCTCCTACTGGCTCTCCAGCCCTCACCCCCTGGCCTTCACCATGGCATTGATGACCCACAAGTATAGGGGATCTATCGTAGTCCTTTAGATAAGTAAGAGTGTCGAACCCAACGAGGAGCAGAAGGAAATGATAAGCGGTTTTCAGCAAGGTATTCTCTGCAAGCACTGAAATTATAGGTAACAGATAGTTTTGTGATAAGATAATTTGTAACAAGCAACAAGTAACGAAAGTAAATAAAGTGCAACAAGGTGGCCCAATCCTTTTTGTAGCAAAGGACAAGACTGGACAATTTCTTATATAAAGAAAAGTGCTCCCGAGGACACATGGGAATTATCGTCAAGCTAGTTTTCATCACGTTCATATGATTCGCGTTGGGTACTTTGATAATTTGATATGTGGGTGGACCGGTGCTTGGGTGCTGTCCTTACTTGGACAAGCATCCCACTTATGATTAACCCCTATTGCAAGCATCCGCAACTACAAAAGAAGTATTAAGGTAAACCTAACCATAGCATGAAACATATGGATCCAAATCAGCCCCTTACGAAGCAACACATAAACTAGGGTTTAAGCTTCTGTCACTCTAGCAACCCATCATCTACTTATTACTTCCCAATGGCTTCCTCTAGGCCCAAATAATGGTGAAGTGTCATGTAGTCGACGTTCACATAACACCACTAGAGGAGAGACAACATACAGCTCATCAAAATATCGAACGAATACCAAATTCATATGACTACCAATATCAAGACTTCTCCCATGTCCTCAGAACAAACGTAACTACTCACAAAGCATATTCATGTTCATAATAAGAGGGGTATTAATATGCATAAAGGATCTGAACATATGATCTTCCACCAAATAAACCAACTAGCATCAACTACAAGGAGTAATCAACACTACTAGCAACCTACAAGTACCAATCCCAGACTTGGAGACAAGAATTTGATACAAGAGATGAAATAGGGTTTGAGAGGGGATTGTGCTGGTGAAGATGTTGATGGAGATTGGCCCTCTCCCAATGAGAGGAGCGTTGGTGATGACGATGGCGATGATTTCCCCCTCCCGGAGGGAAGTGTCCCCAGCAGAACAGCTCCGCCAGAGCCCTAGATTGGTTCCGCCAAGGTTCCGCCTCGTGGCGGTGGAGTCTCGTCCCGAAAGCTTGCTTATGATTTTTCTTCGGACGAAAGACTTCATATAGCGGAAGATGGCCACCGGAGGGCCACCAGGGGGCCCACAAGGTAGGGGGCGTGCCCAGGGGGTAGGGCGCGCCCCCCACCCTCGTGCCCAGGGTGTGGGTCCCCTCTGGTATTTTCTTCGCTTAGTATTTTTTTATTATTTCCAAAAATAACTTCCGTGGAGTTTCTGGACTTTTGGAGTTGTGCAGAATAGGTCTATAATATTTGCTCCTTTTCCAGCCCAGAATTCCAGCTGCCGGCATTCTCCCTCTTTATGTAAACCTTGTAAAAATAAGACAGAATAGGCATAAGTATTGTGACATAATGTGTAATAACAGCCCATAATGCAATAAATATCGATATAAAAGCATGATGCAAAATGGACGTATCAACTCCCCCAAGCTTAGACCTCGCTTGTCCTCAAGCGGAAGCTGATAACGATAAATATGTCCACATGTTTAGAGGTAGAGGTGTCGGACACAGAGAAAGATAGGGGCTTATAGTTTCGCCTCCCAACCTTTTACCACAAGGGTAACGTCAACAATAATGGCTCATGCTAACTTACATCCAATTAGATATATATCAGGATCTTCCCAACACACTGAGCTTGCCAAAGGATAAAATGTAAAAAAGGAAAGGTGAAAATCACCATGACTCTTGCATAAGGTAGAAGATAAAAGTAAAAGATAGGCCCTTCACAGAGGGAAGCAGAGGTTGTCATGCGCTTTCAGGGTTGGATGCACAAAATCTTAATGCGAAAGAACATCACTTTATATTGCCACTTGTGATATGGACCTTTATTATGCAGTCCGTTGCTTTTATTTCTTCCACATCACAAGATCGTATAAAGCTTATTTCCTCCACACTAATCAATCATACATATTTAGAGAGTAATTTTTATTACTTGCACCGATGACAACTTACTTGAAGGATCTTACTCAATCCATAGGTAGATATGGTGGACTCTCATGGCAAAACTGGGTTTAAGGGTATTTCGAAGCACAAGTAGTATCTCTACTTGGTGCAAAGAATTTGGCTAGCATGAGGGGGAAAGGCAAGCTCAACATGTTGGATGATCCATGACAATATACTTTATTTCAGATATAAGAAAACATAACCCATTACGTTGTCTTCCTTGTCCAACATCAACTCTTTAGCATGTCATATTTTAATGAGTGCTCACAATCATAAAAGATGTCCAAGATAGTATATTTATATGTGAAACCTCTCTTTCTTTATTACTTCCTATTAATTGCAACGATGACCAAAGCTATGTTTGTCAACTCTCAACAACTTTCAATCATCATACTCTTTCTATGTGAAGTCATTACTCTCCATAAGATCAATATGATCTCTTTATTTCTTTTTATTCTTTTTCTTTTCTTTTATTCACTCAAGATCATAGCAAAATAATCAAGCCCTTGACTCAACACTAATCTTTATTATATAGCTCACGGACTCGATTACATAAAAGGATCATAAAGCAAAACTCCAAACTAAATCATACCAAAAACTTTATTCTACTAGATCAAGATATTACTAAAAGGATCGAACTAAGAAAAACGGTAAAGATAGGAGTGTGATGGTGATACGATACTGGGGCACCTCCCCCAAGCTTGGCAGTTGCCAAGGGGAGTGCCCATACCCATGTGACTATGTCTCCTTTGCTGGTGTAGGGGTCGTTGATGATGTAGGCTTGTCGTTCATCTTCCAAGG
This sequence comes from Aegilops tauschii subsp. strangulata, assembly GCF_002575655.3. Taxonomy (NCBI): domain Eukaryota; kingdom Viridiplantae; phylum Streptophyta; class Magnoliopsida; order Poales; family Poaceae; genus Aegilops; species Aegilops tauschii. The sequence goes on from NC_053037.3 coordinate 169,524,654, forward strand.
CATAGGCTCACCATCATAGAAGGATGATCGAGTCTTCGGGATCCTTAAATCTGCAGCCAAACTCATCCTCTTGAATCAATATTCATACTCACAGTTTTGGTTTTGCAGGTCATAGATTTGGGCTTGGAGGTGCTCGATTTTCTCGTGGAGCTTGAAGATGGCCTCCCCAATGTCCTTGGCATCCAGCTTGTGGTTGTTGGTGAACTCCGTGATCATTATGTGATTGGAGTCAAGTCCACGCTCCACCATCTCCTGGCACTTGAAAACTTGTTGCTCCATTGCCTCGAGCCTTGTCTCCACGCTTCCGGTCCTCCTTGGTCCCTCAACATCGCGGATGTGCAGCACCCCCTCATGCATCTCAATGGTTTGAGGGTGTTGCAGCACCTCCGCGAGGTAGGGGTTGATGACCTTCTCGAAGAACTTGTCCTTGGGGGCACTTGGAGACGTCATGATGATCTAGATCTGTCAGAAAACAGCTCGAAACAAGAACATAGGACAATTGCATGATACGGTGGTCAAAACCTTCGGGAGATTATATAATGAATTTTTATCGACCAAAATACGTATCATGCAAGAAAACGGAGTCCGGAGAGCGCACGAGGTGCCCACGAGGCAGGGAGCGCGCCCAGGGGGGTTGGGCACGCCCTCCACCCTCGTGGAGCCCTCTTGTCCTTCCCGGACTGCTTCTTATTTTTCTATTTTCCTAAATATTCCAAAACAGAGAAAAATTGCCATTAGAACTGTTTTGGAGTCGGTTTACTTACCGTACCACATACCTATTCCTTTTCGAGGTCTGAAACGTTCTGGAAGGTGTCCCTTATGTATTCCTCCGGGGTTACGGTTTCAATAACATTGGTTTCAACATTTATAGGATTACGTGAGATATAATGTTTGATTCTTTGACCGTTCACCACCTTCGGATTTGTGCCTTCGAAGTTGTTGATTTTTATGGCACCGAAACGATAGACCTCCTCGATAATGTAAGGACCTTTCCATTTAGAGAGAAGTTTTCCTGCAAAAAATCTTAAACGAGAGTTGTATAGCAATACATAATCACCTACATGAAACTCACGCTTTTGTATTCTTTTGTCATGCCATCTTTTAACTTTTTCTTTAAACAGTTTGGCATTCTCATAGGCTTGGGTTCTCCATTCATCAAGTGAGCTAATGTCAAATAACCTCTTCCCACGGCAAGTTTGTAATCATAGTTGAGCTCTTTAATAGCCCAATATGCCTTGTGTTCTAATTCGAGAGGTAAGTGACATGCTTTTCCATAAACCATTTTATAAGGAGACATACCCATAGGATTTTTATATGCAGTTCTATAAGCCCATAATGCATCATCAAGTTTCTTGGACCAATTCTTTTTAGATCTATTGACAGTCTTTTGTAAAATTAATTTGAGTTCTCTGTTACTCAATTCTACTTGACCACTAGACTGTGGGTGATAAGGAGATGCAATTCTATGATTAACATCATACTTAGCAAGCATTTTACGAAAAGCACCATGAATAAAATGTGAACCACCATCAGTCATTAAATACCTAGGGACTCCAAACCTCGGAAAAATAACTTCTTTAAGCATTTTAATAGATGTGTTATGTTCAGCACTACTAGTTGGAATAGCTTCTACCCACTTAGTAACGTAATCAACAGCAACTAGAATATGTGTATACCCATTAGAGGTAGGAAATGATCCCATATAATCAAAGCCCCAAACATCAAATGATTCAATAACAAGTGAATAATTCATAGGCATTTCTTGACGTCTACTAATATTACCAATTCTTTGACATTCATCACAAGATAAGACAAACTTACGAGCATCCTTAAAGAGAGTAGGCCAATAAAAACCGGATTGCAATACTTTATCCACCACCATAGGAACCAACTCATCTTGGACTAGACCATCCTCACCCACACAAGCTCATCGAGCACAAGAGCACCTGTCCTCAGGAGGCTATTCTTTCCTTGTACTGTTCATCCTCAGCCCAAGAGGCAATCCACCACACCACATTGGAGTAGGGTATTACACCACAACAGTGGCCCGAACCAGTATAAATCTTGTGTCCCTTTGTTCTTTGGGTTCTTCGAGCTAGGCCGTGAGATCTTGATGCGTGCAAGCTAGAGGGAGGAGAGATCTCCATGCGCACCCCAGTGTTCGAACCTCAAGGGTTTTGCCGGAACCCGAAATTTGACAGTGCCCCTTGCCTTGATCTCTCTGCTCCTCGCGAGCCAGCCTGGTGAGGCCGCCCTTGAGGTGGTCTTGTGTCGTCTGCCTCGCGAGGCTTGGCCCCTCGCGAGGGTCTTGAGTGTTTACTGGTGAAGATGGGCCGTACGGGCCGCTGGTGGAGCCACGCCGTGGGCTGCAGGTAGGCAAGTCTGGGGACCTCCATTCCCAGAACGCCGACAGTGGCGGTCGGGGACGAGCGATGGTCTTTTCCTACCAATCTATCCCCCTAGGAGCATGCGCGTAGTGCTTGGTTTTGATGACTTGTAGATTTTTGCGACAAGTATGTGAGTTCTTTATGACTAATGTTGAGTCCATGGATTATACACACTCTCACCCTTCCACCATTGCTAGCCTCTCTTGTGCCGTGCAACTTTCGCCGGTACCATAAACGCATCATTTACCTTCCTCAAAATAGCCACCATATCTACCTATTATGGCATTTCCATAGCCATCCCGAGATATATTGCCATGCAACTTTCCACCGTTCCGTTTATTATGACACGGTTCATCATAGTCATATTGCTTTGCATGATCATGTAGTTGACATCGTATTTGTGGCATGGTCACCATTCATAATTTTTTATACATGTCACTCGTGATTCATTGCACATCTCGGTACACCGCCAGAGGCATTCACATAGAGTCATATTTTGTTCTAAGTATCGAGTTGTAATTCTTGAGTTGTAAGTAAATAAAAGTGTGATGATCTTCATTATTAGAGCATTGTCCCATGTGAGGAAAGGATGATGGAGACTATGATTCCCCCACAAGTCGGGATGAGACTCTGGACAAAAAAAAGAGGCCATAAAAACAGGAAAGGAGAAGGCCCAAATAAAAAAAATAAAAAAAATAAAAAAATGATGATGAGAGAAAAAGAGAGAAGGGACAATGTTACTATCCTTTTTCCACACTTGTGCTTCAAAGTAGCACCATGATCTTCATGATAGAGAGTCTCTTATGTTGTCACTTTCATATACTAGTGGGAATTTTTCATTATAGAACTTGGATTGTATATTCCAATGATGGGCTTCCTCAAATTGCCCTAGGTCTTCGTGAGCAAGCAAGTTGGATGCACACCCACTTAGTTTCTTTTGTTGAGCTTTCATACACTTATAGCTCTAGTGCATCTGTTGCATGGCAATCCCTACTCACTCACATTGATATCTATTTATGGGCATCTCCATAGCCCATTAATACACCTAGTTGATGTCAGACTATCTTCCTCCTTTTTGTCTTCTCCACAACCACCATTCTATTCCACCTATAGTGCTATGTCCATGGCTCACGCTCATATATGTGAAAGTTGAAAAAGTTTGAGAATACTAAAGTATGAAACAATTGCTTGGCTTGTCATCGGGGTTGTGCATGATTGGAGCATTTTGTGTGACGAGGATGGAGCATAGCCAAACTATATGATTTTGTAGGGATGAGCTTTCTTTGGATATGTTATTTTGAGAAGACATAATTGCTTGGTTAGTATGTCCGAAGTATTATTATTATTATTATTATGTCAATATTAAACTTTTCTCTTGAATCTTATGTATCTGAATATTCTTGCTACAATAAAGAAGATTACATTGATAAATAAGTTAGCTAGCATTCCACATCAAAAATTCTATCTTTATCATTTACCTACTCAAGGACGAGCAGGAATTAAGCTTGGGGATGCTTGATACGTCTCCAACGTATCTATAATTTTTGATTGTTCCATGCTATTATATTATCCATCTAGGAGGTTTTATATGCATTTATATGCTATTTTATATGATTTTTGGGACTAACCTATTAACCTAGAGCCCAGTGCCAGTTTCTATTTTTTCCTTGTTTTTGAGTATCGCAGAAAAGGAATACCAAACGGAGTCCAATTGACCTGAAAATTCACCGAGATTGTTTTTGGACCAGAAGAAGCCCACGGAGTACCGGATATGGACTAGAAGAGTCCCGAGGCCACCACGAGAGCGGGGGGCGCGCCCTACCCCCTGGGCGCGCCCCCTGTCTCGTGGCCGCCTCGTGGACCCCCCTGACTTGTTCCCGACGCCAACACCTCTTATATATCCCCAAACTTCCAGAACATAACCTAGATCGGGAGTTCTGCCACCGCAAGCCTCTGTAGCCACGAAAAACCAATCGAGACCCTATTCCGGCACCTTGCCGGAGGGGGGATCCATCACCGGTGTCCATCTTCATCATCCCAGCGCTTTCCATGACGAGGAGGGAGTAGTTCACCCTCGGGACTGAGGGTATGTACAAGTAGCTATGTGTTTGATCTCTCTCTCTCTCTCGTTTTCTTGATTTGGCACGATCTTGATGTATCGCGAGCTTTGCTATTATAGTTGGATCTTATGATGTTTCTCCCCCTCTACTCTCTTGTAATGGATTGAGTTTTCCCTTTGAAGTTATTTTATCGGATTGAATCTTTAAGGATTTGAGAACACTTGATGTATGTATTGCATGTGCTTATCTGTGGTGATAATGGGATATTCACGTGATCTACTTGATGTACGTTTTGGTGATCAACTTGCGGGTTCAGTGACCTTGTGAACTTATGCATAGGGGTTGGCACACATTTTCGTCTTGACTCTTCGGTAAGAACTTTGGGTCACTCTTTGAAGTTCTTTGTGTTGGTTGAATAGATGAATCTAAGATTGTGTGATGCATATCGTATAATCATACCCACGGATACTTGAGGTGACATTGGAGTATCTAGGTGACATTAGGGTTTTGGTTGATTTGTGTCTTAAGGTGTTACTCTAGTACGAACTCTAGGATAGATCGAATGGAAAGAATAGCTTTGTGCTATTTTACTACAGACTCTTGAATAGATCGATCAGAAAGGATAACTTTGAGGTGGTTTCGTACCCTACAATAATCTCTTCATTTGTTCTCCGCTATTAGTGACTTTGGAGTGACTCTTTGTTGCATGTTGAGGGATAGTTATATGATCCAGTTATGTTATTATTGTTGAGAGAACTTGCACTAGTGAAAGTATGAACCCTAGGCCTTGTTTCCTAGCATTGCAATACCGTTTTCGCTCACTTTTACCACTTGCTACCTTGCTGTTTTTATATTTTCAGATTACAAAAACCTATATCTATCATCCATATTGCACTTGTATCACCATCTCTTCGCCGAACTAGTGCAGCTATACAATTTACCACTGTATTGGGTGTGTTGGGGACACAAGGGACTCTTTATTATTTGGTTGCAGGGTTGTTTGAGGGATACCATCTTCATCCTACGCCTCCCATGGATTGATAAACCTTAGGTCATCCACTTGAGGGAAATTTGCTACTGTCCTACAAACCTCTGCACTTGGAGGCCCAACAACGTCTATAAGAAGAAGGTTCTGTAGTAGACATCAACGCATCCAAGCTTTGGCGATAGCCATGGTAGAGCTTGTGGGCATCGAGGAGGTCGACAGGGGTGAGGAGCCATAGGGGGCGCCACCGCCGGGAAAGGGCGGTTGTCCTCGCCCGATATTTGATTGGGAGGAGGGATATGATGACTATCAACATATCACCGGGGAGGTTGTTGATGAAGTCTAGGCCTGTTGGGGTCGCTTGCGGTTCTTTCTTGACCTGCCTCCACTTGTTGGCAGCCTCGTTCTCCACCTCGTCGGTGGCGACGGGAACCTCTATCTCCATATTCATGCCGTGCTCCGGTGCTTCAGCAGCCCCAGCGTCGCCACTCCCTCCGATGGGGCGCTTCAGTGGCATCCTCGTACACTAACGGCTTTGAGGACTCAGAGCGGCGTCGAGGATGCGGGTGGAGAGAGAGGAATTGTGTGTGTGGCGAGGATGGGGGGGGTGCGGCCGCTCGGCGCCGCCATTAATATAGACCAGTGGGAGCAAGGCGGCGGCGGTCCAAGGCTGTCTTGCTTCCCGGTGAGAACGGCTGCTTAATCTCTAGTATGAATGAAATCTATACTTAATTACTGAATTTTAGTTGCAAAAAATAGATAGTGCTATTTATTTTTAGCTGCATATTTTGACAAATCGCAGTGTCTCTTGGCTTAGCGTCGAAGTCTAGCTTTAATTTGCATACCGTAATCTGAACCGTTTGCGTTGAAGAGATGCACAGATCCTACGTTGAACAGCTTGTACGCTTCCCGGTAAGCCTGCGCACCGGACTGCGCTCCCACGCCTCCCGTTCAGTCAAGCAGCTGTCCACACGGCACCTCCTATAGCCATTAAAACCAAGACACGTGGTGTCACGTGAATGGTTAACAGAACGCACACGGTTTGAATTATACAAACGTTTGAGGTATTAAAGTGGCAGCTATTTTTTCAAAATGCCTTTGTTGGCTGTCATTATTCGAGTGCGCCTTCTCTCAAAATGGACACGAAAAATACCACAGCATGTCGGGTGCCATTCCATGATAGCATGCCAAGTTTCATGAATTTCAGACGAGTTTTGGATTTACTAGAATTTAAAAACAATGTATCTCAACGTTTTTCCGGAATTCAACGGTGCCGTGGTGTTTGAAATTCATTCCCATTTCTTGCATGGGACCTAAGCATGACACAGATTTGTTTTTTGAACCAATTTATATGCACTGGAGCATGTGCGTGTAGTTCAAATTTGAATTATGCACATAAATGCATTGAAAACTCAGTTAATGCATAAAAATTTCCAAATGAACCTCAAAAATCACAAAAATTGACACAACACTCCTGTTGTTCTATGTTGACACGAGAAAAAAAATTGAAAGCAATAAGAGGCAATGGATATCGTTTCGTCCCCAAAGGTGGGACGTTCCTTATCGAAACCATCATGCTTGTTATGAGAAGCTCTGGTTTGTGAGAAGCTTATACCCAAACATGCCCCAAATGGGACAAAAAATTTACCACGGCATGTTGATGCCGCTCCATGATACCATGCCAAGTTTCATGAATTTGAGACGAGTTTTGGATTTACTAGAATTTAAATACCAGGCAGCTCAATGTTTGCGGCCGAGCGATGGTGGCAGGGTGTTTGACATTCATTCCAATTTCTTGCATGGGACCTAAGCATGCACCCAAGGACAAAGATTTGATTTTTCAACCAATTTATATGCACTGGAGCATGTGCATGTACTTCAAATTTGAATTATGCACATAAATGCATTGAAAACTCACTTAATGCATAAAAATGTCCAAACGAACCCCAAAAAAACACAAAAAATAACACAACACTCCTGTTGTTCTATGTTGACACGAGAAATTTTTTGAAAGCAATAAGAGGCAATGGATATCGTTTCTTCCCCAAAGGTGGGGCGTTCCCTACCGAAACCATCATGCTTGTTGTGAGAAGCTCTGGTTTGTGAGAAGCATATACCCAAACCTGCCCCAAATGGGACAAAAAATTTACCACGGCATGTTGATGCCGCTCCATGATAGCATACCAAGTTTCATGAATTTCAGACGAGTTTTGGATTTACTAGAATTTAAAAAGAGGTATCTCAAGGTTTGCGGCCGAGTGACGGTGGCAGGGTGTTTGACATTCATTCCCATTTCTTGCATGGGACCTAAGCATGCACCCAAGGACAATTTGATTTTTCAACCAATTTATATGCACTGGAGCATGTGCATGTAGTTCAAATTTGAATTATGCACATAAATGCATTGAAAACTCACTTAATGCATAAAAATGTCCAAACGAACCCTGAATAATTCCAATTCTTTTATGACACACATATATTTGCATGTTCACTGCAGATAAAAGGTCTAGCAATTCAAACACCATCCATGGCTGCTATGACCCCATTATGTAATTCAAATCAAGATGAAAAATCAAGGAGATCCCACACAGTTTATTATAACCAACCGTGTGAGATGCAACACAAAATATCTTGGAGCACCGTCGGAGTATAGTACGGATACGGCTTACGCGAGAAGGTGCGACGGCTACAGTCCACAACCCGCTCTAAATAAGGGACCGTGTCTGACGACACTTTGCGCCCCAGTTTTTCCAGTGAAGCGATTCCAAATTTTTGGCTTCCGCGGAAATATCCCCGCCCCATCCCCCTTACCAAAAGCCACGTTTCCCCTGCTTCCGCCTTCCTTTCCAAGTTGAAACCTTCACTCCTTGCTTGTAGCGCCGCCTCCTTGCCGGCGACCCTCCTTCACGCTGCTCGGCCTCGCCTATCCAGGCAGGTAATCCACACCCGACCCCCATCCTCCTCCTCCTTCCACATCCCACATGCCCCGACCGCCAGCGCGAGCACGACACCTTCCACCCAAATCACCAATCCCTCCACCAAATAAGCGCTGGCCGAAGCCATGGTGCGCGCAGTATAGCCAGGATCTCAAGGAGCATTTGGCAGCTGAGAAGCAAATCGCGGCCGCACGCGCGGATGAGTTCGCGATGGCTGCCATTTGTGCCGATCCCCAGATCTTGGAGGAGCACCTCGCCGTCGAGGCCATCGTTGACGTCTCGCGCATCGACGCCGCGACGTGGTTGGCTGCTTTAAATGATAGTTTGTGGCGGTTTCTCGAGGCCACCGTCGGTGCCTTCAACGAAGAGTACGAGGTGTTTTCTCAGCGTGCACGTGCTTAACTCATCTCGAGAGCCAGCAGGTTGGTGCCCGGAGCGGCTCAGGCAACTCACAACTACAACGAGGGCACCCATGATGCAGAGGCCTCTCCCTCTTCCATGTCCAAGGAGCCAATCGTCATTGATATATCCGACAATGAGGAGTAGCTTGTCTTATTAGACTATAAGGACACATGTTCAGTTTGCTAGCTACTGCCTTTCCTTAACAAATTCTACTGAATTGTGCTATCTACTTTTACCATGCAATCTTCTGCTATAGTGTATATGTTCTATATGTTGTGCAATGTGGTGTTTAGTTAACTGCTTGGTTTAATTCTGCAAATGTGATGTTCAATCTTCAGGGTGCAATATTTCCAAGTTGTTAAGCATGCTTGGTTTGGTTAACTGTCTGATCTTCTATTACGAGTATGTTACATTGTGCAATGTGGTGCTCAATTAACGTTTGGTTCATTTGTTGTGGTGTTTAGTTAACTGCTTGGTTCAATTCTGCAATGCGATGTTCAATTGTTGTGGCTGCATTCTGTTATTGTATACCATGTGAGAAATAAATCAAATTTGGCTGTACTAAATACATGAGAAACAAATACAATTGCTATATTTCCAAGTTGTTAAGCATGCTTGGTTTGGTTAACTGTCCGATTTTCTATTAGGAGTATGTTATATTGTGCTATGTGGTGCTCAGTTAACGTTTGGTTCATTTGTTGTGGTGTTTAGTTAGCTGCTTGGTTCAATTCTGCAATGCGATGTTCAATTGTTGTGGCTGCATTCTGTTATTGTATACCATGTGAGGAATAAATCAAATTTGGCTGTACTAAATACATGAGAAACAAATACAATTGCTATATTTCCAAGTTGTTAAACATGCTTGGTTTGGTTAACTGTCTGATCTTCTATTAGGAGTATGTTATATTGTGCAATGTGGTGATCAGTTAACGTTTGGTTCATTTGTTGTGGTGTTTAGTTAACTTCTTGGTTCAGTTCTGTAATGCGATGTTCAGTTGTTGTTCTGTTATTGTATACCATGTGAGGAATAAATCGAATTTGGTTGCACTTAATACATGAGAATCATATACAAGTGCTATATTTCCTAGTTCTTAATCATGCTTGGTTTGGATAAATGGGTTTTCCATGTGGCTTGAATTAATCTGATGAATCTGCAATGTGCTTATTTATCATCAACATATTTTACTGATAGCATGCGAACCCTTACTTAACCTAATGACTAACTACCTTATATGTGTTGTAGGGAAACAATGGGAAGCACTGAGGTTTACAAGATGGTACTAACTATTATACCTTGCCTTTTTTTATTCCTTTGCCCCATTTCCAATATAGAGAAGATATTTATGCACATCCTTGTTTTCAGGGTTCACTGATGATTACCTCGCAAACCACCTCTGTGGTCAGGAGGCAAGGAAAGTTTTCATACAACACACACGGTTCAATATTGAAGTGTTCCTGAAGAGGACGAAGGATGGACGGTCAATCATCCACAGGCACTGGCCTAAAGTTGCAAAGACCTTCAACATGAATGAAGGCTCAATATTCGCCTTCCGCTTCAGCAGTTTTCCAGATGAGATGCATCTCTCTATGTACCGTCTATGATCCTAATTTCGAAAGGTTCTAGATGTTGCATTTGAAACTTGCTGCTGGTGTAGTTGTGTAATTGGGTAGCTAAGTGCTGAAGCTATATCATGTTGTACTCCGATGTATTTCAATTATGAAATCCTGCTTCCTTAATATGGAAATGGAATATATTATGTGCTTAATATGAATGTCAATTAGATTAGTAAATGGATTATTAATAATAGGGCAATTAGCCCGCTAATTGGGTTTTCCTATTGCAAACGGTTATTGAGAAAACACCGTGGGCGATGACCTCAGGCAACACACACAGTTTCTAGGAATAAACCGTGTTGGATCAATGAACAATCACACACGACATTCTCTTGAAAACTGTTTGCGTTACGCCACCTTGCGCAAACGTTTTTCTTGGAGTGACTATGTGGCATGTATATACGAACGGAAACGTTTAGCGGTGACTGACTGTGTGGGATGTACTTACGACCAGAAATGATTTTGCCTGTATAATTGTAATTTTTAGCACTACTATACGTATTTCTGTATTTGAGTGCTCGCCGGTCGCACACGACCTCATTTTGCCGAGTGTGTGTGCCAGGAGGGCATATCCCCGACGGTTTCTGGGTCATGTGGGAAGGACCCCATTATCGCCCACACTCACTAGGTGACGGTTCCGAACGCCGTCGCGGAAAGGGGTTAAAAACCGTTTGTATAGCACCGACGTGTGCCAGTGTTTAGTCTTAGATATGTAATCTTTTCAATCATATTTGTACCCTGTAAGGTTTGTACTTTCCTATCCGCGTATTAATGAAAAAAGATATGCTTGTCGGGCACTCGTGCATGTATCATACTCACGCATAGGAACGACTCCTCTATACTCTCAAGTATACAAGGTTCTCTGACAAGATATCTTGCCAGTCCCTTCCATTTCTCCCGCGAGGCTCGGCCTGGAGGGCTTAGGAGCGTGGAAGAGAACTGGCCCCTTGTCAACCCTTTTTTCCAAATGCCACTACAACCATCCTGACTGAAGTAATCTTTGAATCAAAAGATGGGCGCACAAATGTTCGAGGGCGACAAGGTTTTCCTACGCACAAGTTTTCCACACAGAGGTACACTATATGGATGTCTAAAGGGAACTTATCTGCTTTGCGTTCTCGGGGGCCGATATGCAAGCTTGCTCTCACTTCTCGTCCTTGGGATTTTATCCACGGCAGGGCCCTGCAGTTAGTACAGGGGGAAAATAGCAGCGTATGAACCTTTCTAAATGACCACGGCAGAACTATGCCAAAATAATCATGCATGCAAGTTTTAGGCGCCAGCGCTTCATTTTATTATCTTTGCACAGGGTTTGCGCCTGGCTTTGTACAAAGGGTTACATGCACATTGGCAAGGCTTGTACAAAAGGTGGCTGCTGGGGCTGAGCCCGACAGCTGCACCTTACGGGTAGAACTTACGAAGATGCTAAATATTCCATGAGTTTTGCACCTTAATGCCATCTTCGGTCTCCAGACGGACTGCACCAGGCCTGGTGACTCGTACTACCCGGTAAGGGCCTTCCCCCTTTGGCGTCAACTTGTTGGAACCCTTGGCGAATTGAACACGCCTAAGGACAAGGTCCCTTCCTCAAGGCTCCGGGCATTAATCCTGCGGCTATGATAGCGGCGCAAGGCTTGCTGGTAACATGCAGCATACACAGCGGCCCGGAGACGATCTTGCTCGAGGAGCACGACATCATCATGCCGGATCTGCTCTTGCTGTACTTCATCGTAGGCAAGTACTCGAGGTGACCCATATATGAGTTTCGTGGGGAGCACCGCTTTTGCCCCATACACTAGGGAGAAGGGAGTCTGGCCGGTGGCTCGATTTGATGTCGTACGGAGGGACCAAAGAACCACCGATAGCTCATCAATCCAGCGTCTGCCACACTTCTGTGACTTATCAAAGGTTCTTGTCTTGAGTCCATGCATCACTTCAGCATTCATCCTTTCAGCTTGTCCATTGCTCCGAGGATGAGCAACAGAGGCAAAGGAGACCTTGCTTCCATGGTTTTGGATGTATTGTATGAATGCGCGGCTTGTGAATTGGGTGCCATTATCGGTGATCACTCTGGCGGGTACTCCAAATTGGCACACCAATCATTCAAGAACTTGATAGATGATCATGCAGTTACCTTCCTCACTGGCTCCACTTCCGGCCACTTTGTAAACTTGTCGATTGCAACGTGCAAGAATTCAAAGCTCCCGGTAGCACGGGGGAAGGGGCCCAAGATGTTGAGCCCCAGACCAAAAATGGCCAGGATAAAGGTATCGTCTGGAGAGCTTAAGCTGGTTGATGGATGTTCTTGGAGTGGAACTGGCAGGCTTCACATTTTTTGACTAGCTCAGTTGCATCCTGGAGGGCTGTGGGCTAGTATAAACCCTGTAGGAAAGCTTTTCCAACCAGGGCTCTTGATCCAATGTGGGAGCCGCACACACCCTTGTGTATCTCTGCTAGCAGCTTCTGCCCATCTTCCCGGCAAATGCACTTCAATTTCACACCATCTGGCCTTTTTCTATATAGTGTGTCATCGGCAAACTGATACATACTGGACCACCGGGCTACTCTTTCAGCTTCTTCTTGCTCTTCGGGGAGTTCTCCTATTTGAAGGTAGTGGACTATGTGCTCTGCCCAAATTGGATCCTGAGGCTCGATAACAAGGACTAATGGCACCTCCTCGTTCGTGGGAGCGCTCACCTCGACCGCAATAACTTGTGGTTCCGCGGGAGAGTGCTGCTAGCCAACCGAAGTGGAGTTGTTCCCGGCGGCCTCTCTACCAGTTGCTTCAGGAAGCCCTGCCGGGAGATACTTGCCGGAGTCTAACTTCCTCCTTTTTTTGGCCATCATTGAAGGGGACAATGATTGTTGATTTAGGTGGAGGAAAAAAGTTCCTGGTTCCACAGGGATCTTTTGCGCAGCGCATTTTGATAAATGATCAGCAATGTTGTTCTCCGCACATGGCACGTGCTCTGTTTGTAATCCATCAAAGTGCTCCTCCAACTTTCTGACTTCCTCTACTCACTACAAAAAAATACACTTCCGTGATGATACGTGTTTGTCACAGTAGGTCATGTTTTCTGTCATGCATGTACATCCATGACGATTTTATGACATAATCAAGATAGTCATACCTGTGCTGTCGTAGAAGTGTTCCATGACATTACCAAAATTATCATCACGGAAGTGTCCACTTCCATGACGATAAATCGCGCGTCATAGAAGTGCTTTCATCAAGGGTGACTGAAATGTGGCATCCATCGTAACGGGTCGCCGTTAAGCTATCGGGTTCCAGTTTGGATCTGATAACCTATTAACAGCTCCAACCAATGGGGATTTTCCACATGTAAAATTATCATTGGCTATAGCAACCACGTGTCAGCACCCGAAAAGGACATATGTCAACCGCCCAATGGACAGGAGGCGCCTATGATACGTCGACATGTGGCAAGGCCCAACGGCGGCCCATTTAGGTTAAAAAGGCTGTCCCAGTCAAAATTAGCGGGCTGCCCATTAACGGTCTGCTTGCAGATGGCCCATTCACAGTTAAGGCCCGTACGGCTATTGTCAAATCGGCCCATCAACGGCTCGTTCTAAACTTGTCATCATCGCGGCCCATGGTCACATCTGGCCTGTTAACAGTCCGCTAAGTATTTGGGCCGAATTATGGCCCAGTGTGTTTCTGGCCTGTTAAAGGTCCTGCTTCATTTGGGCCCATTTTTTGGCCCTTGAAACTTTTGGCCCATAAACGACCGTGAAGGATTTGGGTCATATTCGGCCATGTCTGACGTTCGCCCTGTTAGAGGCCCACTGTAGATTTGGGCCACTTCTAGCCTGTTGTGATTTTCGGCCTGTTAACGTCGGACGAAATCCACGGGCCATATGTGGCCCAATGTCACATCGGGCCTATTGACGGCCTATATAAAATTGATACTAATCAAGCCCGACGAAACTTCCGGCCTGTTAAAGGCCCGTGTAGTAGGTCGGCGCATTTACGGCCCGTCTGAATTTCGATCTGTGAACGATCCACATTGTAAATGGCCACCACGAGCTGAGATACATTTCAGCCTGCTAATGACCAGTGGGTTATTTGGCACAATCAGGGCCCAATCTCACTTCGGCCTATTAAAGGCCCATGTTATTTATGGGCTCGATATATTTACACATGTTAATGGCCTATTGTTACTGAGGGCCCAAACTATGTTTAGGCCTGTTAAAGGCCCACTAGGTGCATAGGCCTACCAAAAATATGAAAGCTTATGCTGATTTAGGCCCAAATATTTTTAGTGGGCTACATGCAAATTACGACCCATAATCGTTTTTAGCCCAATTGGAATGGGCCTAACGAATGTTGGCACGTTGGGCTCCTACAAAGCTTTCAGCCGAATACATTACTAAGATAAACCTACACTATACAAAAATAGCATCGGAATTTCTACAGCCTTTGGCAGCACGATAAATGTTGTATCACAACAAAATAAATTCCAGCCATACAACAAAAGGCATGTTGGCATAAAGTTTATAGTCCTTGCAGATAAAAGCACCATCAGATGTATAGAAGCACAGATCATTTGACTTGAGTGCTAATGTTTCAAGCTGTAGAATCTAATGGAGCAGGATGATCATCCCCTTTTTTCTGCCATTGCTCTTGAACAACGAAGCAAATCTTCGATAGTCTGACTTTAAAACCATTCATATATTGACGACATTTGTCAACCACTATTCTTGTTTCCGAAATGATGTCCATTAGGGATTGGACTTGTGTCTGGAGCACAGATATATCACTCTGTCTAGCCGGAAGATTTTGTTCAGTACGCGGTTTGGTTGAGGTTACCTTGACAACCAACCCAGAATTACACAGGAAGGTGCTTTTTGCACTGTTAGTGGAGAGATACTGACGCATTGCAGCAAGAGGTGACATTGTGCCTGTGGTAGCCTCGTCACCTTCAGGTGGTTGTGGCTGTTCAATCATCTCTTCCATAGCTTGCTGAAAGTTTGAACTTGTAGATTAGTGTACCAGATAAGTTACTAATGAAAAAAAACAAACAAAGTAGGTTTCACGTTTATACATAACTTATTTTGGTGAACTACTGTAATACATTAGCATGTATTGTAGTGCCAACAACATTATAAAATCACTTTTGGAACATATGTCCATGTAGCATGCCTACTGTATTGTCTATTTCCTCACATTCGTTGACATGTAAGGATAAAGGGACATGGTTCAAAGTAGGATGAACATAGTATGACATCATTCATATCATGGGCAAACAGATATAAAACAAACAGGCTATTATATCATTGTGTGGGCACGTGAACATCACAACTAGATTACAGATCAAGACCAAAAGAATATGCTTCACTCTTTTAAACCGTGTAAGGTGAAATGATATGTTAAGACAACTATGTATAAAAGTGAATAGAGTAACTGACATTGGCTGCAAACCAAGCAGTTAAATGAACACGTCACAGTAACAAGCAGTTCAAAGGCAGGAGGAGTAAAGACTTATAACGACAGCTTGAATTGGTGTGCTCATGCCCTTCATCTTGCTGGTGTGGCAATCCTTGAAGATTTGCACTGCATTCGGTTCAGGTTCTTTTTGGTCCGCACGGGCTTTCCTATGTATTTGGAACAATTCAATATAGATACGATAATATGTCACAGAAAAAAGAAGGAAGTAGAAGCTATTTACAAGAGCTTCATAGTGTGCAATATAGCTACAAGATCCTATTATCTGTTGTAATTTCACTTTAGAACGGTTGGTCTTGTTCTTCAAACAGTTAGCCTAGAAGAAGATACACTTGTAAGGCACATATGTAAATACAAGTTCAATATGTGATCTAATCAAATACATATACCCTACCTGATACTTTTGATCAGACCAGTGTTTAATAATGGCTGTCCAGTCTGCATCTGTAATATATTCCACTGGAGATGTTTGGGCGATTTCATTGTTGGCCTTGCCTTCAAAGTGAGTTTTTAAGGTGATACCGATACTGTCGTAGAGCAGACTGAAAAACATGAGTGCATGCTTGTTTAGTTGCATCATCTTTCGGATCCAACTTGAACCTCATCTGTTGAAAAAAGAATGTGAGTATTATTAGGAGGATGCTAGAAAGTATGGGACAGAGCAAGAAAATATTACAAATTGCGATGAATAACATTACTTACGGATAAATGGTCAAGGAAGGTGTTAAACTCGGTATTGTCTTTCTCAATCTGTACTGGATCCACATTGGGAGGATACGTGCATGACACATAACGACAACGGCTGCCTCTGATACTAACTTGGCTGACTCTGTAGCATCACGTGGCCTTTTTAAACCTGCCTCAAAATTGATCTCCATTCTTCCTCCTTTAGATTTTGTTAATCTGTCAAGCATTATCCTTGATGTCTATTTCCGCTTGCGCCGTGGTGCTAGTTTAACAATGAATATGGAAAGTGTTAGTGCACATCAAACAGTGAGAGTACATATAAAGGAGCACGCAACTGCAACTTGTCTCGGTCAGGTACCGTCTTGGTGTTGATGCTCAGGAGGTTCATCCGATCTTGCCAAGTCATGTTGTGTCAGCAGTGCTTCGGAAGTAGTGTTAGGTGTGAAGGCAGCTTGGGAACTGGCCAGTTGCAGAGCAAACGAACGAGTAACTCGTTGAGATGCCGGCACAGTTGAAGCGGATGTTGCAGCTGGTGGAGCAGGTGATACTGTGTTTGTAGATTTAGCCGGTGGACTTGGACCTTATACTGCACTATAAGTACCAGCAGAATCTCGAGGGCACATCCTTTTCCGTTGCACCCGACGAGTAACACCATTCCCTACTATATTCTTTTCCTTGCTCTTTTTTGACTTTACCATGTCAAGCCGTACCCACAACACAAAGAATAAAATCGCTCTTCAGAACTCATTGATGCATGATATAGATAAGCAATACTTTGATGTAAGACAACCATATGAGGATGGAATATGTAAGAAAAACAGGACAGCGTGACATATTCACAGCTACGATGTGTAAACTAAGAAGAAGGATTTTCAAGAAAATAGAAGTAATGCAAGCTAGACACCATATGAAAGATGCAACCAATATCACTCTGCCAAGTTAAAAGTGTCTTGTCATAAGTGGCATTTTGAAAATTAGAAGCAGTACAACCTAGAAATCAATGCAATATGCAACCACTATCAAACTGCCATGTTAAAAGCGCCCAATCATGAGTGACTGATGCGGGATACACAACAGAAGTACTTTGATGTAAGAACATGGTATGATAGATAGATGTAGTGTATTCTAGACACAGAAAGGCATGTCATATGCACATGTATAACTTATATACTCAGTAGGTGCAATTTAATCAAAATAGATGAAATACAGGCTAGAGAACATATGCAACATGAAACCAATTATCACACTGTCAACGTAGAGCAAGCACCTGCGATGGTGGAGTACGGGGATGAACTCATCATGTAGACTTGGGACTTCAACTGCATTAGCAGTAGCAGTGGCAAATCTAGAGAGTCTCTGTTTACGTCGGTCCGGAGGACCACCAACATCCTCTAACTTACTCTTTTCCTTCCTATTTTCTGATATTGCCTTATGAAGTCAAAACCACAAGAAGATGAATAAAATTAGCTCTGCATAATTGGTTGATGCATGATACAGACGAACACTAGTTTGATGTAAGGCAAGCGCAGGATAGGAGGATGGAATATATACAAAAAAAGACAACATTGCATATTCACACGTACGATAGGAGGATGGAATATGTATGAAAAACAGTAAGCAGAAGGCATTTCAACAAAATTAGAAGAAATGAAAGCTAGGCACCATATGAACATGCAACCAATATCACTCTATCAGGTAAAAAGTGTCTCGTCGTAAGTGCCATTTCAAGAAATTAGAGGTGGTACAAGCTAGAAGACAATGCAAGATGCAACCTACATCACACTCCCAAGTTAAATGTGTCTTATGTGTAAGTGATTGTTCCAGGTATAAGTTGTAAGCTACGCAGATGCAATTCAACAAAATCAGAAGCAATACAAATTAGACATCATACGAAACATGCAACCACATATAACAGTTCCAAGTTAGAGCAAGCACCTATGATGGTGGAGTAGGGGAGATGTGCTCATGACCTACACAGCTATGTTGACTGTCCAACCTTGTGTTGTCTTGCGAATCTTGTTGGGAGGATGGCGGAGTAGAATCTGTAGAGACCCGCTGTTTGAGTTGCTTCGAAGGACCACCATCATCCACTGCCATACTAACTTCCTTCAGCTGTATTGATTTTGCATTGTGAAGTCAAACCGATAAGAAAAAGGAATAAAATTCGCTCTTGAGAACTCATTCATGCATGATACGGACGAACACTACTCGGATGAAAGGCAAACACATGATACGAGGATGGAATATGTATGAAAAACAGGACGGCGTGACATATTCACACCTATGATGTGGTAACTAAGCAGACGACATTTCAACAAATTAGAAGCACTGCAAGCTAGAAACCTTATGAAAGATGCAACCAATATCACTCTGCAAAGTTCAAACTGTCTGGCGTTTCAACAAACTAGAAGCAGTACATGCTAGAAAGCATATGCAAGACGCAACCAATATCACAGTCGCGACTTAAAGATGCCTTATCATAAGTGACTAAAGCAGGATATGCAAGAACAGTAGTCTGATATAAGAAGATGGTGTGATCAGATATAGAATGTTCTAGAAACAGGAACACGTGTCATATTCACAGGCATTATGTGTAAAGTAAGAAGATGCAGTTCAACAAAAGTAAGAAGCAATACAAGCTAGACATCATACGCAACATGCAACCACATATAATAGTGCCAAGTTAGAGCAAACACGTGTGATGGTGGAGTAGGGGATATGTGCTCATCATCTATACAGCTACATTAGCTGTCTAGCCTTCTGTTATCTTACGAATCTTGTTGGGAGGATGGCGGAGTAGAATCTGTAGAGACCCTCCGTTTCAGTTGCTTGGAAGGACCACCATCATCCAATGCCTTACTGATACGTCTCCAACGTATCTATAATTTTTGATTGTTCCATGCTATTATATTATTTGTTTTGGATGTTTAATGGGCTTTACTAAGCACTTTTATATTATTTTTGGGACTACCTATTAACCGAAGGCCCAGTGCAAATTGCTGTTTTTTGCCTATTTTAGTGTTTCGCAGAAAAGGAATATCAAACGAGTCCAAACGGAATGAAACCTTCGGCAGAGTTATTTTTGGAACAAACATGATCCAGAGGACTTGGAGTGGACGTCAAGAAACGAACAAGTAGGCCACGAGGCAGGGAGGCGCGCCTGCCCCCTGGGCGCGCCCCACCCTCGTGGGCCCCTCGTAGCTCCACCGACCTACTTCTTCCTCCTATATATACCCATATACTCCGAAAACATCCAGGAGCACCACGAAACCCTATTTCCACCGCCGCAACCTTCTGTACCCGTGAGATCCCATCTTGGGGCCTTTTCCGGCGCTCCGCCGGAGGGGGCATCGATCACGGAGGGCTTCTACATCAACATCATAGCCTCTCCGATGATGTGTGAGTAGTTTACCAAAGACCTTCGGGTCCATAGTTATTGGCTAGATGGCTTCTTCTCTCTCTTTGGATCTCAACACAAAGTTCTCCTCGATCTTCTTGGAGTATCTATTTGATGTAACTCTTTTTGCGGTGTGTTTGTCGAGATCCGATGAATTGTGGGTTTATGATCAAGATTATCTATGAACAATATTTGAATCTCCTATTAATTCTTTATGTATTATTGGTTATCTTTGCAAGTCTCTTCGAATTATCAGTTTGGTTTGGCCTACTAGATTGATCTTTCTTGCAATGGGACAAGTGCTTAGCTTTGGGTTCAATCATGCGATGCTCGATCCCAGTGACATAAGGGGAAACAACACATATTGTATTATTGCCATCGAGGATAAAAAGATGGGGTTTATATCATATTGCTTGAGTTTATCCCTCTACATCATGCCATCTTGCCTAATGCGTTACCCTGTTCTTATGAACTTAATACTCTAGCTGCATGCTGGATAGCGGTCGATGTGTGGAGTAATAGTAGTAGATGTAGAATCATTTCGGTCTACTTGTCGCGGACGTGATGCCTATATACATGATCATGCCTAGATATTCTCATAACTATGCACTATTCTATCAATTGCTCGACAGTAATTTGTTCACCCACCGTAATACTTATGCTATCTTGAGAGAAGCCACTAGTGAAACCTATAGCCCCCAGGTCTATTTTCCATCATATTAATCTCTCGTCAACTAGCTATTTCTGTCGCCGTTTATTTTGCAATCTTTACTTTCAATCTTTATCATAAAAATACCAAAAATATTATCTTATCATCTCTATCAGATCTCACTTTTGCAAGTGGCCATGAAGGGATTGACAACCCCTTTATCGTGTTGGTTGCAAGGTTCTTATTTGTTTGTGTAGGTACGAGGGACTTGCGTGTGGCCTCTGTCGGCGTTCTGGGAATGGGGGTCCCCAGACTTGCCTGCCTGCGGCCCACCGCGTGGCTAAGCCAGCAGGCCGTACGGCCTGTCTTCATCAACAAGGCATCCAAGACCCTGGCGAGGGTCCAAACCTCGCGAGGCGGACGACGCAAGACCTCCTCTGGAGTGGCCTAGCCAGGCAGGATCACGAGGAGCGGAGATATCAAGGCGGGGAAAACCTCACAAGGCTCTCGTGACGTGAGCCATGACAAACGACACCAGGCGGCCGCCAGCGCGCGCAGCGTCCTTATTTCCTCTTTGGTGCTAAGGAGGGCAGCGCAGGCGAAGAGTACTGAGGCATTAGGCAAAGGTTGCTATATTGGTGCAACAAGATCAAGACCAGCAGGATGGCGAGACGGAGGTCATCATGGAGCCCAAGACGGCATCACCACCAGAGCTTTTCGCAGGCGAAGACCGCTTTTGTCAGGATAGCTTGTACAAGCTGTCCCCCTTCAAATTTGCCCGTCGTTGTTGGCTCCCTTCCCGCTCGATATTTGGGAAGAGGACCAGGGCCTATATAAGTAGAGCTAGCCACCAAAGTAGAGGCATCTCATCTTAGCTTGATCCAACCCGATCGAGAGCCTACCCTAGCCACAAGAACACCTCAACCTCAGGAGGCTGTTCTTCCCTTGTACTGTTCATCATAAGCCCTAGAGGCAATCCACCACCACCACACTGGAGTATGGTATTACACCACAACGGTGGCCCGAACCAGTATAAACCTTGTGTCTTTCTGTGCTACGAGTTCGTCGAGTTCGTCCGCGAGATCCTAGCGAGCTAGGGCGTAGATCGGTAGGAGGGAAAGACTTACACCCCAGTGTTCGAACCTTAAGGGTTTGTCGGAACCCCACATCCGACAGCCTCCTACTGGATTGATACCTTGGTTCTCAAAAACTGAGGGAAATACTTACGCTACTTTGTTGCATCACCATTTCCTCTTCAAGGGAAAACCAACGCATGCTCAAGAGGTAGCAAGAAGGATTTCTGGCGCCGTTGCCGGGGAGATCTACGCTCAAGTCAAGACATACCAAGTACCCATCACAAACTCTTATCCCTCGCATTACATTATTTGCCATTTGCCTCTCGTTTTCCTCTCCCCCACTTCACCTTTGCCTTTTATTCGCCCTTCTTCTGTTTGTTTTTTCGTTTGCCTACGTTTGCTCGTTTGGTTGGAATAATTGTGTATTTATTGCTAAACAGAGAACCTAAGATCTATGGATCCTCATCCACTTGCCAATCTTTTTAAGAGATCCAATTATTATGAACCAATTCCTAGTGATTTGGGTGCACTAGATTATCTTTATAAGGTTTTGCTTGAAATTCGTGAATCTGAAAATTGTGATGAAGTGCTTTATGAAGTGATTCACGATAGATCTTTGAATAAAAAGCATGATTGCAATGATGTTATTATAAATTCTATTAATGTCAATTGTGCTAATGATATGCAAAACCCTAAGCTTGGGGATGCTAAGTTTGCTATGTCTACTACTTGTTGCAATGATTGGGGTGATTCTTCTTATGATCTAGAAAATTTATTTAAGCCCCATGATGAATATGAGATTGATAATAATGTTTGAAATAGTATTGAAAGTGGGTTTGGAAGAGTGTCAACTTTAGATCCCACATATTGGATAATGTTCAATCTTATGAAGTTTTTGATAAAAGTGGGTTTGGAGAGGTCATGACTTTAGTTTATGTTATTCCCACTATTTTGGAAGAGTGTCAACTTTGCATGCATGTGGATCATCTAGAGAATATGTTATGTGATAGCTATATTGTTGAATTTTAATATGATCTTACATGTAATTATTATGAGAGAGGAAAATATGGTTGTAGAAGTTTTCATGTTACTAAATTACCTCCCTTCATGTTGAGATTGCTATCGTCACTTTCTTCTTCCTTGCATATGCTAGTTTTTGCTTGCCTTGCAAATTTGTTTGATTATAATATGCCTATGCATAGGAAGTATGTTAGACTTAGATGTGTTTGTCACGTGTTTTATGATGCTCTCTTTGCGCTTCAATTCTTTTCTTTCATGTGAGCATCATTAAAATTATCAATGCCCCTAGCTAAAAGGCTTTAAAGAAACGCGCTTGTTGGGAGACAACCCAATATTTTTCCTTGCTGTTATTCAATAAATATTTGATCTAGCCTCTTTTTAGATGTGGTTTTATGTTTTAATTAGTGTTTATGCCAAGTGAAACCTATAGGATCTTCTTGGATGATAGTTATTTGATCTTGCTGAAAAAGTCAGAAACTTTCTGCTCACGAACACAATTGTTAAAAAGCACCTGGACGTGATAAAATACTGATTCCAAATGCAGTAGATCAATAAACAAATTATATAGGTCGTCCTATTTTGGTAAATTTTTCTGAGTTACAGAAGTTTGCGTTAGATACAGATTACTACAGACTATTCTGTTTTTGACAGATTCTGTTTTCCGTGTGTTGTTTGCTTATTTTGATGAATCTATGGCTAGCATCGGAGGTTATGAACCATAGATACGTTTGAATACAGTAGGTTTAACACCAATATAAATAAAGAATGAGTTCATTACAGTGCCTTAAAGTAGTGGTTTGTTTTATTTCGCTAATGGAGCTCATGAGATTTTCTCTTGAGTTTTGTGTTGTGAAGTTTTCAAGTTTTTGGGAAAAGATTTGATGGATTATGGAACAAGGAGTGGCAAGAGCCTAAGCTTGGGGATGCCCAAGGCACCGCAAGGTAAAATCCAAGGACAACCATAGTAGTAGATGCAGAATCGTTTCGGTCTACTTGTCGCGGGCGTGATGCCTATATACATGATCATGCCTAGATATTCTCATAACTATGCACTATTCTATCAATTGCTCGACAGTAATTTGTTCACCCACCGTAATACTTATGCTATCTTAAGAGAAGCCACTAGTGAAACCTATGGCCCCCGGGTCTATTTTCCATCATATTAATCTCTTGTAAACTAGCTATTTCTGTCGCCGTTTATTTTGCAATCTTTACTTTCAATCTTTATCATAAAAATACCAAAAATATTATCTTATCATCTCTGTCAGATCTCACTTTTGCAAGTGGCCGTGAAGGGATTGACAACCCCTTTATCGCGTTGGTTGCAAGGTTCTTATTTGTTGGTGTAGGTACGAGGGACTTGCGTGTGGCCTCCTACTGGATTGATACCTTGGTTCTCAAAAACTGAGGGAAATACTTACGCTACTTTGCTGCATCACCCTTTCCTCTTCAAGGGAAAACCAACACATGCTCAAGAGGTAGCACTTACCTATTTCCTTCTGCTTTATTGATTTTGCATTGTGAGGTCAAACCGACAAGAAAAAGGAATAAAATTCGCTCTTCACAACTCATTCATGTATGATACTGACAAACACTACTCTGATGAAAGGCAAAGTCATGATACGAGGATGGAATATGTAAGAAAAACTGGACGACTTGACATATTCACACCTATGACGTGGTAACTAAGCAGAAGGCACTTCAATAAATTAGAAGCACTACAAGCTAGACACCATATGGAAGGTGTAATCAATATCACTCTGCCAAGTTAAAACTGTCTCGTCATAGGTGGCGTTCATCAAACTAGAAGTGCTACATGCTGGAAATCATATTCAAGACGTAAACCAATATCACACTACCATCTTAAAGGTGTCCCATCATAAGTGACTGATGTAGGATACATAAGAAGAGTAGTTTCATGTAAGAACATGGTGTGGTAGATAGATATAGTATGTACCAAAAAACAGGAAGGCGTATCATATTCACACATATCATGTGTAAGCTAAGCAGATGCAGTTTAGACTAATTAGAAGCAATACAAGCTAGACACCATATGCAACATGCAACCAGATACCACACTGCCAAGTTAGAGCAAGCACCTTGGATGGTGGAGTAGGGGAGCGGAGACTTGGAACTTGTAATGCACTAGCAGTACGAGGAGAATCCGTACAGATGCTCTATTTACGTTGCTGCAGAGGACCACCATCATCGCCTTCCTTACTCTTTTCCTTTCTCTTTTTTGATTTTTCCTTGTCAAGTCAAACCCATAAGAAAAAAGGAATAAAATTTGCTCTTCAGAACTCATTGATGCATGATACTAACGAACACTACTTTCATGTAAGGCAGCCGCATGATAGGAGGATGGAATATGTATGAAAAACAGGACGGCATGACATATTGACATGTATGATGTATAAAGTGTAAACTAAGCACAAGGTGTTTGAACTAGTTAGAAGCAATGCAAGCTAGAAACCATATGAAAGATGAAACCAATATCACTCTGCCAAATTAAAAGGGTGGCCTCATATGTATTTGACCAAATTAGAAGCAATACATGGCAACATGCTAGAAATAATATGCAATATGCAACGAATAAAGGTGTCTCATCATAAGTGATTGATTCAGGATACAGACTAGAGGTAGTTTCATGTAAGAACATGGTTAACACATAGATGTAGTATGTACCAAAAATAGGAAGGCATGTCATATTCACATGTATAATGTGTAAGCTAAGTAGATGCAATTTACCCTAATTAGAAGCATTACAAGCTAGACACCGCATGCAACATGCAACCACATATCACACAACAAAGTTAGAGCAAGCACCTGTGATGGTGGTGTAGGGGAAATGCGGTCTTCAAGTACAGAGCTATGTTCAATATCTTCATTTAGGCTTGCTGTTTCTTGAGAATCATGTGGGGAGGATGAAGCTGCACTCTTTATAAGAGTAGCGCGTCTCATACTAACCCACGGGCGTGACTGTGTAATCATAAGTGATAGATGCAGGATACACAAGAACAGTAGTTTGATGTAAGAACATGGTGTGATAGGAAGATGTAGTATGTACCAAAAACAGGAAGGCGTGTCATATTCACATGTATAATGTCTAAGCTAAGGAGATGCAATTTAACAAATTAGGAGCAATACAAGCTAGGCACCATAAGCAACATGCAACCAGATATCACACTGCCATGTTAGAGCAAGCACCTGGGGTTGTGGAGTAGGGGAGATGAGATTTGGAACTTGCACGGCAGTAGGAGTAGCAGGAGAATCTGCAAAGATCATCTATTTCGGTTGCTCTAGAGGACCATCATCATTCCGTGCCTTCGTCCTTTTAGATTTTTCCTTGTCAAGTAAACACACAAGAAAAAGGAATGAAATTCTCACTTCCAAGTTCGTTGATCCATGATACTGACGAACACAACTTTTATGTAAGGCAACCACATTGTAGGAGGATGGAATATGTATGAAAAACGCTAAGCAGAAGGCATTTCAACAAATTGGAAGCAATGCAATCTAGACACCATATGAAAGATCCAACCAAAAAATCACTCTACCAAGTTAGATGTGTCTCATTATAAGTGCACTTCAACAAATTAGAGGCAATACATGTTTGAAATGATATGCAAGATGCAACCAATATTACACTGTCAACTTGAAGGTGTCTCGTGAGAAGTGATTGATGAGGGATACACAAGAAAAGTATTTTGATGTAAGAACATGGTTAATAGAAAGACATAGTATGTAGCAAAAATAGGAAGGCATGTCATATTCATAGGTATAATGTGTTAACTAAGCAGATGCAATTTACCCTGATTAGAAGCATTACAAGGTAGACACCATATGCAACACGCAACCACATATCACATTGCCAAGTAAGAGCAAGCACCTGCGATGGTGGTGTAGGGGAATTGCGGTCATCAACTAGAGAGCTATGTTGACTATTTTCATTTAGCCTTGTTGTTTCTTGAGAATCATGTGGGGAGGATGCACTTCACTCTTTAAACGAGTAGCGCGTCTCACAGTAACCCCACTGGGGTGACTGTCTCATCATAAGTGATTGATGAGGGATACAAAAGAGAATTAGTTTGATGTACGAACATGGTTAATAGACATATGTAGTATGTATCAAAAACAGGAAGGCATGTCATTATCAAAGGCATAATGTGTAAAGTAAGCAGATGCAATTTAACCAAATCGGAAGCAATACAAGTTAGACACCATATGCAACATGCAACCACATTTGACAGTGCGAAGTTAAAGCAAGCACCTGGGATGGTTGTGTGTGGCAATTGAGATCATCAACTACCGAGCTACGTTTACTATCTCCATCTGCTGACACTACACCTTTTAGAGCGCTGAAGCGCTTAGTGCCTATCTTCGAATTACACTGGAGCGACTTCTGTCTTTTCTTTTGTGTATTCATCAACACTGCGTCAGAGTCTGAAATACCCATGCATAAAAAACAATAGTGTGAGTATGGTTGAAGTGTGTGCACAAGTAGTATTGTGTAAAAGTAGCAGATAGCAGGTCGGTGAGAAATAAATGATGGGAGACATATGATAGCTCTACGACATGCATGGCACACGAAATTACTAGAGTCTAGGATTTTAAAATATGAGCACATGGATGGCGGGAAATGCAGATGCTCCTCCAGCACACCACAAGGTGTGGTCCTATGAAAATAACAGTCGACTGAAAACAAATAGGTCAGTCCATTTTTTCCGCACCGTCCGATGTACAAAGAACGGGCATATCGCCTTCATCTACCTCCAGCCAGTCAGTGTTGACGATCTTCCTCGAAACGCCAGCGACTACCGACCCAGTCCCCTGCCTTCGCCCCTCGACCTCACTGTACCGCCGTGCTTGGCACCGCCCCCCGGCCATCCCTTCAAGCCCCGCCGACCTCCAGATCAGGCGCAAGCAGCTCCTGCACCCCACACCCCTATGATAGACACCAATGCGTCGCTTCCCCGGCGAACAAGCGGACTAGGTGCTCCGCGCGCCTAAGCAGGTGCTGCTTCTTTTAATTGCAAATCAACTGACCCTGAATTGAAATCCAGGCAGGCTACTGACCTCTAGCCATGGAGAAATAGTAAACGGGAGGAAACCTTGTGCATTTAGTATCACGAAGAAGATGTAGTAAGAAGCGCTCAACTAGTTTCTTTCGTGGGATGAATACGGTGTGATCAGAGACGTAAGATTTGCACGAATAAGGGAAGAGGAGCACCTCTTTCTGCTGGCAGTGTTGTGCCCTCCTTCTGTTTTTCCAACAATCTTCTTGTGGTTCGCTGGAAACAAGAAGTTGTGGAGGACGATGGAGCCTTTGGCGAACCCATGGCCAAGTTGTTGAGTGTGGTGCGGTGGCCGTCTGTTGGCGGCAGGGAACCAGATCCGAGGCGGCGAACGATGGCGTAGCGGGAACAACTCCGGTGCGGTGGACGGTTGTGACAGTGGAGCGGCAGCGGTGAGGTGCAGGACGTCGTGGTCAAAGTGGTTCTGGTACGGCACACGTCAGCGTCGACGTCATGGAGGCAGCTCTGCCTCGGCTTCCGCTGCTAAGTCCTTGAGGGCGTTGCGGTTGCATTGGACGACGACGTCGGGGTACCGGCTCTGCCGTGATGGAGGAGGGCGGTGGTGGATTGGGCGCGATGGGGTGGAGGACGGAGGAGGCTGGGGTTTCGCGGTTGGTGGAGAGGGCGTTTTGGCGCCCACGGAGTATGAATGGGGAAACAGAGGGAGGGGGAACAACGTTTCGGTTTGGGACGCGCTTGTTTGAAATTTGGGGAAAGTTACAAACTTTGCCCCCATCTAAAATTTCAGACATATTGCGGGTCAGGGGTAGGACAGTAATCTCAGGTGTCCCAAATGGTGGGCGGGATAGATTTCGACCGAGCGCATGGGTGTTTAGGTTCCCACGGCGTATGAATGCTTCTCGGAGGTGGTTGAGACTGGCGTCTTGGTGAAGT
This sequence comes from Aegilops tauschii subsp. strangulata, assembly GCF_002575655.3. Taxonomy (NCBI): domain Eukaryota; kingdom Viridiplantae; phylum Streptophyta; class Magnoliopsida; order Poales; family Poaceae; genus Aegilops; species Aegilops tauschii. The sequence goes on from NC_053037.3 coordinate 169,553,303, forward strand.
TACAAACCTACCCCGGTTTAGACCTTTGGACATCGGGACGATAGGCTACACGGGCGAGAGTTAGGACAGTAATTTCCTACCACCAAATATTAGCCTCGCATGGTTTCGGGTGACCAGAGGCTTATTTGGCCTTTGTTCAATATTTGGGAGCAGAAGCATTAACGTTTTTGGTTCTCTTGAATTGAACTTTCAGGATTTGTCAAACTTCACAAATCTTGACTCATGAAAATCCTAAAACTATGATTATTTTGGAATGGAGGGGGTACATTTGAATATACATTGTACATGAGTATATATTAAAAAATATGTAACTTATGTCAGTTCATGCATGGTTCCAGATATAATCTCCTTGGTTGCAAAAAAATAGTTAGACATGCGTATGAATATATAGCATGTTCAATCACACAACAAAGATTGATGCCCCCTTTTAGATCTGATTTACAAATGCCATTATCTCAGATTCAAATAGATGAATGCACTTCCTATGAATTCGAATCTTTGAAACCCCCTTTATGTTGAATTCAACATGTATTCTATTTCGTAGCTTCCAATTTGGAATGTATCCATGTAAGTGACAAATGTATAAAGTGCTTCACACTAACAACATGGAGTGCACTAATTAATGTTTATATATGAATTGCAAAAGCAATGCATTGTTTGGATTTCAAACCATTCTCACTCTATGGATCGATAATATGAAATAAACACATGCACATGCTAGAATTCAATAGAGTATGGGTGTCTAATAGACCGATGTTCGTTCATACGCAAACTGCCAAATTCACGATCTCATCCAAAAATAATAATGCCATATATATATTTTAATGCGTAGAACCTACTTTTACACGTAGATGCACAATGCCTCGGCCCGTTCTCACACACGCACTATATATCTCTCTATCTCACACATTGCACACACTTTATATACATCGGCATTTCTCTCTCACACATGCTCACAATCTCTCCCGGGGTGTCGGGGTGTCTCACGCACACACTCTCTATATATCTTCCTCTCTCTTTCTTACTACTATGCACCACTCTTTTCACTAATCTCAGATGGAAAACACTATTTATCTCACATGCATATATACACACGCACGGTCTCTACTAGCCCTCTATAGGCACATATATGTGCCTACATGTCTCCCGCACGCACATATCTTTAGGACTCTCTCGCACACATTGCCCCCCCCACACCTCTCTCTTAGTAGTCGGCAGATATGATTCCATCAGATCATTCGGTAGGATATCCCTGACTGTTAGGCTGGATGGTAATACGAGGCAAAATTTTACCCAAGTCCGGGCCCTTGTAGTTGAGGAAAAAGCCTACTCATGGTACTGTGTATTTGTGATAGGGGTGTTTACAAAGTACACGTGAATACCAGACATTATGCGTGTGTGTATACTATCGACGAACTAGCCCCCGGGCTTCTATAACATACTCGGTGCCTAGGGTTACAAACCATATATAGTCGGCTTATCATGAGTGGGGATAGAGTCCTCCATGACTCTGGTAGCTTCGTCTTGTACGCCGAGTACTCCACATGGGTCTTCGTATAATGCGTCTTGGTCCAACCTATGTGGCGCAGGGTGGAACCGACCCATGAGTCCTCACGTTGACCCACCACAACTAGAAATGATGTGCCCACCACAGCCCACACGCAAGTGGCCACTAAGAAAATAAGCATATACAATAGTACATTGTTATACATGAAAGTTAATTGCATGGTGCATCCAATAATATTTTGTTCTGCATTGTGAATCTTTATATTTTCTCCTAAAATATTAGTCACGGGAAAGAGAAACGAAAGGCATATCTCTCCTTGTCTCCACCGAACACCCCCTCTTTCTACACCACTTTCATGTATGCACATAAACTATCTATCAGCCCTCTAAAAGTATGCATGCCCTTGACACATTCACGCGTGAAGGTCACTGTATTTCAAGAGAAAGCACTATACGGTCATTGGACTTCAGAATATGCTCATTATGGTCACCGTATACATTCTCATGGTGATCATACGATATCTAGCTCATGATACGTCTCCGTATTTTGTTAATGACACTGACGGACATTGTATTTGATGTGTGCTCCGTATTTTGTTGACGACACTTACGGTCATTGTATTTGAAGCGAAAGCACGATATGCACTACAAAAAAAAGACACATCCGTGACATTTTGGCCCGGACGGATTTTTTTCCTGTCATGCTTATGACACTTCTATGACGATAATTGGGACAAAACCCGATATCATCATAGATGTGGAGGGCTCCTACTTCTATGACAAAAAATCATGACAGAAAATGGGCTTTTCGTCCTGGGCGGGCCGGAGATGCACCTGCATGACATTCTTTGGGCCATCCATGGCGGAAAAAATCATGGTAGAAGCGAGGGCGAGGAAAATTTCGGGGAGTTCCCGGTTACGATGGGTGGTCGGGGCCGAGCGATGCACGGAGGTTTGGGTGTTTCTCTCGTACACGTACGCGTGTGTGTGCGATGCGTTGTGCTCTAACTGAACCCGAGCGAGGCGTTGGGCTCTAACTGAACCCGAGCAATTACACTAGCTACGTAACTGAACCCCGATCGATCCCTTGCTGTTAACTGAACCGAAGTGATTCCTTCGCTACTGCTGCTAACTGAAGCCGATCGAAGCTGCCTCTTGATGAACAGTTCCCGGTGGGGGTTGGATGAACAGAATCCTGTGGTAGTAGAGGTCGTTGCCGCTGGATGAACAGGACCCTGGTCGAGGAGGTGGGGGTGGATGAACAGTAGCCGGTGGAGGGACCCCATGGAGGGCTGGTTGAATAGGACCAGGTGGAGGGGCTGGTTGAACAGGACCCTGTGGAGGGCTGGTTGAACAGTAGCCGGTGGAGGCTGGATGAACAGGACCCCGTGGAGGGCTGGATGAACAGTAGCCGATGGAGGCTGGATGAAGAGGACCCTGTGGATGAACAGTAGCTGGTGGAGGCTGGAGGAAGTCGACGGTGGATGAACAGTAGAGGTGGAGGCTGGAGGAAGTCGACGGTGGATGAACAGTAGCACGTGGAGTCCCGTTTTGCGGTACGCCACACCCCTCCCGATGAATAGGACCCCATTTCGACCATAGGCGCTCCAACACAAGTCCGTTTTCATCCGTTTTGTGATACGCCACACCCCTCCCGGTTAACAGGACCCCATTTCGACCTCACGCGGTCGAACACAAGTTTGTTTCCCCTGTTTTGCGGTACGCCAGACCCTTCCGATGAACATGACCCTGTTTCGACGGTACGCGGTCGAACAGAAGGCCCGTTTCCTCCGTTTTGTGGTACGCCAGACCTCGTTTCGGCTGTTCCGTCCAAGCTGGTTGGCTCCCGATGAACACGACGTATTCCATCGCCTCCCGATGAACACGATGCATTTCGTTGCCTCCCCATGAACACGACGCAGTTTCTCCGTTACGACCCACTCGGTTGGCTTCCAATGAATAGGAAGCCGTTGCTGCCGTCTGTGGCCTCTCCATGTACACGAGCCCTGGCCGTACGTATGCGCGAGTATGCGTTCGAGACCCCGCCCGTATGTACGTATGTGGCCGTATTTTTTGGCATTTGGTTGTACGTACGTGTACATGGTTTGGACTGGACTGCCTGAACTGCTACCGCTCCTTACTCGGCCACGGTTCATCATGGCAGACAGACCGATCGACCGGTATGTACATAGACAATGCTATCTACGCTTCGACCGGATGGGTCTCAGCTGTCATGGAGGATAAGGACGCACTTCCTTGCGTACGAACATATAGCTGGTGGGTCTCAGCTGTTAGGGGGAAGAATCATTTTTTTGCCCATAATAAGGACACACTTCCTTGCGTGCGAAGATGTAACTGGTGGGTCCCAGCTATCAGGGGAGAAAACTTTATTTTTAGGGTAAAAAGGATGCAGTTGCATGCATGCGTCCATGGGCGTGGTGCGTCCGCATTATCAGCCTCTCCACGTAATCATCTTCCGATTACTCTCATTTGTTGACCATGTTGACCACACCGTGCAGAGCGCACCAAGCCGATGGACGATGGCGAGTCCCCAGGCTGGAATGCCCCAGAGATGGGGAAGACGCGGCAGTGGAGTCGCAGATGGAGAGGAGTGGGAAACTTGACTGGTTCGGGTGCGGGGTGGGCCTACACTCGACAGAGAATAACTGGAGGTGAGGAGGAGTGGAGGGATGTCATGGCCGTCGGTGGGGTAGCGTTCCCTGCGAGGCGTGCAAAACAGCGCCGCTGGACGCCGGAGGCTACAACAGGCGGTCCCGGCAGCGCTGGGGGAAGAAGACGAGAGATTGAAGAAGAATGTCGGTCGTTGGATGTAAATCCAACGCCTTGCTTAGGCCTTGACCTTTGTATGTTTTATTTTTTGCGAAAGTGCTTAGGCTTCGACCTACTGCCCACATGTCAGCCAGTCCATTTGGTTTTTAGTCCATTTGGTGGGCTGGGTGAAACAATGATGTAGCGCCTATGCAGCCCGTTTATATATTATGGTAGAATTTAAAGCAATTTGCATTTTTTTCTCGAAATCCGCGGACATGCTGGGCTGGGTGAAAATATCATGTTGGGCTAGATGGAGAAATGTTATAAAAACATAAACACATGATTGCACGTCTATTACTGCATTGGTCAGTAAAATCTTTGCAAGCTTATGTACGCAATCACCAGGAGTTACTTGCCAAGTTATATATAAACAATTATTATTATTATTATCATTTTGTAAGAACTTTCGATTTACGGAATAAAATATCATTTTAATTTGATGAGTTAATAGGATGTGGGGTATTATTATATTTTAGGCTGGACGTGGGACAATTGAGTTGGTTCTAGGGAAAGTACTGGGAGAAAACTCAGATTACATCAAAAAGAAAGTGGGAGAAAATTTAGATATAGGATTAATGAAAACGAAAAATAAAGGAAGTGGGAAGGTCTATAAAATGGTTGGACGAACGACAGGTTTAACGGAAACTTATGTTATTTCTATTATATATGTAATAAAATAAGATATAACTATAAATATATATACTATTATAGAAGGGAAAATATAGGTTCAGTTTTGCATTCTTATAGAAAAATAGAACTGAGCTGTGTGTCGTCTTGAAAAAACAAACATAACTTGGGCTACTGATGTTATAGACAAGCTAGGCTGGGAGGCCCAGTGGCCGCTTGATACCTGCTGGATCGAAAAAAAGTTGAAACTACATATCGTGGGCTGGGCATGTTAAACAACAAAACCTAGGCCATGGACCTGGTGGGCCCAGGACTATTAGGCTCTCGACGAACAGTCGTCTCCTAATTCCTCTTGTTTTGCGGACCATGTTGGGAACAACAGACGGCGGTGCTGCGGCGAGAGCACCAAGGCGGAGGACGACATCGAGACCTCGGACCGAACGAACTGGAGCGGGGGAAGACGCAGGCGGAGGGGAGTACGAGGGTTGACTTGTTCGGGTGTAGGCTGGGCCGATGGAGCTGCCGCCGCCGGACAATATGTGGGAGTAGAGGGATGGCCTGGCCAACGCCAAGGCTATGATGGGTCATCAAGGTGTGCGCGGCAGCGCCGCCAGCCGCTGTATAGGAAGAGGATGAAAGATTGAACAAAATAAAGAAATACAAATGGATAGGTGGTTGGTCCCAGATGTCTATGTACGAGACCTGTTGGGTCCACCTGAGAAGGGGAATATGTTGGGAGGAAGGAGATTCAAAGCATGGCATCCCAGTGAACTATTTACATACATAAGCAAATAGCCACTAAAAAAAGCAAGAAGGTTAATGGGTTCTTAGACGAAATATTTCAGACAAAACAGATAATTACGACACATAGGCTAATGCATGAAACACTCAGATGATAAAGGTGCTTAAATAGATAAAGTAGATCCTCTAGACCTTCCTGGCATGCTTGACCATGACGCTGCGGCTGTCCGTGTACTTGTCGGTTACGGGAAGCAGACACACCCTCATGTCCAAGATCCGCCTGCACATGTCGTAGCATGCGTATGCGTCCGCGGCCGCGTAGGTTATGTAGGCTAGATTCAGAGGTACCTCCCACGCGTAGCAGGGGTCGATGATGGTCTCGGCGAGGTCAAGCACGGAGTCCTTCTCCTGCCAGTTGCCGATGATCTTGTGTTGGTTTTGGATGTCGACAAGCTTGTTGCACCATACGGCCGAATCGTCGCGTTCTTCCTTCTCTCCAGCGTAGCGAAGGTGCAGTCGGCCCTACAACAGTGGTAGACGAGAACCTCGTCCCGCACACATACCTGGGCAACGGTGATCCGTTGGTCCCTGTCAGGAGACGAATGGATGGGCACAAGATCAAGTCCTGCGACCTTGTTCTTTCTCGTCCTGTAGGTACTGCTTGAACTCGGCGAGGCAGAGCTTCATCGAGTCCGGATCGTTGGTGTACATCACATTCAAGTTGGTGCAGCCATGGGACTGAACGGCGAACTCAAAGGTGAACTCCTTACTGAAGTCCATATCCAACAGGCCCACCCCTCGGATTGCCATTGGAGTCTCTTCAAGTGAACGAGTGGGTAGGCGGCGGCAGCAGTTCGTTTTTCAGCTCTTGGGGAACTGGATTCAACAGTAAACTGAGTGTGTACAGGCGACAATAGTTACTACCCCTCCCTTTCCCACTGCATTCCCGGCAGAACATGCACCTTCTGCGCATTCAAATGCCTCCATTAAGAAACCTATTCCGGCCACACGTCGATTCATGAGCGGGTCTGTATTGGTACTATAATAACAAGTGTTAGTGGTCACTTTACTTAAATTTAATTAGCTTTAATTAAAATGTATTCTTAAAATAAGCAATGCATTGGCTCGTTCTATCAGTGCCACAGGATCAACATGCACAACAATTAGAATTATTATTCTCAGTACGCACACGATCAACACATTTGTCGCACTTTCACATAGATAATACTACCAAGTTTGAACTGTTTGTTATGGTTGCTGTCCTCTGCATCATCATGCTATGTTTCCCAGCTTGCAAGATTCCGAACCAACAAATAAGATTCAAATAATAAGTACAACAAAGATGCCTACACATCTCACGCTCCTCTGTCGGCCTTCCGACCGCCGCCCAGCCGGACACTCTTCCCCGACGATGTCGTCCACCGCAATAGCTCACCGTCCCTCATCCATCGCACCGGATGAGGATCCATCGTCGATCTCGTCGCCCCGCCGGATCAGCCGCCCCGTCCTCCACCTCCAAGGAGCTGCCCCGACGTTCGCCTTGTCTATCACGCCACCTCCATCCCCACAGCGTCGTCTTAACCTGCCCCATCGGAACCGCAATACCCTCACCAATTCCTCCAATGAAGCCGAGGCCTACTCGGCGCCATCAAGGAGGTTCTGCACTCACCGCTGCATTTTATCTTTTATTCGATCTCACGGGGCTGCCAGTGCTTGATATCGAGCAGCCATGGTGGGTCTCAATCAACGGCGCTGTCATCGGCCACTTCATCCATGGCATCTCTCCCCCATGTCGTTGTTTCCTCGGCAGCGACTTCCACACCGACACTAGCTACTACTGCTGCTCCGGCTCTCGCTTGCGCTGCTGCTGCTGCTACTACGGCTATCGCTCGCATTGTGGCTCTGTTCTTGCTGTTGGTCGCGCTGCTGCACTGCTCTTGCTTTTGTTCGTGCTGCTGCTCTGCTCTGCTATTGCTATCGGTCGCGCTGCTTCTCCGCTCTTGCTCTCATTCGTGTTGTTGCTCTGCTCTTGCTCTCGCTCGCGCTGCTGCTGCACGACCTCCGGCAGCTACAGGAGTTGCTGCTTTAGCACTGGCTCGCGGTGCTGCTGCACGAGTTGCTCTCTGCTAGTGCGTTCCCTGCTCGAGCGGCTGCTGATTTAGATCACTGCTTCTCTGCTACTAGTGCTCGAATGCCCTAAACTTCTATTGCAATGCTCTGCTACTAGTTCAATCAGTTTCGACAGTTAAAATCAGTTTCGATTGTAAAGTTCAGTTTCTTTAGTTAAGTTTGGAGTGAACAATATTTACAACATCTCTCGGAGCGGCCTTGCCACGGCTGATGCATTCTACATCTAGCACTTTTTGGTGACGTATTTTACATCATCTATTGCAGATGATATTAGAGTGCCACATCAGATTAAAGTTGTGTGTCTTATCCTGCTTCAGCCTCGCCGTCGTACACCTCACCAGAGCTGCTCCAACGACGGAACCGTCCATGATAGGGGAGCAGTACCCTCGGCGCCGTTTCCAGTGGCCTCAGATCTTCTTCCCTGCCTCCGACAGTCACACCAGCATCACCATCCTCCACGTCCAACCCAATGATGCTGAGGTCGACAAGGCTATGCCAAAGAGATTGTACACTCGTCGCATCACTTTGTTACTCTGCATTCATGTCAATCCCTCAGGGATCCTTGGTTCAAAGCAGTTGCAAATCTAGGAATAAATGAATCGTGGTCACAAAGTTAACAGGGAGAAAACTAAATGCTCTTTTGAACCACAATTTTAATCGGTTTAGCAAGATAGTCATTATATGATACTAATGTGGACCAAATCTAAGCTCACAAAATATTTCGAGGGCAGGCTTCAGCCTGTTGAAGAATGTCGCCACTGGTTTAAAGAAAAGTGAAGGAAAGCATAGGAATTGGAAACTTTACTATGGTACTACTATTCGTGCATTTGGTTAGAAGGAATGGAGCAAATCAAAACTGGAGGATGTTTTTCCTTTGGTGTCTCTTTCAAAGAAAAAACATAGGAATTTTAATATCCACTTGGACATCCTTTTCAAATTAATATGCATGAAGAATAGGACTAATTGCATTACTGTCATAATAAGATTCTTATTTTTTTCATTTTCTCGTGGTTTGACTTTAATTTGACCATGTTTCTCCATTCCCGTGTTCTTCCAATTCATGTGAACCAAACACCCAGGTTGACAGAAATCCTATGTTTGCAAATGCTCTGTTTTGCACGTGCATTCCTATCCTATTCCTGTGTTTTTGATGTCCCTACGTTTATAGAATCCTCCAATTCTAAGGAGCCCTTACAGATTTACTTCATTTTCAGATAGGTGTCAAAGAAAACTCTGTGTGTTATGTCCTACTCCTGATGTGCCATCATCCAGCCCACCTGAGGTGCACCTTCGACGGAAGCATTCACCGCAGCAGAGATTCCCCCTGCAGACTTTCTTTCGCCACCTCAGATCATCTTCCCCGTTGTCGGCAGCCACGCCAATTGCATTACCATCATCGACTGAGCAGATGAACTTGAGGACTACACAGTTCCGGAAGAGAGGTCACACTCTTTCGTGTCTGCTTATGTTATACATCGGTTTTTATTACCTGCTACATTATCATCCTGTTCACCTCATAGACTCCGAGTCAGGTCCAAACTAATGTTCAAACCTGAGTTTTAAAATGCCTGTGGGGCACATATTGAGGCAGCAACGAATAGTATATGTCTACTATCTGTTTCATCTGGGGTCTTCTATGTGGTTCATGTTGGGTGGGCAACAAAGAGTAGATGATCCATCATCTATCTTTTTAAACTGAAGCTATAATCTACCCGCTATCATTAGTTTTGGCTATCCACTCGTTTGCTACCATCATTCTTGATTTCTACATGCACCCCTTAGGCCTTACATAATCTAACTATGTTTTTGTATTATGCATGTCAGTTATTGTACACAATCGTACTGAACATGTAGAGAAAAAGAGAAGACCGTTGCATGGGAATATAATGTTATGCACACGCCGCTCCATGGTGGACGAAGTGGGGCCCCACCTGCCATTCCAGATTGTATTCTAGAGGAAGATAACTGTTCAGAGGGGGATTCAGAGGGAGCCGACCACTCCTATTTACCTCCTGAGGTGTTTGCTCTAACCTCGCATGCTGATGTTGGTCATATCATGCATATGGTTCCTCACATTGCTTACATTATACATGTCATCGGCTTAGCTTAGATTTTCTTTGTGTGAATGCCACCTGTTTGGTTTCTATGTCATACTCCCACCGTTCCTAAATATTTGTCTTTTTAGAGATTTTAACAAGTGACTACATATGGAGCAAAATGAGTGAATATACACTCTAAAATATGTCTGTATACATCCGTATGTGGTAGTCCATTTGAAATCTCTAAAAAGACAAATATTTAGGAATGGAGGGAGTATATGGGAATTATGCAATGCCATCTTCTTTAGCCAGGCATCATATACGTGAATCATGCAATGCCATCCTGTTTAGCCAGTCATAATATATGTGAATTGTATCATGCCGTATTTGTTTCATAATGTATTCCATTTGTCAACAATGTTTATAAATTCATCTACTCTTCCTGTGCATCAGCCATTTGAGTCGGTCATGGGAAATTTGGATTGAAAACAAGGTCTTCTGTGCAGTCAGTGCTACCTGTCGATGCAGATTTCTTGCTGGTTACAGATAGCTCCTCGGAGGAGGATTTAGAGACAGATGACCAGTCGTATCCCCCCCCCCCGAGGTGCATGCTCTAACTTGGCAGGGTTATATTGCTCATATCATGCATATGGTGTCTTGCATTGACATGCCATCTACTTAGATTAGACATGCTTTGTGTGAATGCCTCCTATTTGCTTTCTATATCAGATATGTGAATTATGCAATGCCATGTTTTTCAGCCAGTTATCATATATGTGAATTATGCACCGCCATGTAGCCAGGCATCATATATGTGAATAATCTCATGCCATCCTTTTTTTTTCATTACGTATTCCATCTGTCGACAATCTGTGTATATTGAACTACTCTTCATGTATATCAGCCATTTGAGCCGATTATGGAGAACTTAGGAGTGAAAACAAGGTCTTCAGAGCAGGCAATGGTACCTGTTGAAGCATATATGTCGACGGTGTAACATCCCAAATTTTCAATTTGGTATGTTATACATAGATCATCATTGCATATCATATTTTATTGCATTTCGACAAATCCTCGATAAATCCTAAGCAACTCAAGGACCCTCGGAGAGAGTTGGGGATTTTCTCGAATTTTCATATTTGATCTTCATCAAATAATAAAACGAGGATTTTGGTTTTAATTATTTTTCTCTCCGGAAAAATATTTCATTAAAAATAAATGAGAGGAGAAAATATGACTTCTCCAAAACTATTTAAATATTGGAGGAAAAATGTTAAAATCATTTATTGGATTTTATTCGGATTTTATTTGCAATTTTAATTGCATTAAGAAAATATTGCATGTTTTCAAAAATTTATTTTTGTGTCAAAAAATGTTCACCCTGTTCTAAATATTCTAACTAGACGGGGAAAAATTTGTTTTATCTTTTTTGGATTTTTATTTATTTTTCTACGAATTTTTCGGCGGAATTTTTTTTAAAAATTAATAATTTCGCGCCGCGCCCGACCGGGCCCAGGCCCAGCCGAGCCGCCGGCCCATCTCCGCGTTCTCCTCCGCGAGCACGCCGGACGCCGCCGCCGTGTCCGCCACGGACACCCCACCGCCGCGCCTTGCCCCCTCCTCCAAGCACCCCTCCCCCTCTTTATAAACCCCGCCGCCGCCCCCTCCCTCTCACCCCGCCGCTGCCCCGCACCCGCCCCGCACCCCGCCGCCGGAGCCGGAGCCCGAAGGCCGCCGCCGCTCGCCGAACCCCGCCGCCGGAGCCGCCCCTCGCCACCCCCAAGCCCCCTGAGCCCCGCCGCACCCCGCCGCCCTCGCCGGAGCCAGCCGGAGCCCCGCCGGAGCCCTGCCCTGACGAGGTATACCTCGCCGTCGTTGCCGGTTTTGTTAAAAAAACCGTTCGTTTTAAAAAAAACCTAGATCGGTTTATTTCTTCGGTTTTGTTATTTTGTGAACGTTCACCGACCCGTTCGTTTTAACGAACGCGTTCGTCGGATTTTCTCTGTTAACGAACGTCTGTTCTTTAACCGTTCGTCCGTTTTTCTTTTTCATCGGATTTTTCCGCGATTATCTCAGATCTCGATTTCTGATCGAATCTTCATTTCTGTTCAATTTTTCATTCATTTATCGGAATCAGGAGATTCAAGCGCCTAGAGTTTCTTCTCGAAATTCTCTTTCCGTTTAACCTACTCAAACAAGTTTTTGCTACTGTAAAATTTGACCTAGATCCAGATTAGTAAACGAAGTTTGTTTCTTTCGCCTTTTGACTTTCGTTGCTTCGTTCGAGTTGATTCTTTTTGCAAACCGGAGTTCTTAAGTTGAACTTTTTGGTTGGACCTTTCATTCGAGTTTTACCTATGCATTAGATGAGTACTTATTGTTTGCTTGTTTGTTTGCGATAGAGTACCCGGAGTGTGCCGCTTGTTACTTCGAATCGCTAGGTTTCGCGGATCATCAGCAAGGCAAGTAACACTTTGATCATATACCTTCCATACCCAGTTTTTATTGCATTAGATCTATTCCTCAAACATTGCATGATTAGGATCTAATTAAATTGTGGGTATTGGGAAGTAGTTGAGGTAGTACCTATTACCTGTTCTTTTATCAAACCCTTGGGAGTTACTTCTACGTTTGCTATTATATTGCCATGCTATGCTCGTAGACGTGGATTGGGTTTGAGTGATATTCACGACAGATGTGAGATTGTTAATAATGGTTTACTTAAGGTGGCAACTAAAACTCACATCTGGGTGGATTGAGGTACCTGGGTATTCCAGGATTGCCTGTTTTTCTTTTGGACCGCCACCCAGGTTCAAAGGGATCATGAGATTATTCATGCTAGAAACTTCCGTGTGCAGCCACAAGCTATTATGGGCTCTAGCATAGTTGACTAAGTTGTGTGAACTCTTACAGTGGTAGACTAGCAGATGTAGGGGAAAGTAGGTGTAACTGTCTACCCATACGTAAGGTGCAAACACTTCTGAAAGACTGTGTCTCGATCATCCGTTTCTCAAACATCATGTAGTGCGAGAATCAAGCGGAGGCGATCAAGTCTTGTGGGGAAAAGTGCACAAACCTCTGCAGAGTGTACAAACTAATCATGGTTAGCCGTGTCCCCGGTTATGGACAAATTGAGTATCTAGTACCTGGATTATCATGTGAATCTCATCACCATGTTACTTTTAATTAATTTTGTTGGGTTATTGATGACACCTAATTGGGATTGAGATGCTGTCAACCATCTCAATGTTTAACAACCACCATGATAGTTAAATAAAATTTATTCCATTGCAGTAGGGAAAAATTGGCTTTCCGCAAAAACTTTAACCATAGAGCTTTCCACCAGCCTTATATGCATGTAGTATAGTATTATTACTGTTCATTATTTCTCTATGTGTTACATTGCCAGCATATTCCATGTGCTGACCCGTTTTCGGGCTGCAACGTTTCATGTTGCAGACTTTTCAGACGACGACTAAGGTGCCTTAGGTCGTGGTCCTATACTCAGTGATGCCGCTGGAGTTGATGGACTCACTTATCTTCCAAGTCTTCCGCTGTTATCGTTTTTAGATGGCCTTAAGCCATATTTATCATACTTATTCTCTTTGGAGATATTCGATGTAATAAGTGTGTGATTGCTACTCTGTTATAAACCCTCCATTTGTACTGTGCGTGTCAGCATTACTGATCCAGGGATGACACTGGTGCACAGCAGCACAGACCATTTGAGGTCTGGTCGCTACAAAGGTGGTATCAGAGCACACGCTGACTGTAGGACACGACCACTAAGCTTAAGCCCTAGAACACTTCTCTCTTCTCATTTCTGACCCCTCTCCACTTTCTACTCTTTTAGGAATGGCGGATACAAGGAGCAAGTTCATGCAACCAGATGAAGACACGTCTTTTGGTCGACACTTGAAGGAAGTCGCCAAGTACTTGAACATAGGAATACCAAGCATCACCGGAACCTACAACGCCACATTACCCGAAGAGGAGAGCTGGAAGATTCAAGTTCACATTCCAGGAAGGACGTTTGTGCCAGTTACTGAACCCATAAGATTGGTTTTCGAAGCACCAACCTGGAGTTTAGGGAAGAGCATGGCAGCCCACATCGCTATGGGACGCATTGGAGAAGTCTACCACCAGGAGCTTAAGGATACAATTTATCAGATTTGTGGACGCCGAGACGCGCAATGGGAGATGATCAGAACCAAGAAGGATGGATCAATTGCAGCTTTCATCCAGGAGCAAAAACCAACACATTCGTCGCCAGGAGAACCAGATGTGCACGGACAAGGAAGAACTGAAGAAGGCATTGACGAAGATCAAGGAGCTGGAGGAAGAACTCAAGGATACACGCGAGGATTATATGGAGGAAATCGTCGCACTAGTAGGGAAGAATGACGATCTGGAGAAGAAGATTGGAGTATTCATGGGAAATCCAGTGCCAAAAGCAAAAGATGACGAATGCACTTGTCCGGATAACTACATCATCATCGACGACACCGACTCGGAACCAAGTGAAGATGACTTTGTTGATGAAGCTGGAGCAGACATCATGGAGTCTTCAACGGATCAGAATTTCTAGTAGACCACCCTATCAGTAGTAGTTTTCCCCCATTTAATAGTATAGTTCAAGCACTTTGTCACGCTAGTTAGATCGATTGTTATGCCTTGTTTGAATTGATTGAGTGATATTGATTGTATTTGTCTCATGAGCATATGGGTAGTGTTTTCCTCTAGACCTCATTCTATTCTGAACTCTCATCTTTTCTAACCCATCAGATGCCTCCGAGACGCGACCCCGGATTTGTTTTCCCACCAGAGATCACCCAGTTGGTTTAGCAACAGAATGCCCTGATGCAAGTGTTAGTGCAGAACCAAGGCAACAACAACAACAACAACAACAACAACCCACCGCCACCACCACCTGTTGATCACTTAGCCCGTTTCTTAAGGCTAAACCCGCCGGTGTTTTCCAGTAGCACCGAGCCGATTGTTGCAGATGATTGGCTCCGCAAAGTTGGAAGGGAGTTGACCACTGCAGGATGCACAGATGCTGAAAGAGTGCATTTTGCCGCACATCAGCTTGATGGACCCGCAGCATCATGGTGGGAGAATTATACAGCCACGCACCCTATTGACGCTGTCACATGGGACCAGTTTCAGCAAGCTTTCCGTACAGCTCATGTTTCAGCAGGAGCTATGGCTATGAAGAAGCGTGAGTTTCGCAACCTACACCAAGGAGGACGCACCGTAGGCCAGTATGTGGAGGAATTCAGTAAATTAGCACGTTATGCACCAGATGACGTTGCTAGAGATGCAGCCAAGCAGGAGAATTTTTTGGAAGGACTGAATGATGAACTGAGTATGCAGTTGACGGTAGCAACCTTCAACAACTACCAGGAGTTGGTAGATAGAGCTCTCATGATTGAAGGGAAGCAACAGCAGATTGAAAACCGTAAGAGGAAGTATGGACAAGGGAAGTATAACTCTGGAGCTCAACAGAAACCACGTTTTGCCCCGAAGCCGGGAGGACAGTTTCAGCATACCCATGGAGGAGGTAGTTCGCACAACCATAATGGCTCTAAAAATGGTAATGGGAATGGAGGAAGCAACGGACAGAACCGCACCAACCCATCTACCCCAGCCAAGAGGGACCTGAGCCAAGTCACTTGCTTTAAGTGCCAGAAGACTGGACATTATGCCAATGAATGTCCTGAAGCCCAAAATGGAAATGGCAATGGAAGCTCTGGGAAGAAGCCGAACCCGTTCAACAAAGGACACGTGAACCACGTGAGCGTGGAGGAGGTTGAAGCACAGCCTGATGTAGTAATAGGTAAGTTTTTGGTTAAGTCATTTACTGCAACCGTTCTTTTCGATACTGGTGCATCGCATTCATACATATCAAGGGGATTTGTGAATAAGTTTAAGCTGTCCACCAAAGTTCTCAGAACCCCTATGTTAGTAACCTCGCTAGGAGCAGAGTATATGGCAAGCCAAGGATGTTTTCAGATGCCATTGGCCATTGGTAGGCATGTTTTCCCCTCAGACCTAATAGTTTTGGAGTCACAAGGTTTGGATGTGATTTTGGGAATGGATTGGCTATCGTTGTATGGAGGAAACATCGATTGTGCCAGCAAGACGATTTTGCTTACCACCCCAGAAGGAAAAAGGATCAAGTATGTATCCCGACATATGCCGAAGAGGACTCAAGTGAATTCCTTATCAGGAGTTGTACAGGAGGAAGTACCAGTGGTGAAGGATTATCCGGATGTATTTCCACAAGAGTTGCCAGGCATGCCACCGGATAGAGACATTGAGTTCTTGATTGAACTTTTGCCAGGCACAGGGCCAATATCTAAGAGACCGTACAGGATGCCCGCAAAAGATTTGGAGGAAATTAAGAAGCAGATCAAGGAGTTACTGGATAAAGGCTATATTCGCCCAAGTTCGTCACCTTGGGGATCACCAGTACTTCTAGTGGAGAAGAAAAATGGATCGCTGAGGATGGTTGTTGATTACCGTGGATTGAATGAAGTGACCATCAAAAACAAGTACCCACTGCCGATGATCAATGATTTGTTTGACCGCCTACAAGGAGCTAAAGTATTTTCCAAGATCGATCTACGATCAGGATACCATCAGTTAAAGATTCAAGAGCAGGATATACCTAAGACGGCTTTTACCACCAGATATGGATTGTATGAGTATACCGTTATGTCATTTGGTCTGACTAACGCACCTGCCTATTTTATGAACCTGATGAACAAAGTGTTTATGGAGTTTTTGGATAAGTTCATCATGGTGTTCATTGACGATATTTTAGTCTTTTCCAAGAATGAGGAAGAGCATGAGGAGCATTTGCGATTGGTACTTGAGAAGCTCAGAGAACATCAGTTATATGCCAAGTTCAGCAAATGTGAATTTTGGCTGAAGGAAGTTGGATTCCTTGGACATGTTATTTCTGGAGAAGGAATAGCAGTAGACCCTGCCAAGGTTGACACAGTGACAAGTTGGGAATCACCCACGACTGTCGGAGAAATCCGGAGTTTTCTTGGACTTGCAGGATACTACCGGAGGTTCATCGAGAATTTCTCGAAGATTGCTAAGCCCATGACTGAGCTATTGAAGAAGGACACCAAATTCAATTGGACTGAGGATTGTGAAGCTAGTTTCCAAGAGTTGAAGAAACGATTGGTTACATCACCAGTGTTGATTCTGCCAGATCAACGCAAGGACTATGAAGTTTATTGTGACGCTTCTCGTCGAGGACTTGGAGCAGTGCTTATGCAGGAAGGAAGAGTTGTGTCACATGCTTCACGACAACTTAAACCCCATGAGAAGAATTATGCTACGCATGATTTGCAGTTAGCAGCCGTGGTGCATGCGTTGAAGACATGGAGACATTTTCTCATCGGAAACCATTGTGAGGTGTATACGGATCACAAGAGTTTGAAGTATATTTTCACGCAGAAGGAGTTAAATCTCAGACAGAGGAGATGGTTGGAGCTCATTAAGGATTATGATCTGAGATTGCATTATCACCCAGGAAAGGCTAACATAGTAGCAGACGCGTTGAGCCGCAAGAGTCATGTCAACACCCTCATGACAGGAGAGTTACCTCAGGAGTTAGCCGAGGACCTTCGCGAACTATGTTTGGAGATAGTCCCAAGAGGCTATTTAGCGACACTGGAGATTCAGTCTACCTTGATGGAAAGGATCAGAGAAGCTCAGAAGACAGACAAGGAGATTGAAGAGATAAAGGAGAAGTTGAGCAAAGGAAAAGCCAAGGGATTTCGTGAGGACGAGCATGATACCTTATGGTTTGAGGACCGCGTTTATGTGCCAAAAGACCCGGAGATCAGGAAGTTGATTTTGCAAGAAGCCCATGATTCACCGTACTCGATTCACCCAGGAAATACCAAGATGTATTTGGATCTGAAGAATACTTTCTGGTGGACCGGAATGAAGAAGGATATTGCAGAGTATGTAGCAGTTTGTGATGTATGTCAGAGAGTGAAGGCAGAGCATCAGAAGCCAGCAGGATTGCTACAACCATTGCCGATACCCGAATGGAAGTGGGATAAAATAGGCATGGATTTTATCACGGGATTACCCAGGACTCGTTCAGGCTATGACTCAATATGGGTTGTAGTCGACCGTTTGATGAAAGTGGCTCATTTCATTCCAGTGAAGACCACTTACACCAGTGCTAAGTTGGCAAAGATATGCATGACCAGGATTGTATGTTTGCATGGAGTTCCGAGGACCATTGTATCAGACAGAGGAACCCAGTTTACCTCGAAGTTTTGGAAGCAGTTACATGAAACTTTGGGAACCAGGCTAGAATTTAGTACAGCTTTTCACCCACAGACAGATGGACAGACCGAGAGAGTCAACCAGATTTTGGAGGACATGTTGAGAGCTTGTGCACTAGATTATGGATCTAGTTGGGACGACAATTTGCCATATGCAGAGTTTTCGTATAACAACAGTTATCAAACCAGTTTGAAGATGGCCCCTTTCGAAGCTTTGTACGGAAGGAGGTGTAGAACACCGTTGTTATGGGACGAAGTTGGAGACCGGCAGTTGTTTGGACCAGATTTGATTAAGGAGTCTGAACAGAAAGTGAGGTTGATTCGCGATAGGCTCAAGGTAGCCCAGTCCAGGCAGAAGAGTTATGCTGATTCTAAACGAAAGGAGACAGTTCACGAAGTTGGAGACATAGTTTATCTTCGAGTATCACCACTTCGAGGAGTGAAGCGCTTTGGAGTTAAGGGAAAGTTAGCGCCCCGTTTTATCGGACCATACAGAGTTTTGGAACGTATGGGAGAAGTTGCCTACAAGCTGGAATTGCCCGAAGGATTGTCAGGAGTTCATGATGTATTTCACGTTTCCCAGTTGAAGAAGTGCCACGCAGAGATGGCTGAGATACCACTGAGAGATACTGTGCCGCTGGAAGCGATTCAGCTGGAAAGTGATTTGACCTATGAGGAGAAACCAGTTAAGATTCTTGAGTATGCCAGCCGAGTTACCCGCAGTAAGGTTATCAAGTTTTGCAAAGTCCAGTGGAGTCACCACACGGAAGATGAAGCCACCTGGGAGCGAGAGGAAGATCTACGGAAGGACCACTCCCACCTGTTTTCTAGCCAACCCGAATCTCGAGGGCGAGATTCATCTTAAGGGGGGTAGGTTTGTAACATCCAAAATTTTCAATTTGGTATGTTATACATAGATCATCATTGCATATCATATTTTATTGCATTTCGACAAATCCTCGATAAATCCTAAGCAACTCAAGGACCCAAGGAGAGAGTTGGGGATTTTCTCGAATTTTCATATTTGATCTTCATCAAATAATAAAACGAGGATTTCGGTTTTAATTATTTTTCTCTCCGGAAAAATCTTTCATTAAAAATAAATGAGAGGAGAAAATATGACTTCTCCAAAACAATTGAAATATTGGAGGAAAAATGTAAGAATCATTTATTGGATTTTATTCGGATTTTATTTGCAATTTTAATCGCATTAAAAAAATATTGCATGTTTTCAAAAATTTATTTTTGTGTCAAAAAATGTTCACCCTGTTCTAAATATTCTAACTAGACAGGGAAAATTTGTTTTATCTTTTTTGGATTTTTATTTATTTTTCTACGAATTTTTCGGCGGAACGTTTAAAAAAAATAAAAATAAAAAATAATTTCGCGCCGCGCTCGACCGGGCGGAGGCCCAGCCGAGCCGCCGGCCCATCTCCGCGTTCTCCTCCGCGAGCACGCCGGCCGCCGCCGCCGTGTCCGCCACGGACACCCCGCGCCGCGCCTTGCCCCCTCCTCCAAGCACCCCTCCCCCCTCTTTATAAACCCCGCCGCCGCCCCCTCCCTCTCACCCCGCCGCCGCCCCGCACCTGCCCCGCACCCCGCCGCCAGAGCTGGAGCCCGAAGGCCGCCGCCGCTCGCCGAACCCCGCCGCCGGAGCCGCCCCTCGCCACCCCCGAGCCCCCTGAGCCCCGCCGCACCCCGCCGCCCTCGCCGGAGCCAGCCGGAGCCCCGCCGGAGCCCTGCCCCGACGAGGTATACCTCGCCGTCGTTGCCGGTTTTGTTAAAAAAACCGTTCGTCTAAAAAAAACCCTAGATCGGTTTATTTCTTCGGTTTTGTTATTTTGTGAACGTTCACCGACCCGTTCGTTTTAACGAACGCATTCGTCGGATTTTCTCTGTTAACGAACGTTCGTTCTTTAACCGTTCGTCCGTTTTTCTTTTTCATCGGATTTTTCCGCGATTATCTCAGATCTCGATTTCTGATCGAATCTTCGTTTCTGTTCAATTTTTCGCTCGTTTATCGGAATCAGGCGATTCAAGCGCCTAGAGTTTCTTCTCAAAATTCTCTTTCCGTTTAACCTACTCAAACAAGTTTTTGCTACTGTAAAATTTGACCTAGATCCAGATTAGTAAAGGAAGTTTGTTTCTTTCGCCGTTTGACTTTTGTTGCTTCGTTCGAGTTGATTCTTTTTGCAAACCGGAGTTCTTAAGTTGAACTTTCTGGTTGGATCTTTCATTCGACTTTTACCTGTGCATTAGATGAGTACTTATTGTTTGCTTGTTTGTTTGCGATAGAGTACCCGGAGTGTGCCGCTTGTTACTTCGAATCGCTAGGTTTCGCGGATCATCAGCAAGGCAAGTAACACTTTGATCATATACCTTCCATACCCAGTTTTTATTGCATTAGATCTATTCCTCAAACATTGCATGATTAGGATCTAATTAAATTGTGGGTATTGGGAAGTAGTTGAGGTAGTACCTATTACCTGTTCTTTTATCAAACCCTTGGGAGTTACTTCTACGTTTGCTATTATATTGCCATGCTATGCTCGTAGACGTGGATTGGGTTTGAGTGATATTCACGACAGATGTGAGATTGTTAATAATGGTTTACTTAAGGTGGCAACTAAAACTCACATCTGGGTGGATTGAGGTACCTGGGTATTCCAGGATTGCCTGTTTTTCTTTTGGACCGCCACCCAGGTTCAAAGGGATCATGAGATTATTCATGCTAGAAACTTCCGTGTGCAGCCACAAGCTATTATGGGCTCTAGCATAGTTGACTAAGTTGTGTGAACTCTTACAGTGGTAGACTAGCATATGTAGGGGAAAGTAGGTGTAACTGTCTACCCATACGTAAGGTGCAAACACTTCTGAAAGACTGTGTCTCGATCATCCGTTTCTCAAACATCATGTAGTGCGAGAATCAAGCGGAGGCGATCAAGTCTTGTGGGGAAAAGTGCACAAACCTCTGCAGAGTGTACAAACTAATCATGGTTAGCCGTGTCCCCGGTTATGGACAAATTGAGTATCTAGTACCTGGATTATCATGTGAATCTCATCACCATGTTACTTTTAATTAATTTTGTTGGGTTATTGATGACACCTAATTGGGATTGAGATGCTGTCAACCATCTCAATGTTTAACAACCACCATGATAGTTAAATAAAATTTATTCCTTTGCAGTAGGGAAAAATTGGCTTTCCGCAAAAACTTTAACCATAGAGCTTTCCACCAGCCTTATATGCATGTAGTATAGTATTATTACTGTTCATTATTTCTCTATGTGTTACATTGCCAGCATATTCCATGTGCTGACCCGTTTTCGGGCTGCAACGTTTCATGTTGCAGACTTTTCAGACGACGACTAAGGTGCCTTAGGTCGTGGTCTTATACTCAGTGATGCCGCTGGAGTTGATGGACTCACTTATCTTCCAAGTCTTCCGCTGTTATCGTTTTTAGATGGCCTTAAGCCATATTTATCATACTTATTCTCTTTGGAGATATTCGATGTAATAAGTGTGTGATTGCTACTCTGTTATAAACCCTCCATTTGTACTGTGCGTGTCAGCATTACTGATCCAGGGATGACACTGGTGCACAGCAGCACAGACCATTTGAGGTCTGGTCGCTACAGACGGTTACAGGTAGCTCCTTAGAGGAGTATTTAGAGACAGATGACCAGTCCTATATCCCACCTGAGGTGTATGCTCTAATTTGCAATGTTTATATTTCTCAAATCATGCATATGGTGTCTTTCATTGCTTAGTTTAGACATCATATGCACAATATTCAATTCCATCTGCTTAGTTTAGAGACCATACATTCGAGTGCTAGCTGCTTAGTATATGAATCAATTATGTCAATTATATCATGTCATCCTGTATACTTAGACAACATGTATGTGAATTATTTCATCCCAACCTATTTTAGAAAGACATCATATAGTTTTGTCATGTCGTCTTATTTAGATACTCATAATATGTTGATTATGCCATTATATCCTGTTAAGTCATTCATCATATATCTGAAACTGTGTCATGCTATCCTGTTTAGTTAGCCATCATATATGTGAAATTGTGTCATGCTGTCCTGTTTGGTTAGACAACATATATGTGAGTTACCACATCTGTCTATCATACAATGTCTGTACGTTCAATTTCTTTTCTTGTTTATTAGGCATTTGAATTGGAGGGGGTGATGGCAGTATCTAAGGGAGCAAAAACCTGTCCTTCACAAAAGACGGTGCTACCCATCGATGCAGATAGAACCATGGTTGTACTGGCCCACGAACTAGCCCCACCACACATAATCGAGACTCTTCCAGATTGCACACTTACATTGTTGGACATAGAACCAGCTACAGACCATCTAACCCCAACCCCAGCAAATAGTAACCCACTTCTAGTTGACACAGCACCATGTCCACCACAGAGTACCCCCACACGAGCAGTTTGTAAAACAACTGCAGTGCCCAAAGCACGAAGACCACCACAGCGAACCCAAACTCCACGTTTAAAGCAGAAGAGCAATTGTTCTCAGGTTAGATTCCGTAGCTATGGACCATACTCCTTTGCTGTTGCATCACTGTATTTACTCACACCAACTACTTGCGAATTTGAAGGATCCAATTGAAACTCCAATGGCGCAACAGGTATGTTTTAAACCTATTTCTTTAACTGGATTGCTGTTCTAACGTCTTGCTCTATGTTGATTTCAGTTTCAGTTGTATAAACAGTTATGTTCTCATGTGATGCACATTACAAGTGTTGTCAGTGTTGTGTAGTTTCTCACACTTATATTCTATCTATGCTATTGTGTCTTAAAAATATATGATTAGAACTGTGTCTCTATCTTGATTTGGCAACATAAACTAGAATTATATGGACAATACAGTGACCATAGTACATAGATATATGTTTGTTTCATGTTGTTATCCTGTCCACCTTACTACTGAACCGGTTTACCAAAATGAGTTTCGTGTACTACATGCTAAACCTGTGATGTGTCTGCTTGTTTCTCTTGTAGAATGCGAACAGAATATTGGAGAAGAGCACCCTACTATGCAATGGTAGAGAAAGTAATGCGGATAAGGTGCAAGATAGTGAGACAACCCTGTTGGTCTCCAAGAAAGGTGATAAAAATGATCTTGTAGACAGTGAGAGAACCCCACAGTCCTGCGTTGATGTAGTGTTCGAGTTACTGGCCATTACTGCTGGCAGAAGCTCTTCTAACTCGCTCCTGAATCACTTCGGCTTCTTCAGTCTCAGCTACAATCTGAAAGGCATCAGTCAGCTGTGCTGCGGCAAGAAGTCGAAGGACTGAGGAAGTCCCTGCAGAATTCAGATGCATACTTTCTGTTGCAACAACAAGCGCTGGAGGATTTATGCGCCAAACAAGAGAAAGTTAATAAGCTTGTTAAGCATCTTGCCGGCATTATGGGTACCCACGATATTGTTTCTTGAGCTCTTCTGAAGTGGTTTCAGTTCTGGACTTGTTTTGCTGCGGTGTTTATTTGCACTGGTCGCCAACTTTGACGAGTGTATGTGATATGCTGCTTTGTTCCCTATATTTGCAATGGTGGCGAACATTGATGCCCAGTGGATGTAATATGTGTAATAGCCGTGATAGCCTAGTGTAAGTTGCTTGCTTATTTATTTCCTTGTTGTCTTCTTTATTTGTTTGCTTGTAGTTCTTTTTCCACGGTTTGCTAGTGGCTGCAATAACCTATTTTTTAAAACTAGGCCACAATAACCATGGGCTAGATATTTACCGTAGTGACCCTGGGCCTCCTACGGGTCTTAGAAACAATGGGCCTTCTACGGGCCGTAGAAAAAATGGGCCTTCTACGAAGCGTGGCATCAATGGGCCTTCTACGTGTCGTATGATCGATTGGCCAAACATGGGCCAATAACGGACCGCATTATGGGCTGTAAACGGGCTAGAGTTGTAATCGTCCATTCATGGGCCGACCATAATGGGCCATTATTATGACAATGGCCCAACGGATTAACGGGCCACAAATGGGCCGACTGTAACTACGGGCTGAATTTGGCCCACAAGCAGAAAAGGCCAGTAACGGGCCGTAAGTAACCGAATGCTGGAAATGAGCCCAAGAATAAATGGGCCCTGAGAAGGCCGAAAGATAACGCGAGATGGAAACGACCCAATGGAATAATGGGCCGTTAATGTGTATAAAGCGATGCACTGTTCATTACGGGCCGTTAATGGGCCAAGAGTTACAAAGGGCCTCATATGGGCTGAAAGACGTCATGGGCCATAAATGGGCTGGAAGTTACAATGGGCTGGAATCATATTGGATGGCCCAGATGACGCTACTGGGCCTAATTTGGATAGGCCGTAACGGGCCGTGAGTTAGCGGGCTATAAATGGGCTATATGCGATATGACCGTTAACAGGCTTTCCGTGGGCCGGCCAGCTACCTTTTGACCAAGTCAAACGGGCCGGCCTTTTCACAAGAATGGGCCACTGTTGGGCCGTGCCATGTGTCGACATATCATAGGCACCTTCGGTCCAATGATTGGATGACATCTGTCCCAACGGTGAGCCGACACGTGGTTCCTCTGGCCATTGAGAATTTTACACGTGGAAAATCCCCATTGGTCCGGGCTGTTAACGGGTTATCGGATCCAAACCGGAACCCGATAGCTTAACGGCAACCAGTTATGATGGATGCCACATGTCGGTTACCCTTGATGAAAGCAATTCTATGACGCGCGATTTATAGTCATGGAAGTGGACACTTCTGTGATGATAATTTTGGTAATGTCATGGAACACTTCTACGGCAGCACAGGTATGACTATCTTGATTCTGTCATAAAATCGTCATGGATGTACATACATGACAGAAAACGTGACCTACTCTGGCAAACACGTATCATCACGGAAGTGTAATTTTTTGTAGTGATGGTCACTGGACTTCAGAATAACCTCATCATGGTCACCATATACATTTTGTGGTGCTAACCAACCCGTGGTTGGATGGTTAGGAGGACAGTGGTTTCCCCAGCCCACCAGGGTTAAAGTCCTGGTGCTCGCATTTATCCTGGATTAATTTCAGTATTTTCCGGTGAGTGCGTTCAGTGGGAGGAGACGTTCCCCTCGACTACGAGGCACCTATGGTGACTTCATAAAATCTCAAGATCTTATGCTGGCTCACTCTCTCAAAGGTGCTCATAGGGGTAGGGTCTACGTGTGTGCGTGATACGTCTCCAACGTATCTATAATTATGAAGTATTCATGCCGTTATATTATGATTCTTGGATGTTTTACAATCATTTTATAGCAACTTTATATCATTTTTTGGGACTAACCTATTGACCCAGTGCCCAATGCCAGTTGCTGTTTTTTGCTTATTTTTTACATCACAGGAAATCAATATCAAATAGAGTCCAAACACCGCAAAACTTTTTGTGGATTTTTTATGGACCAGAAGACATCCAGTGGGACAGAGAAGCACCTGGGGGTGCCCCGAGGGGGGCACAACCTACCAGGGCGCGCCTGGGCACCGCACCCCCTCTTTGCCCTATAAATTCCCAAATATTCCAAAAACCCTCGGGGTTAACCTAGATTAGAAGTTCCGCCGCTACAAGCCTCTGTAGCCACCGAAAACCAATCGGTACCCCATTCCGGCACCCTGCCGGAGGGGGAGATCATCACCGGTGGCCATCTTCATCATCCCGGCGGACACCACAATGAGGAGGAAGTAGTCCACCCTCGGGGCCGAGGTTTTTTACCAGTAGCTGTGTGTTCAATCTCTCTCTCTCTCTCTCACTCTCTCTCTCTCTCTCTCTCTCTCTCTCGTGTTCTTGAGATGTCATGATCTTGATGTATCGCGGGCTTTGTTAGTATAGTCGGATCATATGGTGTTTTCCCCTCTCTATCTTGTTGTGATGAATTGAGTTTCCCCTTTGAGATGTTGTTGTTATCGGATTGAATACTTTCATGGATTTGAGAGCACTTGATATATGTCTTGCATATGACTACTCGTGGTAACATTGTGGTATCGTATTGATTCACTTGATATATGTTTTGGCACTCAACTCATGGATTCCCGAGGTGACATTGGGGTAATCTATGCATAGGGGTTGATGCACGTTCTTGTCTTTGTTTCTCCGGTAGAAACCTTGGGACACTCTTTGAAGTTCTTTGTGTTGGATTGAATATTATGAATCTGAATTTGCTTTGGTGTTATTTTAGTACGAACTCTTGGTTAGATCGATCGTAAGAATAGCTTTTAGGTGGTTCGTACCCTACAAACAATTCCATCTTACATTCTCCACTAGGTAGGAACTTTGGAGTGATTCTTCATCGCACTTTGAGTGAAGGTTATATGATCCAATTATATTAGCATTGTTGAGAGATTGCACTAGTGAAAGTACGGACCCTAGGCCTTGTTTTCTAGCATTGCAATACCGTTTGTGCTCACTTTTATCATTTGCTACCTTGCTGTTTTTATTTATTCAGATTATAAAAATATATTTCTACCATCCATATTACACTTTTATCACCATCTCTTTGCCGAACTGGTGCACCTATACAATTTGCCATTGTATTGGGTGTGTTGGGAACACAAGAGATTTCTTGTATTTGGTTGCAGGGTCGTTCGACAGAGACTATCTTCATCCTACACCTCCCACGGATTGATAAACCTTAGGTCATCCACTTGATGGAAAATTGCTACTGTCCTACAAAACTGTGTGCTTGGAGGCCCAATACGTCTCTACAAAGAATAAAGTTGCGTATTAGACATCAAGATCTTTTCTAGCGCCGTTGCTGGTGAGGTGAGTGCTTGAAGGTATATCTTTAGATCTTTTAATTGAATCTTTTAGTTTCTTGTTTTATCACTAGTTTGGTTTATAAAAGAAACCTACATAAAAATGGAATTGAGGTTGCATCATATTATTGATCATCTTTATAATATCTTTCTTAAAAATGATGGATCGGAAAATT
Organism: Aegilops tauschii subsp. strangulata; assembly: GCF_002575655.3. NCBI lineage: Eukaryota > Viridiplantae > Streptophyta > Magnoliopsida > Poales > Poaceae > Aegilops > Aegilops tauschii. The sequence continues at coordinate 169,580,474 of NC_053037.3, forward strand.
GTACTCAATTGTTAGAAGAAGAAGTCAATAAAATGTTTGGCACAAAATATTTGAATGATGAACATGATTGCAATGTTGTTAGTATGAATTCTTTGAATATCCAAAATACTAATGATTATTGCACTAGTCGTGAGAAAAATGTTCCTTATAAGCATGTCAATTTTTGTGGAGTGGAAAGACTTTGTGAAGACATGCCTTATAGGGAAGATGGATTTTGTAAGAAGCATAAGCATGATAGAACCAATTCTTTCCTCAAAATGATAGATGAATTTGCTCCAAAATTGTGCTCTCTTTGTCCTATTACTTGTGAACTTTGCAATAAAGTTCGTCACCTTAATTTCCAATGCGTGCTTTTTCATTATCGAATCGTGTCCAAATATTGCAATAACTTAATCATCCTTGAACTTTATAATGAGCTTTGTCTATTTGTTGGGAGTGAAGAATTGACACATAAAAATAGCTGGTTTGAAATGTTCATTCTCACGGACGACATTGAAACTAATCTAAAGAATATCTATATGTTTTGCATAGTAAATTGCAATGAGAATGCTTACATTGCCAACTACAAAAAGATGGGAAAACCAATAGAATATAAAAGGAATACTAATGAAAGAGTAAAGATTTCCATTTTCCCTCCTATTGTCTCTCATGATGAAATAGGTGACGAGGAGGAGCTTCGTATCCAATCAATCTCTTCAACAAGAAGCTTGAAAAAATTGATTAAACCCTTACGTGAGGTGGTGAAGAATAAAAAGAAAAGAAGAAAGAATAGAGGTAAAAAGGTATCTCTCCCAAATAATGTTGCTCCTATTATTGTCGTGCCTCATGAAAATGAATCAAAAATAATTGTGGAAGATGATGCACTTGATGATGATATTGCTTCTATGCATTATGGCACAATGTCCGAGAGCAGTATTGATGATGATTTTGTTATGCCTATTGCTTGTTGTGATGATTATGATTGGGAAGATAATGATACTTCTTATAATCTTGCAAATGTTTTTGGCACCAACTTGGGAAATTATGATGATAGCAATTGTTATATCGTTGGTGCTATTCATACTATTAAAGATGAGAGTGATTATGCTTATGATATGCCAAGTCACAAGTTTGGGGATGCTATGTTTGATGAGAATGACATGTATGAGAATTTATTTGTTGCAATTAATGTTTGTCCCAAGCTTGGGGATGATATGCTTAATGAAGATGATCTTTTTAGTCCCCCTACTTTGAATGATCAAATTTGCTATGATGATTGCATGCCTCCTATCTATGATGAGAACAAAGTTGCTACTTATGATGATTATTCTGATGATACTTATGTTATAAAAAGTAGTGATGATTATATTTGTGAACTTGTCATAGTTATGATTACCCTTTTCCTGAACATTACTCTTTTAATGTGGAAACAATTTATAGTATTCGAGTTTCATATGATACTCCCACCATTGTGAATGATAAGAAATTTTCTTATGTGGAGAGTAATAAAATTTCTATGCTTGTGGATCATGAAAATAATGCATTATGTGATGGTTATATTGACGAATCTATTCATGATGCTACTGAAAATTATTATGAGAGAGGATCTTATGATGCATGATGCTCTCTTTATGTTTCAATTCTTATCTTTTATGCAAGCATCATTGAATTCATCATGCCTAGCTAAAAGGCATTAAAGAAAAGCGCTTGTTGGGAGACAGCCCAACACTTTTACCTACTGTTTTTGTGTGTTCACATGATTAGGATACTATAGTAATCATGTTTTATTCCTTTTGTTTCAATAAAGTGCCAAGTAAAGCCTTTGGAATAGTGTGGATGATAGTTGACTTGATTCTGTGCAAAAACAGAAACTTTTGCTTCCAGAAACAGAATTGTTTAAATTCACTGGAACGTGATAAAATTCTGAATTTTTTTACGGATGATAGATATACAAATTCCCTATGTTTTCCTAATTTTTCAGAATTTTTGGAGTAGCAGAAGTATGGTTGGAGTACAGATTACTACCGATTGTTCTGCTTTTGACAGATTCTGTTTTCAATGCATAGTTTGCTTGTTTTCTAGTTCTATGGCTTATATTGCTCAATATAAATTATGGAAATGATATGCTACAGTAGGCATTGTGTGGAAACAATTATGAATCTTGTCTTTGACAGTACCAAAGTGAAATGGTTTGCACTTGATCATACTAACCTATCTCACGAAGTTCCGTTAAGTTCTGTGTGATTGAAGTTTTCAAGTTTTGGGTGAGATGTCGATATGAGGAGAATAAGGAGTGATAAGACCCTAAGCTTGGGGATGCCCAAGGCACCCCAAGGTAATATTGAAGTAAGATCCAAGCTACTAAGCTTGGGGATGCCCCGGAAGGCATCCCCTCTGTCTCCAACATTATCGGTAACCTCAATTGGAGCTACATTTTTATTCGTCACATGATGTGTGTTTTGCTTGGAGCGTCATTTTATTTTGTTTTGATTTGCTTGCTGTTATTTAGAATAATGTTTTGCATCTTCTATTTCAATAAAAGTGGCAATGATAGCCTTTGCCATGCTTATTTTGCAAGTTTACATGTTGCTATTTCAAAATAGAAAGTTTATTGCTATTGCAAAAATTCCCTAGAAAAGTCGGAATGTGATAAAATGCTGAAACTTTCTGCATAATAAGCTCTGATAAAGTTTCTACACTGTGGTAATTTTTCATAATTTTTTGGAGTTAAAGAAGTATTAATACTCTTGCACTCTTTACATATTGTACTGTTTTGGCAGATTGCTGTTATGTTTGCATATGTTTGCTTGTTTAATGATTCTATTTGAGGATAGGAGTATTAAATATGCATAGGCATTTAGTATGCAATGTTGAATAATAATTTTAGTGATTTGCTACAGTAGAGAATGATGAGGTTTTTGCATTAGTTTATACTAACTTATCTCACGAGTTCTTGTTGAGTTTTGTGTGGATGAAGTTTTTAAGATTTAGGGAACCGTGATATAAAAGGAATTAAGGAGACACAAAAGCTCAAGCTTGGGGATGCCCAAGGCATCCCAAGATAATATTTCATGAAGTCTCAGTCATCTAAGCTTGGGGATGCCCCGGTAGGCATCCCACCTTTCTTCATCAACAATTATCGGTTAGTATCGGTTGATCCTAAGTTTTTGCTTCTTCACATGATGTGTTCTATTGTTGGAATGTCATTTTATTTTGTTTTGCTTTCTGTTTTAATAAAATTCTTAGATCTGAAAGTTTTAAATAAGAGAGTTCTCAATTAGCTACCCATTTACTTAACTACTCACTTGATCTTGACTTATATCTTTTTTGGAATAGCTTGTCATTTACTCTTGTGCTTCACTTATATACTATGAGTAAATTGTTGAATGAATTAAATATCATGAATTTGAAATTATATGTTCATATCATGCCTAGTGGTAGCTTCAAATTGGGTTTAGAAAGTGAAATCTTTTGAAGCTTGACAATCACAATATTGGTCATACAAGCAATTCCTGAATGATTAGTTGAAGGAAGAGAACTTTCACATGCAAATACATTATCTTGGAAATCTTTTGTGATTGTGAGCCCCCATCAAAATATTATATGCCAAAATTGTTGACGTTGGACAAGGAAGACAACGTAATGAGTTTTTTTTACTATAAAGACAACGTAATGAGTTATGTTTGTTCATATTCAGATAGAAGTTATGTTGTCATAGATCCTTCAACATGTGGTGCTTGCCCCCCATCTTTACTAGCCAAAAAATTCCGCACCAAGTAGAGATACTACTTGGGCATGCAAAACCCTTAAACCCAAATCTTATTTTCAAGAGTCCACCATACCTACCTAAGGATTAAGCAAGATCCTTCAAGTAAGTAGTCACCGGTGCAATAAGGCAATACAAATTGCTTCTAAAAGTGTTAGATCATTTAGTGTAAGAGAAAATTGAAAGTTGTACGAACTTGTGATGACAAAGAATAAAAGCGACAGACTACATAATAAAGGTTGCTATCATAAGGGGCAATATAACGTGACGTTCTTTTGCACTAAGGGATTGAGCATACAAACAAAAAGTGCATGGCAAGCTCTGCTTCCCCCTGTGAAGGGCCTACCTTTTACTTTTATGTATTTACTTTCGTGCAAGAGTCAAAGTTTTTCTCTCTATTCCTTTTTATTTTTATCTTTTGGCAAACATCATGTGGTGAGGAAATATCTAGGCACATATATCCAGTTGGATATGGGTAGCATGAGTTATTATTGTTGACATCACCCTTGAGGTGAATACGTTGGGAGGCGAAATTATGAGCCCATATCTTTCTATGTGTCCAGTTGAAACGTTTTGCTCATGTGTATGCGGTGAGTGTTAGCAATCATAGAAGACTACATGATGGTTGAGTATGTGGAGCTCTTACTTAGACTATGTTGAATAAGTTGAATTTCAATTCTTTGGTGACTAAGAATATAGGTTGTTGAGTTTCAAGAGAATTCATTGTTTCAATGTTAACATGTGAATTGGTTGCTACTTCACCATGATGAGTTTTATGAGAAGGAATTGCTATTATGATGCTAGGAAAAGTGATTGAAATTATCATTGATCAAACTTATGCACTTTTCTAGCATTCAAACTTCATAAATTATTTCTTTTATCATTTACCTACTCGAGGATGAGTAGGAATTAAGCTTGGGGATGCTGATACGTCTCCAACGTATCTATAATTTATGAAGTATTCATCCCGTTATATTATCATTCTTGGATGTTTTACAATCATTTTATATCAACTTTATATCATTTTTTGGGACTAACCTATTGACCCAGTGCCCAGTGCGAGTTGCTGTTTTTTGTTTGTTTTTTACATCGCAGGAAATCAATATCAAACGGAGTCCAAACACCGCGATTTTTTGGATTTTTTATGGACCAGAAGACATCCAGTGGGCCAGAGAAGCACCTCGAGGGTGCCCCGAGGGGGGCACAACCTACCAGGGCGCACCTGGGGGCCCAGGCGCGCCCAGGCGGGTTGTGCCCACCTCGTTGGCCTCCCGCACCTCCTCTTTGCCCTATAAATTCCCAAATATTCCAAAAACCCTCGGGGTTAACCTAGATCGGAAGTTCCGCTGCCGCAAGCATCTGTAGCCACCGACAACCAATCAGGACACCATTCCGGCACCCTGTCGGAGGGGGAGATCATCACCGGTGGCCATCTTCATCATCCCGGCGGCCACCACGATGAGGAGAGAGTAGTCCACCCTCGGGGCTGAGGGTTTGTACCAGTAGCTATGTGTTTAATCTCTCTCTCCATCTCTCTCTCTCGTGTTCTTGAGATGTCACGATCTTGATGTATCACGGGCATTGTTAATATAGTCGGATCATATGGTCTTCTCCCCTCTCTATCTTGTTGTGATGAATTGAGTTTCCCCTTTGAGATTTCGTTGTTATCGGATTGAATACTTTCAGGGATTTTAGAGCACTTGATATATGTCTTGCATATGATTACTCGTGGTGACATTGTGGTATCGTATTGATTCAATTGATATATGTTTTGGCACTCAACTCGCGGATTCCCGAGGTGACATTGGGGTAATCTATGCATAGGGGTTGATGCACGTTCTTGTCTTTGTTTCTCCGGTAGAAACCTTGGGACACTCTTTGAAGTTCTTTGTGTTGGATTGAATATTATGAATCTGAATTTGCTTTGGTGTTATTTTAGTACGAACTCTTGGTTAGATCGATCGTAAGACTAGCTTTTAGGTGGTTCGTACCCTACAAACAATTCCATCTTACATTCTCCACTAGGTAGGAACTTTGAAGTGATTCTTCATCGCACTTTGAGTGAAGGTTATATGATCCAATTATATTAGCATTGTTGAGAGATTGCACTAGTGAAAGTATGGACCCTAGGCCTTGTTTTCTAGCATTGCAATACCGTTTGTGCTCACTTTTATCGTTTGCTACCTTGCTGTTTTTATTTATTCAGATTTTAAAAATATATTTCTACCATCCAAATTACACTTTTATCACCATCTCTTCGCCGAACTAGTGCACCTATACAATTTGCCATTGTATTGGGTGTGTTGGGACACAAGAGATTTCTTGTATTTGGTTGCAGGAGAGACTATCTTCATCCTACGCCTCCCACAGATTGATAAACCTTAGGTCATCCACTTGAGGGAAAATTGCTACTATCCTACAAAACTTTGCGCTTTGAGGCCCAACACGTGTCTACAAGAATAAAGTTGCGTAGTAGACATCAGTGCGCTTATAGCGGTGAGTGTTTGCGCGTATATATGTGTTGGGGAACATAGTATTTCAAAAAATTCCTACGATCATGCAAGATCTATCTAGGAGAAGCATATCAATGTGCGGGGAGAGTGTGTACATGTACCCTTGTAGACCGAAACCGGAAGCGTTTAGTAACGCGGTTGATGTAGTCGAACGTCTTCGCGATCCAAACGATCCAAGCACCGAACGTACGGCGCCTCCGCGTTCAGCACACGTTCAGCTCGATGACGTCCCTCGAGCTCTTGATCCAGTTGAGGACGAGGGAGAGTTCCGTCAGCACGACGGCATGGCGACGGTGATGATGAAGTTACCAACGCAGGGCTTCGCCTAAGCACTACGACGATATGACCGAGGTGTGTAACTGTGGAGGGGGGCACCGCACACGGCCAAGAGAAGACTTGGTGTGTCTTTGGGGTGCCCCCTCCCATGTATATAAAGGAGGGAGGGAGAGAGGCCGGCCCCCTAGGGGCGCGCCAAGAGTATGGAGTCCTACTAGGACTTCCAAGTCCTAGTAGGAATCCCTTTCCTTTTCGGAGTAGGAGAGAATGAAAGAGGGAAAGACAGGGGGAGTAGGAAAAGGCAAGGGGCGTCGCCCCCTTCCCCTAGTCCAATTCGGACCCATGGGGGGGGCGCCACCTCCCCTTGGCCTACCCCTTCTTTTCCCGTATGGCCCAATAAGGCCCATTACTTCTCCCGGTGAATTCCCGTAACTCCCCGGTACTCCGAAAAACACCCGAATCACTCGGAACCTTTCCGATGTCCGAATATAGCCTTCCAATATATGAATCTTTACCTCTCGAGCATTTTGAGACTCCTCGTCATGTCCATGATCTCATCCGGGACTCTGAACAAACTTCGGTCATCAAATCACATAACTCATAATACAAATCGTCATCGAACGTTAAGCGTGCAGACCCTACGGGTTCGAGAACTATGTAGACATGACCGAGACATATCTCCGGTCAATAGCCAATAGCGGAACCTGGATGCTCATATTGGTTCCTACATATTCTACGAAGATCTTTATCGGTCAAACCGCATAACAACATAAGTTGTTCTCTTTGTCATCGGTATGTTACTTGCCCGAGATTCGATCGTCGGTATACTCATACCTAGTTCAATCTCGTTACCGGCAAGTCTCTTTACTCGTTCCGTCATGCATCATCCCGCAACTAACTCATTAGTCACATTGCTTGGAAGGCTTATAGTGATGTGCATTACCGAGAGGTCCTAGAGATACCTCTCCGATACTCAGAGTGACAAATCCTAATCTCGATCTTTATAATCACCCAGTTACGTTGTGACATTTGATATCACACAAGGTGTTCCTACGGTATTCGGGAGTTGCATAATCTCATAGTCAGAGGAACATGTATAAGTCATGAACAAAGCAATAGCAATAAAACTGTACGATCATAATGCTTAGCTAACGGATGGGTCTTGTCCATCACATCATTCTCCTAATGATGTGATCACGTTCATCAAATGACAACACATGTCTATGGTCAGGAAACTTAACCATCTTTGACTAACAAGCTAGTCAAGTAGAGGCATACTAGGGACACATTGTTTTGTCTATGTATTCACACATGTACTAAGTTTCCGGTTAATACAATTCTAGTATGAATAATAAAAATTTATCATGATATAAGAAAATATAAATAACAACTTTATTATTGCCTCTAGGGCATATTTCCTTCAGTCTCCCACTTGCACTAGAGTCAATAATCTAGTTCACATCGCCATGTGATTTAACACCAATAGTTCACATCGTCATGTGATTTAACACTCTATAGTTCACATATCCATGTGACCAATACCCAAAGGGTTTACTAGAGTCAATAATCTATCTCACATCGCCATGTGATTAACACCCAAAGAGTACTAAGGTGTGATCATGTTTTGCTTGTGAGAGAAGTTTAGTCAATGGGTCTGCCACATTCAGATCCGTATGTATTTTGCAAATTTCTATGTCTACAATGCTCTGCACGGAGCTACTCTAGCTAATTACTCCCACTTTCAATATGTATCCAGATTGAGACTTAGAGTCATCTGGATTAGTGTCAAAGCTTGCATCGACGTAACCATTTATGATGAACTTTTTGTCACCTCCATAACCGAGAAACATATCCTTATTCCACTAAGGATAATTTTGACCGCTGTCCAGTGGTCTACTCCTGGATCACTATTGTACCCTCTTGCCAAACTCATGGTGAGGTACACAATAGGTCTGGTACACAACATAGCATACTTTATAGAACCTATGACTGAGGCATAGGAAATGACTTTTCATTCTCTTTCTATTTTCTGCCATGGTCGGGTTTTGAGTCTTTACTCAACTTCACATCTTGCAACACAGGCAAGAACTCCTTCTTTGACTGTTCCATTTTGAACTACTTCAAAATCTTGTCAAGGTATGTACTCATTGAAAAAACTTATCAAGCGTCTTGATCTATCTCTATAGATCTTGATGCTCAATATGTAAGCAGCTTCACCGAGGTCTTTCTTTGAAAAACTCCTTTCAAACACTCCTTTATGATATCCAGAAAATTCTACATCATTTTCGATCAACAATATGCATTCACATATACTTATCAGAAAGGTTGTATTGCTCCCACTCACTTTCTTGTAAATATAGGCTTCACCGCAAGTCTGTATAAAACTATATACTTTGATCAACTCATCAAAGCGTATATTCCAACTCCTAGATGCTTGCACCAGTCCATAGATGGATCGTTGGAGCTTGCACACTTTGTTAGCACCTTTAGGATTGAGAAAACCTTCTGGTTGCATCATATACAACTCTTCTTTAATAAATCCATTAAGGAATTCAGTTTTGTCATCCATTTGCCAAATTTCATAAAATTCGGCAATTGCTAACATGATTTAGATAGACTTAAGCATCGCTATGAGTGAGATAATCTCATCGGAGTCAACACCTTGAACTTGTCGAAAACCTTTCACAACAAGTCAAGCTTTGTAGACAGTAACATTACCGGCAGCGTCAGTCTTCTTCTTGAAGATCCATTTATTCTCTATGGCTTGCCGATCATCGGGCAAGTCAACCAAACTCCACATTTTGTTCTCGTACATGGATCCCATCTCAGATTTCATGGCTTCAAGCCATTTTGCGGAATATGGGCTCATCATCGCTTCCTCATAGTTCATAGGCTCATCATGGTCATGTAAGATGACCACCGGAATAGGATTACCGTACCACTCTGGTGCGGATCTTACTCTGGTTGACCTACGAGGTTCGGTAGAAACTTGATCTGAAGTTTCATGATCATCATCATAAGCTTCTTCACTAATTGGTGTAGGAATCACTGGAACTGATTTCTGTGATGAACTACTTTCCAATTCGGGAGAAGGTACAATTACCTCATCAAGTTCTACTTTCCTCCCACTCATTTCTTTTGCGAGAAACTCCTTCTCTAGAAAGGATCCATTCTTAGCAATGAATATCTTGCCTTCGGATATGTGATAGAAGGTGTACCCAACAGTCTCCTTTGGGTATCCTATGAAGACATATTTCTCTGATTTGGGTTCGAGCTTATCAGGTTGAAGCTTTTTCACATAAGCATCGCAGCCCCAAACTTTAAGAAACGACAACTTATGTTTCTTGCCAAACCACAATTCATACGGTGTCGTCTCAATGGATTTAGATGGTGCCCTATTTAACGTGAATGCAGCTATCTCTAATGCATAACCCCAAAATGATAGCGGTAAATTAGTAAGAGACATCATAGATCGCACCATATCTAATAAAGTATGGTTATGACATTCGGACACACCATTATGCTGTAGTGTTCCAGGTGGCGTGAGTTGCGAAACTATTCCACATTTTTTCAAATGAAGACCAAACTCATAACTCAAATATTCACCTCCACGATCAGATCATAGAAATTTTATTTTCTTGTTACGATGATTTTCCACTTCACTCTGAAATTCATTGAACTTTTCAAATGTTTCAGACTTATGTTTCATTAAGTAGATATACCCATATCTGCTCAAATCATCTGTGAAGGTCACAAAATAACGATACCCACCGCGAGCCTCAACACTCATTGGACCACATACATCAGTATGCATTATTTCCAGTAAGTCAGTTGCTCGTTCCATTGTTCCGGAGAATGGAGTCTTAGCCATCTTGCCCAACAGGCATGGTTCGCAAGCATCAAGTGATTCATAATCAAGTGATCCCAAAAGTCCATCAGCATGGAGTTTCTTCATGCACTTTACACCAATATGACCTAAACAGTAGTGCCACAAATAAGTTGCACTATCATTATTAACTTTGCATCTTTTGGCTTCAATATTATGAATATGTGTATCACTACGATCAAGATTTAATAAACCATTCACCTTGGGTGTATGACCACAGAAGGTTTTATTCATGTAAACAGAATAAAAATTATTCTTTGACTTCAATGAATAATTGTATTACAATAAACATGATCCCAATCATATTATGCTCAACGCAAACACCAAATAACATTTATTTTAGGTTCAACACTAATCCCGAAGGTAAAGGGAGTGTGCGATGGTGATCTTATCAACCTTGGAATCACTTCTAACACATATTGTCACCTCGCCCGCAACTAGTCTCTGTTCATTTTGTAACTCCCGTTTCAAGTTACTAACCATAGCAACTGAACCAGTATCAAATACCCAGGGGCTACTATGAACACTAGTAAGTACACATGAATAACATGTATATCATATATACTTTTGTTCACTTTGCCATCCTTCTTATCCACCAAGTATTTGGGGCACTTCCGCTTCCAGTGACCATTTCCTTTGCAGTAGAAGCACATAGTTTCAGGCTTGGGTCTAGCTTTGGCTTCTTCATGGGAGTGGCAACATGCTTGCCGTTCTTCTTGAAGTTCCCTTTCTTTCCCTTTCCCTTTTACTTGAAACTAGTGGCCTTGTCAACCATCAACACTGGATGCTTTTCTTGATTTCTACCTTCGCCGATTTTAGCATCGTGAAGAGCTCGGGGAATCCTTTTCGTCATCCCTTGCATATTATAGTTCATCACGAAGTTCCAGTAACTTGGTGATAGTGACTAGAGAACTCTGTCAATCACTATCTTATCTGGAAGATTAACTCCCACTTGATTCAAGCGATTGTAGTACCCAGGCATTCTGAGTACATGCTCACAAGCTGAGCTATTCTCCTCCATCTTGTAGGCAAAGTACTTGTCAGAGGTCTCATACCTCTTAACACGGGCATGAGTCAGAAATATCATCTCAGCTCTTGGAACATCTCATATGCTCCATGGCGTTCAAAACATTTTTGAAGTCCCGGTTCTAAGCCGTAAAGCATGGTGCACTAAACTATCAAGTAGTCATCATACCGAGCTTGTCAAACGTTCATAACGTCTGCATCTGCTCCTAGGTCTGTCACCTAGCGGTGCATCAACGACATAATTCTTCTGTGCAATAATGAGGATAATCCTTAGATCACGGACCCTGTTCGCATCATTGCTACTATCATCTTTCAATTTAGTTTTCCCTAGGAACATATCAAAAAATAAAACAGGGGAGCTATACGCGAGCTATTGATCTACAACATAGATATGAAAAAACTATCAGGACTAAGTTCATGATAAATTTAAGTTCAATTAATCATATTACTTAATAACTCCCACTTAGATAGACATCCCTCGAGTCATCTAAATGATCACGTGATCCAAATCAACTAAACCATGTCCGATCATCACGTGAGTTGGAGTAGTTTTTAATGGTGAACATCACTATGTTGATCATATCTACTATATGATTCACGCTCGACCTTTCGGTCTCAGTGTTCCGAGGCCATATCTGCATATGCTAGGCTCGTCAAGTTTAACCCGAGTATTCTGCACGTGCAAAACTGGCTTGCACCCATTGTACGTGAACGTAGAGCTTATCACACCCGATCATCACGTGGTGTCTCGGCACGACGAACTGTAGCAACGGTGCATACTCAGGGAGAACACTTATACCTTGAAATTTAGTGAGAGATCGTCTTATAATGCTACCGCCGTACTAAGCAAAATAAGATGCATAAAAGATAAACATCACATGCAATCAAAATATGTGACATGATATGGCCATCATCATCTTGTGCTTTTGATCTCCATCTCCAAAGCACCGTCATGATCTCCATCGTCACCGGCCTGACACCTTGATCTCCATCGTGGCATCGTTGTCGTCTCGCCAACTATTGCTTCTACGACTATCGCCACTGCTTAGTGATAAATTAAAGTAATTACATGGCGATTGCATTTCATACAATAAAGCGACAACCATAAGGCTCCTCCCAATTGCCGATAATGGTTACAAAACATGGTCATCTCATACAACAATTTATATATTATCACATCTTGACCATATCACATCACAACATGCCCTGCAAAAACAAGTTAGACGTCCTCTACTTTGTTGTTGCAAGTTCTACGTGGCTGCTACGGGCTTCTAGCAAGAACCGTTCTTACCTACACATCAAAGCCACAATGATTTTTCGTCAAGTGTGTTGTTTTAACCTTCAATAAGGACCGGTCGTAGTCAAACTCGATTCAACTAAAGTTGGAGAAACAGACACCCGCCAGCCACCTGTGTGCAAAGCACGTCTTTAGAACCAGTCTCATGAACGCGGTCATGTAATGGCCAAGTCATCCAACAATACCGCCAAATCAAAGTAAGACGTTGCTGGTAAGCAGTATGACTATTATCGCCCACAACTCTTTGTGTTCTACTCGTGCCTATAACATCTACGCATAGACCTGGCTCGGATGCCACTGTTGGGGAACATAGTATTTAAAAAAATTCCTACGATCATGCAAGATCTATCTAGGAGAAGCATAGCAACGAGTAGGGAGAGTGTGTCCACGTACTCTCGTAGACCGAAAGCGGAAGCGTTTAGTAACGCGGTTGATATAGTCGAACGTCTTCGCGATCCAACCGATCCAAGCACCGAACGTACGGCACCTCCACGTTCAGCACACGTTCAGCTCTATGAAGTCCCTCGAGCTCTTGATTCAGTTGAGGAGGAGGGAGAGTTCCGTCAGCATGATGGTGTGGCGACGGTGATGATGAAGTTACCGGCGCAGGGCTTCGCCTAAGCACTACGACGATATGACCTAGGTGTGTAACTGTGGAGGGGGGCACCACACACGGCTAAGAGAAGACTTGGTGTGTTTTGGGGGCCCCCTCCCACATATATAAAGGAGGGAGGGAGAGAACCGGCCCCCTAGGGCGCGCCAAGAGTATGGAGTCCTACTAGGACTTCCAAGTCCTAGTAGGAATCCCTTTCCTTTTCGGAGTAGGAGAGAAGGAAAGAGGGAAAGAGAGAGGGAGTAGGAAAAGGCAAGGGGGGTGCCGCCCCCTTCCCCTAGTCCAATTCGGACCCATGGGGGGCGCCACCTCCCCTTGGCCTGCCCCGTCTTTTCCCGTATAGCCCAATAAGGTCCATTACTTCTCCCGGTGAATTCCCGTAATTCCCGATACTCCGAAAAACACCCGAATCACTTGGAACCTTTCCAATGTCCGAATATAGCCTTCCAGTATATGAATCTTTATCTCTCGACCATTTCAAGACTCCTCGTCATGTCCGTGATCTCATCCGGGACTCCGAACAAACTTCGGTCATCAAATCACATAACTCATAACATAAATCGTCATCGAACGTTAAGCGTGCGGACCCTACGGTTTCGAGAACTATGTAGACATGACCGAGACATATCTCCGGTCAATAACCAATAGCGGAACTTGGATGCTCATATTGGTTCCTACATATTCTATGAAGATCTTTATCGGTCAAACCGCATAACAACATACGTTGTTCCCTTTGTCATAGGTATGTTACTTGCCCGATATTCGATCGTCGGTATCCTCATACCTAGTTCAATATCGTTACCGGCAATTCTCTTTACTCGTTCCGTAATGCATCATCCCGCAACTAACTCAATAGTCACATTGCTTGTAAGGCTTATAGTGATGTGCATTACCGAGAGGGCCCAGAGATACCTCTCCGATACACGGAGTGACAAATCCTAATCTCGATCTATGCCAACTCAACAAACACCTTCGGAGACACCTGTAGAGCATCTTTATAATCACCCATTTACCACTACAAAAAAAGACACTTCCGTGATGATACGTGTTTGTCACAGTAGGTCAAGTTTTCTGTCATGCATGTACTTCCATGACGATTTTATGACAGAATCAAGATAGTCATACCTGTGCTGTCGTAGAAGTGTTCCATGACATTACCAAAATTACCATCACGAAAGTGTGCACTTTGAAAGGATCGAGAAGAGGAGTCTAGAGGGGGGGTGAATAGACTCTTCACAAGAAAAGTTGCAATTTTTAAATTCTTTAAGTTGAAGTGGAGTTTTAGCACAAGTTCACACATTCACAATACATGTCAAGCAAGCATGATAAGAGTATATGAGCAGCGGAAAGTAAAGCATGCAAATTGCAAGAATGTAAAGGGATGGAATTGGAGTGTGCAAACGCAATTTGGAGACACGGAGATTTTTTGTCCGTGGTTCTGATAGGTGGTGCTATCGTACATCCACGTTGATGGAGACTTCAACCCACGAAGGGTAACGGTTGCGCGAGTCCACGGAGGGCTCCACCCACGAAGGGTCCACGAAGAAGCAACCTTGTCTATCCCACCATGGCCGTTGCCCACGAAGGACTTGCCTCACTACGGTAGATCTTCATGAAGTAGGTGATCTCCTTGCCCGTACAAACTCCTTGGTTCAACTCCACAATCTTGATGGAGGCTCCCAAGTGACACCTAACCAATCTAGGAGACACCACTCTCCAAGAGGTAATAGATGGTGTGTTGATGATGAACTCCTTGCTCTTGTGCTTGAAATGATAGTCTCCCCAACACTCAACTCTCTCTCAT
Organism: Aegilops tauschii subsp. strangulata; assembly: GCF_002575655.3. Taxonomy (NCBI): domain Eukaryota; kingdom Viridiplantae; phylum Streptophyta; class Magnoliopsida; order Poales; family Poaceae; genus Aegilops; species Aegilops tauschii. The sequence goes on from NC_053037.3 coordinate 169,595,634, forward strand.
AGGATTGGATTTGGTAGAAAGATGATTTGAGTGGAAAGCAACTTGGGGAAGGCTAGAGATCAAGATTTATGTGGTTGGAATGGAATATCTTGACCTCAACACAAGTGTAGGTGGTTCTCTCTCAGAAAATGTATGTTGGAAGTGTAGGCATGTTCTGATGGCTCTCTCCACGAATGAAGAGTGGGTGGAGGGGTATATATAGCCTCCACACAAAATCTAACCGTTACACACAATTTACCAAACTCGATGGGACCGATTCAGAGAACTCGGTGGGACCGATTTGGTTCATAATGTGACCGTTAGGATTTTCGGTGGGACCGACATGTCAACTCCGTGTGACCGATGTCATTAGGGTTAGGGCATAACGTAATCTCGGTGAGACCGATTACACAAACTCGGTGGGACCGATTTGGTAATAAGCTAACCAGAGAGTTGGTCAGGAAAACTCGGTGGGACTAATTCGCTCATCTCGGTTGGACCGAAACATTATGAAAAGGAGACAGAGAGTTTGCATTGCGAACTCGGTGAGACCGATCGCATATCTCGGTGATACCGAGATTATTGCAATAGGCAGCAGAGAGTTTGCAATCCCATCTCGGTGAGACCGAGATCCCTATCGGTGAGACCGAAAAGACTAGGGTTTGTGGCAGTGGCTATGTCAAGAGAACTCGGTGGCGCCGGATAGATCAAATCGGTGGGGCCGAGTTTGACTTTTGGTTTGGGACATATTTGGAAGTGAGAAAGTGGTTGAGGGCTTTGGAGCATATCACTAAGCACTTTGAGCAAGAACCTCATTAAGCAACACCTCACCCCCTCTTAATAGTATTGGCTTTCCTATGGACTCAATGTGATCTTGGATCACTAAAATAAAAAATGCAGAGTCTTGAGCTTTGAGCTTGAGCCAATCCTTTTGTCCTTAGTATTTTGAAGGGGTTCCACATCTTCTTGTCCACGCCACTCCATTGTTGAACTTATCTGAAATATACTAGGTGAAGACATTAGTCCAACAATAGATATGTTGACATTAATTACCAAAATCACCCAGGGAGCACTTGTGCTTTCAATCTCCCCCTTTTTGGTAATTGATGACAACATACATCAAATCTTTAGATAAAGATACAGAGAATGATAAGTAAAGCTTTGGAAAGACGTGTAACATGCATAGGCTCCCCCTACATGTATGCAATCATGTAAATATGGAATATAGGAGCATGTGAATGCATAAGCATAATGGAGTAAGCAGTGTGTTAATGTATCTTCGCTATATGCATCAGAGCAAATGATGTGAATATAGGAAATGTACCTTCATGCTCATGAGTCCTTCTTGCAAACAGTATGTACATCAGCAAGAAATCCTCATGCACATGACTATGATGCATATACTTACCTTATGGTCTTGAGTTGGCTTAGGAAGGAATGAACCTGAGTAAACAAGGTTAGATAACACAGATCCATCTACTAGCCAGAGCAAACAAAGAAACCACAAGAGTACCAAGACTGGGATGACATGTAGAGAGTGAGTACAGAGTACTCTATTGGATATAGACATGTCCCCAAAAAGATATGCAGTGAATTCGAGGATTTCCTTCCCTTAGATGTCTTGCTCCCCTGAATCTTGCATGGGATACTTGGAGAAGATAGGGAACAAAAAATCAGAGCAAGCAAAACAAACAGATCAAATGCAAACAATCAAATATGAACATGTCTTCCCCCTCATAAAGACATGTGACTTCTCTCCTCTTGAACACCAAGCATCTGGGGACTTGATGTGATACTTCTTTCTTATTGAAGAATTCTTCCCCCTGAGTATTCTCTCTCCCCCCTATAGTAATGATTAAGCTTTGATGTGATCTCTCTCTCCCCCCTTTGACATGAATTTCCAAGAAGGGATCTTCTAGAGTGAGAGTCAAAATAGGTTTGGTCCTTGAGACACAGAGCAAAGCAGCATAGAGAAGATGATGCTGGTAGAGGACAAGAATCATCGAGTGGAGCTAGAGCAAAAATACAGGATCAAGTGGCAAGTTGTCTTTCCTGTAGTGAAATCGGCGGCACCGAGTTGTTTGCTTTGGTTGCACCGAAAGGGTTCGGTTGGACCGAAAACAACAAACCGGTGTGTCCGAGTTCATCACAAAGAAAACACTTGTCACCTCAGCTCACTAGGCAAATAACATCTCACAAGGATTTGCAAGGAATTAGCTGAAAGATTTTCAAGGAATTGGATGCAGGGAATGCAGAACAGAAAAAATAAAATCTAGATGAAGTTTTTTTTGAGATAAAGAAGAGGGAATAAATAGGCAAAGGACAAAATAAAAAAACTCAAAGAAACACTAGAGAACTTCATCTAGAATTGGGCGGTGACAAGGTCAGCTATGTTAGAGTATATTGACTAAGGAGTCAAGTGAAAGCACTTGATCATAAGTCATACTCATCGTTTAAGCTCAAAATGGGGTTTCCATTTTTTGTTTAAGCATCTTGTTGAGTTGCTTTGACCCATGATTTGGAGTAAAGCTTCTCCAAGATGGAATAACATACCTTGGGTGGTGGTGTTGATCTTGATCATGTAGTTGAACTTGTGTGGGTTGCTCAAGGTTGATGTAGTTCATCAAGAGTTGGGAGCACCACTTGTGATTTGAGTTCATCTACCTACATGGGTTAGTTTTGCAAGGAAGAGCACTTGTGTATCCAAAATGACAATCATAAGATTTAATATAGAATTTGTCAAAGGATATGTTTGAAGAGTTTCATGCTTCCTTGTTATCAACCACCATTGTATAGAGACTTGGTGATGTAGAGATTGCTCAAGATGTGAGTGAGTTGCAATCTCATGGATTTAGATTCATCCAAGTACCTACAAGGGTTAGATAGCATGCAAGGGTGCAAGTATATCCAAGACATATAAGTAGCATCATGAAAGAAATATCAAGGATTAGTCAAACGCTCATGCTTTGCATGTATCCAAATGGAGTCCCTACTCCAAGTTTGAAGCATCAATGATGTTCAATTCTCCTCTCAAACGGCAAAAGACTTTCTCATCAAGCGGTTTGGTGAATATATCCGCCAATAGCTTATCGGTACGAACATGCTTAAGATCAATATACCCTTTAGCAACATGATCTCGAATGAAATGATGACGAACTTCAATATGATTGGTTCGAGAATGTTGCACGGGATTGTGAGCAATCTTAATAGCACTCTCATTGTCGCAAAGCAATGGAACATGTTTCACATATATCCCATAATCTTTAAGAGTTTGGGTCATCCAAAGTAATTGAGCACATCATGAACCAGCAGCAATGTATTCCGCTTCGTCAGTGGATAAGGATACCGAGTTTTGTTTCTTGGAGGACCAAGACACAAGAGATCTACCAAGAAATTGACAAGTACCCGAAGTGGACTTTCTATCAACCTTGTCTCCGGCATAGTCCGAATCGGAGTAGCCGACAAGATCGAAAGAGACCTCTTAGGATACCAAATGCCAAAATTTGGTGTATGTATTAAGTATCTCACTATCCTTTTCACAGCCTTAAGATGACATTCTTTAGGGGCCGCTTGTTATCGTGCACACATGCACACACTTAGCATAATATCGAGACGAGAGGCACATAGATATAACAATGAACCAATCATAGAGCGATAACCCTTTTGATCAACCGGTTCACCATCTTTGGTCAAATCAAGATGTCCACTAGTAGGCATGGGTGTACTCATACCTTTGCATTCTTGCATATTGAATTTCTTGAATAAGTCCTTGGTGTACTTTGTTGAGAAACAAAGGTGCCTTCCTTAGTTTGCTTGATTTGCAAACCGAGAAAGAACTTGAGTTCACTCATCATAGACATCTCAAACTTCTCCGACATTAGTTTTCCAAACTTCTCACTAAAAATAGGGTTAGTCGAACCAAATATAATATCATCAACATAAATTTGGCACACAAATAGTTCTCCATTAACCCTTTTAGTAAAAAGAGTAGAATCTATTTTTCCAATTTCAAAGCCTTTTTCAATGAGGAACTTGGTCAAGCATTTATACCACGCTCTAGGAGCTTGTTTAAGACCATAAAGAGCTTTGTGAAGTTTGTAAACATGATTAGGTTTCTTAGGATTGACAAAGCCGGGAGGTTGCTTAACATAGACTTCCTCCCCGATTTCACCATTTAGAAAAGCACTTTTAATGTCCATTTGGTACAAGGTGATATCATGGTGATTAGCATAAGCAAGTAAGATGCGAATGGACTCAATCTAGCAACGGGGGCATATGTCTCACCATATTACATACCTTCAACTTGAGTGTAGCCTTGGGCGACTAGACAAGCTTTGTTGCGGACGACTTGACCATCTTCATCTTGCTTGTTGCGAAACACCCATTTGGTACCGATGATGTTGTGGTTGTTGTCGGGCTTCTTGACCAATGTCCACACTTGATTTCTCTCAAAGTTGTGTAGCTCTTCATGCATTGCGTTTATCCAATCCGGATCTTCCAATGCTTCCTCAACCTTCATAGGTTCAATGCTAGAGATGAATGAATAATGTTCATAGAAGTTAGCCAGACAAGTTTTAGAGCGAGTGATTCTCCCGGTTTGGATATCATTGTAGATTTGCTCGACGGGATGGTCTTTGGCGACTCTTGCTCAAACTCGTGGGAGCTTTTTCTTTGTTCGAGGTGGAACATCTTCTTCATCTTGTTCTTCTTCTTGGCCTTCTTCATTGTTGACGTTGTCGTTCTCTTGTCGTGGTGGAGAAGGAGGTTGGTGAGGTTCGTCCTCGTTTTCTTCGTCTTGGTGTGTCCCACTCGTGGATGCTTCCATGTCAACTCTTGGTTCACCTTGTCGTGAGGTAGAAGCTTCCACTTGGACGGACGGGGTACTCTCCTTCACCTCCGTTGGACGAATCTTGCCGATAGACAAGTCTTGGATTGCTTCTGAAGGGTCTTTGTCTCCTACATCAATTGGCAATTGCTCTACTTGCAAGCCGTTAGATTCATCAAACTTCACATCTACCGTCTCTTCAACCTTTTGGGTGAAATTGTTGTAGACATGGTAAGTGTGAGAGTTTGAGCCATAAACAAGTAGGAAACCTTCATGAGATTTAGGAGCAAATTTAGAACGACGATGCTTGTCAAGAATGTAGCACTTTGAGCCGAATACTCGAAAGTATCCAACTTGGGGTTTGTTACCGGTGAGGAGCTCATATGCCGTCTTGCCGAGTAGCTTGTGAAGATACAAGCGATTTGTTGGATGACAAGCTGTCTCGACCGCTTGCGCCCAAAAGTGTTTTGGAGTCTTGTACTCATCAAGCATCGTTCTTGCCATCTCAATAAGAGTCCGGTTCTTCCTCTCAACAACTCCATTTTGTTGAGGCGTGTACGTTGCCGAGAACTCGTGTGAAATCCCTTCTTCGTCAAGAAAGGTATCCACATTTGCGTTCTTGAACTCCGTTCCGTTGTCGCTCCGAACCTTCTTGATCTTCTCTTCAAATTGATTTTGAGCCTTCCTAGTGAAGTGTTTGAAGATCTTTTGGACCTGCAATTTATCATCAAGAAAGAACACCCACGTAAATCTTGAAAAATCATCAACTATGACTAGACCAAATGAGTTACCACCGAGACTCTTGTAGGCATTAGGACCAAAGTGATCCATGTGAAGTAGCTCGAGTGGTCTTCTCGTGGTCATAATGTTCTTCACGGGGTGGCTTCCTCCAACTTGTTTTCCTGCTTGACAAGCACTACAAAGTCTATCCTTGTCAAATATAACATCTTTTACTCCAAGGATATGATCACCTTTAATAAGCTTATCAAGATTTCGCATGCCCACATGACCTAGCCTTCTATGCCACAACCAGCCTTTAGAAGATTTAGCGATTAAGAAAGTTCTAGGTTGAGCCTTTTTAGTGAATTCAACAATGTAAAGATCACCTCTACGTATACCGGTAAAGACCATTTTATGATTATCTCTATGAAACACTTGGCAATCTACTTCAGTAAATAGGACATTGAAACCAAAATCAGCAAGTCTAGATACTGAAAGTAAGTTGTACCCAAGAGATTCAACGAGCATGACATTTTGTATAGAGCTATCATGTGAGATGGCCACCTTACCAAGGCCAACCACCTTACCCTTTGAGTTATCACCGAAAGTGACATAGTTTCGAGGGCCGTCAATTTCAGCCATGTAGCCACGAAGATTTGCCATAAGACCAAAGTGTCTCATCGCATCATCAAGATCATAGTCACTATCATCATCCTCATCATAATATCCATGTTCAATATCGTCTTGTGATTGATCAACTCCTAGAGAAGGTAATTCATTAGATAAATGATCATCACAATGATCATCTTTATGAATTCTAATAGCTTCGGAAATGATATTGCTAATAATTCTAACATCTCCTTTGGCACGCATGAGATCACGAAGCTCAAATAGACAATCATCAAACTTAGGATCACTAGTACTCATCTTACTCAAGGCAATAGACTTATGGAGAATTTCGTCTAAGTTTTGCAAGGAATTGTTTGGAAATCTTTCCTCAAGAAATCTCCATATAGTATAGGCACCATCAAGAGTAGGTAAACTAACAATCAAATTTTTGGGCAATCCTCTAATGATAAGATTGATAGTTCCAAGATTGCGAATCATGTCAAGATCCTCATCGGGTGTGGGATGCAAAGGGTCAATATGAGGTGCACAAGGGCTAGTAATATACTTGTTCAAATGATATTCATTGAAAATCTCAAGCATTTCATTTTTCCACTCATGGAAGAATTCTCCATCAAGAATAGGCACTCTATGTCTAAGACTCCCCAATGTAGACACATCCATCTTCCTCCAAAGGTGTTTAAACCAAAGCAATGTGGACCAATGCTCTGATACCAATTGAAAGGATCGAGAAGAGGAGTCTAGAGGGGGGTGAATAGACTCTTCACAAGAAAAGTAGTAGTTTTTAAATTCTTTAAGTTCAAGTGCAGTTTTAGCACAAGTTCACACATTCACAATACATGTCATGCAACCATGATAAGAGTATATGAGCAGCGGAAAGTAAAGCATGCAAATTGCAAGAATGTAAAGGGATGGAATTGGAGTGTGCAAACGCAATTTGGAGACATGGAGATTTTTTATCCGTGGTTTCGATAGGTGGTGCTATTGTACATCCACGTTGATGGAGACTTCAACCCACGAAGGGTAACGGTTGCGCGAGTCCACGGAGGGCTCCACCCACGAAGGGTCCACGAAGAAGCAACCTTGTCTATCCCACCATGGCCGCTGTCCACGAAGGACTTGCCTCACTAGGGTAGATCTTCACGAAGTAGGCGATCTCCTTGCCCGTACAAACTCCTTGGTTCAACTCCCCAATCTTGACGGAGGCTCCCAAGTGACACCTAACCAATCTAGGAGACACCACTCTCCAAGAGGTAATAGATGGTGTGTTGATGATGAACTCCTTGCTCTTGTGCTTGAAATGATAGTCTCCCCAACACTCAACTCTCTCTCATAGGATTGGATTTGGTAGAAAGATGATTTGAGTGGAAAGCAACTTGGGGAAGGCTAGAGATCAAGATTTATGTGGTTGGAATGGAATATCTTGACCTCAACACAAGTGTAGGTGGTTCTCTCTCAGAAAATGTATGTTGGAAGTGTAGGCATGTTCTGATGGCTCTCTCCATGAATGAAGAGTGGGTGGAGGGGTATATATAGCCTCCACACAAAATCTAACCGTTACACACAATTTACCAAACTCGGTGGGACCGATTCAGAGAACTCGGTGGGACCGATTTGGTTCATAATGTGACCGTTAGGATTTTCGGTGGGACCGACATGTCAACTCGGTGGGACCGATGTCATTAGGGTTAGGGCATAACGTAATCTCGGTGAGACCGATTACACAAACTCGGTGGGACCGATTTGGTAATAAGCTAACCAGAGAGTTGGTCAGGCAAACTCGGTGGGACCGATTCGCTCATCTCGGTTGGACCGAAACGTTACGAAAAGGAGACAGAGAGTTCTCATTGTGAACTCGGGGAGACTGATCGCATATCTCGGTGAGACCGAGATTATTGCAATAGGCAGCAGAGAGTTTGCAATCCCATCTCGGTGAGACCGAGATCCCTATCGGTGAGACCGAAAAGACTAGGGTTTGTGGCAGTGGCTATGTCAAGAGAACTCGGTGGCGCCAGATAGATCAAATCGGTGGGGCCGAGTTTGACTTTTGGTTTGGGACATATTTGGTAGTGAGAAAGTGGTTGAGGGCTTTGGAGCATATCACTAAGCACTTTGAGCAAGAACCTCAATAAGCAACACCTCACCCCCTCTTAATAGTATTGTCTTTCCTATGGACTAAATGTGATCTTGGATCACTAAAATAGAAATTGCAGAGTCTTGAGCTTTGAGCTTGAGCCAATCCTTTTGTCCTTAGTAGTTTGAAGGGGTTCCACATCTTCTTGTCCACGCCACTCCATTGTTGAACTTATCTGAAATATACTAGGTGAAGACATTAGTCCAACAAGAGATATGTTGACATTAATTACCTAAATCACCCAGGGAGAACTTGTGCTTTCACACTTCCATGACAATAAATCGCGCGTCATGGAAGTGCTTTCGTCAAGGGTGAACGACACGTGGCATCCACCCTAACGGGTCGCCGTTAAGCTATCGGGTCCGGTTTTGTATCCGATAACCCGCTAACAGCCCGGACCAATGAGGATTTTCCACGTGTAAAATTCTCATTGGCCGGAGGAAACACGTGTTGGCTCACCCTTGGGACAGATGTCATCCATTCATTGGACAGGAGGCGCCTATGATACGTCGACACGTGGCACGGCCCAACGGGGGCTCATTCCGGTGAAAAGGCCGGCCCGTTTGACTTGGTCAAAAGGTAACGGGCCAGCCCACGGAAAGCATGTTCCTATATAGCCCATTTACAGCCCGCTAACTCATGGCCCGTTACAGCCTATCGGAATTAAGCCCAGTAGATTCATCTGGGCCATCCAATATGATTCCAGCCCATTGTAACTTCCGGCCCATGTATGGCCCATGATGTCTTTCGGCCCATACGAGGCCATTTGTAACTCTTGGCCCATTAACGGCCCATGGTGAATCTGGCCCGCAATGAACAGTGTACCCCTTTATACCCATTAACGGCCCATTATTCCATTGGGTCATTTCCAACCCGTGTTATCTTTCGGCCTTCTCAGGGCCCATTTATTCTTGGGCTCATTTCCAGCATTCGGTTACTTAGGGCCCATTATTGGCCTTTTCTGCTTGTGGGCCAAATTCAGCCCGTGGTTACAATCGTCCCGTTTGCGGCCCGTTAATCTGTTGGGCCGTTTTCATAGCGTCATCCAATACGGCCGATTAACGACGACCCATTATTGTCGGCCCATGAACGGATGATTCCAAATCTAGCCCGTTTACGGCCCATAAAGCGGTCTGTTATTGGCCCATGTTTGGCCTATCGATCATACAGCCCGTAGAAGGCCCATTGATGATATGGCCCGTAGAAGGCCCATTGTTTCTACGGCCCTTAGAAGGCCCATTATTTCTACGACCTGTAGGAGGCCCATGGTAACTACAGTAAATATGTAGCCCATGGTTATTTTGGCCTATTTTTAAAAAATAGGTTATTGCGGCCACTAGCAAACCGCGGAAAAAGAACTGCACTGACTACAAGGAAACAAATAAACAAGACAACAAGGAACTAAATAAGCAAGCAACTTACGCTAGGCTAGCACGGCTATTACACATATTACATCCACTGGGCATCAAAGTTCGCTACCAGTGCAAATATAGGGAACAAAGCAGCATATCACATACACTGGTCGTCAAAGTTGGCGACCAGTGCAAATAAACGCCGCAGCAAAACAAGTTCCAGAACTGAAACCACTTCAGAAGAGCTCAAGAAACAATATCTTGGGTACCCATAATGCTGGCAAGACGCTTAGCAAGCTTATTAACTTTCTCCAGTTTGGCGCTTAAATCCTCCAGCGCTCGCTATTGCAAAAGAAAGTATGCTTCTGAATTCTGCAGGGATGTCCTCAGTCCTTCGGCTTCTTGTCGCAGCACAGCTGAATGATGCCTTTCAGCTTGTAGCTGAGATTGAAGAAGCCGAAGTGATTCAGGTAGCGAGGTCAAAGAACTTGTGCCAGCAGCACTGGCCAGTAACTCGAACACTACATCAACGTAGGACTGTGGGGTTTTCTCACTATCTACAAGATCGTTTTTATCACCTTTCTTGGAGACCAACAGGGTTGTCTCACTATCTTGAACCTTATCTGCATTACTTTCTCTACCATTGCATAGTGCGGTGCTCTTCTTCTATATTATGTTTGCATACTACAAGAGAAACAAGCAGACACATCATAGGTTTAGCATGTAGTATACCAAACTCATTTTGGTAAACCGGTTCAGTAGTAAGGTGGACAGGATAGCAGCATGAAACAAACATATATCTATGTACTATGGTCATTGTATTGTTCATGTCATTCTAGTTTATGTTGCCAAATCAAGATAGAGACACCGTTCAACAAATATATTTTGAAGACACAGCAGCATAGACAGAATATAAGTGTGAGAAACTACACAACATTGGCAACACTTGTAATGTGCATCACATGAGAACATAACTATTTATACAACTGAAACTGAAATCAACATAGAGCAAGAAGTTAGAACAGCAATCCAGTTAAAGAAATAGGTTTAAAACATACCTGTTGCGCCATTGGAGTTTCAATTGGATCCTTCATATTCGAAGTTAGTTGGTATGAGTAAATACAGTGATGCAACAGCAAAGGAGTATGGACCATAGCTATGGAATCTGACCTGAGAACAGTTCCTCTTTTGCTTTAAACGTGGAGTTTGGGTTCGCTGTGGTGGTCTTCGTGCTTTGGGCATTGCAGTTGCTTTACAAACTGCTCATGTGGGGGTACTCTGTGGTGGACATGGTGCTTTGTCAACTAGAAGTGGGTTACTATCCGCTGGGGTTGGGGTTAGATGGGTTGTAGCTGGTTCTCTGCCCAACGGTGTAAGTGTGCAATCTGGAAGAGTCTCGATTATGTGTGGTGGGGCAAGTTTGTGGGCCAGTACAACCATGGTTCTATCTGCATCGACGGGTAGGACTATCTTTTGTGAAGAATGGGTTTTTGCTCCCTTAGATACTGCCATCACCCCCTCAATTCAAATGGCTAATAAACAAGAAAATAAATTGAACATACAGACATTGTATGATAGACAAATGTGGTAATTCACATATATGCTGTCTAAGCAAACAGGACAGCATGACACAATTTCACATATATGATGCCTAACTAAACAGGATAGCATGACACAGTTTCAGATATATGATGGATAACTTAACAGGATATAATGGCATAATTCAACATATGATGAGTATCTAAACAAGATGACCTGACAAAACTATATGATGTCTTTCTAAAATAGGTTGGGATGAAATAATTCACATAAATGTTGTCTAAGTATACATGATGGCATGATATAATTGACATAATTGATTCATATACTAAGCAGCTAGTACTCGCATGTATGATCTCTAAACTAAGCAGATGGAATTCAATATTGTGCATACGATGTCTAAACTAAGCAATGCAAGACACCATATGCATGATATGAGAAATATAAACATTGCAACTTAGAGCAAACACCTCGGGTGGGATATAGGACTGGTCATCTGTCTCTGAATCCTCCTCTGAGGAGCTCCCTATAACCATTGAGATAATCTTCAAGAGGTACCATTGCCTGCTCTGAAGACCTTGTTTTCACTCCTGATTTTTCCATAACCGGCTCGAATGGCTGATACACATGAAGAGTAGTTCAATATACACAGATTGTCGACAAATGGAATACGTAATGAAAAAAAGATGGCATGAGATAATTCACATATATGATGCCTGGCTACATGGCGGTGCATAATTCACATATATGATAACTGGCTGGAAAACATGGCATTGCATAATTCACATATCTGATATAGAAAGCAAACATGAGGCATTCACACAAAGCATGTCTAATCTAAGCAGATGGCATGGCCATGCAAGACACCATATGCATGATATGAGCAATATAACCTTGCCAAGTTAGAGCATGCACCTCAGGGGGGGGGGGAATACGACTGGTCATCTGTCTCTGAATCCTCCTCTGAGGAGCTCCCTGTAACCATCGAGATATATGCTTCAACAGGTACCATTGGCTGCTCTGAAGACCTTGTTTTCACTCCTGATTTTTCCATAACCAGCTCAAATGGCTGATACACATGAAGAGTAGTTCAATATAGATAGATTGTTGAACAATGGAATACGTAATGAAAAAAAAGATGGCATGAGATAATTCACATATATGATGCCTGGCTACATGGCGGTGCATAATTCACATATATGATAACTGGCTGAAAAACATTGCATTGCATAATTCCCATATACTCCCTCCGTTCCTAAATATTTGTCTTTTTAGATATTTAAATGGACTACTACATACAGATGTATATAGATATATTTTAGAGTGTAGATTCACTCATTTTGCTCCGTATGTAGTCACTTGTTGAAATTTCTAAAAAGACAAATATTTAGGAAGAGTGGGAGTATGATATAGAAACCAAACAGGTGGCATGCACACAAAGCAAATCTAAACTAAGCTGATGACATATAAGATGAATAATGTAAGCAATGTGAGGCGCCATATGCATGATGTGACCAACATCAGCATGCCAGGTTAGAGCAAATGCCTCAGGTGGTAAATAGGAGTGGTCGGCTCCCTCTGAATCCCCATCTAAACAGTTATCTTCCTCTGGAATACAATCTGGAATGGCGGGAGGGGGGGTGTCGTGGAATTGTCGCGGCAGATGTCCTTAGTGTCAGGACTTAGTCGCGAGGCCAACGCATCTATGTAGTAGCTTGAGAGGGGTTGATCGGGACGAGAGACGCGACACACAAGGCAAGGGTTTAGAAAGCTTCGGGCCCCGGGAAACATCATCCGGTAACAACCCTACGTGCTGTTTGAGGCTAGGTCTCATTATGATCATGAGGGAGTCGCCGTAAACCGGCTCTCCTCTAGTTGTGTCTAGCCCTAGAGATTATTTCTTGTTGCCTCTCCCTCTTTGGGGTGTCCTGCCCCTCCTTATATAAGTTAGAGGGGCGGGTTACATGTGGAGTCCTAGTAGGACTAGGACTAATCTATCTTCTCTTACAAGTTAATTACAAGTCCGGGTCTTGCTTCCTCGTAAAGGAAATATTCGTCATCCCTTTCTTCTTAAGCCGGCCCATCATAAACGTGAGCCGGCCTTCTGGGCCTTGGGCCTAGTCTTCTATCTGACCCGCCGTCGGGGTCATCCGTGAGTCGTCAGGCTCGTGAGTCGTCTGACAGTGAGCCGCCAGACCCGTGAGTCTCCAGTCCTCCGGCGGGTCACGGAGAAGCGCCAAGTCCGGCCGGGTCATACTTCCGGCCGGGTCATACCGCGGGGTATATCCCCGACATTAGCCCCCAGTTTAATTTGGATTTATCCATTTTAAACTAATCTGCAATATAAACACAGGAACAAATTTGACAGGTTGTGTTCCGGGTTAAATATTCTTTGTAAGCCGGCACTTGATCATCCTTAAGTCCTTGTCATCTTTCTTCTTGATATGTATCCATAATCTCATAGCAAATCTCTTTAGCAGATATGTTCAAATTTTGCCAATGCAAAAAATCCAGATACTTCCTTTGAAAATCCGGGTCAACAGGCCAGCTTCAGAGTCAATTTGCTGACATTGGTCTCTTGTTGAGAAATATTGTAAGAGATAATCCACTTGAGTCGGCTTTCAATGCTCTGACTTGACAAAAATATTTGTCTTCAAATATTCAACTTATATTCATCCGGCTTAAATATATAAAACTTGCCGGTTTATGAGTAACAAAATTGCCGGGTTATAAATAGATGATGCCAAGTCATAATTGTCGCCGACGCCGGTTTGTGATTTTTGCAGACACCAGGTCAATCTGATTTACTCAAAACTGAGAATTTGAAGATATTTCTCTCTTATATCCATATTACCTGTAGCCCCTAAGGGCCGGTTTAATCAGCATGAATAAGCCGGGACTTATCACCATGGCTTTAAATAAAATCCAGTTGTGTAGCCCCCATGAGTCGGCTATAGTCATAGTAGTGTAGCCGGGTCATCCTAGAATTGTCTTGAATTGTTGCCAGGAGCAATTGGTAGCCCCCAAGGGCCGGCTCATTACGATGTGATGAGTCGGGTCTTCAATGAAGTGAGCAAAAAATGACTTTGCATTAGCCCCCAAGTGCCATGGTACATGCTGGCATTAATCTCAACTTGAATAATGTAGCCCCCAAGTGCCGGGTTGTAGGCCTGCAGCGACTCGGGACTGTTCCTATCATTGTAGAATAAATCATATCCATTGATAAAATAATAGCCATTGCGCTGAAGCGACTTTGAAAACCTCAATCATAATATTAGTTTCTTATCTGTTGACAAGTAAATCCGGAGTTTTAAATACCCGGCGGCTCTTGGCCGATGGCGATTTATTACGCCTCCATTGTAAGCCGGAATTTTTATAACCCGGTTATTTATAGCCTTTGAGAAAATCAAGAATTGATGAGCACTAATTTCAGTGATGAGCTTGGACCTGCACACAAGTAGATCACAAGAACCCTTGGCGGTTTACCGCGGGGCGGGTCATAATACCTCACATATAACCACTGTGATATTGAACTTGTACTGCCGGTTTACATGACCTGTGCAGTAAGAGTGATAACCCAATCCTTAGAAGCCAATGCTTCTACATAGATGATGATTGTCATAAGCCGGCGACTTATCATCGAAAATCAATCCGGGTTTAAATAGAAACCACTCATATACACTTTAGATGTGTTCAAAAGAGCTTTCAAATAAAATCCCAAAAATTATTTGCAAAAAGAGACTTCAAAATTTTTGAGGCTTCTGATTCGAATACGATCAGAAAACCGTCCCAAAGGGGTTAAGCTAAGATTCGAATACGATCATGTAGCCCCCAGTGGCTTTGGCATTGCCGATCAAGAGGGTACCGACAGCTATGTTCTCTTTGGTTCGAATACGACCTATGTTTGAACAGGAAGCCCCCAAATGACCTTGAGAGTTGTTTAACGACGCTGATTCGAATACGATTCACGTCGGTTCCCAAAAGGGGTTGAGCTATGATTCGAATACGATCAAGAAGCCCCCTAGTGAGCTCGGTAGTGTGCCAATCAAAAGGGTACCGACAGCTATGTTCTCTTTGGTTCGAATACGACCTATGTTTGAACAGGAAGCCCCCTAGTGATCATGAGAATATTTAACGACTCTGATTCGAATACGATCAGGGTCACACCAAAAGGGTTAAGCTCAATTCGAATACGATCAGGGTCACACCAAAAGGGTTAAGCTCAATTCGAATACGATCAGCTCCCAATGGTCATTAAAGCAGGGTACTTATATTTGAGTTGTGCTTTGTAACAGACTCTCTTTGGTCCCTTTAATTTTTCCTGAGGACTCGAACTTTGCGAGAGATAACCTCTTTTTGAACCGGAAATTTGTAAAACAGATATTGAGAGCTTCAAACTTTATAAGATACAAATTTACCTTGAGCCGGATGTTTGAACCGGATTTGAGAGCTTCAAAACATTGCGGGAGAAAGATATCTCTTGAACTGGATTTTAAACCAGAATCTTTATTTGAACCGACAATTTTATGACGGCCTTTAAAGTTTCATCAATATGGTAGCAGCCTCCGGAACCGGGTTATCATTCCATCCAATGACCCGGGGTTCCCGAGTCATGTCACTGTAGCCCCCGAGTCTCAAGATGACTCGAGGAGTTGGCTTGAGATTCTCCATATTTAACCGTGATATAAACCGGCATAACTTGTATATCATTGGTGTTGATAACACGATGTGTATCCACAGAAGGTTGAGGTGACTGCGGCGGGTTATAAATGATCCCGTATGAGCCGTGTCAGCAACTCGGCCAATGGTTCCTTCCAACTGGCTATTTGAAGTTTAACCAAACTGTAGTGATGGCGACTTGTGCGGATGTCCATTAAGCCATCCGGTGCAGACGGCGGTTGATTGTATATGATAATTTGCTTCCATTTTGTTGAAAGAAAACCGGGCTACCCAAGCTGTGACTTGCTCATACTCAAAAAACAGCTCATGCAGACGGGTGCGGCCCGGTGTGTTGATGTAGACCAGGCCGCGAGAGACGGGCGACAAAGACGACCGTGGCTTCAGAGGCGGCACAGACAGATGAGTCGGCCGTGGTATTGTAAACCGGCGTGGACGGGCGATTTAGCCACGTCATATTGATGTAAACCGGTCTGCAGAATGGCGGTTTGCACATATATTCATCGAGCTTGATGGCATGATAAGATACTAGCGCATTTATAATGGTAGCGCGAGTTTATACATCCATGACATAGCCATAGCTTTTGAAGTGAACAATTGTCCTGCATAACAATATTGCAGACCAAGGCAAAGGTAAACTGTTCTTTGACAAAAATAATATGTGCTAAAAATATATTTTAGATGGATATCACCTGATGTGTTTAGGCCAAAAATAATCCGCCATGAAGTTGATGGTCACTAGGTGAAACTGAAATCAATCACGGCCGAGCCGGCCGCGGTGTTGTAAGCCGGTGTGGACGAGCAAGTTGTCCTCTTTGTTGTAAGCCGGCACGGATGCGCGAACTGGCCGCGAGAGCGGACAGGCGAGTCGTCCGCGGCGTTGTAAGCCGGCGTGGTCGCGAGAGACGGCCACGTCGTTGTAAGCCGGCACGGTCGCGAGAGACGGCCACGGCGTTGTAAGCCGGCGCGGTCGCGAGAGACGGCCACGGCGTGGTAAGCCGGCGCGGTCGCGAGAGACGGCCACGGCATTGTAAGCCGGTGCGGGAGTCCGTTGAGTAACGACAACCACCTGTGCCAAAAGATGTTGGCATGCCTCCATCTCCGCGGTATAATATTACTTTGTAATAAATAATTCTCCTGCATGTAAAATACAGCAGGGCAAAGTAGTTTTGCTCGGATGAATTAAAAAAAATAGGGTAAATAGCAATTGATTTTTGTCCAGACGACAGATGATCCTTTGCGCGGATCAAAATTTCACTCATGGTGCCGGTTGATCTTTATCCACTTCCTTTTAAACCCCCCTGGGCAGTCAACACACCCGTGAAACGGATCCAAATAGAGCTAACACGGCCAGCCAGCAGTCAGGCGCAGGCAAGCTAGCTGTAGCATGGTTGATGATTGGGGGTGGATCAAGGCGGCCGTGAAACAGAGCGTATCATAGTGCGGCAGAACCGGCTGGGCAGCTCGACTTGAGCAGAGGCGACTCCAAGCAGATGAACCCGTGGGGCAGTTTGACGCGCAGACGTTGAAGCATGGTGGCAGATTAGTGCACATGTGAGGCGAGTGACCCAGCTCGTGGTACGGCGGTAAAAACACTCGGCCGGTTCATCGGTGGAGAAAGCTTGCAGGTGGAGCAGTACAGAGGCATAGGGCTGGTGGCCCTCAAGTGAGGCAAGGTCGCGCGGCCGAAGCGGCCCATCGGCAGAAGCATGCGAATCGGCGGTTGAGGCGACTCGCGCATTCCGTTGCTGAGTCGGTTTTTCTGCAAAAATCCACGTCCGTCTCATCTTCCGGGTCGTGGCCTGTTCCCCCTCTCTCTTTTTTTATGTGAACTAGCACATTAGCAAACTCACGTGAGGGATCTTTGGCGCATATGTCTTTGTCCTTCCCATGTAGGAGTAAGCAGTAATATTAGTTTTTGATTCTTGGGTAGACATTGGTGCTTGGTCCTTCACGTGGGGGCGGGGCTGTAGCTTCAGAGATGTGACATCGCTACTTGAACTTTTGACAGGACCAATGGATGGACCACTCGGGGGTTGACCGTTGCCCGCACACGCGTTTGTTGATTGATCGGATTCAACGGATCACTTTGCATCGGCGGCGCACAGCAGAACCTAAACCCTTGCGTCGGCGGCTTATTCGCTACGGGCGACTCACGGCCGCGGGCGTGAGCTTTGCGCGAGGGCGGCTCAAAGTGGAGACGACCCGACAATACGGTGAGGTGAGTTGACGAAACGGCGGCCCGGGGTGCAGCCGTTGATCGCAGCAGAACAGTAGCGGGAGGCGAGGCCGCGTGTGAGAATGCACGCCCGGGGAGGCTGGACTCGTACCCAGTGACAAATAGCAGCGGCGGCAATCGAAGACAGGGCCACTTCAGCGAGAGGGAAAACAAAAACCGGGGCAGTCCGATAGCGCGCCAGTACGAGGTCGAGTCGGAGCGGAGGAACAGTGGGGTCGGC
Source organism: Aegilops tauschii subsp. strangulata (assembly GCF_002575655.3). Classification (NCBI taxonomy): domain Eukaryota; kingdom Viridiplantae; phylum Streptophyta; class Magnoliopsida; order Poales; family Poaceae; genus Aegilops; species Aegilops tauschii. Next base: position 169,613,946 of record NC_053037.3, read on the forward strand.
TTGGCGCGACAACGATGCACGTCCGAGGAATCTCACGCCCGTTAACTTTCTCCAATGAGCCGTCGTTGACGTACAGCGATGGTGATTGGACCTGTTGCCAGCTTGACCCGGTGTTGCAATCCTTGTCCAAACATGCATGCTCACGTGAAGCAGGGCAGGTTGCCTCCTCAAAATCACTTTATGCAATCTGTAACAACGTATAGTCTTGCCTTCAAGCAACAGTAGCATAATTGTTTATTGGAAGTAGTACTACTCCGAGCAACAGTAGCAATAGTCTTTGGCAGATCAATTTATGAAAGCACAGCGTATTTTGACTCTTGCCCACACGCTCCTATCGACGTAGATTGATCTGGCGTGGTGTACGGCAGCTGGAGCACAATTCCTGTCAGCCTCAAAAAATTGATCTTCTATCCGGATTTGACGGATGGCGTTTCATTGGTGATACGCACAGGAACGCCCAACCCTAAATTCCCTTGAACTCAAAACTCATACTGGACAGTTGTAAACTTCTCGATCCCTGGGAGCGAACCCTCCAAGAAGTCAACACACCGTGCGCAAGCCCCACGGTGGGCGCCAACTGTCGTGGAATTGTCACGGCAGATGTCCTTAGTGTCAGGACTTAGTCGCGAGGCCAACGCATCTATGTAGTAGCGTGAGAGGGGTTGATCGGGACGAGAGACGCGACACACAAGACAAGGGTTTAGACAGCTTCGGGCCCCGGGAAACATCATCCGGTAACAACCCTACGTGCTGTTTGAGGCTAGGTCTCATTATGATCATGAGGGAGTCGCCGTAAACTGGCTCTCCTCTAGTTGTGTCTAGCCCTAGAGATTATTTCTTGTTGCCTCTCCCTCTTTGGGGTGCCCTGCCCCTCCTTATATAAGTTAGAGGGGCGGGTTACATGTGGAGTCCTAGTAGGACTAGGACTAATCTATCTTCTCTTACAAGTTAATTACAAGTTCGGGTCTTGCTTCCTTGTAAAGACAATATTCATCATCCCTTTCTTCTTAAGCCGGCCCATCATAAACATGAGCCGGCCTTCTGGGCCTTGGGCCTAGTCTTCTATCTGACCCGCCATCGGGGTCATCCGTGAGTCGTCAGGCTCGTGAGTCGTCTGGCAATGAGCCGCCAGACCCGTGAGTCTCCAGTCCTCCGGCGGGTCACGGTGAAGCGCCAAGTCCGGCCGGGTCATACTTCCGACCGGGTCATACCGCGGGGTATATCCCCGATAGGGGGGGCACTTCGCCCCCATGGAGCGGCGTCTGCATGACATTGTATTCCCACGCAACGGTCTTTTCTTTTTCTCTACATGTTCAGTACGATTGTGTACAATAACTAACATGCATAATAAAAAATTAGTTAGATTTTGTAAGGCCTAAGGGGTGCATGCAGAAATCAAGACTGATGGTATGAAACATGTGGATAGATCCAAAACTAATGATAGCAGGTAGATTATAGCTTCAATTTAAAAAGATAGACAATGGATCATATACTGTTTGTTCCCCACCCAACATGAACCACATAGAAGACCCCTGATGAACAAGATAGTAGACAGATAATATTCGTTGTTGCCTCGATATGAGACCCATGGGCATTTTAAAACTCAAGTTTGAACGATAAAGTAGCAGGTAATAATAACCGATGTATAACGTAAGCAAACACGAAAGACTGCGACCTCTCTTCCGGAACTGTGTAGTCCTCAAGTTCATCTGCTCAGTCGATGATGGTAATGCAGTTGGCGTGGCTGCCGGCAACGGGGAAGATGATGTGAGGCGACGAAAGAAAGTTTGCAGGGGGAATCTCTGCTGCAGTGAACGCTTCTATCGATGGTGCACCTCAGGTGGGGTGGATGACGGCACGGCAGGAGCAGGACATAACACAGAGTTTTCTTTGACGCCTGTCTGAAAATGAAGTAAATCTGTAAGGGCTCCTTAGAATTGGAGGATTCTATAAACGCGGGGACAGGAAAAACACGGGAATAGGATAGGAATGCACGTGCAAAACAGAGCATTTGGAAACATAGGATTTCTGTGAACCTCGGTGTTTGGTTCACATGAATTGGAAGAACGCAGGAATGGAGAAACATGGTCAAATTAAAGTCAAACCACGTGAAAATGAAAAAATAAGAATCTTATTATGGCAGTAATGCAATTAGTCCTGTTCTTCATGCATATTAATTTGAAAAGGACGTCCAACTGGATATTAAAATTCCTACCATTTTTCTTTGAAAGAGACACCAAAGGGAAAAAAATCCTCCTGTTTTGCTTTGCTCCACTCCTAACCAAATGCACAAATAGTAGTAGCATAGTAATTCCATAGCAAAGGATCCCTGAGGGATCGACATGAATGTAGAGTAACAAAGTGATGCAACGAGTGTATAACCTCTTTGGCATAGCCTTGTCGCCCCAACGTGGGGGATGGTGATGCTGGTGTGACTGTCGGAGGCGGGGAAGAAGATCTGAGGCCTCTGGAAACGGCGCCGAGGGTACTGCTCCACTGTGATGGACGGTTCCGTCGTTGGAGCAGCTCTGGTGAGGTGTACGGCGGTGAGGCTGAAGTAGGACAAGACAGACAACGTTAATCTGAAGTGGGACTCTAATATCATCTGCAATAGATGATGTAAAATACATCACCAGAAAGTGCTAGATGTAAAATGCATCAGTTGGGCCACGGACGCTCCGACAGATGTTGTAAATACTGTTTACTCTGAACTTAACTGAAGAAACTGAACTTTACAGTCAAAACTGAATTTTACTGTCGAAACTGATTGAACTAGTAGAAGGGCATTGCAATAGATGTTTAGGGCATTCGAGCACTAGTAGGAGAGAAGCAGTGATCTAAATCAGCAGACACTCGAGCAGGGAACGCACTAGCAGAGAGCGAGTCGTGCAGCAGAACCGCGAGCGAGTGCTAAAGCAGCAACTCCTGTAGCTGCCGGACGTCGTGCAGCAGCAGCAGCGCGAGCGAGAGCAAGAGCAGAGTAGCAGCATGAACGAGCGCAAGAGCGGAGCAGTAGTGCAACCGACAACAATAGCAGAGTAGAGCAGCAACACGAGCAAAAGCAAGAGCAGTGCAGCTGCGTGACCAATAGCAAGAACAGAGCCGCAACGCGAGCGAGAGCCGGAGCAGCTGCAGCTAGTGCTGGTGTGGAAGTAGCCGCCGAGGAAGCAACGACATGGGGGGAGAGACGCCGTGGATGAAGTGGCCGGCGACGGTGCCGTCGATGGAGACCTGCCATGGTTGCTCGGTATCGAGCACCAGCAGCCCCGTGAGATCGAATAAAAGATAAAATGCAGCGGTGAATGCAGAACCTCCTTGGTGGCGCCGAGTTGGCCTCGGCTTCATCAGAGGAATTGGTGAGGGTGCTACGGTTCCGACGGGGCAGGTCAAGGCGGCGCTGTGGGGATGGAGGTGGCGCGATAGACGAGTCGAATGCCGGGGCAGCTCCTTGGAGGTGGAGGACGGGGCGGCTGATCCGGTGGGACGACGAGATCGACGACGGCTCCTCATCCGGTGCGGTTGATGAGGGATGGCGAGCTGTTGCGATGGACGACATCATCGGGGAAGAGTCTCCGGCTAGGCGGTGGTCGGGAGGCCGACCGAGGAGCATGGGGTTTCGTGGGTTTTGGCGGGCTTGGTCTACGAATGGAGGGACGAAGGGGAAGGTAGGGGGAGCCATGGCTTAGGGACGCGCTTGTATGAAATGTAGGGTAAGTTACCAGCGTACCCCCACCGGTTTTGACACCGCGACGTCGAGCCGACATTTTCGGCTGAGGGGTAGAAGGGGGATTTCGCGTGTTTGGGCTGCGGGACCGATTTCGGATGAGGAGGGACTTTTCGCGCGCGTCGAAATTTCGGGATAACAAGGCGCGGCGCGGGTTGAAGAGGCGGGAGTTTCAAAGCAGATGACACAAAAGATACTCGAGCTTAAAATTTTGGGATAACAAGGCGTGGATTCCTTGTTCGGCAGAACAACTTAACGTGTACAAAAAAACAATTCATACAAGACACAAGAGAGTCATGTCCCCTTTTACTATATTGCTATATATGTCATTGAAAAAACTACAAGAAAAATGTAAAAAAATCAGGAGAACAAGATTACCCTGTACAATACCAAATCGATTCGCACTTCCCGCAACAACAACAAAAAACAAATCAATTCCCACCAAAAGAAAGAGTCATGTCCCTTTTTATATGATTACAAATGCCAGGATCTCGAATTTCAATTTTTTAATCCATGTTATGTTGAATTCGAATATATCGTTAGGTGACTGTAACACCCTGGATGTAACTTTCCATATTTGTAACTCCAACTCTTGCCATTTTCGGCTATGTGTTATGATATTCCCTCCGTGGTCGGGTTTTGTCTTTCGTTTTGCATTTTGTTCATGTCATGCATCTCATATCATGTCATCATGCGCATCTCATTTGCATACGTGTTCGTCTCATGCATCCGAGCATTTTCCCCGTTGTCCGTTTTGCAATCCGACACTCCCACATGCATCGGCGCACCCCTCTTGTTTCTTTTAGTGAGCGGGTGTTAAACGTTCTCGGAATGGACCGAGGTTTGTCAAGTGGCCTTGGTACACCACCGGTAGACCACCTGTCAAGTTTCGTTCCATTTGGAGGTCATTTGACGCTCCAACGGTTAACCGGGTAACCGCAAAGTCCTTTTGTGTGTTGCTGCCCAACACCCCTCCAAAACAGCCCAATAACCCATCTAAGTCACCTCCATTCTCTCGGGCGTTCGATCACGATCGTGTGGGCGAAAACCGTGCCTCATTTGGACTCTCCTAGCTCCCTATGCCTATATAAACACCTCCCCCTCCGAAATTCCGGGTCCAAACCATAGTCTTCCCTTGCCTCGCGCCGCCGGACACGTCCGGCCCGAGCCAATGGGCACGCGCCACGTCGCCCTGGTCGCTCCCAGCCGCCGCAGGCCCGCCGAGACTGATCGGGCCCTCCCGGCCCGCGCGCCCGAGCCGGCGCGCCTCCCGCTCCCCGCGGGGCTCCCGCCGCCGCCCGCCGTCTCCGCTCCTCCGCGTTCGCGTCCGCCGTCCACCGCCGACCGCCGCCACCTCGCCCGTGCCGCGCCTCGCCGCCCCGGTCGCCGGGACCCGCGCGCCCCGCGCCGGCGTGCCCCGACGCCGCGCCTCGCCGCCTACTCCGGTCTCCTCCCTCTCCGCCCGACCTCCGTCCGCGTCTCCCTCTCCTCCGGCCACTTCTCCGGCGGAGATCCGGCGAGATCCGCCGCTGCCTCGGTTCGCGTGCCAGATCCAAAGAGAGGTTGACCCCGATTTTTCCTCCAAGTCCCGAAGTATTTTCACATTATGTGCTGATGTTCATCGCATCATATCTCATTACATACGGCTGCGTTTTGCATGCATGATATATCGAAATGTTCGTCTCGAGATGCTCTTCATTTCTGTTTCATTGTGCCATGTTCATTTGAGTCCATCTTGATGCCCAAATCTCTGGTGCAAGAGTGCTATATGCTGTTAACTGCTGTTACTTATCAGAACTTGAGGTTTTGTTATTTTTGTTGCATTTGATGTGTGCATCTTATGGGCATGAGCTCTACAGGTGTTTTGATCTATGCCATGCCATCTTTACAGAGGTGTATGCCATGTATTTTTGTGATCTATGTGGTGACTAGCACAAGCATGCAAACTAGGCTTCGTGATATTTCTGTTTCCAGGGACTTGGAATTTTCCCAAGTCTGTTACTGCTGTTATTTTGTTGCCATGTATCCATGTGTCTACAGTGAGATCCATGCTTCTTTTGGGCATGTTCAGTAAGGATGTTTTGTAGATATAGTTGTGCTCTATCCAGCCATGCCCCCGTTTGCAATTATGGAGTGTCCTAGCATGTCTCAATCTTGCTCTACCTTTGCTATAAAATATTTCTGGCAGAATGTTAACATGATATTCAATTTTGCCAAGGTTTTTGTAGTTGATCCATATATGCTATGTATGTGCTCTTGCCATGTATAGCTTCATAAACATGCCATCTTGTTGTAGGTATGCTTTTTTTGTCATTCATTGCTTTTTGATGAGTGAATCAAGCTCACCAAGATGCCCTCATAATTTCTGTTAATGCCATGCTCTGTTATCTGCAAAGTCTGAAACCTGTTAACGAAACTTGCTATGTTTACATGGTTGTCATCATATCTTCTGATCCTTTTTGGCTCATGGACAGTAAGGGACTTTTGTTCTATGCATTTGTTAGATTCATACCATGCCTTGCTTTGCTATGTTAAGTTCCTGTAGCATGTGTTTTTCTTGCTCTGTTCATTGCTACCTGATGCTGTTTATGCCATGTCCAGTAATTTCACCAAGTCTGTGAACCTGATATCTTTTGCACTTTTGCCATGCTTGTTTGAACCTGTTATTGTGTGATCTAGCCGTAGCTCAGTGTTCACCTTTTGTCAAGCATCTCCTGTAGATTACTGCCATATGCTTTGTTGCTATTTTGGGGTGCTGAAGCATAGTTACTTGAGGTATTCGAAGTGCTATCATGCTGTTAATCGCAGAATCGTGTCATTCTTGTTTTGCTTGCCATTTGCAAACTGTGCATCCGTTTCCGGTGATCTTTATATCGATTTCGACCGAAATCATCTCATCTTTCCAGTGGCATACTTGGTTTGCCAAGTTACTGCCTTGTTCATTATTTTCCTCCCGGAGCACGCATATGCATCGCATACCACATCTCGCATATCATGCATGTTTTGCATCATGTTGCTTGTGCATTTCCCGTGATTGATCGTGGTTCCTTTGCTTGTGTTCTTGCTGTGGGTAGAGCCGGGAGGCGAGTTCGTGAACGAGGAACCTGTTGAGTACACTTACGAGGATCAAGCTTGCGACAACTCTGAGAACCTTGCAGGCAAGATGACCATACCCTCGAAATCACTTCTATCTTTGCTTTGCTAGTTGTTCGTTCTATTGCTATGCTGTGCTACCTACCACTTGCTATATCATGCCTCCCATATTTCCATGTCAAGCCTCTAACCATCCTTTCCTAACAAACCGTTTTTTGGCTAAGTTAGCGCTTTTGCTCAGCCCTTCTTATAGCGTTGCTAGTTGCAGGTGAAGTTGAAGTTGGTTCCATGTTGGAACATGGATATTTTGGAATATCACAATATCTCTTATTTTATTAATGCATCTATATATTTGGTAAAGGGTGGAAGGCTCGGCCTTATGCCTGGTGTTTTGTTCCACTTTTGCCGCCCTAGTTTCCGTCATACCGGTATTATGTTCCTTGAGTTTGCGTTCCTTACGCGGTTGGGTGATTTATGGGACCCCCTTGACAGTTCGCCTTGAATAAAACTCCTCCAGCAAGGCCTAACCTTGGTTTTACCATTTGCCACCTAAGCCTTTTTCCCTTGGGTTTTTCGCAAGCCCGAGGGTCATCTTTATTTAAACCCCCGGGCCAGTGTCCTCTGAGTGCTGGTCCAAACTAGAGCCACTTGCAGCGCCACCTTGGGGAAACTCGAGGGCTGGTTTTAGTTGTACGTAGTGTTCATCCGGTGTGCGCTGAGAACGAGATATGTGCAGCTCCTATCGGGATTTGTCGGCACATCGGGCGGCTTTGCTGGACTTGTTTTACCATTATCGAAATGTCTTGTAAACCGGGATTCCGAGACTGATCGGGCCTTCCCGGGAGAAGGTTTATCCTTCGTTGACCATGAGAGCTTATAATGGGCTAAGTTGGGACACCCCTGCAGGGTATTATCTTTCGAAAGCCGTGCCCGCAGTTATGAGGCAGATGGGAATTTGTTAATGTCCGGTTATAGAGAACTTAACACTTGACTTAATTAAAATACATCAATCATGTGTGTAGCCGTGATGGTCTTTTTTCGGCGGAGTCCGGGAAGTGAACACGGTTTGAGTTATGCATGAACGTAAGTAGTTTCAGGATCACTTCTTGATCATTTCTAGTTTCGCGACCGTTGCGTTGCTTCTCTTCTCGCTCTCATTTGCGTATGTTAGCCACCATATATGCTTAGTGCTTGCTGCAGCTCCACCTCATTACACCATCCTTTCCTATAAGCTTAAATAGTCTTGATCTCGCGGGTGTGAGATTGCTGAGTCCTCGTGACTCACAGATTCTACCAAAACAGTTGCTGGTGCCGACGATGCCAGTGCAGATGATGCAACCGAGCTCAAGTGGGAGTTCAACGAGGAACGTGGTTGTTACTATGTTTCTTTTCCTGATGATCAGTAGTGGAGCCCAGTTGGGACGATCGGGGATCTAGCATTTGGGGTTATCTTATTTTCATTTGGTTTTGACCGTAGTCGGTCTATGTGTGGATTTTGAATGATGTAAGAATTTATTTATGTATTGTGTGAAGTGGCGATTGTAAGCCAACTCTCGTTATCCCATTCTTGTTCATTACATGGGATTATGTGAAGATGACCCTTCTTGAGACAATACCTACAATGCCGTTATGCCTCTAAGTCGTGCCTCGACACGTGGGAGATATAGCCGCATCGTGGGCGTTACTAGTTGGTAATCAGAGCCATCACCGACTTAGGAGCCCCCTGCTTGATCAAATCGCTGGCGTTGTTGAGTCTAGAAAAAAATGTTTTGAGTCTTAGGATTATATATCGGAGAGTAGGATTGTTTTTACTCCTCAGTCTCTTCGTCGCTCTGGTGAGGCCTCCAGACGTAGAAGTTTTGACTTTTCTCTCCTCAAATTTCACTAAAAAAAATTTAGGATCACGCGGGTATCTTAGAATCGTTCCGATAGTTTTGTGACGAGAACATTGTTCTTGGTGCCTCCTGACATTTAGGGGTTGTGGCAGTGTCCCGGGGACTTGAGCTCCGAGGTGTTGTCGTCACAATTTTATCGTTGCAGTTCTGGAATACCTGAGTTTCGCCGACATCGAAATCTCTTTTATGCAGTTGTTGGTGAGATCACCTCGACGCCACCCAGTACTGGGGCGGGAGTTCGGGAGTATTGCCATAACTCGTATAACGGATGCTTTTCGAAGGTTGAGGTACATGATTTCCGAAGGTTTCTTGGTTATTTGTTGACGGATGGATACAGCTGGATCTAGGGATTGCTAGTTTGGGTGATATATTTTGTGTCCCTTGTATCCCCAACACCAGATTGCATAACCAGAAAGTTTCGGGAGTTTATAGGTGGGATTCAAGTAGCTCTTACATTTCTTCCCGCAGATATTTGGTTTGTGATTGGGTAATCCTTACCACTTATTTGTTCCACTCGTACCTTTTTCTTTTATTCATCAATCTCTTATCAAGTGGCTTCTCACATTAATGGAAGTGTGATGATTTACTATGGAATTCATTCGTTCATCCTCGTTCGAATGTTTATTGTGAAGACTATATGTTGCAATTTCTATCCGTTGATTCAATTTGCCTATCTGTCAATCAAGATGCTAACGGATGTCACCCTCTTTAGGATGGCTCCGCCAACGCGTCAGAATCCGGAACGCAATGAGGGGAGTCAGGCAAACCCTCCGCCACCACCTCCGCCTCCGGAGGCATGGCAAGCTATCATGGCAGCCACCAATGCCAATGCTCAGATGATTTTGCAACTCTTGCAAGAACGCACCCAAGGGCAAGGCAATCAAGGAAATCAAGGCCAAGGCAACAATCAGCCTCACTTCGCTACCCTCAACCAGTTTCTCGCAAATCAGCCCAAGTCTTTTAGCTACTGTGTCGAGGCCACAGATGCCGATGATTGGCTCGTGGACATCTACAAGCATTTTGAATGTAGCAATGTCAGGCCTGAGGACTTTGTCAAGTTCGCTTCTTTTCAACTCAAGGATCAAGCTGCCGAGTGCTATCAACAATACAAAGATTCCAGAGGAGGTCGTGTGATTACCTAGGATGAGTTCCGCCGAGACTTCAAGGCTCACCACATTCCACAAAGTGTTGTTGAGAGCAAGCGTGAGGAGTTCCGCAATCTCAAGCAAGGCAGCATGTCCGTGTATCAATGCAATACTCAGTTTCAGAAACTCGCTCGCTTCGCTAAGCAAGACATTCCTGATGAAAAGAGCATGATCTATCAATTCAGAGGTGGCCTTAGAGAAGATCTGCAATTACCTCTCGTGCTTTTTGAGCCGACCAAGTATGATGATTTCTACAATATGGCTCTGAAGCAAGAGGCTGCTCAGCTCAAGTGTGAGGCTTCTAAGAAGAGAGTCGGGGACGCAGTTCAGTCTTCTTCTTCCTCACTAGTGGCTGCTAAGCAATAGAAGTTCTGGTTGCCTCCTCCTCGCCCGTTTCGTCAGCCTTTCCAGCAGAAGAACAAAGGTGGCCATGGATCTTTCCACTCATCCAACCCTGGCTATCAGAACAAGTCTCAGAATCAAGCTCCAAAGTCGAATGGTCCTTATCATCGTCCACTCTCAGAGGTGACTTGCAACAAGTGTCAGCAGAAAGGTCACTATGCTAACAAGTGCTTCAACCAAAGGCGTCTTCCGCCTCCTCCCCCTGTGAGATCTTCCAGCAATGCAGTGGTCAAGCATAATCCGAAGTCTGCAAAGGTGAACATGATGAATGCAGCTCAAGCGGAGGAATCTACTGATGTGATAATGGGTAATCTCTCAGTTAATGATATTCCTGCAAAAGTCTTATTTGATACTGGTGCATCTCTTTCTTTCATTTCAAGACCTTTTGTTGCCAAGCATGAGTTTGTGACGGAAAAGATTCCTATCCCGTTGAAGATTGTGTCCCCAGGTAAGCAAATGACATCTAATAATTGTGTCCCGGATGTTTCCATCAAGATGGGAAACTATAAATTTCTGTCTAAACCTATTGTTCTTGGTGACTCGGATATTGATCTTATTCTCGGGATGGACTGGCTTTCTAAGCACAAGGCTCAACTTGATTGTGCTGCCAGGGAAATTCAATTGACACACTCTTCTGAGGATGTTATCATCTATGCCGCTCGTGATGAAACCATTCGGTTGTTTTCTCTCAATGAGAAGGGCGAGTTGGATGCTATTTCTCAAATTCCAGTCATTTGTGAGTACCAAGATGTCTTTCCAGAAGAGCTTCCGGGTATGCCTCCTCACCGGCCAGTTGAGTTCGTTATCGATCTTGAGCCCGACACTGAACCCGTTTGCAAGCGTCCATAAAAGCTTGGACCCAAGGAGCTGAAGGAATTGAAGAAACAGCTCGATGAACAAGAGCGTCTGGGTTTGATCAGACCGAGTTCATCTCCATGGGGTTGTGGTGTTCTTTTTGTCCAGAAGAAGGATGACACGGACCGACTTTGTGTCGACTACCGTCCATTGAACAAGAAGACAATCAAGAACAAGTATCCACTTCCCAACATCAATGAGCTATTCGAGCAACTCATAGGTGCTAAAGTATTCTCCAAGCTTGACCTTCGTATGGGTTATCATCAGATTCGCATCCATGAAGAAGATATTCCCAAGACAGCATTCATAACAAGCTTTGGTTCTTATGAATATATTGTCATGTCTTTCGGCCTTGTCAATGCTCCTCCAACGTTCTCTCGAATAATGAATTTCATCTTCAACCCCTATACCAATGAATTCGTCCTGGTGTATCTCGATAATATCTTGGTCTTCTCCAAGAATAAGAAGGATCATGCCAAACATTTGCGATTAGTGCTCGACAAGCTCAGAGAGTATCAATTCTATGCGAAGTTCTCCAAATGTGAGTTTTGGCTTGATGAAGTTCTTTACCTTGGTCATATCATCTCTGCCAAGGGCATCGCTGTTAATCCCGAGAAGGTGTCTGCAATTGTGAATTGGAAACCTCCTCAGAATGTCAAGCAGCTCCGCGGTTTTCTTGGTCTTGCAAGCTATTGCCGAAGATTCGTTGAGAATTTCTCTAAGATTGCAAAGCCTCTTTCCAACCTCCTCCAGAAGCATGTCAAGTATGTCTGGACTCCTGAGTGTGACGTTGCTTTCAACACTCTCAAAGAGAAACTCGTCACAGCTCTTGTCTTAACTCCTCCTGACGAATCCAAGCCATTCAAAGTTTTCTGTGATGCTTCTCTTCAAGTTCTCGGTGCTGTGTTAATGCAAGAGAAGAAAGTTGTGGCCTATACCTCTCGTCAGTTGAAGCCCAACGAAAAGAACTACCCCACTCACGATCTGAGTTGGCGGCAGTTGTCCATGCATTAATAACATGGAGACATCTCTTGTTGGGAAGAAAAGTGGACATATTCACCGATCACAAGAGTCTCAAGTACATCTTCACTCAGCCCAACCTCAACCTCAGGCAAACTCGATGGGTCGAAATGATTCAAGAGTACAATCCGAGTATTGAATATACTCCAGGCAAGGCCAATGTCATTGCAGATGCTTTGAGCAGGAAGGCTTATTGCAACAGTTTAATTCTCAAGCCATTCCAACCGGATATTTGTGAAGCTTTCCGCAAACTGAATCTCCAAGTTGTTCCTCAAGGCTTTCTTGCCAACCTCATAGTCTCTCCTACTTTGGAAGATCAAATTCGTGAGGCACAACTCCTGGATACCATGGTGAAGAAGGTGAAACGTGGTATTGACAAGGGTCTTCCCAAATACAAGTGCTACCGCATTGATGACAGAGACACTTTATTCTTTGAGGACCGAATTGTGGTTCCTAAAGGTGATCTAAGGAAAGTCATTATGAATGAGGCGCACAATTCTCTTCTTTCCATTCATCCTGGAAGTACGAAGATGTACCATGGCCTCAAGCAGTCGTATTGGTGGACTCGAATGAAGCGAGAAATCGCTCAATTCGTGAACGAATGTGACGTCTGTCGAAGGGTGAAAGCAGAACACCAACGACCAGCTAGTCTCCTCCAACCTCTTGCTATCCCAGAATGGAAGTTTGATCATATTGAAATGGACTTCGTGACTGGATTTCCAAAGTCCAAGCGCGGAAATGATGCTATCTTCGTTGTCATTGACAAGCTTACTAAAGTGGCTCATTTCCTTCCAATCAAAGAATCAATCACAACAGCTCAGTTGGCAGAGCTATACACCTCCAGGATTGTCTCCTTGCATGGCATTCCACAATTGATTTCTTTAGATCATGGAAGCATCTTCACTTCTAAGTTCTGGGACTCCTTCCAGAAGGCCATGGGCACCAACATTCGCTTCAGCACAGCTTTTCATCCTCAAACTAGTGGCCAAGTCGAGCGAGTCAATCAAATTCTTGAAGATATGCTCAGGGCTTGTGTCATTTCCTTTGGCATGAAGTGGGAATATTGTCTTCTATATGCCGAGTTCTCCTACAACAAGAGCTTCCAAGCGAGTTCGGGCAAGGCCCCATTCGAGATTCTCTATGGCAGAAAGTGTCGTACTCCTCTCAATTGGTCAGAGACTGGTGAACGCCAACTTCTTGGCAATGACTTAATCACAGAGGCTGAAGAAATGTGTCAAGTCATCCGTGAAAATCTCAAAGCCGCGCAATCGCGCCAGAAGAGTTACTATGACAGCAAGCACCGTGACTTGGCTTTCGAGTGTAACATCCCAAATTTTCAATTTGGCATGTTATACATTAGATCATCATTGCATAGCATATTTTATTGCATTTTGGCAAATCCTCGATACATCCTAGGCAACTCAAGGACCCTCGGAGAGAGTTGGGGATTTTCCCGGTTTTTCATATTTGATTTTTATCAAATAATAAAACGAGGATTTTTTGTTTTAATTATTTTTCTCTCCGAAAAATATTTCATATTAAAATAAATGAGAGGAGAAAATATGACTTCTCCAAAATAAGGGAAATATTGGAGGAAAAATATTAAAATCAAATATTTGATTTTATTCGGATTTTATTTGCAATTTTAATTGCATTAAAAAAATTGCATGCTTTCAAAACTGCATTTTTGGGCCAAGAAAATGTTCATCTAGTTCTAATTATTTTAATTAGACGGGGAAAATTTGTTTTAACATTTTTGGATTTTTATTTATTTTTTTGTGATTTTTTTAGATTCAGCGAATATTTAAAAAAAAACCCGCGCCTGACTGGGCCGAGGCCCAGCCGAGCCAGGCCGGCCCGTCCCCGCGTCGTCTCCCTCCCGCGCACGGCACGCCCGCCGCCGCCCGAGTCCGGCTCGTAGACGCCGCCCCGCCGCCGCCTTGCCCCCTCCTCCATGCCACCCCCTCCCCTCCTTAAATACCCCCTGCCCTGCCACCTCTCCCCACCCCGCCGCCCAACCCGCACCCGCCGCCGCCGCCCCGGAGCCCGTGCGCCGCCGCCCGCCGCCTCCCGCCGGAGCCCCGCCGCCGCCCGAGCCCGCCACCCCTCGCTCGCCCCACCGGAGCCCCGCCGGAGCTGCCCGCCGTGGTAGCCGAAGCCGCCGCCGCCGAGTCCGGTTTTTTTTTAAAAACCCGATTCGGTTTATTTTTTCTCTAAACCCTTAGTTTTTTTTATAGATCGGTTTATTTTTTCGGTTTTATTACTTAGTGAACGTTCAACGACCCGTTTGTTTTAACGAACGTGTTCGTCGGATTGCCGCTGTTAACGAATGTCCGTTCATTTAACTGTTCGTCGGTTTTTCTTTTTCGTCGGATTTTCCGCGATTATTCCAGATCGCGATTTCTGATCAGATCTTCGTTTTCGTTTAACTTTTCGCTCGTTTATCGGAATCAGGCGATTCAAGCGCCTAGAGTTTCGTCTCAAAATTCTCTTTCCGTTTAACCTACTCAAACAAGTTTTTGCTACTGTAAAATTTGACCTAGATCCAGATTAGTAAACGAAGCTTGTTTCTCTCGCCGTTTGACTTTCGTTGCTTCGTTCGATTTGATTCTTTTTGCAAACCGGAGTTCTTAAGTTGAACTTTCTGGTTGGATCTTTTATTTGCGTTTTACTTGTGCATTATATGAGTACTTATTGTTTGCTTGTTTGTTTGCGATAGAGTACCCGGAGTGCGCCGCTTGCTACTTCGAATCTCTAGGTTTCGCGGATCATCAGCAAGGCAAGTAACACTTTGATCATACTTTTCCATACCCAGTTTTATTGCATTAGATCAATCCTCAAACATTGCATGGTTAGGATCAAATTAAATTGTGGGTATTGGGAAGTAGATGAGGTAGTACCTATCACATGTTTTATTATCAAACCCTTGGGAGTTACTTCTACGTTTGCTTATATTGCCATGCTATGCTTGTAGACGTGGATTGGGTTTGAGAGATATTCACGACAGATGTGAGATTATTAACTAATGGTTTACTTAAGGTGGCAACTAAAACTCACATCTGGGTGGATTGAGGCACCTGGAGAACCCAGTGTTGCCTGTATTTTTGGATATCCCGGAGTACCCGTGTGATCATCCTATGGACCGCCACCCAGGCTCAAAGGGATCATGAGATTATTCATGCTAGAAACTTCTGTGTGCAGCCAC
Source organism: Aegilops tauschii subsp. strangulata (assembly GCF_002575655.3). Classification (NCBI taxonomy): domain Eukaryota; kingdom Viridiplantae; phylum Streptophyta; class Magnoliopsida; order Poales; family Poaceae; genus Aegilops; species Aegilops tauschii. Next base: position 169,629,285 of record NC_053037.3, read on the forward strand.
AAGCTATTATGGGCTCTAGCATAGTTGATTAAGTTGTGTGAGCTCTTGAAGAGGTAGACTAGCAGATGTAGGGGATGTAGGTGGTACTGTCTACCCAGAGTAGAGAATTAACGCTTCTGAAAGACTGTGTCTCGGTCATCCGTTTCTCAAACATCATGTAGTGCGAGAATCAAGCGGAGGCGATCGAGTCTTGTGGGGAAAAGTGCACAAACCTCTGCAGAGTGTACAACTAATCATGGTTAGCCGTGTCCCTGGTTATGGACATCTTGAGTATCTAGTACCTGGATTATCATGTGAATCTCATCACCATGTTACTTTAATTAATTTTGTTGGGTTAATGATGATACTTAGTTGGGATTGAGTTGGAGGTACCTTCTCAATGTTTCACAACCACCATGATAGTTAAATAAAATTTATTCCTTTGCAGTAGGGAAAAATTGGCTTTTCGCAAAAACTGTAACCATAGAGCTTTCCACCAGCCATATATGCATGTAGTATAGCCTTATTATGTTCATTATTCTCTATGTGTTACATTGCCAGCATATTCCATGTGCTGACCCGTTTTCGGGCTGCAACGTTTTATGTTGTAGACTTTTCAGACGACGAGTAAGGTGCCTTAGGTCGTGGTCCTATACTCAGTGATGCCGTTGGAGTTGATGGACTCACTTATCTTCCAAGTATTCCGCTGTTATCGTATTTAGATGGCCTTAAGCCATATTTATCATACTTATTCTCTTTTGACATATTCGTTGTAATAAGTGTGTGATTGCTACTCTGTTATAAATCCTCCATTTGTACTGTGCGTGTCAGCATTACTGATCCAGGGATGACACTGGTGCCCAGTAGCACAGACTGTTTGAGGTCTGGTCGCTACAAAGGTGGTATCAGAGCACACGCTGACTGTAGGACACGACCACTAAGCTTAAACCCTAGAAACACTTCTCTCTTCTCATTTCTGACTCCTCTCCACTTTCTACTCTTTTAGGAATGGCGGATGCAAGGAGCAAGTTCATGCAACCAGATGAAGATACGCCTTTTGGACGACACTTGAAGGAAGTCACTAAGTACTTGAACATTGGAATACCAAGCATCACCGGAACCTACAACGCCACATTACCTGAAGAGGAGAGCTGGAAGATTCAAGTTCAAGTTCCAGGAAGGACGTTTGCGCCAGTCACTGAGCCTATAAAGTTGGCTTTTGAAGCACCAACCTGGAGTTTAGGGAAGAGCATGGCAGCCCACATCTCTATGGGACGCATTGGAGAAGTCTACCACAGGGAGCTTAAAGACACTATTTATCAGATTTGTGGACGCCGAGACGAGCAATGGGAGATGATTAGCACCAAGAAGGATGGATCAATTGCAGCTTTCATCCAGGAGCAAAACCAACACATTCATCGCCAGGAGAACCAGATGTGCTCAGACAAGATAGATCTGAAGAAGGCATTGACAAAGATCAAGGAGCTGGAGGAAGAACTCAAGGCTACACGCGAGGATTATTTGGAGGAAATCGTCGCATTAGTAGGGAAGAATGACGACCTGGAGAAGAAGATTGGAGTATTCATGGGAAATCCAGTGCCAAAAGCAGAAGATGATGAATGCGCTTGCCCGGATAACTACATCATCATCGACGACACCGACTCGGACCCCAGTGAAGATGACTTTGTTGATGAAGCTGGAGCAGATATCATGGAGTCTTCGACTGATCAGAATTTCTAGTAGACCACCATATCAGTAGTAGTTTTCCCCCATATATATAGTATAGTTCAAGCACTTTTGTAACGCTAGTTAGATCGATTGTATGCCTTGTTTGAATTGATTGAGTGATATTGATTGTGTTTGTCTCATGAGCATATGGGTAGTGTTTTCCCTCTAGACCTCATTCTATTCTAAACTCTCATCTTTTCTAACCTATTAGATGCCTCCGAGACGCGACACCGGATTTGTTTTCCCACCGGAGATCACTCAGTTGATTCAGCAACAGAATGCCCTGATGCAAGTGTTAGTACAGAACCAAGGCAACAACAACAACAACAACAACCCACCACCACCACCTGTTGATCACTTAGCCCGTTTCTTGAGGCTAAATCCGCCGGTGTTTTCCAGCAGCACCGAGCCGATTGTTGCAGATGATTGGCTCCGCAAAGTTGGAAGGGAGTTGACCACTGCAGGATGCACAGATGCGGAAAGAGTACGTTTTGCCGCACATCAGCTTGATGGACCCGCAGCATCATGGTGGGATAGTTACACAGCCACACACCCTATTGACACCGTCACATGGGACCAGTTTCAGCAAGCTTTCCGTACAGCCCATGTTTCAGCAGGAGCTATGGCTATGAAGAAGCGTGAGTTTCGTAACCTACGCCAAGGAGGACGCACCGTAGGCCAGTATGTGGAGGATTTCAGTAAGTTAGCACGTTATGCACCAGATGACGTTGCTACAGATGCAGCCAAGCAGGAGAAGTTTCGCGAAGGATTGAATGATGAGCTGAGCATGCAATTGATGGTAGCAACCTTCAACAACTACCAGGAGTTGGTAGATAGAGCACTCATGATTGAAGGGAAGCAGTAGCAGATTGAAAACCGTAAGAGGAAGTATGGACAAGGGAAGTATAATTCTGGAGCTCAGCAGAAGCCACGTTTTACCCCGAAATTGGGAGGACAGTTTCAGCATACCCATGGAGGAGGTAGTTCGCACAACCATAATGGCTCCAAGAATGGTAATGGGAACGGAGGAAGCAACGGGCAGAACCGCCCTTCAACCCCAGCCAAGAGGGATCTAAGTCACATTACTTGTTTCAAGTGCCAGAAGACTGGACATTATGCAACCGACTGTCCTGAAGCCCAGAATGGAAATGGCAATGGAAGCTCTGGGAAGAAGCCGAACCCTTTCAACAAAGGACAAGTGAACCACGTGAGCGTGGAAGAGGTTGAAGCACAGCCTGATGCAGTAATAGGTAAGTTTGTGGTTAAGTCATTTACTGCACTCGTTCTTTTTGATACTGGTGCATCACATTCATACATATCAAGGGGATTTGTGGATAAGTATAAACTACCAACCCAAGCCCTTAGGTCACCCATGTTAGTAACCTCGCCAGGAGCAGAGTATACGGCTAGTTTATGGTGTGAACGGTTACCATTAAGGATTGGTAACTACCTGTTTCCCTCAGACCTAATAATATTGGAATCGCAAGGATTGGATGTGATATTAGGCATGGATTGGTTATCAAAGTATGAAGGGAACATCGATTGTGCCAGTAAGTCGATTTTGCTTACCACCCCAGAAGGAAGAAGGATTAAGTATGTATCCCGGCATATGCCGAAGAGGACTCAAGTGAATTCCTTATCAGGAGTTGTACAGGAGGAAGTACCAGTGGTGAAGGATTACCCAGATGTATTTCCAGAAGAGTTGTCAGGCATGCCACCGGATAGAGACATTGAGTTCTTGATTGAACTTCTGCTAGGCACAGGGCCAATATCTAAGAGACCGTACAGGATGCCCGCAAAAGATTGGAGGAGATTAAGAAGCAGATTAAGGAGTTACTAGATAAAGGCTATATTCGCCCAAGTTCGTCACCTTGGGGATCACCAGTACTTCTAGTGGAGAAGAAAGATGGATCATTGAGGATGGTTGTTGATTATCGTGGATTGAATGAAGTGACCATCAAAAACAAGTACCCACTGCCGATGATCAATGATTTGTTTGACCGCTTACAAGGAGCTAAGGTATTTTCCAAGATCGATCTACGATCAGGATACCACCAGTTGAAGATTCGAGAGCAGGATATACCTAAGACGGCTTTTACCACCAGGTATGGGCTATATGAGTATACCATTATGTCATTTGGTCTGACTAACGCACCTGCCTATTTCATGAACCTGATGAACAAAGTGTTTATGGAGTTTTTGGATAAGTTCGTCGTGGTGTTCATTGACGATATTTCAGTCTACTCCAAGAAGGAAGAAGAGCATAAGGAGCACTTGCGTTTGGTACTTGAGAAGCTCAGAGAACACTAGTTATACGCCAAGTTCAGCAAATGTGAATTTTGGCTGAAGGAAGTTGGATTCCTCGGACATGTTATATCCGGAGAAGGAATAGCAGTAGACCCCGCCAAAGTTGACATAGTAACAAGCTGGGAATCACCCACGTCAGTTGGAGAGATCCGGAGTTTTCTTGGACTTGCAGGATACTACCAGAGGTTCATCGAGAATTTCTCGAAGATTGCAAAACCCATGACTGAGCTGTTAAAGAAGGACACCAAATTCAATTGGACTGAGGAATGTGAAGCTAGTTTCCAAGAGTTGAAGAAACGATTGATTACATCACCAGTGTTGATTCTACCAGATCAACGCAAGGATTATGAAGTTTATTGCGACGCTTCTCGTCGAGGACTTGGAGCAGTGCTTATGCAGGAAGGAAGAGTTGTGTCATATGCTTCACGACAACTTAAACCCCATGAGAAGAATTATGCCACGCATGATTTGGAATTAGCAGCCGTAGTGCATGCATTGAAGACATGGAGACATTTTCTCATCGGAAACCATTGTGAGGTGTACACGGATCACAAGAGTTTGAAGTACATTTTCACGCAGAAGGAGTTGAATCTCAGGCAGAGGAGATGGTTGGAGCTTATTAAGGACCGTGATATGAGATTGCATTATCACCCGGGGAAGGCTAACGTAGTAGCAGATGCGTTGAGCCGCAAGAGCCATGTCAACACACTCATGACAGGAGAGTTACCCCAGGAGTTAGCCGAGGATCTTCGCGATCTATGTCTGGAGATAGTACCGAGGGGCTATTTAGCAACGTTGGAGATTCAGTCTACCTTGATGGAAAAGATCAGAGAAGCTCAGAAGACAGACAAGGAGATTGACGAGATAAAGGAAAAGTTGAGCAAAGGAAAAGCCAAGGGATTTCGTGAGGATGAGCACGATACCTTATGGTTTGAGGACCGCGTTTACGTGCCCAATGATCCGGAGATCAGGAAGTTGATCTTGCAAGAGGCCCATGATTCACCGTATTCAATTCACCCAGGAAATACCAAGATGTATTTGGATTTGAAGGATACGTTCTGGTGGACCGGAATGAAGAAGGACATTGCGGAGTATGTAGCAGTTTGTGATGTATGTCAGAGAGTGAAGGCAGAACATCAGAAGCCAGCGGGATTGCTACAACCATTGCCGATACCCGAATGGAAGTGGGATAAACTAGGCATGGATTTTATCACGGGATTGCCCAGGACTCGTTCAGGCTATGACTCAATATGGGTTGTAGTCGACCGTTTGACGAAAGTAGCTCATTTCATCCCAGTGAAGACCACTTACACCAATGCTAAGTTGGCAAAGATATACATGACCAGAATCGTATGTTTGCATGGAGTTCCGAGGACAATTGTATCAGATAGAGGAACCCAGTTTACCTCGAAGTTTTGGAATCAGTTACATGAAACCTTGGGAACCAGGCTAGAATTCAGTACAGCCTTTCACCCACAGACAGATACAGACCGAGAGAGTCAATCAGATTTTGGAAGACATGTTAAGAGCTTGTGCGCTAGATTATGGATCTAGTTGGGACGACAATTTGCCATATGCAGAGTTTTCTTACAACAACAGTTATCAAACCAGTTTGAAGATGGCCCCTTTCGAAGCTTTTTGTACGGAAGGAGGTGTAGAACACCATTGTTATGGGACGAAGTTGGGGACCGTCAGTTGTTTGGACCAGATTTGATTAAAGAGTCTGAATAGAAAGTGAGGTTGATTCGCAATAGGCTCAAGGTAGCCCAGTCCAGGCAGAAGAGTTATGCGGATTCTAAACGTAAGGAGACAGTTCACGAAGTCGGAGACAGAGTTTAACTTCGAGTATCACCACTTCGAGGAGTGAAGCGCTTTGGAGTTAAGGGAAAGTTAGCGCCTCGTTTTGTAGGACCATACAGAGTTTTGGAGCGTATGGGAGAAGTTGCCTACAAGCTGGAATTGCCTGAAGGATTGTCAGGAGTTCATGATGTATTTCACGTTTCCCAGTTGAAGAAGTGCCATGCAGAGATGGCTGAGATACCACTGAGAGATACAGTTCCACTGGAAGCAATTCAGCTGGAAAGTGATTTGACCTATGAGGAGAAACCAGTTAAGATTCTTGAGTATGCCAGCCGAGTCACCCGCAGTAAGGTTATCAAGTTTTGCAAAGTCCAGTGGAGTCACCATACGGAAGATGAAGCCACCTGGGAGCGAGAGGAAGATCTACGGAAGAACCACTCTCACCTATTTTCTAGCCAACCCGAATCTCGAGGGCGAGATTCATCATAAGGGGGTAGGTTTGTAACATCCCAAATTTTCAATTTGGAATGTTATACATTAGATTATCATTGCATAGCATATTTTATTACATTTTGGCAAATCCTCGATAAATCCTAAGCAACTCAAGGACCCTCGGAGAGAGTTGGGGATTTTCCCGGTTTTTCATATTTGATTTTTATCAAATAATAAAACAAGGATTTTTGGTTTTAATTATTTTTCTCTCCGAAAAATATTTCATATTAAAATAAATGAGAGGAGAAAATATGACTTCTCCAAAATAAGGGAAATATTGGAGGAAAAATATTAAAATCAAATATTTGATTTTATTCGGATTTTATTTGCAATTTTAATTGCATTAAAAAAATTGCATGTTCACAAAACTGCATTTTTGGGCCAAGAAAATGTTCATCTCGTTCTAATTATTTTAATTAGACGGGGAAAATTTGTTTTAACATTTTTGGATTTTTATTTATTCTTCTGTGATTTTTTTAGATTCGGCGAATATTTAAAAAAACCCGCGCCCGACTGGGCCGAGGCCCAGCCGAGCCAGGCCGGCCCGTCCCCGCGTCGTCTCCCTCCCGCGCACGGCACGCTCGCCGCCGCCCGCCGCCTCCCGCCGGAGCCCCGCCGCCGCCCGAGCCCGCCACCCCTCGCTCGCCCCACCGGAGCCCCGCCGGAGCTGCCCGCCGTGGTAGCCGAAGCCGCCGCCGCCGAGTCCGGTTTTTTTTTTAAAAACCCGATTCGGTTTATTTTTTCTCTAAACCCTTAGTTTTTTTTATAGATCGGTTTATTTTTTCAGTTTTATTACTTAGTGAACGTTCAACGACCCGTTTGTTTTAACGAACGTGTTCGTCGGATTGCCGCTGTTAACGAATGTCCGTTCATTTAACTGTTCGTCGGTTTTTCTTTTTCGTCGGATTTTCCGCGATTATTCCAGATCGCGATTTCTGATCAGATCTTCGTTTTCGTTTAACTTTTCGCTCGTTTATCGGAATCAGGCGATTCAAGCGCCTAGAGTTTCGTCTCAAAATTCTCTTTCCGTTTAACCTACTCAAACAAGTTTTTGCTACTGTAAAATTTGACCTAGATCCAGATTAGTAAACGAAGCTTGTTTCTCTCGCCGTTTGACTTTCGTTGCTTCGTTCGATTTGATTCTTTTTGCAAACCGGAGTTCTTAAGTTGAACTTTCTGGTTGGATCTTTTATTTGCGTTTTACTTGTGCATTATATGAGTACTTATTGTTTGCTTGTTTGTTTGCGATAGAGTACCCGGAGTGCGCCGCTTGCTACTTCGAATCTCTAGGTTTCGCGGATCATCAGCAAGGCAAGTAACACTTTGATCATACTTTTCCATACCCAGTTTTATTGCATTAGATCAATCCTCAAACATTGCATGGTTAGGATCAAATTAAATTGTGGGTATTGGGAAGTAGATGAGGTAGTACCTATCACATGTTTTATTATCAAACCCTTGGGAGTTACTTCTACGTTTGCTTATATTGCCATGCTATGCTTGTAGACGTGGATTGGGTTTGAGAGATATTCACGACAGATGTGAGATTATTAACTAATGGTTTACTTAAGGTGGCAACTAAAACTCACATCTGGGTGGATTGAGGCACCTAGAGAACCCAGTGTTGCCTGTATTTTTGGATATCCCGGAGTACCCGTGTGATCATCCTATGGACCGCCACCCAGGCTCAAAGGGATCATGAGATTATTCATGCTAGAAACTTCCGTGTGCAGCCACAAGCTATTATGGGCTCTAGCATAGTTGATTAATTTGTGTGAGCTCTTGAAGAGGTAGACTAGCAGATGTAGGGGATGTAGGTGGTACTGTCTACCCAGAGTAGAGAGTTAACGCTTCTGAAAGACTGTGTCTCGGTCATCCGTTTCTCAAACATCATGTAGTGCGAGAATCAAGCGGAGGCGATCGAGTCTTGTGGGGAAAAGTGCACAAACCTCTGCAGAGTGTACAACTAATCATGGTTAGCCGTGTCCCTGGTTATGGACATCTTGAGTATCTAGTACCTGGATTATCATGTGAATCTCATCACCATGTTACTTTAATTAATTTTGTTGGGTTAATGATGATATTTAATTGGGATTGAGTTGGAGGTACCTTCTCAATGTTTCACAACCACCATGATAGTTAAATAAAATTTATTCCTTTGCAGTAGGGAAAAATTGGCTTTTCGCAAAAACTGTAACCATAGAGCTTTCCACCAGCCATATATGCATGTAGTATAGCCTTATTATGTTCATTATTCTCTATGTGTTACATTGCCAGTATATTCCATGTGCTGACCCGTTTTCGGGCTGCAACGTTTTATGTTGCAGACTTTTCAGACGACGAGTAAGGTGCTTTAGGTCGTGGTCCTATACTCAGTGATGCCGTTGGAGTTGATAGACTCACTTATCTTCCAAGTCTTCCGCTGTTATCGTATTTAGATGGCCTTAAGCCATATTTATCATACTTATTCTCTTTTGAGATATTCGTTGTAATAAGTGTGTGATTGCTACTCTGTTATAAATCCTCCATTTCTACTGTGCGTGTCAGCATTAATGATCCAGGGATGACACTGGTGCGCAGCAGCACAGACTGTTTGAGGTCTGGTCGCTACATCGAGATCGGAGACCATGTCTACCTCCGCGTCTCTCCAATGAAAGGCACTCGTCGCTTCTGTATCAAAGGGAAGCTTTCCCCTAGATACGTGGGTCCTTTCAAGATCATTGGCAAAAGAGGCGACCTCGCCTATCAACTTGAGCTTCCCTCCAACTTCGCGAACGTGCACGATGTGTTCCACGTGTCACAGCTTCGCAAGTGCTTCAAGACGCCTGAGCGCACCATCAACTTCGAAGAGATTGACCTCCAAGAAGATCTGTCTTATCATGAGCACCCCGTTGCTATTCTTGAAGAAACTAAGCGCAAGACTCGCAACCAGTCAATCAAATTCCTTAAAGTGAAGTGGTCGCACCATTCCGACCGAGAAGCCACCTGGGAACGCGAGGACCACCTCCGTTCCGAATATCCGGAGTTCTTTTAGTCCTAGATCTCGGGATGAGATCCTCTCGTAGTGGTGGAGTGTTGTAACACCCCGGATGTAACTTTCCATATTTGTAACTCCAACTCTTGCCATTTTCGGCTATGTGTTATGATATTCCCTCCGTAGTCGGGTTTTGTCTTTCGTTTTGCATTTTGTTCATGTCATGCATCTCATATCATGTCATCATGCGCATCTCATTTGCATACGTGTTCATCTCATGCATCCGAACATTTTCCCCGTTGTCCGTTTTGCAATCCGACACTCCCACATGCACCGGCGCACCCCTCTTGTTTCTTCTCATGAGCGGGTGTTAAACGTTCTCGGAATGGACCGAGGTTTGTCAAGTGGCCTTGGTACACCACTGGTAGACCACCTGTCAAGTTTCGTTCCATTTGGAGGTCGTTTGACGCTCCAACGGTTAACCGGGTAACCGCAAAGTCCTTTTGTGTGTTGCAGCCCAACACCCCTCCAAAACAGCCCAATAACTCATCTAAGTCACCTCCATGCTCTCGGGCGTTCGATCACGATCGTGTGGGCGAAAACCGTGCCTCATTTGGACTCAACTAGCTCCCTATGCCTATATAAACACCTCCCCCTCCGAAATTTCGGGTCCAAACCCTAGTCTTCCCTTCTCTCGCGCCGCCGGACACGTCCGGCCCGATCCGGACAAAACACCGCCGCCGCCCCGAGCCAATGGGCACGCGCCACGTCGCCCTGCCCGCTCCCCGCCGCCGCAGGCCCGCCGAGACTGATCGGGCCCTCCCGGCCCGCGCGCCCGAGCCAGCGCGCCTCCCGCGCCCCGCGTGGCTCCCGCCGCCGCCCGTCGTCTCCGCTCCTCCGCGGCCGCGGCCGCGTCCGCCGTCCGCCGCCGACAGCCGCCACCTCGCCTGTCGTGGAATAGTCACGGCAGATGTCCTCGTGCAAGGGCTTAGTCGTGGAGCCATCGCAACTAGGAAGCTTAAAGGAGTTAAACGGGACAAAGGACACAAGGATTATACTGGTTCGGCCCCTTAAGGTGAAGGTAAAAGCCTACTCCAGTTGAGGTGGAATTACTTAGGGTTTCGATGACCAGGGAGCTAAACCGCTATGCCTGGCTATCGATCTGATCTTACTTGTCCTGAACCGCCGCTGGGTCGTCCCTTTATATAGAGAGGTGAACGCCCAACGGCTCTCAGAGTCCCGGCCGGCTTATAAATAGTGTCCGGCTCGGACTCTTAACTATTCTTGCGTTGCACTACAAGTCATGCCTTAACGGCGGTTTATCACTACAGGCCTTAAGCTGCATCTACGCCTTAGGCCCATTACTGAACCGCCATCCTCAAGCTTGATATTGGGCTTCATGGGATGATCGTCATGACATAACGCGACCCCTCCTGGGCGGGTGACTCCAGTAGTTATATCCCCAACATTAGGCCCCACATTGATTTGAACCGGTTCATGTCAATCTTCAATACCTTAATAAAAAATCTTCTGGCTTCTGTCTGCGCAAAGGCTATAACCCGCCATGACGTCATCTTCCGGATTCTTTGTAACCCGCCGTGACGTCATCCGCCATTAATGCACGTTCTGCCCAACGTATCTCAACGGATCCTTATCTTAATAACTGTTCCAAAAATCGAGGCGTCTCCGCAGCTGGATAACCATGTCTTCAGCCTCCTCGTTTCTCGCACCCATTCATCAGCCTTCCCTTATAAGTAGGCCCGGCCCTCAGGTCTTCGTCATTCTTCCTTTTCCATCGTCTTCCTCCTCTCGACACCTCAGAGCCCGAGCTCCGCCGCGGCCGCCGCGCATCCCGTCTGCACCAACCAAGGCTGCTGCATCGACATGTCTTGACCAGAGAACCGCGGCGCACCTCCGCTCCTCATCAGCACCAGTACGTCCTCGCCGTCCCGTATACTAGATCCGCATTAGGGTTCGCGAGTTCTTCTGTGTTCTTCGTGGTTCCTCGCCATTCCTTCACAGTTCTTCCACAACGGCCTCCTTTGATCTAAGAATAGTGCATAACTTCGGCGGTAGTCGTTTCACGCCCATTTTCAATACTAGCAGATCCCTTTTGCTTGCAAAAAGACCTCATTTAGAGCTTATGAACTTCTCTGTATTAGTTTTTAGGTCTTGAAATTTTTCTTTTCTGGACGATTGTTTGATCCAAAATAATCCCTGCAATCTGTGAAACTTGTTTGTGCAACACTTTGGCAAAAACTGCATCTTTTAGCCATGGCGGCTCATATCGCCGGCTTAAAAGAGGCCATGCTTTGTGAAATTTCTGGATCATTCATAATAGAGTTAAATAACTTAATTTCTCATGATATCCAAGGCGGCTTAAATAACCTGACACAATTAGCCATATATCATTAGGCCCTTTCATAAGCCGCCATCTTGAATACTGAACTGAAACTTTCCTCCGGCTTAAATTTGAACCGGAAATTTTATTTGGTCATAGGCTTCCATCTTTCACAATGCCGCCTAAAGCTCCCAAAACACCCGTCACATGCAACTGGGTTAGATCCAACGTCACTGACAGCATCTTAGCTGATTTCGTGAAAACGGGTTACCTGCCAAAGAAAGAGGTCATGTCCTATCGTGCTCCTGACCCGTCAAAAGAGAGGCCTCAACCCAAGGATGGGGAAGTTGTCATATTTACTGATCACATGAACCGGGGCTTTGCTCCTCTCGGCTCAAAATTCTTCAGAGATGTCCTGCACTTTTTTGATCTGCGACCTCAAGACATTGGACCCAATTCTGTGTCAAACATCTGCAACTTCCAAGTGTTCTGTGAGGTGTACCTCGGAGAAGAACCCAGCTTGCTACTCTTTAGGGAGTTATTTTATTTGAACCGCCAGAATGAATGTGCCAACGGGCCCAACTTGGAGCTCGGTGGAATCTCAATCCAACGACGGAGAGATTGTCTCTTCCCTTATGCTGAGCCGCCAAGCCACCCAAAAGATTGGAACCAGACATGGTTCTACTGCCAAGACACTTCTCCGGCTGACGAGAACCCTCTGCCCGGCTTTCGCGCCCTGCGTCTGGAGTCAAATCACCCCTTGCCAGACAAATTATCTCAAGCTGAACGTCAACCACTTACTCCCACCATCAACAAAATCAAAGCTCTTCTGGGGAACGGCCTAAATGGCATTGATCTGGTCCGGGTCTGGATTGCCTGGCGGGTGATTCCTTTAAGCCGCCGCCCCGGCTTGATGTGTGATTACACGGGCCAGAAGGACGATCCTCTTCGGCACAGTCCAGACGACTTACCTGAGGACGTCATTGATGATACAACTAAGTCTCTTCTGAACGAGAGCCTGGCAGATTGCGGAGAGTGGGCTTAAGCCCTTTCTGCAAGGCTAACCCGGCTCCAGCGGTAAACCATTGACCTGAATACTTCACCTTCCATTTTAACGATTTTGTCTTAACTTACTAACCTTTGTTGTATTTTACAGGCTAATGATAAATTCTGGAAGGTCAAGTATGACCACGAAGCTGCCAAGAAAGCCCAAAAAGTTAAGAAAGCCGTCAGGAAAACCGCTCCCCGTAAGAAGGGGAATAAACCTAGCGCCTCAGACCTGCTTCGTCTGGAAGACACCTCCGAGTCAGAGGTAGCTCTTGACTCTTTAGGCTCCTTTTTTAACCATCTTATTGACATGGATTATCAGCAGGAGGACACCGGAACGAGTCATGAAGTGAATGAAGAGGTAACTATAATTTCCTCCGACTCCGAGCCTTTGCCGAGACGGAAAGTCCGAAGAGTAACCCGGAAAGTAAGATTTTCACATCCTTTAGCTTATCAGGATCCTCAATTTCTTTTGAAGCGACAGATTTATGAGAGTCGGAGGCAGCCCCGGACCATCAAAGATGCAGACCTCTCCTCCGGCTTACCCGAAGCATCAAGGAAGCGCCGGACTGAGGTTATCTCCGACTTATATTCTTTATATCCTTTGGCGGGCGTCCCTCATCAACCACTCAATTCTTCTGACTCAAACTACCAGGGAACTTCGCCTTCCTCTGGCGACTCAATGCAGTCCAGCTTGCCGGCTTTCAAAACCGCTCCCGGGTAATGATGATCAGTTGATTTTGTACTTATCTTACTCTTGTTTTTGCACCAACCCTTTGACTTGCAGTGTACAAGTGAAGCCCAGCAAGAGGGCGAAGAAAAATAAGCCGGCCGAAGAGCCGGTCCTGGCTGAGCCGGAACTCAGAACGGCTGCTCCTAATGCCTCTGCTGATGAGTCGCCGGCTGTTCCATCTCCTGATGCCACCGCTGCTCCAACTGTTGAACAAGCTATGGAAGGTTTTGAGAACCCGGAGATCCCCAGCCCGGCTCATCCAGATGATCCGGACGTTGAGATCACCCGGATTGAGTTTGTCGAACCGGGACGACCTACTGTGCTGGCCAAGTGCTCTGCCAAGGAAGAACTTCTGGAGCGCCGCCGGGCCAAGTTGAACATCACTGATTATGCTCATCTGAGCATTGAAGATATTGTCTCTGGCTATGTAAATCAAGTGCACAACAACCGGGATCTGGAGATTGACATGGTGAAACAAATACAGCAAAAATCTGAGGTATAACTCTCTTTCGTACTCCATAGTTATACTTACCATGCCAGCCCCCAAGTCTATTACTTATGATAAAATATGTTGTAGACTTAATACCGGCTTAGTAATCACTGCAAGAAAACTGGCTTACCTGGTAGCACTCAAGGTCCGGTTTAATCAGCATATCTGAGTCGGTCCTTACCTTGTTTTAATCAAGTAGTTGAACAGCAATATGCATTAGCCCCCAAGTGCCAAGTACCTTTGTTTGCAAAGTACTTGGGACTTATTTGCATGAACCGCCACTGTAAATAAAGCTCTCCAGCATACATTAGCCCCCAAGTGCCAAGTGTCTTTGCTTGCAAAGTGCTTGGGACTTAATGTTGCATTATAATCACCCTAACTGTGACCCGGAATTTATACAGGCCGCCTTCAAGCAATTTGAATCGAAGATCTCTGATTTAAAGAACCGCCTGAAGACACAAGAAAATGAAACCCAAAAGGCCAACTCCAAGTTTGAATTCAGTGTATCTGCTCAAGAGAAACTAAAGAAGAAATTTGAAGCAGAGAGAAAAGCCTGGGCGGATGAAAAGACGGCTTTCCTCAGCCGGGCCGAACAAGCGGAGGCCACTCTTGCCGAAACAGCCGCCGAGCTATCCGACTTAAAACACCATGTTTCTCAGATGGTCTCCGCAATCTTTGGTAAGCTACTCTATAAGTGTTTAGCTAGTTTACATCTTTTCCAAAGAACATCTCAATTGTCATCAGCTTACCTGTCTTTGCAATGCAGGCCCTAGGAGCTCCAATCTTAATCAAAATGTGCTGACAAAATTGAAGGCGGTTTATACCTTGGTAGAGCAACTTTACACCGGGTCACAACGTGCCTTAGCCGTTGTGGCTCTATAAAATGAAGTTCACACTCACCTGGCGGATGTACTCAGGCGGCTTGCCGTACTTCCTCAACGCTTCCAAGAGTTGAGACGGGCTTCTGCAAGAGCCGAAGCTATAGCCGCTCTGAGCCGGGCCAAGGCGTTTCTACCGGAGCTAGACCAGGCTGACATCGCCCTTGGGTATCCCAGCTTGAAGGAAGACGGCACTCCCTTTGACCAGAAGGACTTTGCCGCTTGTGTGAAGAGCGTACGCCCTGTGGCCACTTTGATTGGAAATGACACAGATCTTACCAAATATCAACCGGGCTATGACGCGGAGAATCAGAGAATCCCAACACCATGCTATGAAGCAGTCAGCCTGATTCCTCCAACTCGTAAGCATACCTTCGCCCCTGAAGTTGACCCGGCCGGGTTAATTGATGATGAGGCTCAGTTTGAAGCCTTGAGTGGCATTGACTGGAAATCATCAACCTTCCAGGTCATGGAAACAGCCGGAGGAGCGGAGAGGGATGACCCGGAAACCTCAGGCCAACAAAGCCCTTGATCTCGCAGGCGGCTCATGTTATGTCTTAAAAGACGATGCCTCACCTTTTGGACTCGGGGAGTCATGTAATAGAGTAGGACAAACACTTAATTTTGTTGTGCCATCGCCCACGTGTGTAGCGCTCAACATTGTTTAAGCTGCCCTTTTATATTCTTCCGGGTTATGCTTGATCCTCTGTTTTCCTTATGTTTAAAGAGTTGTCTTTAATTGTCCTGCATAGAAAAACAAATCACAAGTCCCTTGGCGGCTTACCGCATGGAGAGTCATACACTTTACATATAACCCGGAATCATAACAAACCGGTTCTCCGTTATATCCTTGAGACAACCATAACAACATACCTGTGATCCTTCAAGTACACCTCCGGTTTATGTGATCCGAATAATGACTAAAAAACCCCCTATGTAACATGATGCTTATCATGTGTGATCAACTTTATTGACCAAAGTTAAGCCGTTGGAGTAGAAACCACCCTTGAACACTTTAGATATAATCAAAAGAACTTGTTTGCAACAAAGAGACTTCAAAAATTTGGAGGCTTCTGATTCGAATACGACCAGAGAACCGTCCCAAAGGGGTTAAGCTAAGATTTGAATACGATCATATAGCCCCCAGTGGCTTTGGTGTTGCCGATCAAGAGGGTACCGACAGCTATGTTCTCTTTGGTTCGAATATGACCTATGTTTAAACAGGAAGCCCCCAAATGACCTTGAAAGTTGTTTAACGACACTGATTCGAATACGATCCACGTCGGTTCCCAAAGGGGGTTGAGCTATGATTCAAATATGATCAAGAAACTCCCCAGCGAGCTCGGCAATATGCCAATCAAGTGGGTATCGACAGCTATGTTCTCTTTGGTTCGAATACGACCTATGTTTGAACAGGAAGCCCCCAAGTGATCATATATTTAACGGATAGATTCGAATATGATCATAAGCCGGATCAGCCTCCAAGTGATCATGTGATATCATAATGAAAATAACAATGACACATTTACCTTTGAAGAGGAAAAAGGACAGAGGTCCTGCTTTATTATTCATCATAATATATACGTGGCTATAGAAATATGTACATTACGAGAGCCGGTGGCTCAGGTGTAATAAGGCCGAAGCTGAGCTATATTCCACGGCCGGCGGGTCTCCTCCTCCGACTTACGTGAATCTTTGTGCTCTCGAATATCGATGAGGTAATATGACCCGTTGTGCAAGTTCTTGCTGACCACAAAGGGCCCTTCCCTATGTGGGGATAACTTATGTGCATCTGTTTGATCCTGGATGAGCCGGAGCACCAAATCACCTTCCTGAAAGGTCCTGGACTTAACCCGGCAGTTGTGATAGCGGCGCAAGTCTTGTTGGTAAATCGCCGAGCGAGCTGCTGCTACGTCACGTTGTTCGTCCAACAGGTCAAGAGCATCTTGACGCGCTTGCTCATTGTCCGCCTCGACATAAGCCGCCACTCGAGGCGAGTTGTGGCGGATGTCGCTAGGGAGAACCGCCTCAGCTCCGTAGACCATGAAGAAAGGCGTGTAACCCGTAGACCTGTTAGGAGTAGTATTGATGCTCCATAACAAAGAGGGTAACTCCTCCACCCAGCAACCCGGCGTCCGTTGTAAAGGGACCAAAAGCCAGGGCTTGATGCCTTTCAAGATTTCCTGATTGGCTCTCTCAGCTTGACCATTGGATTGGGGGTGAGCTACTGATGAAACATCAAGCCGAATATGCTCTCGTTGGCAAAAAATTTCCATGGCGCCTTTAGACAGATTGGTACCATTGTCAGTTATAATGCTGTGTGGAAAACCAAAGCGAAATATCACCTTTTTCATGAACTGAACCGCCGTGGCTGCGTCACACTTACTAACTGGCTCTGCCTCAACCCACTTTGTGAACTTGTCCACCGCCACCAAGAGGTGGGTCTTCTTATCCTTGGACCTTTTGAAAGGCCCAACCATATCAAGCCGCCAGACTGCAAACGGCCAAGTGATTGGAATCATCCTCAACTCTTGAGCCGGCACGTGAGCACGTCTTGAGAACTTCTGACAACCATCACCTTTACTGACTAAGTCCTCTGCGTCAGCGTGAGCCGTCAGCCAATAAAAACCATGACGAAAAGCCTTCGCCACAAGGGATTTCGAGCCGGCATGATGGCCACAATCCCCCTTGTGAACCTCTCGTAAAATTTCTTGACCCTCCTCAGGGGAAATACAACGCTGAAAAGCCCCAGTAACACTGCGATGATGCAGCTCGCCATTGATAATTATCATTGACTTAGACCACCGGGTTATCTGTCTGGCCAAAGTTTCATCCTCAGGCAAGTCTCCCCGGGTCATGTAAGCCAAGTATGGCACTGTCCAATCTGGGATAACGTGAAGAGCCGCCACCAACTGTGCTTCTGGGTCAGGAATAGCCAAGTCTTCCTCTGTAGGCAACTTGACATAAGGGTTATGCAGAATATCCAAGAAAGTATTAGGCGGCACCGGCTTACGCTGAGAGCCCAGCCGGCTTAAGGCATCAGCCGCTTCGTTCTTTCAGCGGTCAATGTGCTCCACTTGATAACCCTGAAAATGCCCGGCGATGGCATCAACTTCACGGCGATAAGCCGCCATAAGGGGGTCCTTGGAATCCCACTTGCCTGATACCTGTTGAGCCACCAAATCTGAGTCGCCAAAGCATCTCACCCGGCTTAAGCTCATCTCCTTAGCCATCCGAAGACCATGGAGCAAGGCCTCATACTTAGCTGCATTGTTAGTACAGGGAAACATCAACCGTAGCACATAACGAAATTTGTCACCTCGAGGGGAAGCTAAAACGACTCCAGCCCCCGAGCCCTCCAACTGCCTGGACCCGTCGAAGTGAATAGTCCAGTATGTGTTATCTGGCCTCTCCTCAGGCATTTGCAGTTCTGTCCAGTCGTTGATGAAGTCTACCAATGCTTGAGATTTGATAGCAGTGTGTGGCACATACTTTAAATCATGAGGCCCAAGTTCAATGGCCCACTTAGCAACTCTTCCGGTGGCTTCTCTGTTTTGGATGATATCTCCTAAAGGATCAGAACTAACCACAATGATGGGGTGGCCCTGGAAATAATGCTTAAGCTTCCGGCTTGCCATGAACACCCCATAAACAAGCTTCTGCCAATGTGGATACCGTTGCTTGGACTCAATGAGTACTTCGCTGACATAGTAAACCGGCCGCTGAACCAGATGTTCCTTACCCGCCTCCTTGCGCTCCACCACGACGGCCACACTGACGGCTCGTGTGTTAGCGGCTACATACAACAATAAGGGCTCCTTATCGACAGGAGCAGCAAGGACTGGCGGCTCAGCTAACTGTCTTTTCAAATCCTCAAAAGCAGCATTAGCAACATCACTCCAGACAAAGTCATTTGTTTTCTTCATCATCTGATACAGTGGTATGGCCTTTTCACCCAACCGGCTTATAAATCGACTCAAAGCAGCGATGCGACCCGCCAGACGCTGGACGTCATTTATGCACGCCGGTTTAGCCAGAGAGGTGATTGCCTTGATCTTCTCCGGGTTAGCTTCAATGCCTCAGTGAGAAACCAGAAAACCCAAGAGCTTGCCTGCAGGAACACCAAAAACACACTTGGCCGGGTTAAGCATCATCTTGTAGACCCGGAGATTATCAAAGGTCTCTCTCAGATCATCTATCAAGGTCTCCTTCTCTCTGGATTTGACCACAATATCATCCACATAGGCATGAACGTTGCGCCCAATCTGATTATGAAGACAATTCTGCACGCAACACTGGTAAGTCGCCTGTGCACTCTTGATTCCAAAAGGCATAGACACATAACAGAAAGCTCCAAAGGGAGTAATGAACGCCATCTTCTCCTGGTCCTTAACAGCCATTTTGATCTGATGGTAACCAGAGTACGCATCCAAAAAACTCAAACGCTCAGAACCCGCCATAGCATTAATAATTTGATCAATACGAGGGAGAGCAAAAGGATCAGCCGGACAAGCCTTGTTTAAATCCGTATAATCCACACACATACGCCAGGTGCCGTTCTTTTTTAGTACGAGCACCGGGTTAGCTAACCATTCTGGATGAAAGACTTCCACAATGAACCCGGCCGCCAAGAGCCGAGCTACTTCCTCACCAATGGCCTTCTGCCTCTCCTCATTAAACCGACGGAGAAATTGCCTGACTGGCTTGAATTTTGGGTCAATATTAAGAGTGTGCTCAGCGAGCTCTCTCGGTACACCCGGCATGTCAGAAGGTTTCCATGCAAAGATGTCCCCGTTCTCACGGATGAACTCGATGAGCGCGCCTTCCTATTTAGGATCCAGATTGGCGCTGATGCTAGACTGCTTAGATGAGCCACCTGGAACGAAGTCAACAAGCTTAGTCTCATCGGCCGACTTAAATTTCATTACCGGCTCATGCTCCGTGGTTGGCTTTTTCAGAGATGTCATATCTGCCGGGTCAACATTATCCTTATAAAACTTCAACTCCTCTGTCGCACAAACAGATTGAGCGTAAGCAGCGTCACCTTCCTCGCACTCCAAAGCTACTTTTTGACTGCCATGAACCGTAATGGTCCCGTTGTGACCCGGCATCTTGAGCTGCAAATATACATAACACGGCCGTGCCATGAACTTGGCGTAAGCCGGCCGCCCAAATAGAGCATGGTACGGGCTTCTGATCTTGACCACCTCAAAAGTCAGTTTTTCCGCCCTGGAGTTGTACTCATCTCCAAAGGCTACTTCCAGCTCGATCTTACCAACTGGATACGCCGACTTACCAGGCACCACGCCGTGGAAAACAGTATTGGACTGGCTGAGGTTTTTATCGGTTAATCCCATACGATGGAAGGTCTCATAATAGAGGATGTTGATGCTGCTGCCCCCGTCCATGAGCACCTTAGTGAATTTATACCCACCAACCTGAGGAGCCACCACCAAAGCCAGGTGACCCGGATTATCAACCCGGGGAGGGTGATCCTCCCTACTCCATACAATAGGTTGCTCAGACCATCGCAAGTAACGTGGAACCGCCGGCTCAACAGCGTTCACAGCCCTTTTATGAAGCTTCTGGTCTCGCTTGCACAAACTGGTAGTAAACACATGATACTGTCCACTGTTGAGCTGCTTTGGATTGGTCCGATATCCCCCTTGCTACTGCTGCTGATTACCCTGGCCAGATTGCTGGTTGAACCCCCCTTGATTACCTTGAAAATTCTGAAAATTGGAATTTGAACCGCCGCCCGGGCCATGAAAGCCGCCGCCGCCTGAGCCACCGGCCTGCCCATTGTTGCCATTGAAAGTGTTGGAATTTTTGAAAGCTTTCATGATTGCACAGTCTTTCCATAGATGAGTGGCTGGCTTCTCCCTAGAACCGTGCCTTGGACAGGGCTCATTCAACAATTGCTCAAGCGTCGGGCCTGATCCGGCGGATCGGGGAGGTGGTCTCCCCTTATGTCGGTGGTTGTTACCTTGCGCATTGGTGTTGGCCACAAATTCCATACTGCCATCAGCCTTACGTTTATTACTTCCCTGGTTCGCGGGGTTATGCCGAGGGCCCTTGCCGTTGCCATTCTTCTTTCCCTTCGCTGTCTTTTCCTCATCAGACGCGGGATCCTTGGTACTATCAGAGTCGGCGTACTTGACCAGAGCCGCCATCAGCGTACCCATATCGTTGCAATCGCGCTTGAGCCACCCAAGCTTCATCTTTAGAGGTGCAAAATGACAATTTTGCTCCAACATCAAGACCGCAGAGCCGGCATCCATCTTATCAGACGAATGTATTATCTCTTTGACCCGGCGTACCCAATGGGTTCTCGCCTTCTTGTTGTTTGCAGTTAGTCAAATCCGCAATCGACATTGATTGCCTACATGTATCTTTGAAGTTTTGGATGAACCGGGATTTTAGCTCTGCCCGTGACCCAATGGAATTGGGCGGCAGTCCCTTCAACCAAGTGCGGGCAGTCCCATCCAACATCATGGTGAAGTATTTGGCCATTGCCGCTTCGCTGACCTCCAGCAACTCCATAGCCATCTCGTAGCTCTCAACCCATGCTCCGGGCTATAAATCAGCCATGTAATTAGGTACCTTCCTAGGTCCTTTGAAATCCTTGGGCAGACGTTCATTACAGAGAGCCGGCACCAGGCAAGGGACGCCTCTGGCTCTTGTAGCCATGCCTGCCTCAATAGAAGCCGTCGGGTAAACCGGAAAAGGCTGGTAAGCCGTCATCTGAGCCGCCTGCTCAGCTTCCTGACGCGCTCTGTCTTGATCTACTGCATTAAAGGCTCCATTATGTGCCGGGCCATGCCCCCCCAGGAAAGTCATGGCGCCGGACGTTGCTTCAGCCGGTCGCCGACGCCATGTGTCTGCTATAACTCAGACTCCGGTTTTGACGAATTGCCTGTCGAGGGGTTGAATGAATCATGTCCCGGCTTTGACGAATTGCCAAAGCCGTCTGAAGAAGTTCTCTGACCCTGCGGGTTTCGACCGCCGTTGGGGAGTCACCCTCAACCGGAAGAGCCGCCAGTCGCGCTGCTGCAGCGATCATCTTTTCCAACGGGTTAGAATAATGACCCGGTGGTGTTGGCACATATGGAGGCGGTGCAGTATTCACATGGGGAGGCCCCATCACTGGTGGCTGAACCAGCATTCCCACCTCGGGTGCCGTGATCTGATTTATCTCTGGCGGGTTGCTACGCCCTGCACCGGGTGTGTTGAAGAGGTTGCGAGGATCATAAACCGGAGGGAGCCGAGATTGAGCCTTCTGATACCTCCTTCTCAGGATCTCATTGGATGCGTTCTGATCCATCGTGAGCCGGAAAGACTGCGCCTGAATAAACTGAGCCTGGGCGTCCAGAGCCGCCCGCTCTGCAGCCATCCTAACTCCTTCCGCTGCCAGGTCTTCCTTGGCCTGCTCTATGTCCAATTTTAGTTGTGCCACTTTTGCATCATGTTGAGCTTGATCCGCCGGGACGACTGTGACAGTTAACAGGGCCGTCATCTTATCTGTGAGATCCATTAGCACCTGAGCCGGCGAGTGCACAGGGCCTCCTGCCCCAGCGGCGGGGTTTTGAACAGGTTGTGTGCCAGCCATGAAGATTCCAACCCGGCTTGGCGGCTCAAAGGGGTCCGGAATACTGTCTCCATCGGAACAACCCCTGAGCCTGCCATCTTGAAGTTGATATAACGAGTTGGTCTCATATGTGGACGACTCGCCGTCAGAGCGGGCGACCGTCTCATCGCCAGATCCAGATCCTTCAGAGAGTCCTCCATGGACGCATCCCACGAAAGCACGCTTCAAGGCAGGCAGAGTCCGGGCGGGTCTCGCACGCTGAGCTGTCTCGACGAGGTTGGTGCAGAGGTCCGTCTCAGGGCCTGGCTCGCCAATCTTGCCAATGAAAACGTGGATTCCGCCGAAGGGGACCCTGTACCCGTACTCGATTGAGCCGGCGTCGGGGCCCCAGCCTGCATCGTCAATGTAGAGCTTGCCGCGACGACTCTTGGTCATCCGGCCCACAGCATATCCCTTGAGCCCTTCGAAGCTGCCCTTCAAGAACTCAAATCCACCATGCGCTGGCCCCACGGTGGGCGCCAACTGTCGTGGAATAGTCACGGCAGATGTCCTCGTGCAAGGACTTAGTCGTGGAGCCATCGCAACTAGGAAGCTTAAAGGGGTTAAACGGGACAAAGGACACGAGGATTATACTGGTTCGGCCCCTTACGGTGAAGGTAAAAGCCTACTCCAGTTGAGGTGGAATTACTTAGGGTTTCGATGACCAGGGAGCAAAACCGCTATGCCTGGCTATCGATCTGATCTTACTTGTCCTGAACCGCCGCTGGGTCGTCCCTTTATATAGAGAGGTTAACGCCCAGCGGCTCTCAGAGTCCCGGCCAGCTTATAAACAGTGTCCGGCTCGGACTCTTAACTATTCTTGCCTTACACTACAAGTCATGCCTTAACGGCGGTTTATCACTACGGGCCTTAAGCTGCCTCTAGGCCTTAGGCCCATTACTGAACCGCCATCCTCAAGCTTGATATTGGGCTTCATGGGATGATCGTCATGACATAACCCGGCCCCTCCTGGGCGGGTGACTCCAGTAGTTATATCTCCAACATTAGGCCCCAGATTGATTTGAACCGGTTCATGTCAATCTTCAATACCTTAATAAAAAATCTTCTGGCTTCTGTCTGCGCAAAGGCTATAACCCGCCATGATGTCATCTTCTGGATTCTTTGTAACCCGTCGTGACGTCATCCGCCATTAATTCACGTGTCACAGCTTCGCAAGTGCTTCAAGACGCCTGAGCGCACCATCAACTTCGAAGAGATTGACCTCCAAGAAGATCTGTCTTATCATGAGCACCCCGTTGCTATTCTTGAAGAAACTGAGCGCAAGACTCGCAACAAGTCAATCAAATTCCTTAAAGTGAAGTGGTCGCACCATTCCGACCGAGAAGCCACCTGGGAACACGAGGACCACCTCCGTTCTGAATATCCGGAGTTCTTTTAGTCCTAGATCTCGGGACGAGATCCTCTCGTAGTGGTGGAGTGTTGTAACACCCCGGATGTAACTTTCCATATTTGTACCTCCAACTCGTGCCATTTTCGGCTATGTGTTATGATATTCCCTCCGTGGTCGGGTTTTGTCTTTCGTTTTGCATTTTGTTCATGTCATGCATCTCATATCATGTCATCATGCGCATCTCATTTGCATACGTGTTCGTCTCATGCATCCGAGCATTTTCCCCGTTGTCCGTTTTGCAATCCGACACTCCCACATGCACCGGTGCACCCCTCTTGTTTCTTTTCGTGAGCGGGTGTTAAATGTTCTTGGAATGGACCGAGGTTTGTCAAGTGGCCTTGGTACACCACCGGTAGACCACCTGTCAAGTTTCGTTCCATTTGGAGGTCGTTTGACGCTCCAACGGTTAACCGGGTAACCGCAAAGTCCTTTTGTGTGTTGCAGCCCAACACCCCTCCAAAACAGCCCAATAACCCATCTAAGTCTACTCCATGCTCTCGGGCATTCGATCACGATTGTGTGGGCGAAAACGGTGCCTCATTTGGACTCTCCTAGCTCCCTATGCCTATATAAACACCTCCCCCTCCGAAATTTCGGGTCCAAACCCTAGTCTTCCCTTCCCTCGCGCCGCCGGACACGTCCGGCCCGAGCCGGACGAAACGCCACCGCCGCCCCGAGCCAACGGGCACGCGCCACGTCGCCCTGCCCGCTCCCCGCCGCCGCAGGCCCGCCGAGACTGATCGGGCCCTCCCGGCCCGCGCGCCTGAGCCGGCGCGCCTCCCGCGCCCCGCGTGGCTCCCGCCGCCGCCCGCCGTCTCCGCTCCTCCGCGGCCGCGTCTGCCGTTCGCCGCCGACCACCGCCACCTCGCCCGTGCCGCGCCTCGCCGCCCCGGTCGCCGGGACCCGCGCGCCCCGCGCCGGCGTGCCCCGACACCGCGCCTCGCCGCCTACTCCGGTCTCCTCCCTCTCCGCCTGACCTCCGTCCGCGTCTCCCTCTCCTCCGGCCACTTCTCCGACGGACATCCGGCGAGATCCGCCGCCGCCTCGGTTCGCGTGCCAGATCCAAAGAGAGGTTGACCCCGATTTTTCCTCCATGTCCCGAAGTATTTTCACATTATGTGCTCATGTTCATCGCATCATATCTCATTACATACGGCTCCGTTTTGTGTGCATGATATATCGAAATGTTTGTCTCGAGATGCTCTTCATTTATGTTTCATTGTGCCATGTTCATTTGAGTCCATCTTGATGCCCAAATCTCTGGTGCAAGTGTGCTATATGCTGTTAACTGCTGTTACTTATCAGAACTTGAGGTTTTGTTTTTTTGTTGCATTTGATGTGTGCATCTTATGGGCATGAGCTCTACAGGTGTCTTGATCTATGCCATGCCATCTTTAGAGAGGTGTATGCCATGTATGTTTTTGATCTATGTGGTGACTAGCACAAGCATGCAAACTAGGCTTCGTGATATTTGTGTTTCCAGGGACTTAGAATTTTGCAGTTATTTTGTTGCCATGTATCCATGTGTCTACAGTGAGATCCATGCTTCTTTTGGGCATGTTCAGTAAGGATGTTTAGTAGATATAGTTGTGCTCTATCCATCCATGCCCATGTTTGCAATTATGGAGTGCCCTAGCATGTCTCAATCTGGCTCTACTTTTGCTATAAAATATTTCTGGCTGAATGTTAACATGATATTCAATTTTGCCAAGGTTGTTGTGGTTGATCCATACATGCTATGTATTTTCTCTTGCCATGTATATCTTCATAAACATGCCATCTTGCTGTAGGTATGCTTGTTTTGTCATGCATTACTTTGTGGTGAGTGCATCAAGCTCACCAAGATGCTTTCATACTACTGTTTCTGCCATGCTCTGTTTTCTGCAAAGTCTGAAACCTGTTAACGAAACTTGCTATGTTTACATGGTTGTCATCATATCTTCTGATCCTTTTTGGCTCATAGTCAGTAAGGGACTTTTGTTCTATGCATTTATTAGATTCATGTCATGCCTTTTTTTGCTATGTTAAGTTCCTGTAGCATGTGTTTTTCTTGCTCTGCTCATTGCTACCTGATGCTGTTTATGCCATGTCCAGTAATTTCACCAAGTCTGTGAACCTGATATCTTTTGCACTTTTGCCATGCTTGTTTGAACCAGTTATTTTGTGATCTAGCCGTAGCTCAATGTTCATCTTTTGTCGAGCATCTCCTGTATATTACTGCCATATGCTTTGTTGCTATGTTGGGGTGTTGTAGCATAGTTACTTGAGGTATTCGAAGTGCTATCATGCTGTTAATCACAGAATCGTGTCATTCTTGTTTTGCTTGCCATTTGCAAACCGTGCATCCGTTTCCGGTGATCTTTATATCGATTTCGACCGAAATCATCTCATCTTTCCAGTGGCATACTTGGTTTGCCAAGTTACTGCCTTGTTCATTATTTTCCTTCCGGAGCACGCATATGCATCGCATACCACATCTCGCATATCATGCATGTTTTGCATCATGTTGCTTGTGCATTTCCCGTGATTGATTGTGGTTCCTTTGCTTGTGTTCTTGCTGTGGGTAGAGCCGGGAGGCGAGTTCGTGAACGAGGAACCTGTTGAGTACGCTTACGAGGATCAAGCTTTCGACAACTCTGAGAACCTTGCAGGCAAGATGACCATACCCTCGAAATCACTTCTATCTTTGCTTTGCTAGTTGTTCGTTCTATTGCTATGCTGCGCTACCTACCACTTGCTATATCATGCCTCCCATATTGCCATGTCAAGCCTCTAACCATCCTTTCCTAGCAAACCGTTGTTTGGCTAAGTTACCGCTTTTGCTCAACCCTTCTTATAGCGTTGCTAGTTGCAGGTGAAGTTGAAGTTGGTTCCATGTTGGAACATGGATATTTTGGAATATCACAATATCTCTTATTTAATTAATGAATCTATATATTTGGTAAAGGGTGGAAGGCTCGGCCTTATGCCTGGTGTTTTGTTCCACTCTTGCCGCCCTAGTTTCCGTCATACCGGTATTATGTTCCTTGAGTTTGCGTTCCTTACGCGGTTGGGTGATTTATGGGACCCCCTTGACAGTTCGCCTTGAATAAAACTCCTCCAGCAAGGCCCAACCTTGGTTTTACCATTTTCCACCTAAGCCTTTTTCCCTTGGGTTTTTCTTGAGCCCGAGGGTCATCTTTATTTAAACCCCCGGGCCAGTGTTCCTCTGAGTGCGAGTCCAAACTAGAGCCACTTGCAGCGGCACCTTGGGGAAACTCGAGGGCTGGTTTTAGTTGTACGTAGTGTTCATCCGGTGTGCCCTGAGAACGAGATATGTGCAGCTCCTATCGGGATTTGTCGGCACATCGGGCGGCTTTGCTGGACTTGTTTTACCATTGTCGAAATGTCTTGTAAACCGGGATTCCAAGACTGATCGGGCCTTCCCGGGAGAAAATTTATCCTTCGTTGACCATGAGAGCTTATAATGGGCTAAGTTGGGACACCCCTGCAGGGTATTATCTTTCAAAAGTCGTGCCCGCGGTTATGAGGAAGATGGGAATTTGTTAATGTCCGGTTATAGAGAACTTGACACTTGACTTAATTAAAATACATCAACCGTGTGTGTAGCCGTGATGGTCTCTTTTCGGCGGAGTCCGGGAAGTGAACACGGTTTGAGTTATGCATGAACGTAAGTAGTTTCAGGATCACTTCTTGATCATTTCTAGCTTCGCGACCGTTGCGTTGCTTCTCTTCTCGCTCTCATTTGCGTATGTTAGCCACCATATATGCTTAGTGCTTGCTGCAGCTCCACCTCATTACACCATCCTTTCCTATAAGCTTAAATAGTCTTGATCTCGCGGGTGTGAGATTGCTGAGTCCTCGTGACTCACGGATTCTACCAAAACAGTTGCAGTTGCCGACGATGCCAGTGCAGATGACGCAACCGAACTCAAGTGGGAGTTCGACGAGGAACGAGGTTGTTACTATGTTTCTTTTCCTGATTATCAGTAGTGGAGCCCAGTTGGGACGATCGGGGATCTAGCATTTGGGGTTATCTTATTTTCATTTGGTTTTGACCGTAGTCGGTCTATGTGTGGATTTTGGATGATGTATGAATTTATTTATGTATTGTGTGAAGTGGCGATTGTAAGCCAACTCTCGTTATCCCATTCTTGTTCATTACATGGGATTATGTGAAGATGACCCTTCTTGCGACAATACCTACAATGCGGTTATGCCTCTAAGTCGTGCCTCGACACGTGGGAGATATAGCCGCATCGTGGGCATTACAGTGACCTTGCGGTTTATAATGGATGTAGTCCTACATTTTGATCTTCCATCACATATGAACATTTTACTCGACCCTATGAACATATATATTGTCGTCTACCATATGGACTAAATTTGAATCAATTTTCCTTATTTCAATACGATTGTTGTCAAGTTATACAATCATTTAAATAATATCTTGATAACAAAAAACATGCATATAGCAATAATCAAATTTTACTATAAACTACATGTGACATACGATCTCCAAGTCAATTATTTGTATCCTTTTTATGTTGAATTCAAATCAGAGTACATTAGTCTAGGTGGCGAGATGTTCGGGATAATCTAAACCCTATTTTCATATGTATATAATTCTTGGCTGAATTGGGACAAGTTTTGGTATAAGCTTCTTGCAAAACCGGAGATTCTCTCAACAAGCTTCGTGATTCCGAGAGGGAACGTGTCACCTTTGTGTGCGAAATGATATACGCTGCCTCCCCCCAGATTTTCTTTACAGAGGCAACATAGAACAATATGAGTGCCCTGTTAAATTTTGGAATTATTCCGGGTTCGTTTGGCCTTTTGTATACATTAATTGAGTTTCTGGACATTTAATGTGCATAATCCAAATTTGAACTGCAAGCACATGTTCCGGTGCACCGAAGTTGGTTGAAAAATCGCATGTGTGTCTTGGGTGAATTTCTAGGTCCCATGCAAGAAATGGGAATGAAATTCAAACATCTGGGCATCGTGACTCGGCCGAGAACATCGAGGAACTTGGTTTTTGAATTCATGTAAATCCAAAACTCGCCTGGAAATCATGAAACTTGGCATAGTGTCATGTCGTGGCACTAACATGCTGTGGTAAAAAAGGGCTGATTTGGAACAAGATTTGGTATAAGCTTCTTGCAAACCGGAGCTTCTCTCAAGAAGGCTCGTGGTTCTGAGAGGGAACGCATCACCTTTGAGTGTGAAATGATATACGCTGCCCCCCCTTTAGTTTCTTTACAGAGGCAACATAGAACTACATGAGCTGATCTCTACTTTCTTTATGCGCTGCAAGTCGCAGAGACTAGTTCTCGCGGCGAGCGGCGATGATTTCTTTCATCAGTTTCATGTCCTTAATACGCTGCTTGGCAGCATCCACGGATTCCTCCACCAGCATGTTGCGCTCGATGCGGAGCATGGCATTCTCGTCCATAAGTTTCCTCCGCCTGCTTTGCCCTTCCGGCGATCTTCGCCCTTAGCAGGTCGCGCTCGGCCCGGAGCTTCGCATTGCCCTCCCCTAGTTGTCGGATGACGCCGGTAGCCTCGTCCTGCAACCTCGCCCAGCCGGAGATCTGATCCATCTGGCTATGGACCATCGCATGCATGCGCCTATAAGAGTCCTCGCCTCCCCGCCAGAAATTTTCCCAGGCTGCCGCAGCGCGGCGGGACCTCCGTGCTGCTTCGGCGGCGCGGCGGGACATCTCTGCTGCTTCCGTGGCGTGGCCGGACCAGTCTGCTACATCGAAGGTGCGGCGGGACCTCCGTGCTGCTTCGGCGGCGCGGCGGGACCTCTGTGCTGCTACTGCTGCGTGGCTGGACATGTCGGCTGCTTTCACGGCGAGGCAGGACATCTCTCGTGCTTCCTCTTCCATGCTCGACTCTCCCTGGTGGAAATCTCTCGACTGAGAACTCACGCTGGCCATTGCATACGCAAGGGAACGATGCTGAATGACTTGATTGTTTTTTGTGGATGAGGAGTTAAGGAGGAATGTGCAGTCATCTTGGCATAGTAGTATTTATAACCGAGTATTACTAATACACTCCTAAGTGGGAAACCGTTTAGGTTGTGATCGGTGTGAAGAGGTTTGCAATTAAATATAGCGTGGTAGTAATTTGGCATGTGACGAGACGCAAGCTCAAAATTTATTGACGGTTCTAGTTTCGAAGTGTGGCACTATTCCCGGATGGCGTAACGTGGGCACGTGTTCTCGGCCGTGGTGTAGCATATGCCATGATACTTCTTTTTCTACTGATGTGTACGTGCAATAACTGGCACCGTCGGACACATATCTTACGGTTATTGGGGTGTTCGACAGGAATAGCCTCGTGGCGTGCTATAGACTAGTCTTTTTTTCACACGATTACATCGACACATATCATCTCCCTCCCTCTTTCCCACGCACACACCTATCTCTCGGGACTTCTCGCACGCACCATCTCTAGCTCCCTAGGTCGATGCCACCCACATACACTTGTACTCTGAGTTTAGTACGTTATACAGGAAGAGAAGAGGTGCACACACGCACTCGTCCTCTCTCACACACGCATGTGTAGCTACGAATTGTAGTGTTCTCAACCATCCGATTGGCTCTATCATAGGTTTCACGTTGGTCCTTGGCCTTGAGATTGAGATGTTTAAAACGCGGAGGCTAAGCTGGAGGCACGGGGTTTTGGTTAATGTGCGGGCCGCACACGGCACCAACACGACACGAGCTTCGCCTGCCTGGTGCGCAGTCGGGTGGGTTGTCCCAGTATAGACACAACCATGCCCTCCTTGGTATATGTGCCTCAACTTATGCGCAGAGAAATTAGGATCGGAGGGAGTACTACTAGTAGTAGTACTACTTTGTTGTGTCACGTCAACTCGCACAAGTAATTGTTGCATCGCCAGC
Organism: Aegilops tauschii subsp. strangulata; assembly: GCF_002575655.3. Classification (NCBI taxonomy): domain Eukaryota; kingdom Viridiplantae; phylum Streptophyta; class Magnoliopsida; order Poales; family Poaceae; genus Aegilops; species Aegilops tauschii. The sequence goes on from NC_053037.3 coordinate 169,660,006, forward strand.
AAAACCCACCATCTCTTAATCTAAAGTAGACCGAGCTAACCCCTATATTAGCATATTACTAAGATAAATAGAAGGCACTATAGAATCATCTAGGACGTGAGCTTGTCAATCTGAATGTGGAGGGACACCAGCTTAGCCCCGGCCAGCAGCTTGGGCGGAACTGTGAAGAAGGTCAGCTCCTGCACGGCGACATCGCCGGGATCCTTGCTGCTTGTCACCTCCATTTCCACCTTGACGGCGTCGGTCCTGCCTTTGGGCTCCCCCGGCGGGCCATTCGCCCACAGCTTGGCCATGTAGTGCAGCAGTGGGGATGCCCCCGCTCGGATGCAGACGACCGACACGGCGATAGGCGCGCTGATGTCGAGCACGCCGCCGACCAAGAAAAATCGCGTCCGTCCTCCTCCGCGAACAGCAAGAGCTGTTGAGGATATAGACCTTAGTGTCACCCGCCAGGAGGGGCCGGGTTACTCATATGGTCATTGCCAGAAGCCCGGCGCCAAGCTTGAAGACGGTGGGCCAAAGATGGGCTTAAGACCCGGATATGGCCTAAGGCCCGTAGATGCAATCATTGTTATGGTAGAACTTGTAGTGTAAGGCAAGAATAGTTGAGAGTCCGAGCCGGACACTCTTATGAGCCGGCCGGGACTCTGAGAGCTGCAGGGCGTCAGCCTCCTTATATAAAGGGACGACCCGGCAGCGGTTTAGGAGAGAGAACAATCTCATCGAGAGCCAGGCATAGCAGTTTAGCTCCCTGGTTATCGAAACCCTAATCAATACCACCTCAAACTGGACGTAGGTTTTTACCTTCACCGTAAGGGGCCGAACCAGTATAAACCCTCGTGTTCCTTGTCCCGCATTAACCCCTTCAAGCTTCCTAGCTGCGATGGCTCCACGACTAAGTCCTAGCTCGAGGACATCTGCCGTGATAAATCCACGACAGTTGGCGCCCACCGTGGGGCCAGCGCATGGTGGATTTGAGTTCTTGAAGGGCAGCTTCGAAGGGCTCAAGGGATACGCTGTGGGCCGGATGACCAAGAGTCGTCACGGCAAGCTCTGCATCGATGATGCAAACTGGGTCCCCTACGCCGGCTCAATTGAGTACGGGTACCGGGTCCCCTTCGGCGGAATTCATGTTTTCATTGGCAAGGTTGGTGAGCCAGGCCCTGAGCCGGGTCTCTGCGCCGATCTCGTCGAAACGGCTCAGTGTGCACGACCCGCCGGGGCCCGGCCTGCCTTAAGGCATGCTTTTGTGGGATGTATCCATGGAAGGCCCTCTGATCAATCTGGATCTGGTGATGAGGCGGCCGCCGGCTCTGACGGCGAGTCGTCCACCGATGAGTCAAACTCGTTGTATCAACTCCAAGATGGCAGGCTCATGGGTTGTTCCGATGGTGACAGTATTCCGGACCCGTTTGAGCCGCCAAGTCAGGTTGGAGTCTTTATGGCCGGTGCGCAGCCTGTTCAGAACCCCGCCGCTGGAGCGGGAAACCCAGTGCCTTCTCCGGCTCAGGTACTAATGGATCTCACGGACAAGATGACGGCGCTGTTAACCGCTACGGTTGACCCGGCAGATCAAGCTCAGCATGACGCGGAGGTGGCGCAGTTAAAATTGGATCTAGTGAAAGCTAAGGAGGATATGGCAGCAGAAGGGATCAGGATGGCTGCGGAAAGGGCGGCTCTCGACGCCCAAACCCAGTTGATTCAAGCGCAGTCCTTCCGGCTCACGATGGATCAAAACGGGTCCAATGAGGTCCTGAGAAGGAGGCATCAAAAGGCCCAATCTCGACTCCCACCGGTTTACGATCCGCGAAACCTCTTCAACACGCCAGGTGCAGGGTCTAGTAACCCGCCAGGGGTCATAGTGCCCGGGTCTGGGACCCCTATTCAGCCACAAGTGATGGGGCCTCCCCAGGTGCCCCCTGCCCCGCCTCAGTACGTACCAACACCCCCGGGTCATTATAATAACCCGCTGGAGAACATAGTCGCCGCGGCGGCACGGCTGGCGGCTCTCCCAGTTGACGGCGACTCTCCGACGGCCATTAAAACCCGTCGGGTCAGGGAACTCCTTCAGACAGCACTGGCGCAGCAAGAGGCGTATTCCTACAGCCGAGATAGGATCCACTCGACCCCTCGTCCAGGCCGGAGCCCGAGTTACAGCAGACACATGGTCTCAGCGACCAGTTCAAGTAACGTCCGATGCCATGACCCGCCCCCTGGCCATGGCCCGGTTCGTAACGGAGCCTTTCACGCAGCAGACCAGAACAGTGCGCGGCAAGAGGCGGAGCAGGTGCCTCAATTGACGGCTTACCAGACCCCCCCGGCTTATCCGACGACTTCCGTCGACGTGGGTATCCCTACCAGGACTGGGGGTGTCCCTTGTTTAGTACCAGCCATCCGCAATGAGCGTCTACCCAAGGACTTCAAAGGCCCTAGGAAGGTGCCTAATTACACATCAGACTTACAGCCTGCAGCCTGGATCGAGAGTTATGAGATGGCTATGGAGCTGCTGGAGGTCAGTGAGGCGGCCATGGCTAAGTATTTCACCATGATGTTAGATGGGACTGCCCGCACTTGGTTGAAAGGGCTACCACCGAATTCCATTGGGTCTTGGGCTGAGCTGAAAGCTCGGTTCATCCAAAACTTCAAGGATACCTGTAGGCAATCTATGTCAATTGTGGATTTAACTAACTGCAAGCAGCAGGAGGGTGAATCTACGACACATTGGGTTCGCCGGGTTAAGGAGATAATACATTCCTTGGATAAGATGGACGCTGGCTCTGCAGTCTTAATGTTGGAGCAAAATTGTCGTTTTGTGCCCCTAAAGATGAAACTCGGGCGGCTTAAGCGCGACTGCAACGATATGGGTACACTGATGGTGGCTCTTGTCAAGTACGCCGATTCTGATGGTACCATGGACCCCGCTTCAGATGATGAAAGGACAGGAAAGCGAAAGAGGAACGGCAATGGCAAGGGTCTTCAGCATAACCCGGGAAACCAAGGAGGAGGCAAGCGCAAGGCCGATGGCAGCCTAGAGTTTGTAGCCAACGCTAGCTCACAAGGTAATAACCAGCGACGCAAGGGGAGGCCCCCTCCCCGAGGCGGCGGGTCAGGCCCGACGCTGGAACAACTGTTGAATGAGCCTTGTCCAAGGCATGGCTCTAGAGAGAAGCCAGCGACTCATCTATGGAAGGACTGTGCAATCATGAAGGCCTTTAAGAATTACAATGGCCCGGGCGGCGGCCCGGGCGGCGGCTCAGGCGCCGGCGGTTTTCATGGCCCGGGCGGCGGCTTAAATTCCAATCCTCCGAACGGTCAAGGGGGCTTTAATCAGCAGTCTGGCCAGGGTCATCAACAGCAGCAGGGAGGTTATCAGACCAATCCAAAGCAGCTTAGCGATGGGCAGTATCATGTGTTTACCACCAGTCTGTGTAAGCGAGATCAGAAGCTTCATAAGAGGGTTGTGAACGCTGTTGAGCCGGCGGTTCCACGCTACTTGCGGTGGTCAGAGCAACCTATAGTGTGGAGTAGGGAGGATCACCCTCCCCGGGTGGATAATCCGGGTCACTTGGCCCTGGTGGTGGCTCCTCAGGTGGGAGGATATAAGTTCACTAAGGTACTCATGGATGGAGGCAGCAGCATCAACATCCTCTATTATGAGACATTTCGTCGTATGGGGTTGATTGACAAGAACCTCAGCCAGTCAAACACTATCTTCCATGGTGTGGTACCTAGTAAGTCGGCTTATCCAGTCGGCAAGATCGAGTTGGAAGTGGCCTTTGGAGATGAAAACAACTACAGGGTGGAAAAATTGACCTTTGAGGTGGTCAAGATAAGAAGTCCGTACCATGCTATATTTGGGCGGCCGGCTTACGCCAAATTCATGGCACGGCCGTGTTATGTTTACTTACAGCTCAAGATGCCGGGTCATAATGGGACCATTACGGTTCACGGCAGCCGGAAGGTGGCCTTGGAATGTGAGGAAGGCGATGCGGCTTATGCAGAATCTGTTTGTGCAACAGAGGAGTTGAAGTTTTACAAAAACAACGTTGACCCAACAGATATGACCTCTCTGAAAAAGCCGACTACGGAGCATGAGCCGGCAATGAAATTTAAGTCGGCTGATGAGACTAAACTTGTTGATTTTGTTCCAGGAGACTCATCTCAGCAATTCAGCATCAGTGCCAATCTGGATCCAAAATAGGAAAGCGCGCTCATCGAGTTCATCCGTGAGAATAGGGACATCTTCGCATGGAAACCTTCTGACATGCCAGGTGTACCTAGAGAACTCGCTGAGCACACTCTCAATGTTGATCCGAAATTTAAGCTGGTCAGGCAGTTCCTTCGGCGGTTTAATGAAGAGAGGCGGAAAGCCATTGGCGAAGAGGTGGCCCGGCTCTTGGCGGCCGGGTTTATTGTTGAAGTTTTTCACCCAGAGTGGTTGGCTAACCCGATGCTCGTGCTCAAGAAGAACGGCACTTGGCGGATGTGTGTGGATTATACGGACTTAAAAAAGGCGTGTCCGGCTGATCCTTTTGCCCTCCCCCGTATTGATCAAATTATTGATGCTACGGCAGGTTGTGCGCGCTTAAGTTTCTTGGATGCTTATTCTGGATATCATCAGATTAAAATGGCAGTTAAGGACCAGGAGAAGACGGTGTTCATCACTCCCTTTGGAGCCTTCTGCTATGTGTCTATGCCCTTTGGACTCAAGTGTGCACAGGCGACTTACCAGCGTTGTGTACAGAACTGTCTTCATAAACAGATCGGGCGCAATGTTCATGCTTATGTGGACGATATTGTGGTTAAGTCCATAAAGGAGGAAACCCTGATAGATGATTTAAGGGAAACCTTTGATAATCTCCGGGTCTACAAGATGATGCTTAACCCGGCCAAGTGTGTTTTTGGTGTTCCTGCAGGCAAACTCTTGGGTTTCTTGGTTTCTGACAGAGGCATTGAAGCTAACCCGGAGAAGATCAAGGCCATCACCTCCCCCGCTAAGCCGGCGTGTATAAATGATGTTCAGCGTTTGGCGGGTCGCATTGCTGCTTTAAGCCGGTTTATAAGCCGTTTGGGTGAGAAGGCCATGCCATTATATCAGCTAATGAAGAAAACTGATAACTTTGTCTAGAATGATGCAGCTAATACTGCCTTTGAGGATTTGAAGAAGCAGCTGGCAGAGCCCCCAGTCCTTGCTGCTCCAGTTGATAGGGAGCCCTTATTGTTGTATGTGGCTGCTAACGCACGAGCCGTCAGTGTGGCCGTAGTGGTGGAACGCAAGGAAGAGGGTAAGGAGCATCCGGTTCAGCGGCCGGTTTATTATGTCAGTGAAGTGCTCATTGAGTCCAAGCAGCGGTATCCGCATTGGCAGAAGTTTGTTTACAGTGTGTTCATGGCAAGCCGGAAACTTAAGCTATATTTTCAGGGTCATCCCATCACTGTGGTCAGTTCTGCCCCTCTTGGTGATATCATTCAAAACAGAGAGGCCACAGGGAGAGTGGCTAAGTGGGCTATAGAGCTTGGACCTCATGGTCTCAAGTACGTGCCACGCACTGCTGTTAAATCTCAGGCCCTGGTGGATTTCATCAATGATTGGACAGAGTCACAAGTGCCCGAGCAAAAGCCGGATAACACGTATTGGACTATTCACTTCGATGGGTCCAGGCAGTTGGAGGGCTCGGGGGCTGGAGTTGTATTGGCTTCCCCTAAAGGTGACAAGTTCCATTATGTGCTACAGTTGATGTTTCCTTGCACTAACAATGCGGCTGAGTACGAGGCCTTGCTCCACGGTCTTCGGATGGCTAAGGAGATGAGCTTGAGCCGGGTAAGGTGTTTCGGTGACTCAGACTTGGTGGCTCAACAAGTATCAGGCAAGTGGGACTCTAAGGACCCTCTCATGGCAGCTTATCGCCGCGAAGTTGATGCCATTGCTGGGCACTTTCAGGGCTACCAAGTAGAGCACATTGATCGCAGGAAGAACGAGGCGGCTGATGCTTTAAGCCGGCTAGGCTCTCAACGAAAGCCGGTGCCGTCTAATACTTTCCTGGATGTCCTGTATAATCCTTCTGTTAAGTTGCCTACAGAGGAAAACTTGGCTTTCCCTGACCCGGAGGCACGGCTGGTGGCACCTCTCCATATCATACCAGATTGGACAATGCCCTATCTGGCTTACATGACCCGGGGCGAGTTACCTGAGGATGAAACTTTAGCCAGGCAAATAACCCGGCGGGCTAAGTCAATGATCGTTATCAATGGTGAGTTGCACCACCGCAGTGTTACGGGAGTGTTTCAGCGTTGTGTTTCCCCTGAGGAAGGTCAAGAGATCTTGCGTGAGATCCATGAAGGGGATTGTGGCCATCACGCCGGCTCAAATCCCTTGTGGCCAAGGCTTTTCGTCATGGTTTTTATTGGTTGATGGCTCATGCTGATGCAGAGGACTTGGTCAGTAAGTGTGATGGTTGCCAAAGGTTCTCGCGACGGGCTCATGTACCGGCTCAAGAACTGAGGATGATCCCAATTACTTGGCCTTTTGCGGTCTGGGGGCTGGATATGCTTGGGCCTTTCAAAAGATCCAAGGATAAGAAGACCCACCTTTTGGTGGCAGTTGACAAGTTTACCAAGTGGGTTGAAGCGGAGCCAGTTAGCAAGTGTGATGCAGCCACGGCGGTTCAGTTTATGAAGAAGGTGATCTTTCGCTTTGGTTTTCCACACAGCATTATAACTGACAATGGCACCAATCTCTCCAAAGGCGCCATGGAGGAGTTTTGTCAACGAGAGCATATCCGACTTGATGTTTCCTCAGTGGCTCATCCTCAATCCAATGGTCAAGTTGAGAGAGCTAATCAGGAGATTCTGAAGGGTATCAAGCCCCGGCTTTTGGTCCCTTTGCAACGGACGCCGGGTTGTTGGGTGGAGGAGTTGCCCTCCGTGTTATGGAGCATCAACACTACTCCTAACAGGTCTACAGGTTTTACGCCTTTCTTCATGGTTTATGGGGCAGAAGCAGTCCTCCCCAGTGACATCCGTCATGACTCACCTCGAGTGGCGGCCTACGTTGAGGCGGATAATGAACAGGCGCGCCAGGATGCTCTTGACTTGTTGGACGAACAGCGTGATGTGGCAGCAGCCCGTTCGGCGATTTACCAACAGGACCTGCGCCGTTATCATAGCCGTCGGGTTAAATCCCGGGTCTTCCAGGAAGGCGATCTTGTGCTCCGGCTCATCCAGGATCAGACAGATGCACACAAGTTATCCCCGCCTTGGGAAGGGCCCTTTGTGGTCAGCAAGAATTTGCACAACGGGTCATATTACCTCATTGACATTCGGGAGCACAAAGATTCACGTAAGTCGGAGGAAGAGACCCGACGGCCGTGGAACATAGCTCAGCTTCGGCCTTACTACACGTGAGCCACCGGCTCTCATGATGTACATACTTCTCTAAACCATGTATATATTATGATAAGTAATAAAGTAGGACCTCTGTCCTTTTTTCTCCTCCCAATGTGCACGTGTTGTTTTCATTGCCAGATTACACAATAACTTGAAGGAGGATCCGGCTTATGATCGTATTCGAATCTAGCCGTAGGCGATAAGGTCACTTGGGGGCTTCCTGTTCAAACATAGGTCGTATTCGAACCAAAGAGAACACAGCTGTCGATACCCATTTGATTGGCAAAGTGCCGAGCTCATTGGGGAGTTTTCTTTGATCATATTTGAATCTTAGTTTAACCCCTTTGAGAACCGACGTGGATCGTATTCGAATCAGCGTCGTTAAACAATTCTTAAAGTCATTTGGGGGCTTCCTGTTCAAACATGGGTCGTATTCGAACCAAAGAGAACATAGCTGTCGATACCCTCTTGGTTGGCATCGCCACACCCACTGGGGGCTATATGATCGTATTCGAATCCTAGCATAACCCCTTTGGGCTGGGTCTCTGGTCGTATCCGAACCGGAAGCCCCTAAGTTCCTCTGCTTTATAGCAAGTTCCGTCTGTTTCTTTCCAAGTGTATACGGCCGGGTATCATTTTGCCGGCTTAACTTTGGTTTACAGTATTAGCTGAACATAATGGGTGTTATTAAGACAGGTAAACCGGAATTTCGGTACCAACCTTCCTTTCCGGGTTATCTAAAACCTTTGCCGGCTTAACTTTTCTGGCTGAGTATGTTATTACGGCTGTATTCAGGATATTATTGAAGACCAGTCCCTTTTTGATTTATATTCTGGGTTGTCTCAAACCTATGATTCTCAGGGCGGTCAGCCTCCTCGAGGCTTGTGATTTGTCTTTCTCTGCAGGATAGTTACAGGCAACTATTTTGAGAGTAAGGAAAGCAAATGATTAATTATGACCCGGAGAAACATAAAGGAGACAATTTCAACAGATTTCAGAATTCAAGGCGTGCATGATGGCACGACAAAGATAAAGTATTGGTCCTACTCTATTACAAGACTCGTTGAGTCCAAAAGGGTGAGGCATTGTTTGGTAAACCACCAGCCGAGTTACGACGCTTGCTGAGTTGAAGTTTCCGGCTCGTTCCTATCTTCTCCTCCGGCTGATCCCAAGACCTGGAAAGTTGATGACTTCCAGTCGATGCCGCTGAGAGCTTCGAATTGGGCTTCCTCATCAATTAACCCAGCCGGGTCAATCTCCGGGGCGAAAGTGTGCTGACGAGCCGGCGGGATCAAGTTAAGGGCTTCATAGCGCGGAGTAGGGATCCTCTGATTTTCTGCATCGTAGCCCGGCTGATACTTAGTCAGATCTGTATCGTTGCCAATCAGAGTGGCCACCGGGCGTACGGCCTTCACGCAAGCTACGAAGTCCTTCTGATCGAAAGCTGAGCTGTCTTCCTTCAGGCTTGGATAGCCAAGGGCGATGTCCGCCGGGTCTAACTCCGGTAGGAACGCCTTGGTCCGGCTCAGCGCGGCGATCGCTCCGGCTCTTGCAGAGGCCCGTCGCAGCTCTTGGATCCGTTGAGGCAGTACAGCGAGCCGGCGAAGGACTTCTGCCAGGTGAGTCGGCACCTCGTTGGATAGGGCCACCACAGCTAAGGCGCGCTGTGACCCGGTGTAGAGCTGCTCCACCAGGGTATACACGGCCTTCAGCTTGGTTACCACGCTCTGGTTGAGGTTGGCACTTCTGGGACCTGTTTAACAGAATCAGATAAGCCGCCGACAATGATGAATTATGCGATATAAAAATTCTAAACTTGATGAAAGCCGGAGGGGCGACTTACCGAAGATTGCGGCCACCATCTGGGACACCTGGCGCTTGAGGCCGGAGAGCTCGGCGGTCTTCTCGGAGAGAGCCTTCTCCGTCTGTTCAGCCCGGTTCACCAATGCGGCCTTCTCTTCGGCCCACGCCTTCCTCTCAGCGTCAAACTCTGTCTTCAGTTTCTCTTGCGCGGCGATGCTGGATACAAACTTGGCGTTTGCCTTCCGGGTCTCCATCTCTTGCATCTTCAGCCGTTTCTTGAGATCGGCAAGGTCAGCCTCAAGCTTCTTGCCAGCAGCCTGTATAGATTTCCGGGTTATGGCATGAACAGTTACTATGCAAATGTAAAGTCCCAAGCGTTTTTCAAGCAAAGACACTTGGCACTTGGGGGCTAATGCATATTGAACGTTTCTATTTATACATTGCCGGTTCAATTGGGTAAGCCGGAACCTAAGTCTACAACATACTCAATCATAAGTCGTCGACTTGGGGGCTAGCATGGTATAGGTAACTAAGCAGTAAATAAGAGGACAAAAGGATGTTACCTCAGATTTTTGCTGGATCTGGGTCACCATAGCAATCTCTGCGTCCCGGCTCTTGTGCACTTGGCTGACGAAGCCGGAGACGATCTCTCCAATGTTCAGGTTGGAGTAGTCGGTGAGGTCCAGGTTAACCCGGCGCGACTCTAGCAGCTCCCCTTTGGCGGAGCACGTGGCCAGCGCGGTAGGTCTCCCCGGCTCAACGAACTCCGTTCGGGTGATTACCACGTCCGGGTCATCTGCTGGTGGAGCCGAGCTGGAGGCCTCCGGGTTAACAGAAGCTTCTGTAGTTGCCTTGGTAGTTGGGGCAGCGGCCTCAGGTGCAGAGGCGGCTGGCGGCTCTTGAGCGGCTGCCTCTGGCTCAGGCAAGTCCGGCTCATCGACCGGCTTGGACTTCTTCGCCCTCTTGGTGATCTTGGCCTGGGCACTGAAAGGACAAAAAGGTTAAACACAATAGGGTAAGTGAAGGCAAAAGTACAACATGAGATGGTTATCATTACCCGGGCACGGTCTTGAAAGCCGGCAGACTTGACTGCATAGAGTCACCGGAAGAGGGGGAGGTCTCCTGATAATTTGAGTCAGAAGAATTGAGTGGCTGACGTATAACA